>NW_025319037.1:7536246-8220308 GCF_017639315.1 Drosophila ananassae | reverse complement strand
TTGTATGTAGGGGGTCAAAAAAATCGCCTAGGCACATATGATTTTCGGATTCTAGGGATCAAAATAAGAAACTTTGCTCAAGAGACCATACCTCTAAAATGAATTCTGATGTCCCTCGTTTTAACGTAGATGTTCAGCCATCTCGTTGAGAGATCTGCGACAATCATTGACTGTCCAGGAGTTGGACGAGAATCCGTCAAGTGCCTTGAGTGCTGCCTGACTATCTGAGAAGCTGCATATTGTACCCCGATTGCCCCTTAGTGCTGGGGATTCCAGTGCTTCCCAAATGGCTACTACTTCAGCCTGGAAAACACTGCAGTGGTCAGGGAGTCTCAAGGACTCCTTTAGGCTCAAATGCTTTGATCCATCTGTATAGATATGAAGGGAGCCCTCCGGTCCCGGTGTCCGGGCATCCCATTCCTCCCTCGAGGGGATGATGATTTTGTAATTAGTGGTGGGTTGGTCGACGGGCACGCAGTAATCCGTACCCCCCTCAGGCATGAAGTGATGCAGGTCCAGTCTGGTATGACCAAAACTATTCTTGCTCCATAGATTCGCCTCTTGCAGTCTTATTGCCGCCAGAGTGGTTCTTTATCTTTAGTTCTACCGGTAGTAGGTCAAGGATGATATCCAAGGCATCGCTTGGCGTAGTGCGTGGACTGCAGACTTCCGCCATGCGCTGCGTCTTCCTGAACCTTTCCCTGCATAAGGAGTTGTCCAGGGCAGGCCACCAGACCACAACTCCATAGAATAAAATTGGTCTGATGATCGATGTGCATCTGACTATCTTGGGGGACATTCCCCATTTAAGGCCTACCGCCTTGCGGCAGGTATAGAGTGCTATTGCCGCTTTCTTAGTCCTATCTGCAATGTTCAGCTTCCAGTCCAGTTTCCTGTCTAGTGTGATGCCTAGGTACTTCGCACTATCACTAAGAACTAGTGTTTCCCCTAGGAGCTTCGGAAGCCTTAGATTTGGTATGTTGCACTTCCTGGTAAACAGCACGATCTCTGTCTTGGACGGATTGACTCCCAGCCCGTTCCTTTGGGCCCAGGCCGACAGAACTTCGAGCTTCCCTGTCATTAGGTCGCAAAGCGTTTGTGGAAATTTCCCTACGAAGGCAATAGCAACATCGTCTGCGTACGCAATGATCTTACAGCCGCCACCCTCTAAGGATCGCAGTAGGCTGTTAACCGCCACGTTCCAGAGTAGTGGTGAGAATACACCTCCTTGCGGGGTGCCCCTCTTGACGTATCTTCGAATAGTCGAACCTCCAAGAGCAGCCTCGACACTCCTGTTGACCAGGATCTGCCGTATTAGGTGAACTGATCGGTCGTCTATTCCAAGTCCCGTCAGTGCATCAATTATTGAGCACGGCAAGATGTTGTTGAAGGCCCCTTCTATGTCCAGAAAAGCAACAAGTGCGTATTCCTTAAAGTTGATCGCTCGCTCGGCGATCATAGTGATTTCGTGCAGGGCTGTTTCTGTTGATCGGCCCCTTTTATAGGCATTTTGAGAGCATGAGATGTTACTTGGGTTTATGTTTAGTTGGAGATGGAGACTTAAGAGTCTTTCCATAGTCTTAAGGAGGAAGGATAAAAGACTTATGGGTCTGAAGTCCTTAAGGGTGCAGTGGGATGGTTTGCCCGGCTTGGGTATGAATATAACCTTCGTGCACAGCCACGCCTTTGGTACCATACTAGTAGTGAAGACTGTACTGAAGATTTTCTTGATCCATTTCCTTATGGAAGTAGGTAGTTGAGTGAGCCCAGGTGGCCCTGGCTAAGCATCACCTGAGTTGTTCCTTCCGATGAGCAACCCGGGAAGTGTTCGTTGATAAGGATCTCTAGGGATTCCTGGCTTGAGGTTGTCCACCGCCCATCCGTGTTCTTAATATAACCTACGATGGGGGATGTAGTAGTGAGAATCTTTCTTAGGCGGGCGGCCTCTGATGTCTCCTGGATATTGGTGCAGAAATTGGCCCAGGCAACCCTCAATTCTCTTCGCATAGGCCTCCCATGCCTCATCTGTATTGGTACGGTGCGCGTGGTTAAAGGCCCTACTTGTATTTTTCTTGAAGGGGCTAGCGACGAGGTCCACCATGGAGGCTTCTTCGATCTGCTGCTACCTATTCTTTTCTTGGGGCAGGCCCTGTGGTATGCTTTTGCGCTCGTCGCAGTAAGCTTGTCTACCATGGCGTTGAGCCCCTCGTAAGTCTCGATAATCTCTGAAGGTGGTTCACCTAAGGATCTATCTAGTATCTTTTTATAGAACTCCCAGTTTGCCTTCCTAGGATTTCGAACTGCTTGCTTGGTGAAGTTTTAAAAATTTACGTGTAGCGCATCTCAATGTAGCGGTGGTCTGAAAAGGAGTGTTTGTCTAGGACTCTCCAGCTGGTGATTGCATCAGCCAGGGAGTGCGATAATAATGTAATGTCAAGAACCTTTCTCCTGTTCTTGACGACGAAGGTGGGTTCTGAACCTCTGTTACCCAGTAGAAGCTTAGAGCTGAGGATAAAATCGAAGATTGACTCACCCCTCTCATTTGTGTCAGTGCTTCCCCACTGATTGTGATGAGCGTTGGCATCGCATCCTATTAGTAGGTCGATTTTCTTCCTCTCGCTGTCTTCCACAAGCCACCTGAGTAACAAGTGCGGTGGAGGTCCTATGTAGTCATGACCCATATACGCCGAGCATATTCTTAGATGGCCCTCTATCGATGCGGCTACATGATCTTCATTGCTGAAATTTGGTAGCAAGGCTCTTTTTTGCGAGTATGCATGCTCGCTTTTTACCTGTTACATCGGCTGTGCACAGCCTGAAATCCGACGCCCCCAAACCGAGAATCCTGTCTCCATGGATCCAGGGTTCTTGGATGAGGGCCACGTTAGCTCCACACTCTGCGAGATGGAGCAGGAGGGCGGTGTCGGAGCCTAGCAGTGAGTCCTCCTCCATACCGACGCCTCCAAGAGCCCTTGCCAAGTCACTCTCCTCTGAGGTGTACCCTTCCAGAATGTCCTCCTCCACATCTGACATTCCTTCTGGGCGGACCCCTTCGGTCGGTTCCCCCAAGTCTAGCTCTTGTGCGTCTAACTCCAAGTCGATGCCTCCTGGCTTACTCTTCGCATCCGACTTGTAGATCCTCACTGCAACGTGTTCGAACCCGTACCTAATACGGCTACCAGCACCCTCTAGGATCCTCGCAGTCTCCTCATTTAAAGTGAGGACAACCTGCCTTCTTAGTCCCACTGCTTCCTCCACTTTGGCGACTCTCCAGTCCGCCGTAAGGAGTGTGGGATTGCACCTCTTTAGCATGGCCAGTATGGTTGCAGGCCGGCTTCTCTGCCCTACGCGGGCCCTCGGTTTGCTGGGGATCTTGTCCCAGTCCACCGCCTTCAGACTGGCTCCTTGGTAAACCTCTCCAAGCGACGCAATCATGCGCTTGTATAGGCTTACAGACCTCGCATCTTGGCACGCTATCACCTTGATGCTACCCTGGTAACACCCTGCGTCTTCGCAGTCCGGTGGAGGTCCTCCGCTCTTGAGCATCTCCTCCATGAAGCGCCCATGCAGCTCATTCACCACCCTCCGCCAAAGCTCCTTGGGGATCAGGCCGTTTTTGGAGCCGTTGTCAACCACCCCAATGATGGTCCTACCCTTAGTTCCCTCAGCGAAGGATCTGTTGCTCTGTTGCGTCTGCACCTTTTTCTTCTTCGCTTCTTTTTCTTCTTCGCTCCACCGTCAGTCAACCTCTGCCTCTTCGCACTTTGTGCGCTATCTTTGGCAGAGTCGCCTACTCCAGTCGGCTTCTTCGGATCTAATCTCACTCCCGCTTTTGCTGGCTGGAAGTTAGGCAGGATTTCCCTCGCCCACTTAATTATCTCAGCCTGATCGGGTTTGGATTCCGCCGATGGGTCTGCCCTCATCAGAATGAAGGCCGCTCTCCTCCTATCCTTATAGGAGCCCTTCCGCTGCAAGGGGCCAGCAGGTGCCGGGGTTGGTGCCTTGGCATCTCCCCCTACACCGGCGCAGCTCGCCTCCGGACGTTGTCCCTCAGTGGGAGCTTCGTCATCCCAGCATCTCTTTGGCCTCTGTCTGCCTTGGAGATTGACGGATCCATGATCCCATTTCCGGACTTTCTTGGGGAGTTCTGTTTGTACTATTTTTGTTTGTATTTTTAATTAAGTTCATATTCGGACCCACGAGTAGGCGGGAAGGGGTTCGTCCATCATGACATAGCCCGCTTATCATGATAAGCCTGATTGAAACTGAGAGGTCGGCCGGTCCCCCAGACATGCATCCCTCGGCATATGCTGTTCCACCTTGGGTGATTTGAGGAAGGGAGTGTTCTTATTCCCGCCCGACTACAATTCGCCACCGTCCTGAGCAGAGACATGACCTTATCGGGACATGTTACCAGCCGCCCTCACGTGGAGAGTATAGTCGCACTACCAGCGGTGTACACAGATACGGCACATGAACACATGCGTTTCTCCCCCTGTAGTACCCGTTGGCTGACGGCCCACTGTAGGGGTAATAATTTTATGAATAAAACTGCACTGCACTGAATGTAAAACATACCTGGCATAAAATCACTAAACACAATTAAACAGATCCCAATAATTCGCCTGAGATTTTTGAAATATTTCCTTTAATTCCACTTAGTTTTTAAGCACGCTTTAAATATTTATTTTTTTTTTTTGGTTTTCTTTTTTTTTACCGTACTTGGCTGATGTTCTTGGACGAAAATGTTCTCTGGCCAAAAGGTGGCGGAACAAATCGTCTTGAACATCTGCAAGGGCACACGTATTTTGAAAGATGACGTGTGCCTGGTGTATGAATATTTGAATTTTGTAATATCCACCACCTTTATGTCGGCTTTTGCTTTGGCTTTGATGCAAGCCGGGAAACAAAAATATGTTTCGATGGTGGGATCACCGGCAAGGGTTTTGGTGCCGCCGTAACTAATACTGCGACATCAGTACGTACCGGGGGTCCGGACAGTTGATTACCTTGTTTGGTGACTGTTACAGTGGTATGCTATAAAAAAAAAAACTTTTACATAACTGCACTTATATCTCGATATGCAATATCATAGATAAGAATCGCATGATGTTTCGTTCCCTTATCCAAGGTGGCCGGTAGATCAATGATATTAAATGGTAAGCTTTTAAGCTTTTTCTCTGTCTTATGAGCTGCCCTTCGCATGAATGCCCTTTTGGAAATCCACACACTACAACGCGGAGACATAATTCTGTCGTCATCGTTCTTTATATAAGCTTTGACCTAATATTTTCTTTATTATGTATTTTTGTGTCTCTTGTTTTGTTGTGTCTTTTGTTCCCTGTGTCTTTTGTGTATTTTGTGATTTAATATTAAATTTTTATGACTTAACAAACACCAAAACTTTTTTTTTATTCAATAGATTTTGACATTAAAGAAAGTCAAATAATTAAAAACCTTCCCAAAGATCTAAAATATGTTTCGATAACTTCAGTAATTCTCAATTATACGAATTTTTAATTTACAAAGGTTTTGTTTTCGCGCGATTCCACCCGACCGAGGGCCGCTTCAGCGAAACGTACGGCTCGAATCGTGGGTATAGATCCGAGATAGTTTAAGAGAAGAGTAGGACTAAGATATCACGAGGAAGAGTGTTGCACAGTATAGTATAGTATAAGGGATTAAAGATTGTTAGTGGAGCAAAGTGACAGGATGTGGTAGAGACCATTGTAGTCCGAACATAATAGCCTGATTCTATGTGATCTTGGTGTACTCCGTATTGAGGACTCCAAACACACGATCGATACTCAAGAATCGGACATACCAGTGATGTATATAACGTTTTACGGATCATTAAACACCAATTTTGAAATTTATCCAAATCGGATTGAAGTCTAGATTGGGCGCTAGTAAATTTATACGGAAGACAAAACTTAGCGCCATCAGCGTACATAAGCACAAGTGAAATAGATAAGGCAAAGGGCAAGTCGTTAATAAACAATGTAAAAAGTAAGGGTCTAAGATGGCTTCCTTGGGGCACCCCAGATGTGGACTAAACGCGAGGTAACATCTTTAAAGGAGACATGTTGGGTTCTCCCAGACAAGTAGCTCGAAATCCATATAAGTAGATCAGATGGGAATCCCAAAGGAATGAGTGTACTTATAAGAAGCGACTGGTTAACAGAGTCAAATGCTTTACTAAAGTCAGTGTAAATGACGTCTGTTTAAAAGCCGTTTCGGAACCCATCCTTAACAAAAGATGTTAGGTCCAATAAGTTAATAGAGGTGGAGCGATGCTTCATGAATTTCAAGTCTACAGAAATTAACTTTCCTCCTCCCCTTCCTAGTGTTCTATTACATCTAAGAGTGGTCTCCGGCTTTAACGAAGTTTCTGTTAAGACTATAATGTAAGATGCAAAGAAAGAACTATGAGAATGTTTGGTTTGGAGAATGCAGTTTTGGTTTAGTTTACTACGTAACCCTCTAGTATTCTGATAGGTAAGTGTTAGTGATGGCATTAGTTTTTTGAAACTGAGGAAGATGAGGTGGAAGGTGGGTCTGTGGCATTACATGTTTTTTTTTTACCCCCACAGGTTTGGTTATTTTTTTCTTCACTGTACTTGGCTGATCTTGTTGGAGGAAAATGTTCTCTGGCCAAAAGCTGGCGGAACAAATCGTTTTGAACATCTGCAAGGGCACACGAATTTTGAAAGATCACGTGTGCCTGGTGTATAATTATAGAGATATAAGCGGCTGCATAATTGTCGGATGAGTAGGCTGAGAATTAATCGCAACATGTACATCATTAAAAGGGGATTTCTTACGCTTTGGACTCTCTTTAAGTAGTTGAGGTTTTGTAGTTAAAAATAAGATATTGGTAAGATTTTAATTTTGGTGGTGAATGGGTGCTTGAGTTATAGTCCTAGTTGAGCCAATTGTTTTTTATTTTACTTTTTAAGTAAACTTTTACTTTAATTTTTTCTTTGGATTTTATTTATTTAAATAAACTAAATCGTTAATCTCATTTTGCAGTATCGGTACGTGTTTTTGCGATTGCTCTAATCAGATTGCCTTTATCTTTGATACAAACTTCCTATTTTCGCGATAAGCTAAATATATTGTATCATTTTCGGAGCATATTTGACCTATATAGTTCATTGAACCATACACTTCGTAAAAACAATATTATTCTTCAATATTATTTCTGCCGCACTCTTCGAATATTCATATATATATTCTCTTCCTGAGTTCTATTCTCTGGTCGTGTAACCCGTTACATTGTTGTTACTCTGAAGCGGATATTCATCACGGCGTATCCCTTTTGGTACATCTTCTCTTCGTTGGGCATGATCCAAACGTGCCTCTATACCACAGAGCTTTTAACTGAACTCTTCTTGCTCTCACTACTGTGGACAAATCTCTGTCAATAATGAGTCTAATTTGCACTGATAAAAAATACGAGTTTGAATACGAGTCTGCTGGCTTTGCAATAACTGCTCACATATTAAATGTGCTGGTGGTGAGCCCAATGGAGGAAAGTGATATTATCACAAAGAATATAGAAAGATTGAGATGCTTCATGAAGCAGACGAGAAGTGGCATTCTAGATGTCCTAGAGTCCATAATGAGCAATTCCCTTCTCTTGAGAATCAATTTCTTGGTCTCAAGTTATTAAGTGAATCTCCGAGCAGAAAAATTCCGAATAACAACCAGACAGCGGTCAATTTATTGTGTACCCCTGCTTCTCATGCGATTCATTCGGATACATTTTTAACGCCTAATACATCATCGTCTACTGATGTTCCTGTGGAAGTTCACCAAGTCAGCCAATGGAATCGTCAAGGAGTCTTGGTCCACCTATCATCTTGGATCCTTCATCGTTGGAAAGCCTGGAAGTTCCTATTGTACCGTCTCCTAGGCCTTTAACTGGTGTGGTACCTGAAATAAGATCTTCTGGGCTTACGCTTAGAGCTATTGCACCTCATAAAGCCATATGTGTATCCCGCCTTATGCCGGATGCCACTGTGAATGATGTCAGGAGTAACCTCCTAAATTATCTTAAGGTAGCTCCTAATGAATCAGCGGTCTTTAAGTTTAACTTTAAACATAAGCATCTTGTTTCAAAATTGTAATACCTTAATCCTACATTGAATATATTATTTTATTTTTTTTTTTCTATATTTTCCTATATTTTATATATTTTTTCCTATATTTTTTGGAAAAAAAGGGTGCCATTGATTGCGCATATAATGACCACAAATGACCATCAATATTTTTAAATGTTTGAAAAATATTCAAAAATGAAAATTTTCGAAAATTTTAATATTTGACTTTTTGAATTTTCTTTTTAAATTGAAATAAACCAAATTGACCACCAATGGTCATCTTTTAGAATTTTGAAAAAACTTTTAGTTTTTGAAATATTTAAGTGTTCAGTTTAGCTCATTTTTTTCACAGGTAAAACAAAATTTAAAAAAAAAAACTATCGACCATCTTTTAAAATTTTAAAATAACATTTACTTTTTGAGATACTTGATTCCCAAGTCTTAATAATAAAAAAATTAAACAAGAAAGGAAAGCTAACTTCGGGTGGAGCCGAAGTTGATATACCTGTATAATTAGATGTAGATAATAAGTGGAATTGTATGAAGTATATAGTTAGTTTAGTATAAGTTAGTTTAGGGCGGAGCGGGAGCGCAAGTGAAGCTCTCACTTGCGCTCTCCCATGAATTCGCCCCGCTTCGCCGCACTAGATAAGCTAGGCTTAAGGTTTTGTTAATATGAATATAACCGAATTTATAACGTCGAAGAGTGCACGCATTTTTGTTTTCGGTCGTTTTTTTCGCAATTTGATTATTTCTACAGCCACCAATTTTTTCCTTTCGTTTTTTCGCAACGAGATAAAATAATCTCGATAAACATTTTGGCGCCCCCGGGTGGACTGTAGTGTAATATAATTAAATATATAAGCAACAAAAAATAGTGACAGTGACACATAAAATATATATAACAATATATATAACATATATACATATATCCAAAAAGAGTTGCTCGCGACGGTTGTGGTGGTGAATTCACAAATAAAAAATTTAAGAATTCTCCGCGTCGCGAAATAAAACTTCTCCATAGCTGCTTCTGGAAGGATTCGTCGTCCCCATGCACTGCACCTGCATCAATTGTGAAAGGAAAGTGGCCGCAGGATTAGAGGATCCGAAAGCAGAACCCCAGGTATTTGTGCAAAAAATTGAAAGTTGAGATAAGACAAATTAAAATCCGTCTTGTGCTGGAATATTGCACCCTCCTTTCAATTCTTGGCGCATACGTACGTAGAAAAAATAGTAGAGCAAAAATAAATAACAACATATATAAAAATTCTAAAATTTTAATTATAAATATATGTGCTAACCTAAATGTACTGCCTGTGGATAAAATAAAAAAGAGAATATTGATATTATTTGCAATCACTGTCGCCCCCTACCCCTCGTTCTCGAATTTACAAATCTTCCAAATAAATACTAAAGTGCAGCCAAAAATTATTTTAATTATTTCAGATAAAATAAAGGTGCTTATATATTTGGTTTACATACATACAAATAGATGCAGCGATAATATTCTCGTTTTCGTTTCCCACCGTTATCCGCTGCTGTATGTATGTATGTATATGCACTTTTTGGCGCGTATAGTTTACCGGTCTGCCAAGTGACGCGCTCCCCTACAATTTGGTCGAGCATATTGGTTTCGGTGTCATTGGCGACCAACTATTTTTTTGGATACTCTGTGCCTCGACTATCAATAATTCGTTATCAATTAATTAATCAATTTAGATTTGGTTAAATTTAATAAATTATTTATTATATTTAAATAAGATTAATTAATTATTTTCGTTTTCGCATTTTCTTGTTGTTGAATTAAATTCAATAAATTTTTAAATAAATTTTAGAAAAATTTAATAAATAAAAAATTTAATAAATTTTTAATATTAATATTTTAAAATTAATAAAAAATTTTAAATAAATTATTAAATCTTAAATTTGCATCGTTTTCGTTTTTGTATTGAAAAAACAAATTTTTTTAAAAATGGAAAGTACTAAACAAAAACTTAATTCCACGACTCTTATTGACTTAAAAAAAAGATTAAATGTCAAAGTTAAAAGCATTCGCCGGTTGGAGGAACGTTTGGAAGATGGATCACTTCCTCTAAACAAAACCGAGCTAGAATGCAGGCTTCAGGTTTTAGATGAGGCAATTTCTAAAGCAAATGAGTTGCAAGACCAGATCGAGCAAATAGATGAAATGGATGATTTCGGAGCCGAGTTGGAAGAATTAGGAATAACTACGAAGGCAAGGATTATGTCCTTATGTAATGCCTTGAATTCAGCTGAAGACTCCCGTTCAGCTACTGCAATTTCTGCAGCCCCAACTCGAGCTCGACTTCCTAGTTTGGCATTGCCAAAATTCAGTGGAAATTATTCGGATTTCAAAAATTTCATAAGTCTTTTCGAGACATTAGTTGACAAAGATGTGAACATTCCAGTTATCGAGAAATTTAATCATTTAATTTCTTGCCTCTCTGGTGAAGCCTTAGGAACTGTCAAGGCATTCCAGGTCACCGAGAGTAATTACGCCAAAGCTATCGCTAGTTTAAAAAGAGTTTATGATAACGAATGTCTCATCTTTGCGAACCAAATACGTCAACTGTTCAGCCTTCCGAAAATTTCCCAGCCGTCTGCGTCGTCCTTGAGGGGTCTCATCGACACTGTATCATCAATTTATGGATCACTATTATCCATAGGAGATGATACTAAAATTGCAAACTCAATGATTATTCATTTAGTTTTGAGTAGAGTGGATCTAGTGACCAAGCAAAAATGGGAAGAGTCACTGGATTATGAGGAATTGCCGCTGTGGTCCGATTTCGAGAAAATACTAAATCGTAGATACCAGCATCTGTCCGCTGAAGAGACTGGCAAACCAAAACAAGAAAGAACTGGGTTCGGCAAGCAACTAAATAGAACTTCGTTGGCTTGTTCTTCTACCAACGCCAAACCAGCTTGCAGTTATTGTAACGCGAACAACCATTTTTTGGCCCAGTGTAGTCCGTTCGCTCGCCTTGCTGTAATGCAAAGGTTTGAGTTTGTTAAGTCAGCCTCCCTATGTTTGAATTGTCTGCGAAAAGGTCACACGGTAGCGAATTGTAAATCGACCAGGTGCCAAATCTGTTCAAGATCGCACCATAAACTTCTGCACCGATTTACAGTGACCGAAAATAGATTAGCATTACCACCACCCACACAAAATCCTCCTCCAGAGTTAACGAATGATGGCCCTTCTACTGCACATGCTTTGCATGCGTCGTCTGTAGAAAGGGTTTTGTTAGCAACGTCGATCGTAAGCGTTCGCACAAAAAATGGTGAGCACATCTTGGCCCGAGCATTACTTGACTCAGGGTCACAAATGAATTTTATTACAGAAGATCTTGCTCAACGCTTACAGATCCGTAGGGAGGAATCGTGCATCAACTTGCTTGGAATTGGTCAAACTAATTCACAAGTTAAGAAAAAGATACACACCGTGGTGAAGTCGAGAGTCAATGGTAGCGAGTTTCCGTTCGACTTTTGGGTTTTGAAAACCATTTCAGGCTATCACCCTGATCAGTCAGTGAACGTAAAAGATTGGACCCTACCAAAGAACTTGCCGTTAGCAGACCCATATTTCTACAAACCTCAGCGGATAGATATGCTAATTGGAGCTGAGTCATTTTTCGAATTGTTGTCCGTTGGCCAAATAAAACAAGGTCCGAACCATCCCATCCTTCAAAAAACTCTCCTTGGGTGGATAGTGTCGGGAAAATATCTGGCAAATTCCTCAACTCCTCCACAGCCAGTCTCTAGTCTGAATTGCCAAGAGGAAGTATTAGAGTCAATAGACAAAAACTTGAAAAAATTCTGGTCGTTGGAAGAAGTTCCTTCTTCTAAAAAGATGTTGTCGCCAGAACAAGAGCTATGTGAGGAACATTATCGGAAGACTACAAGAATACTGCCTTCAGGTCGATTTGAAGTTAAACTTCCATTTAAGTCGGATCCAAGCGTTTTGGGCAATTCATTCGAGATAGCCAAACGCCGATTCCTGTCGCTCGAGAGAAGATTATCTCGAGATCCGAACTTAAAGAAAATGTATTTGGAATTTATGGAAGAATACGAATCCCTAGGCCATATGTCCCCTGCAAGCAATGACGTTCTTGCTTCTCCACACTACGTCATACCCCACCAGTGTGTCTTGCGGCCGCAAAGTACAACGACCAAACTGAGAGTCGTTTTCGATGCGTCCTGCAAGACATCCACACAAAAGTGTTTAAATGAGTTGTTGATGGTGGGTCCAACAATTCAGGAAGAGCTTTACTCAACTCTTCTTAGATTTCGGCTAAACAAATTCGCTCTGGTAGCCGACATAAAAAAGATGTATCGTCAAGTGATGGTAAATGAAGCAGATCGACGATACCAGTTGATAGTGTGGAGAAAAGACCCGTCTGAGTCCTTGAAATTGTGCAAGCTCAACACCGTTACGTATGGCACTGCACCAGCCCCATTCCTGGCCATAAGGTGTTTGAAGAGGTTGAGTGAATCCGCGAAAAACACACTCCCTCGAGCTGCTAAAGTTATTGGGTCTGACTTTTACGTCGACGACATGTTAACGGGTGCTGGTTGCGTGGAGGAGCTAAAGACAATTAAGTCTGAAGTAACTCAGGTTCTTCAAAACGCTGGGTTTGAATTGAGCAAGTGGTTTTCAAACTCGCCTGAAGTTACTGCATCCGAGAGCACGGTTAAGCCAATAACACTTTCGGACTCAGAGCTGACAAAAACATTAGGAATCGTTTGGGTTCCTAAAGATGATGTATTTAAATTCGAAATTGATATGTCAGTCATGGGTCAAAGGGCGACTAAGCGGAATATTCTTTCGGTGACGTCAAAGCTTTTCGACCCTCTTGGCTTATTAAGCCCGATCCTTATTAAAGGAAAGATCCTGTTACAGGAACTTTGGCTCAATAAGCTAGATTGGGATGAGTCCATTCCACTGCACTTGGAAACCGCATGGAACAAGATTCAGCTTGCCTTGTCACAGTTAGAAGAGATCTCAATACCGAGATTTGTGATGAGTGAGCCAATGTCACCAATTGAAATTCATGCCTTTTCTGACGCATCGATGAGAGCCTATGGAGCCTGCGTCTATATCCGTTGCAAATCTGCAGAAGGTAGTAAAGTCTCATTGTTGACAGCAAAGTCGAAAGTAGCGCCGCTCAAGACAAAGACGCTCCCCCGTCTTGAGTTATGTGCCGCTCACCTTCTCGCGGACCTCTGTCGCAAAATAAAACCTCTTATCAAAGCACCGATCGAACGAAGTGTATATTGGTCAGATTCGGAAGTTTGTCTTCATTGGATTCGTTCCCATCCATCGTCGTTGTCAACGTTCGTATCAAATAGAGTTGCTGAGATTCAAGAGTGGTCAGAGGATAGCACGTGGCGGCATGTACCAACTAAACAGAACCCGGCAGATATTGTGTCAAGAGGTGGAGACGTAAAGGAAACGATAGAATCAATTTGGTTCACAGGTCCATCGTTTTTAACGGAGCCGGAAGATAAGTGGCCAACGAGCCCTCGGTTTGATCCGTCACCAGAGATTTTGCAGATGGAAGCAAAGAAGAGTGCGGTCGTATGTTGGAAGTGATAGAAGGATTTTCCTCTCACTTAAAACTGCTGCGAGTGTTCGTTTACATGGTCCGCTTTATAAAGAAATGTAAAAAATTAGTAGTTTCTTCTGATAATGTACCTTCCCCTGTCGAATATCGAGACGCGTTTAATAAAATTGTCCAGATAATCCAAGAGCACGAGTACCAAGAGGAAATTAAAAATGTTAGAAAAAATCTTGTTGTTAGCCCAAGCCTACAGAAGCTAAGTCCGTTTGTTCATGAAACCTCTCAGGCTGGGCTTACCTTTTCGTTGTTGCGGGTCGGGGGGCGACTAGCTAATGCTCCTATTTCGTACGATGCCAAGTTTCCAGTATTGTTGACGAAGCGCTCTCAATTTGTTCAGAGCTACGTCCGATACTTGCACGAGTCGAATTTTCATGTGGGTCCACGAGCACTAGTGAGTCTCTTGCGACAGCGCGTTTGGATAGTAAACGCGCAGGAAGTCTGCAGTCAGATAGTGCGGTCATGCATACGATGTTTTAAATGCAAGCCTCATCTGATGACTCAAATCATGGGAGATTTACCCCTAGATCGAGTTCGTGCTCTCCGCCCATTTTCCATATGTGGCGTGGATTTCTGTGGCCCTATTGAGACGACCTTGAAAATTCGTGGTAGGCCACCATACAAGTCCTACATTGCCCTGTTTGTTTGTTTTTCGTCTAAAGCAGTACATTTAGAAGTAGTTTCCGATCTGTCAACTGATTCCTTTCTATTGGCTTTTCAAAGGTTCGTTGGGCGCCGAGGATGTCCGCAGACCGTGCACTGCGACAACGCGACGAACTTCGTCGGAGCGAGTCGCCACTTCGCGGCACTGCGGCACCAGATCGAGAGCGAAGCGGACGAGCTGCGGCAATACGCATCAAAAAAAGGATGCGTATTTGCGTTCATACCGCCGCGGGCTCCGCACATGGGCGGACTATGGGAGGCAGGTGTGAAGTCTGCAAAGAACCTACTCCTACGAGCGGTGGGCAGCGCGAAGTTGACCGCAGAGGAGCTGCAGACCGTCCTCGTTGGAGTCGAGGCCGTCCTGAACTCGAGGCCCCTGGGCGCCCTCAGTCAGGACCCAAGCGACGGCGAGGCGCTGACTCCCGGGCACCTGTTGACAGGCGGGCCGCTCATCGCCCCACCAGCACCGCGGACCCCGGACCAGCAGGGTCTAACGTGCTTGCGGCGATGGCGGCTTGTCTCGTCAATCAAGCAAATGTTTTGGCAGCGTTGGTCCCGGGAGTACGTCTTGGGCCTACAGGCGCGGTCGCAGTGGCAGCGGGAGCAGGAGGACGCCAGGAAGGGCGATCTGGTCCTGGTCGCCGAGGACGACCAGCCGCCCCAGCAGTGGATCACCGCCAGGGTCGTCGAGACTCACGCCGGCGCGGACGGAAGGGTCAGGGTCGCCGACGTCAGGACGAGTAGAGGAGCATTGTTTCGGAGAGCAGTCCATAAGCTGGCAAGGCTGCCAATAGTTGAAGCCTAAGGAAGGCCTTCAACGGGGCCGGTGTATAATTAGATGTAGATAATAAGTGGAATTGTATGAAGTATATAGTTAGTTTAGTATAAGTTAGTTTAGGGCGGAGCGGGAGCGCAAGTGAAGCTCTCACTTGCGCTCTCCCATGAATTCGCCCCGCTTCGCCGCACTAGATAAGCTAGGCTTAAGGTTTTGTTAATATGAATATAACCGAATTTATAACGTCGAAGAGTGCACGCATTTTTGTTTTCGGTCGTTTTTTTCGCAATTTGATTATTTCTACAGCCACCAATTTTTTCCTTTCGTTTTTTCGCAACGAGATAAAATAATCTCGATAAACAATACCCTTGCAGTTGAGTCGCAGTCCGCTAGGTGGCGCCACGCATCTTATATTAATAGATATATAGCGGATCGTATACAGTCGGCCGATCCTTATGAAATTTAGCATATTGAATTATTTTGCCCAAAGAGTAATCTGTACCAAGTCCCAACCCTCTAACTTAAAAGACACCAAAGTTACCGTATTTCCGATCAATCAGTTATATGGCAGCTATAGGATATAGTCGGCCGAACCCGGCCGTTCCGACTTATACACTACCTGCAAGGAAAAAAGGATGTGTGCAAAGTTCGATAACTCGATAGCTCAAGATAACTCAAGAAAGGAAAGCTAACTTCGGGCGGAGCCGAAGTTTATATACCCTTGCAGTTGAGTCGCAGTCCGCTACGTGGCGCCACGCATCTTATATTATTAGATATATAGCAGATCGTATTTAGTCGGCCGATCCTTATGAAATTAGGCATATTGAATTATATTGCCCATAGTAGAATGCATCCTTCTAACTTGAAAAACAACGAAGTTATTGCATTTCCGATCAATCAGTTTTATGGCAGCTATAGGATATAGTCGACCGATCACGGCCGTTCCGACTTATATACTACCTGCAAGAAAAAGAAGGATGTGTGCAAAGTTCCTCTATAGATATATACCGACATATCCTCATCTGGGACATCTTAATTGGTTACCTTATTGGGTTTTAAGCCCTTCCCAGTTAGGAAAACCCAAAAAATTTGCTGTAATATGCATGTGGATGTGGGCCATGCTGAGCATAGATTGAAGATGTGGGCCATGCTGAGCATAGACTTTTTTTATAAAATTTTTACGTTTTATGGGATGGGCAATGATTTTTTTTGTTACATTTTTAAGTTTTAAGATATGGGCAATGATGGGCATGATTTTTATACCCTTGCAGAGGGTATTACAATTTTGGTCACAAGTGTGCAACGCTGTGAAGGAGACATCTCCGACCCTATGAAGTATATATATTCTTGATCAGGATCACCTCCTGAGTCGATATAAGCATGTCCGTATGACCGTCTGTCCGTCTGTCTGTTTTCACGCAAACTAGTCTCTCAGTTTTAAAGCTATCGAGTTGAAACTTTGCACACATCCTTCTTTCCTTTGCAGGCAGTATATAAGTCGTAATGACTGGGATCGGTCGACTCCTATAGCTTCCATATAACTGATTGATCGGAAATGCACTTCGTTGTTTTTCAAGTTAGAAGGATGCATTCTACTATGGGCAATATAATTCAATATGCCAAATTTCATAAGGATCGGCCAACTTTATACGATCCGCTATATATCTTATAATATAAGATGCGTGGCGCCACCTAGGGGTCTGCGACTCAACTGCAAGGGTATATAAACTTCGGCTCCGCCCGAAGTTAGCTTTCCTTTCATGTTTTTGTTAAATTTTTAAGTTTTAAGATGTGGGCCATGGTGAGCATAGATGGTTTTGTTAAATTTTTAAGTTTTATGGGATGGGCAATGGTGGTCATGATTTTTATACCCTTGCAGAGGGTATTATAATGTTGGTCAAAAGTGTGCAACGCAGTGAAGGAGACATCTCCGACCCTATAAAGAATATATATTCTTGATCAGGATCACTAGTCTGTCAGTTTTAGAGATATAGAGTTGAAACTTTGCGACTCAACTGCAAGGGTATATAAACTTCGGCTCCGCCCGAAGTTAGCTTTCCTTTCTTGTTTTTCTGAAATTTTGTTTTACCTGTGAAAAAAATGAGCTAAACTGAACACTTAAATATTTCAAAAACTAAAAGTTTTTTCAAAATTCTAAAAGATGACCATTGGTGGACAATTTGGGTTATTTCAATTTACAAAAAAAATTCAAAAAGTCAAATATTAAAATTTTCGAAAATTATCATTTTTGAATAGTTTTCAAACATTTACAAATATTGAGGGTCATTTGTGGTCATTTGATGGGCAATCAAATGCAACCTTTTTTCCAAAAAATATCATTTTACCCGACCAAACGTCTCGTAGCTCTATCTTTCGCAGGCGGTGTCCCCATTGCTGTTAATAATGAATATTCATCATAAATTAACGAGCTGAGCTAATGTTTTTCCCGAATCAGTTTGGAATCGAATTCATCGCTATCTCCTGGTCCGTCTCAAATTTTTTTGACCTGTTCCTTTATACATCCATCGGTTGAGGATACTGTATATTTTCACCACCTTGAGGCTAAGCTTAGTTTGTTAAAAACTAACTTTGTTTTGAGTCAATGACTCTGATTTTGTCCTAGCTATGGGGATTTCAACCTTACCCAAAAAACCTAGATCCCGTGTGAATATGACAATTCCCTTCATGCCAGTTGCCGCCAAGCACCTTTCTCGCCTTAAGAACAGGAAATCTAGAGCTGACAAAATGTTTCATAAGTCTGTATCTAAATCTCGTAAGAATCCCAGCTCCTTCTATATTTCCGATTCTTCAGAACAAGGTATTGCTAATCTATTTGCTTCTTTTGGCTTTTTATAGCTGTCATATAAATAAACGATCGAAATTGGCAAAATTTGTTGTTGTTTTAGCAGTTTGCTTCTTCGGATTCAATTTTGAGCAACCATATCCGACGGCAGTTCACAAGGTGATGACTTGTATGCCTTGGTGTGCGCGAGAAGATTCTAAATATAGCCGAAGAACTAAACATTTTCTGTATGCATCCGATCTGAATGAATTATATACCAATCGAAAAGAATTGTTTAATTAGATAATTTTTGTCCAAACATTTTCCAAAAGTCGTTTGGTTTGGGAGAAATTTGGGTGAAGGTAAACAAATTTTGAATGACTATATTAGGGTTGGTTTTCTTTTTTCGCATTCTACTCCTAAAGACGCGTCGCGGATTGGTACCTCAACCGACCCGATCCGACAACATTCGTTGGGAAGTTATTCAATAAATTCGATTTTTACAGCTCTTTCCAAATGAAGGCAGTTTGTCCTCTGCACTATTTGTTTCTTGGCAATTCTGAAAAAATTTAAGATGTTTATTACTAAAATATAAGCAACTTTTATTTATTTATTTATTTATTTATTGGATATGATAGTACAGTTTACAAAACTATGACTAACAGTTTAGGGGTGTAGTGCTAGCTACGAGGCCTTCGACTACGTATTTTAATTATTTATTTATTTTTATAATTAGCTAAGTTAACAGTATATTTATTTTAATTTTAAATTTCGTTGAATAAATTGGTTTCTTTTAGGAATTTGATGATTACTTTAATATTTTCTGCTGTTGGGTTCTTAAGATACTCAGTGGCTGGCCGATTTTTTAGTAGATTTTTCTTGTTCTGAGAGATTGCTGGGCAGGAATCTAAGATGTGTTCCATGTTTGTGGGGGTTGATGATTGACAGCGATAGCAGTTGCGTTGGGTGTTGGGGTCGAGGAGGTGCTTGTGTGTTAAGCTTGTATGTCCTAGCCGAAGTCTTATAAATTTAATTTGGTCAATTCTGCTGATTTCTTCTTGTTGTATTTTAGAAAGTGCTGAAATGTGAGTGTTGTTAGTGTTAATGTTTTTGTACCATGTGTTGCATTTATTTATTAAAGTTTCTTTTTCTTGTATAAGTATATTTTTTAGCATTTTATTAATGTCCGTTATGTTTTCATTAGGCGTGTATATAAGTGGCATTTTTGTTGCCTCTCTTGCAGTTCTATCTGCAAGATCATTTCCTTTAATATTGGAGTGTCCTGGGATCCATAATATTTTTATTTTTGGTTGTTTAGTTTGTAGTAGTGATCGAATATATGTATGTAGGGTATTTGTTTAAGTTTAGTGGGTTTTGGATGGCTTCGATCGCTCCAAGGGAGTCAGAGCAGATTACCGATTTCCCTCTTTTGGTGGTGGTTACAGCGAAGGCAGTGTTTAAATTTATTTTAGATCCGTCCGTGTAGATAAATGTGTGGTTTTTGTAGGTTTCTTTGATTTCAAAAAGAAGTTTCTGGAATGTGTCAGATGACGTGTTTGTTTTTTTGTAGTTGTGCAGAGAGGTGTTGATTATGTTTTGGGTTAGTTGCCATGGTGGTTTGGTCTTGTATAGTTTCGTAGGTTTGAATGGGATGTTATGGAGTTGACAGTTCTCTATAGTTCGTTCTAGTGTTGAGGTCCATTTTTTGTTGTTGGTTTTTGGTTGAATGTGCTTGTGTAATGGTGTGTCTTTGGAGCGGGTAAGGTTTGTGAACAGTTTGGTTGTGAGGTGGTCGCGTTGTTGGTCGATTGTTGGAATATTGGCCTCATAGAGTAGGTTGTGTGTTGGTGTGGTGCGAAAGGCGCCTAGGACTGTTCTGAGTGCTGCGTTTAATGTGGATTTTAATTTGTTTAGAAAGTTTTTCGGGGTGTATCCATATATGTGAAGAGCGTAGTCTATTTTAGATATGAGTATTGATTTAGTAATGTTAAGTAGGGTGCTTGTGTTGCAGTTAAATTTGTGGCTGGCTAGGCATTTAATAATGTTATGTTTATTGGACAGAGATGGTATAAGAGAATTTATGTGTGAGCTCCAGTTGTACCTATTGTTTATGGTTAGTCCAAGTATTTTAAGTGATGTTACGTTTTTTATGTTAGAGTTTTGTGTTGTGATTGTGCAGTTGCATCTGTGTTTTCTACAAATGTGTAGGTGTTGGCATTTTGTTTGAGATAGAGATGCGCCTGAGTAGCTTTCCCAATCATATATTTTTCTAAAAATATGGGTAAGATTTATGGTAGTGTTTTTTTGTTTTTTTAGATTGACTAATAAAAGAAAGTCGTCTGCGTATGCGCTGAATTTAATTTCTTTGCATATTGTGAGGATATTGGCAAGTTTATTGAATGCTATTAAGAATAGGACTACCGAGATTGGCCATCCCTTGTGGAATTCCATTTTCCAAGGGGTAGAAGTTTGAGATACTTGTCCCTATTCGGACAGCTATCTTTCTATTTTTGGTGAAATTTATTATGTAGTTTATTATTTTGTGGCTACATTTCCATTCGATTAGTTGATCGACTATTGAGTGGATACCTACTCGGTCAAAAGCTCTTGCAAAATCAAGAGAGATGAGTGAGGTATGTTTCCTGGTATTAAGCGACTTCATAATGATGTGATCTGCATAGAGCAGATTATCTGAGGTCCATTTACCTTTTTTGAACCCATATTGGTGTGGGTGTAGGAGTTTATTGCTGTTTAGGTACCACCATAGTCTGTTTGCAATTATTTTTGTCAGAGTTTTCCCCACGTAGCAGTTGAGTGATATGGGTCTGTATGAAGCTATGTCAGTTTTATCCTTCTGGGCTTTTAATATAGGTATGATTAGGCTGGTTTTGTAGGATTGAGGTATATAGTTTTCAAAGATATGGTTGAAATGGGAAAGTATTCTATTTTGTTTTGCTAGTGGGCTATTTTTTAACATGGGGTATGAGATTCTATTGATGCCTGGGGTTATTCCTTTGAGGGATCGGAGAGCAATCGTTAGTTCTAATTTGGTTATAGGTTTATCAATTTCCATAGCTGATTTGGACGGGATGTGGTTGAGTGTTGTTGTGTTGTATTTGTGGGATGTGAATTCTTGACTGAAATTTGAGTCCTTGGACAGTTGGGACCAATTCTGGGCGAGTAGGTTGGCTATTTTTTGTTTGTCGTTAGTTGTAACGTTATTGTTGGTTATGCAGTGTATTTGTTTTACAGGGTTTAGCCCGCAGAATCGTCGAATATTGTTCCATATTTTAGTTGTTGGTGCGTTAGGTTGAATGGTTGATGTAAATTTGGACGTAGCTTCTTTTTTTCTTATTTTGACTGCTCTTTTAAAAAGTGCGTTTGTTTTCCGGTATTTAATGATATTTTCTTGGGTTTTGTTTCTTTTCAGTGCCTTCCAGGTTTGTTTTTTCTTTTCCTGCAGGTCTGCTAGGTCTTTGTTCCACCAAGGAACTGTGTGTGTGTGTCTGTGGGGTAAGGTTTGTGGTATTGCAAGGTGTGCACTTTTCATAATTTTTTTGATTTGGGCAGTTTCTTTGTTTGTATTGGTTGAGGGGGGATATAGGTTATGGTTGTTGTTGGTGTGGGTTGCAAATTTGTCCCAGTTTGCTTGGTTTATTTTAAAATTTGTGTATTTTTGTTAGTGCTGGTGTCGATCGGGAAAAGGGTGATTAGAATTGGGAAGTGATCACTTCCATGGAGGTTGTCTGTTATAGTCCAGTTTGTGCATGGGGTGAGTGAGGGGGAACAGAAGCTAAGGATTTGCTGGGTGAAATGTAGATAGAATATAGTTTAAAGTTTTGTTTTGATTTAATATCCACTGCTATTGCTTCTATGTCGTCGTTGATATTAATTTGAGAGTGTTGGACTACTCCTCCAAATCTGTTAGATGGGGTGTTTGTTAGTATAACATAATTTATCGGTATAGGTAAATAGGGAAGATGTTGTATGTGTGTTTCTTGAAGTGAGATGATGTGTGGCGAGTGAGTTTTTATGAGTAGTAATAGCTGGTTGTAGTTGTTGGAGTATCCCTTTATATTCCATTGTATTATTTTTAATGACATATTTTAGTGGTTTGTTTGTGTTTGTTTTAAAGTGTTTGTGTTAGTAGGGTTGGTTTTTTGTTCTTTGGCTTTTAGGGTTTTTGAGAGGGTTGATTTTGCTTTGGTTTGGCTTCTGAGTATGCGGGAGTTAGCTGATGTAGATGGTTTTTGGGAGTCGTAGCTAGTAATTAAGTCCATATCTTCGTCTTCATCGTATAATTCGTATGTTAAAGAGGTGCGTTTAGGTGGGTTGTTGGTTTTTTTAATTTTGTTGTCTAATTCTTTGAGGAGATCGTCAATAGAATTTGTGGTGGCTTTGATTTCTTTTGCTGGGGTGCTTTGTGGTTGAACTTCGAGTATTTTAGTGGGGCTTGCTGTGTCTGTTGTATTCTTTAGGGTTTGGGAATAGGAGGATTCTTGACTGGGATTGTGACGAGCGAGATATATTGAGCGTGCCGTTTTATGGTCCACCCTTTCAGTGATTTTGATTGCTATTAGTTCCTGTTCTTTAAGGAAGACTGGGCATTTTTTGTCTAAGGAGGAGTGGTTGTTCCTGCAATTAATGCACTTGGGTTCCTGCCTGCATTCAATGCTGTCGCTTGTGTGTGTGTTGTCAGAGCAGTTTTTGCAAGTAGGGTTTTCTTGCTTGCAGAAAGTTTGTGGATGGTTAAAGCGGAGGCATTTTTTGCATTGCATTGGCCGTGGTATGTACGGGCGGGTAAACACTACCTCATAGCCTATCATTACTTTTTCGGGAAGGTTTGTAGTGGCAAAAGTAAGGGTGATGAGTCCTGTTGATACTCTAGTTTGGTCTACCATTTTTGTCCATTTGTATACGTGTGAGACTTTTTGGGATTTTAATTCGTCTAATATTTCTTCTTCTGTGACATACCAGAGAAGATTGCAATAGATTATTCCTTTGGTTTCATTAAGGGATTTGTGTTCCTTTGCTTCTACGTCTATTGTGCCAATTTTTGTAATTTTTAATAATTTTTCTGCTTGTTGAGTATTTTTTGTTAGGACTAGGAGTGTGCCAGCTCTTGTTGTTTTACACTTATCGACTTCACCTCCGCAGGTGTAGTCAATTGATTTTTTAATAATGAAAGGGTTGGTGTGTTCTAGGGATATATTGTCTTTTCTTTTGATAACTATATATTTTTGTTCTATGGTTGTGTTTTTGGAAAAAAGCTTGTTTTTGTCTGGTGGCAGCATTTTGGTTTGGTGGGGCGAGCCCCTGTTCTTATTTTTATGATCGCGTGATCGGTATTTGTTGTTGGTTTTTTTATCTCTTTTGAACACTTGTTTGTTTGTGCAAAATATTGCTGATAAGCACTTGAAGCTGATGGTTTGGATAAACGACTGTAGTTGCACGTCTTTACTCTGTGAGGTCTGAAGTGGAACTGATAAGCAACTTTTGTTCTTCAACTTTTTTAAATATTTTAAGTTAACTTTAAAAATCTAAAAAAAACTTTGTTAGTTAAAAAATGTCTAACTTCATAATTAAGGAAAAAATAAAAACGTGCTTTAAACCGTTCAAAAGGCTTTTTAAATATCTATTTCACGTTCTTTAAAACCAAACTTCTAGTATAATAATATAATAGTAGGCAAAAATCGTATATAGTTGGCCGATCTTTGTGATAATACCAAAAATGTGGGAAGCAGCCTCAAGCATCTTTAAAAATAGCAAGGTTGTGCCATTTCCAATCGTTCAGTAACATCGTCAACCGACCCTTATGAAATTTTGTACATAAGATATTTAAGCTAAATATAACATGTGTGGAACATGTTTGTCCCAACTCTCTAACTTAAAAAATACCAAAGTTATATCATTTCCGATCTATCAGTTATATGGCAGCTATTGGATATAGTCAACCCTTCGCGAACGTTCCTACTAGTATATAATTAGGAACGTTCGCGATGGGTTGACTATATCCTATAGCCTGCAGACAAAAGACGGATGTGTGCAAAGTTTCAACTCGATAGCTTTAAAACTGAGAGACTAGTTTCCGTAGAAACAGTCAGGCGGTCAGACGGACATGCTTATATCTACTCAGGAGGTGATCCTGAACAAGAATACATATACTTGCACTATTCATATATACTGTTTCTCTTGCACGTGCCGAATAAAAATATTTTGTTTGTACAATTTTGTAACCTTATCGGATCTCCCAAGTTTCATAAGGATGGTTCCTATTATGGGTTCCTATTTTAGTCACGTCCTCTTAACTGGAGCTACCTGCTGTTTCATAAACAGATACATCACCTCTGCCCTCATTGACAATACAGTTCTCAGTTATGTCAACAATTTCGTCTTCATTTTCATTTTCTTCACAGGGTAATTCATTTTCAATACATTCATTAATAATATATTTAGTTTCACTTAATCTAACATCGGCTTCGGGTTGACTTAAATTAATATTATTTTTTAGAATCTCTTTGTTTTTGCTTATGTTTATACTTATATAATCATGAAAATAGCCACTTTCTTCCACTTTTATTATTGAATATTAATGTCTTCTGTTCCTTCTAAAGTAGTTTTTTTTAATCATTCCTTATGATATAAGAAATTTCATTTACTCTTTTTTCGACTACTCCTTTAACCCATTCATTTCCTTTTTTTCTAAATTGAACCCTACACCTTTAATAAATGGACGCAGGCTTATTGAGTGCATGTCGTAATAGTGATTTTATTTTTTTTTTTCGATAAAATTCCGTGAGATTATTTCTTCTTTTATTGTATTTCTATATAATACAGTCTTCTTCATTTGCAATTTGGTCTTACACATTCTATCGAAGAATAATTCACATTGCGCTAGATCCGAACTTGCTACCGGGATAGCGTTGTATTCCAGGATCCTATTTTGATAATCATTTTCTTGTGAGTGACGTTTTAGGATATTTTTTGCTTTTGCTACTCCTTCTTCTGCCAATCCATTTCTCTAAGGATATTTTTATTTTGAAAACTGCAGTGCTGCATTTCTCATTGGTAAAAGATCTGAACATAAAAGAATTAAATGGGCTGTTGTCACACTTTAACTTCGATGGGTAACCATATTTATTAAAATTCTTTCAGAGTTCTTCAATAATTTAAGAAACTGATTTTCCTTTAAGCTGACTAACAATCAAAAAATTTGATTATGCGTAAAAAATTGAAAAGAAATCCCTTCCAACGTAATAAATGATGCCCATTCCCACCATGTTGGAAAGGGCATTCTGGTGTTTCGTCTTCTACCATGGGTTCCTTCTGATTTTTTACGAAGTTCGCATGCGACTATAATTCATATCACTGTGCGACAAAATTTAACAAAATCTTTGTTTAAGTTACTTTTTTGATTATTTTCGGTTAAAGTGCCTAAATCATGTACAAAAATATCTATGCCACCTTTTAAGTGATAAGATTTCTTTTTTTTTATGATGAATTTTTATGATAAAAAACGCGCGTTTTTGCATATTTCACAGCCTTATAATCACATATTGAGAAAATATTTTTTTTACCGTAATAAGAGTTTATGCAAGTTCAATCACTGTGGACGGAAGTCCACGAGGTGACGACCTGCATGCCTAGGCGTGCGCGAGGAAACTCTATATATAGCCGAAGAATTAAAAATTTTCTGTAGGCAACCGATCTAAATGAATGATATACCAATCGAAAGGTATTGTTTCAATTAGATAATTTTTGTCGAAACATATTCCAAAAGTTATTTGGTTTGGGAGAAATTAGGGTGAAAGTAAACAAATTTTTTATCACTAAAGTGGGGCTGGTGGACACATTTTAGTCCCCAGATAGAATATTTTTATATATTCGCATTCTAGAGCTAAATACGCGTCGATTGGTACCTCAATCGACCCGATCCAACATTTCATTCAGAAGTTATTCGAAAAATTCAATTTTTTCTTCTTCTTCAAAATGAAGCCAGTTTGCGTCGGTTTGTCGGTTTGTCTGTTTGCACTATTTTTATCTTAAAAATCCTGAAAAAAATTGGAAAATGTTACTATCATATGAGCAACTATTGTTCTACAACTTTTTGAAATACCTTAAGCTTACGTCAAAAAATTAAAAAAACTTTGTTAATGAAAAAATGCATAACTTTATAATTAAGAAAGATATTAAAAAGAGCTTTACACCGTTGAAAGGGGTTTTTAAATATCTATTTCACTTTCTTTGGGACCAAACGTCTATATAGTACACAAAAAAAAATACACTGAAAATAAACTTTTTTTTTAAGAAAAAAAATTATTTTTCAAAATTTAGTCGACTGACCCTTTTTTTTTTTTGCACGTGTAGATAGCTTTTGAGATGACGCAACTTTTGACATATCGCTCATATCTGGCAAAATCCGTTAACTCAAGATATAGTCCTGTAAGTGCAGCTACCCATTTTGTGCAGCCTCCTGTGAAGCTTGCATTTACTTATACATGTGTGTGTATTTGATTGGCAACTTTGCTTTTTGGAGTCTGCATATATTTGGTCTATACCCTAAAAAATATGGAGTATATCTTTTCAGATTTTAGATAATTTATTTAAAAATAAAATCCAAATAAAAAAGGGCTTAAAAAAGTAAAACGTAAACATTGACTCAAGTTGGACTCGAACCCAGGCCCTCCGTGTTAGGAACCACGACGCTCTCCACTCAGCTATCCTCGAACTTTGTTGCTTAATGGCAACTTTTGATGTAATTCTACTTTGTGTTTCAGTGTCTCATGTCTTAATGAGAAGACTCAGAAGATTGGTACTTCAACCGACCCGGTCCGACATTTCTTTCAGAAGTTATTCAAGAAATTCGATTTTTACAGTTTTTTTTTAAATTAAGCCAGTGGGTTTGTTTGTCTATATTTTTTTCTTTGCAATACTGAATAAAATTGGAGATTTTTGTTAATGTCATATGACTCATATGATATGAGCAATTATTGTTCTACAACTTTTTGAAAAAGCTGTAAAAATCTAATTTCTTGAATAACTTCTGAAAGAAATGTCGGACGGGTCGGTTGAGGTACCAATCTTGAGGTCCCAAAGAAAAACAAGAAAAGAAAGCTAACTTCGGGCGAAGCCGAAGTTGATATATCCTTGCAGTTGTGCCATTTCCGATCGTTCAGTTATATGGCGGCTATTGGATATAGTTGGCCGATCCCTATGAAATTTGGCCAATAAGATTATTTTGCCCAAAATGGAATCTGTACCAAGTCCCATCTTTCTAACTTAAAAAACACCAAAGTTATGCCAATTCCGATCGTTCTATGATAGCTATAGGATATAGTCTGCCCATCCTTATGAAAGTTTGTACATAAGATATTTTCAAATATTTCAAAAATAAAATCCAAATAAAAAAGGGCTTAAAAAGTAAAACGTAAACATTGACTCAACTAGGATTAGAACTCAGGCCCTCCCGTATTAGAAACTCTCCACTCGGCTAATCTCGAACTTTTTTGCTTGATGGGAAATTTTGATGTAATTCTGCTGTATGTTTCAGTGTCTCATGTCTTAATGAGAAGAATGCAAAATTTTATGAGTAGAACGCTTGCATATGCCCCTACTGCATATGCATATGCCCCTACTGAGCATATAATGCATATAAATAAATGCAGCCACCACCGTTTTGGGCCAAATCATGGATTAAAAGCTAAAAAAAAACCAGGCAAACCAACTCCGCCAATACTTTTCTAATATTTATTATTTTATATCGCACACCCAAAATAAATTGTTACATTCAACAATTGGTTTAACTAGAAAAACTTAATTTTTTATCTTTGCGCATTTTTTTTTAGATATAATACATGTTTATTATATGATTGATCGGATATGCCATAAATTTTTTTTTTGTTATAAGTTAGAAGGAAGGAACTTAGTACAGATTGCATTTTGAGCAATCTTATCCGATTTGCAAAATTTTATTAGGATAATTGGCTTAACTTTGTTGTTTTTGAAGCTAGAATGATGGGACTTTTTATGGTTTCCGTTTTGGGCAATCTAATCCTATGTTCATAAGAATCGGCCAACTATATCCTATACCTGCCATATAACTGAACGATCGGAAATGGCACAACCTTTTTATTTTTAAAGATGCTTGGGGTGTTTCCAATATTTTTATTAGAAATTTTGTTGATGGTGAAATTCTCATAAGGATCGGACAACTATATAGGATCCGATATATATAATAATAATATAAGCTTCTGCTTAACTGCAAGGGTATTTCAACTTCGGCTCCGCTTGAAGTTAGCTTTTCTTTTTTGTTTTTTTTTTATAATTTATTATATAGTGGAACTCTCATAAGGATAGGCCTCTCATCTGTTAATTTGTTAAAAAAAATTGGTTTCCCACAACTACGAAAAAATGTTGGATCTTAAATACATTTTTGGGCAAATTTTTAATTAAAATTTTTAAACTAACCAAATTCCAAAACCTTTGTAAATTAAAAATACGTATAATTTCAGAGCCACTGAAGCTATCGAAAAATTCTTTACGTCTTTGGAAAGGTTTTTAAATTTTCCACCTTCTTGAATTTCAAAATCTATAGAGTTAAAAAAAAAGAGTTTTGATGTTTATCCTTACAATTAAAGTATTTCTAACTGTGTGAATCGCCTGTCCAGAGGTTACTTCCATATATATATTCTATATATTATGCGTTCTGTTTTAAATAATTGAAGATCAATATATACAAAAAAACAACTGATATCATATAAAAAAACCTCTTGACGAGGTAAAGTACCGGTGACGAACCTGCATGCGAAACCCAAAATATCTGATATCAATTTTAGTGACGATAATATGCTATATAGGTGTACAAAATTGCATATAAAAAATATTCTTGTTCGGCACGTGCAAGAAAAACAAAAAACAAATCAGTCACGTGCCGAACAAGAATATTTTTTATATGCAATTTTGTACACCTATATAGCATATTATCGTCACTAAAATTGATATCAGATATTTTGGGTTTCGCATGCAGGTTCGTCACCGGTACTTTACCTCGTCAAGAGGTTTTTTTATATGATATCTATTATTTAAAATGTATTAAAATTAATGTATTGTATTATTATTTAAAATGTACTAAGAAAAAATTCACTTTTAAAAAAATAATAGTTTTCTCTATGTGAGGGTCGTGTACTTGTTCTAATATCTGTGTTTGCAATTTAAGTGGGATAACTAATCTGCATAAGCGAAAAAGAAGACCGTGTTCAAAATGAAAGTCTGATTTATGTTTATAAAACTCCTGACAAAACTTATTTAACTTATGAAAGGATGGCCATCCTTTTTCTACGAACTCGACAATCTTCTGATAATTTTCGTTATTTGCCAAAATTATGCAATAACAATTGTAGTTTTCTTCCGACAAGCCTGATTTTTTTACTTCAGTCAGACAGTCAGCTACCAGCACATATTTCCTTGATGTGTATTTAATAGACATATTAGTATATTTCAGTAGATAAGAAGCATTCGCTGCAGCTAAAAATTCCCCACCTTAAATATTATATAATATAATAATGAAACCTTTCCCAGGCAAAAACAATGGCTAGCATCTCTTTTTCTATTTGAGCCCATTACTTTTTTCACTATTGAAGCAAAACTAACTGGCAGTCCGTTCTGTAAGATAACGCATCCAAGCCAATCTTTTGAATCAACCGTTTGAATAACAACAGGCTTAGTTTTACCATACACTGCCAACACCGAGTCACTGGTTATAGTTTTTGTTTTGTTGTTTTGATGTTCTGTAGTCCATTCAAAGGGAGTGTCAAGTCTGGTAAGATTCCTAAGCTTTGCGGTTCTTGAGGACAAGTCCGGGTAACACTCCAGCGTTGTCACTTGGTGTTTTAATTTTTTCAATTGCTTTCGTTGTGGTTTAATTGTTGTTTAGAGAGGACGTGAACCATAATTCAATTTCCGCTCTCCTATATTGAACCTTGTCAGGGCTGTAACATATACCATTTAGTTCTGTGCGTTTTAAAACTTTCGAAAGTGTTTCACCGTGTTCCTCAAAACTTTCTTCTAAAATTTCTATGTCGTCAAAGTATATAATGACATTTGGTAAGTCCTCGAAAATTTGTACTATATTCCGTTGAAACATTTCAGGAGCACTATTAATTCCAAACTCGATTGAATTTAAATCTACTCGAATGGAGTCATAAAAGTTGTAAGATCAGAGCTGGCTTCGTCTAATTTTTACCTGACTTAAATTGAAGATCCCGAGGATTGTATTCGCTTCACATTCGATTGCTTTTCAATAGTTTTGTTGTTGACTATGATTCCGATCGTCTGTTGCTGCCCCGTTTTTTCTGCTGCTTTCAGAATCTCGCAAACTGTCCCAGTTTTCCGCAAGGAAGGCTATGTTGCCTCCTCGGAATTTTACCAGATGATTTGGGTTAAATATAGCTCCAACAATTATAGCATTTGCGAACAAGATACATCAGCATATCAACATAGAACAACAGTTTCATAGGCTTTGTTAATTGAGATTATTTTATCTCGTCGCGAGAAACCGAAAGACTGTAGAATGATGGCTGTAGTAATTAAATTATTGCAAAAAACGAAAAATGCGTGCACTCTGTTCAACGTTATAAATTCGAGTATATATTCATATCAACAAAAACTTAAGCCTAGCTTATCTAGTGCGGCAAAGCGGGCCGAATTCATGGGAGAGCGCAATTGAGAGCTTTACTTGCGCTCCCGCTCCGCCCTAAACTAACTTATACTAGACTTCATAACATTCCACTTAATTATCTACATTAATTATACAGCGGCCCCGTTGAAGGCCTTCATTAGGCTTCAACTACTGGCAACCTCGCCAGCTTGTTGACTGCTCTCCTGAATACTGCTCCTCTACTCGTCCTGACGTCGGCGACCCTGACCCTTCCGTCCGCGCCGGCGTGAGTCTCGACGACCCTGGCGGTGATCCACTGCTGGGGCGGCTGGTTGTCCTCGGCGACCAGGACCAGATCGTCCTTCCTGGCGTCCTCCTGCTCCCGCTGCAACTTCGACCGCGCCTGTAGGCCCAAGACGTACTCCCGGCCCGCCTGTCAACAGGTGCCCGGGAGTCAACGCCTCGCCGTCGCTTGGGTCCTGACTGAGGGCGCCCAGGGGCCTCGAGTTCAGGACGGCCTCGACTTTAACGAGGACGGTCTGCAGCTCCTCTGCGGTCAACTTCGCGCTGCCCACCGCTCGTAGGAGTAGGTGCTTTGCAGACTTCACACCTGCCTCCCATAGTCCGCCCATGTGCGGAGCCCGCGGCGGTATGAATGCAAATACGCATTCTTTTCTTGATGCGTATTGCCGCAGCTCGTCCGTTTCGCTCTCGATTTGGTGCCGCAGTGCCGCGAAGTGGCGACTCGCTCCGACGAAGTTCGTCGCGTTGTCGCAGTGCACGATCTGCGGACATCCTCGGCGCCCAACGAACCTTTGGAAAGCCAATAGAAAGGAATCATTTGACAAATACTGCTTTAGACGCAAAACAAACAAACAGGGCAATGTAGGACTTGTATGGTGGCCTACCACGAATTTTCATACCAATTTCCTACCAGTCGCCCACCGACCCGCAACAACGAAAACGTAAGCCCAGCCTGAGAGGTTTCATGGACAAACGGACTTAGCTTCTGTAGGCTTGGGCTAAAAACCAGATTTTTTCTAACATTTTTAATTTCCTCTTGATATTCGTGCTCTTGGACTATCTGGACAATTTTATTAAAAGCGTCTTGATATTCGACAGGTGAAGGTACATTATCAGAAGTAACTACTAATTTTTTACACTTCTTTATAAAGCGGACCATATAAACGAACACTCGCAGCAGTTTTCAGTGAGAGGAAAATCCTTCTATCACTTCCAACAAATATGAGGTAGAGACCATTGCAGTCAGTCCGACCGCACTCTTCTTTGGTTCCATCTGCAAAATCTCTGGTGACGGATCAAACCGAGGGCCCGTTGGCCACTTATCTTCCGGCTTCGTTAAAAACGATGGACCTGTGAACCAAATTGATTCTATCGTTTCCTTTACGTCTCCACCTCTTGACACAATATCTGCCGGGTTCTGTTTAGTTGGTACATGACGCCACGTGCTATCCTCTGACCACTCTTGAATCTCAGCAACTCTATTTGATACGAACGTTGACAACGACGATGGATGGGAACGAATCCAATGAAGACAAACTTCCGAATCTGACCAATATACACTTCGTTCGATCGGTGCTTTGATAAGAGGTTTTATTTTGCGACAGAGGTCCGCGTGAAGGTGAGCGGCACATAACTCAAGACGGGGGAGCGTCTTTGTCTTGAGCGGCGCTACTTTCGACTTTGCAGTCAACAATGAGACTTCACTACCTTCTGCAGATTTGCAACGGATATAGACGCAGGCTCCATAGGCTCTCATCGATGCGTCAGAGAAGGCATGAATTTCAATTGGTGACATTGGCTCACTCATCACAAATCTCAGTATTGAGATCTCTTCTAACTGTGACAAGGCAAACTCAATTTTTTTCCATGCGGCTTCCAAGTGCAGTGGAATGGACTCATCCCAATCTAGCTTATTAAGCCAAAGTTCCTGTAACAGGATCTTTCCTTTAATAAGGATCGGGCTTAATAAGCCAAGGGGGTCGAAAAGCTTTGACGTCACCGAAAGAATATTCCGCTTAGTCGCTCTTTGACCCATGACTGACATATCAATTTCGAATTTAAATACATCATCTTTAGGAACCCAAACGATTCCTAATGTTTTTGTCAGCTCTGAGTCCGAAAGTGTTAATGGCTTAACCGTGCTCTCGGATGCAGTAACTTCAGGCGAGTTTGAAAACCACTTGCTCAATTCGAACCCAGCGCTTTGAAGAACCTGAGTTACTTAAGACTTAATTGTCTTTAGCTCCTCCACGCAACCAGCACCCGTTAACATGTCGTCGACGTAAAAGTCAGACCCAATAACTTTAGCAGCTCGAGGGAATGTATTTTTGCAGGGGACATATGGCCTAGGGATTCGTATTCTTCCATAAATTCCAAATACATTTTCTTTAAGTTCGGATCTCGAGATAATCTTCTCTCGAGCGACAGAAATCGGCGTTTGGCTATCTCGAATGAGTTGCCCAAAACGCTTGGATCCGACTTAAATGGAAGTTTAACTTCAAATCGACCTGAAGGCAGTATTCTTGTAGTCTTCCGATAATGTTCCTCACATAGCTTTTGTTCTGGCGACATCATCTTTTTAAAAGATGGAACTTCTTCCAACGACCAGAATTTTTTCAAGTTTTTCTCTATTGACCCTAATATTTCCTCTTGGCAATTCATACAAGAGACCGGCTGTGGAGGAGTTGAAGAATTTGCCAGATATTTTCCCGATACTATTCACCCAAGGAGAGTTTTTTGAAGGATGGGATGGTTCGGACTCTGTTTTATTTGGCCAACGGACAACAGTTCGAAAAATGATTCAGCTCCAATTAGCATATCTATCCGCTGAGGTTTGTAAAAATATGGGTCTGCTAACGGCAAGTTCTTTGGTAGGGTCCACTCTTTTACGTTCACTGACTGGTCAGGGTGATAGCCTGAAATGGTTTTCAAAACCCAAAAGTCGAACGGAAACTCGCTACCATTGACTCTCGACTTCACCACGGTGTGTATCTTTTTCTTAACTTGTGAATTAGTTTGACCAATTCCAAGCAAGTTGATGCACGATTCCTCCCTACGGATCTGTAAGCGTTGAGCAAGATCTTCTGTAATAAAATTCATTTGTGACCCTGAGTCAAGTAATGCTCGGGCCAAGATATGCTCACCATTTTTTGTTCGAACGCTTAAGATCGACGTTGCTAACAAAACCCATTCTACAGACGACGCATGCAAAGCATGTGAAGTAGAAGGGCCATCATTCGTTAATTCTGGGGGAGGATTTTGTGTGGGTGGTGGTAATGCTAAGTTATTTTCGGTCAATGTAAATCGGTGCAGAAGTTTATGGTGCGATCTTGAACAGATTTGACACCTGGTCGATTTACAATTCGCTACCATGTGACCTTTTCGCAGACAATTCAAACATAGGGAGGCTGACTTAACAAACTCAAACCTTTGCATTACAGCAAGGCGAGAGAACGGGCTGCACTGGGCCAAAAAATGGTTGTTAGCGTTACAATAACTGTAAGCTGGTTTGGCGTTGGTAGAAGAACAAGCCAACGAAGTTCTATTCAGTTGCTTGCTGAACCCAGTTCTTTCTTGTTTTGGTTTGCCAGTCTCTTCAGCGGACAGATGCTGGTATCTACGATTTAGTATTTTTTCGAAATCGGATAACAGCGGCAATTCCTCATAGTCCAGTGACTCTTCCCATTTTTGCTTGGTCACTGGATCCACTCTACTCAAAACTAAATGAATAATCATTGAGTTTGCAATTTTATTATCATCTCCTATGGATAATTGTGATCCATAAATTGATGACACAGTGTCGATGAGACCCCTCAACGACGACGCAGACGGCTGGGAAATTTTCGGAAGGCTGAACAGTTGACGTATTTGGTTCGCAAAGATGAGACATTCGTTATCATAAACTCTTTGTAGACTAGCGATAGCTTTGTCGTAATTACTCTCGGTGACCTGGAATGCCTTGACAGTTCCTAAGGCTTCACCAGAGAGGCAAGAAATTAAATGATTAAATTTCTCGATAACTGGAATGTTCAAATCTTTGTCAACCAATGTCTCGAAAAGACTTATGAAATTTTTGAAATCCGAATAATTTCCACTGAATTTTGGGAATGCCAAACTGGGAAATCGAGCTCGAGTTTGAGCTGCAGAAATTGCAGAAGCTGGACGGGAGTCTTTAGCTAAATTCAAGGCATTACATAAGGACATAATCCTTGCCTTGGTAGTTATTCCTAATTCTTCCAACTCGACTCCGAAATCATGCAATTCATCTATGGGCTTGATCTGGTCTTGCAACTCATTTGCTTTAGAAATTGCCTCATCTAAAACCTGAAGCCTGCATTCTAGCTCGGTTTTGTTTAAAGGAAGTGATCCATCTTCCAAACGTTCCTCCAAACGGCGAATTCTTTTAACTTTGACATTTAATCTTTTTTTTTTAAGTCAATAAGAGTCGTGGAATTAAGTTTTTGTTTAGTACTTTCCATTATAAAAAATTTGTTTTTTCAATACAAAAACGAAAACAATGCAAATTTAAGATTTAATAATTTATTTAAATTTTTAGTTAAAGAAATTTTATTAATTTATTTAAATTTTTTATTAATTTTAAAATATATTAATATTAAAAATTTATTAAAAATAAATAAATTTTAGAAATGTATTTAAAAATTTATTGAATTTAATTCAACAACAAGAAAATGCGAAAACGAAAATAATTAATTAATCTTATTTAAATATAATAAATAATTTATTAAATTTAACCAAAAAAAAATCTAAGTTGATTAATTAATTGATAACGAATTATTGATAGTCGAGGCACAGAGTATCCAAAAAAAATAGTTGGTCGCCAATGACACCGAAACCAATATGCACGACCAAATCGTAGGGGAGCGCGTCACTTGGTGGACCGCTAAACTATAGGCGCCAAAAAGTGCATATACATACATACAGCAGCGGATAACGGTGGGAAACGAAAACGAGAATATTATCGCTGCATATATTTGTATGTATACCACCTTTATTTTATCTGTAATAAATAAATAATTTTTGGCTGCACTTTAGTATTTATTTGGAAGATTTGTAAATTCGAGAACGAGGGGTAGGGGGCGACAGTGATTGCAAATAATATAAATATTTTCTTTTTTATTTTATCCACAGGCAATACATTTAGGTTAGCACATATATTTATAATTAAATTTTTAGAACTTTTATATATGTTGTTATTTATTTTTGTCTACTATTTTTTCTACGTACGTATGCCCCAAGAATTGAAAGGAGGGTGCAATATTCCAGCACAAGACGGATTTTAATTTGTCTTATCTCAAGTTTCAATTTTTTGCACAAATACCTGGGGTTCTGCTTTCGGATCCTTTAATCCTGCGGCCACTTTCCTTTGACAATCGATGCAGGTGCAGGGCATGGGGACGACGAATCCTTCCAGTAGCAGCTAGTTGATTAGAGAAGTTTGTTTCGCGACGCGGAGAATTCTTTAATTTGTATTTTTGAATTCACTACCACAACCGTCGCGAGCAACTCTTTTTTTTTTTAAATATATGTATGTTATATATTGTTTATATATGTATTGTGTCACTGTCACTATTTTTGTTGCTTTTTTATTTAATTATATTCACTACAGTCCACCCGGGGGCGCCAAAATGTTAATTGAGATTATTTTATCTCGTCGCGAGAAACCGAAAGACTGTAGAATGATGGCTGTAGTAATTAAATTAGTGCAAAAAACGAAAGATGCGTGCACTCTGTTCAACGTTATAAATTGGAGTATATATTCATACCAACAAAAACTTTAAGCCTAGCTTATCTAGTGCGGCGAAGCGGGGCGAATTCATGGGAGAGCGCAATTGAGAGCTTTACTTGCGCTCCCGCTCCGCCCTAAACTAGGGTTGAGGAATTTGCCAGATATTTTCCCGATACTATTCACCCAAGGAGAGTTTTTTGAAGGATGGGATGGTTCGGACTTTGTTTTATTTGGCCAACGGACAACAGTTCGAAAAATGATTCAGCTCCAATTAGCATATCTATCCGCTGAGGTTTGTAAAAATATGGGTCTGCTAACGGCAAGTTCTTTGGTAGGGTCCACTCTTTTACATTCACTGACTGGTCAGGGTGATAGCTTGAAATGGTTTTCAAAACCCAAAAGTCGAACGGAAACTCGCTACCATTGACTCTCGACTTCACCACGGTGTGTATCTTTTTCTTAACTTGTGAATTAGTTTGACCAATTCCAAGCAAGTTGATGCACGATTCCTCCCTACGGATCTGTAAGCGTTGAGCAAGATCTTCTGTAATAAAATTCATTTGTGACCCTGAGTCAAGTAATGCTCGGGCCAAGATATGCTCACCATTTTTTGTTCGAACGCTTAAGATCGACGTTGCTAACAAAACCCATTCTACAGACGACGCATGCAAAGCATGTGAAGTAGAAGGGCCATCATTCGTTAATTCTGGGGGAGGATTTTGTGTGGGTGGTGGTAATGCTAAGTTATTTTCGGTAAATGTAAATCGGTGCAGAAGTTTATGGTGCGATCTTGAACAGATTTGACACCTGGTCGATTTACAATTCGCTACCATGTGACCTTTTCGCAGACAATTCAAACATAGGGAGGCTGACTTAACAAACTCAAACCTTTGCATTACAGCAAGGCGAGAGAACGGACTGCACTGGGCCAAAAAATGGTTGTTAGCGTTACAATAACTGTAAGCTGGTTTGGCGTTGGTAGAAGAACAAGCCAACGAAGTTCTATTCAGTTGCTTGCTGAACCCAGTTCTTTCTTGTTTTGGTTTGCCAGTCTCTTCAGCGGACAGATGCTGGTATCTACGATTTAGTATTTTTTCGAAATCGGACCACAGCGGCAAGTCCTCATAGTCCAGTGACTCTTCCCATTTTTGCTTGGTCACTGGATCCACTCTACTCAAAACTAAATGAATAATCATTGAGTTTGCAATTTTAGTATCATCTCCTATGGATAATTATGATCCATAAATTGATGACACAGTGTCGATGAGACCCCTCAACGACGACGCAGACGGCTGGGAAATTTTCGGAAGGCTGAACAGTTGACGTATTTGGTTCGCAAAGATGAGACATTCGTTATCATAAACTCTTTGTAGACTAGCGATAGCTTTGTCGTAATTACTCTCGGTGACCTGGAATGCCTTGACAGTTCCTAAGGCTTCACCAGAGAGGCAAGAAATTAAATGATTAAATTTCTCGATAACTGGAATGTTCAAATCTTTGTCAACCAATGTCTCGAAAAGACTTATGAAATTTTTGAAATCCGAATAATTTCCACTAAATTTTGGCAATGCCAAACTGGGAAGTCGAGCTCGAGTTTGAGCTGCAGAAATTGCAGAAGCTGGACGGGAGTCTTTAGCTAAATTCAAGGCATTACATAAGGACATAATCCTTGCCTTGGTAGTTATTCCTAATTCTTCCAACTCGGCTCCGAAATCATGCAATTCATCTATGTGCTCGATCTGGTCTTGCAACTCATTTGCTTTAGAAATTGCCTCATCTAAAACCTGAAGCCTGCATTCTAGCTCGGTTTTGTTTAAAGGAAGTGATCCATCTTCCAAACGTTCCTCCAAACGGCGAATTCTTTTAACTTTGACATTTAATCTTTTTTTTTTAAGTCAATAAGAGTCGTGGAATTAAGTTTTTGTTTAGTACTTTCCATTATAAAAAATTTGTTTTTTCAATACAAAAACGAAAACAATGCAAATTTAAGATTTAATAATTTATTTAAATTTTTAGTTAAAGAAATTTTATTAATTTATTTAAATTTTTTATTAATTTTAAAATATATTAATATTAAAAATTTATTAAAAATAAATAAATTTTAGAAATGTATTTAAAAATTTATTGAATTTAATTCAACAACAAGAAAATGCGAAAACGAAAATAATTAATTAATCTTATTTAAATATAATAAATAATTTATTAAATTTAACCAAAAAAAAATCTAAGTTGATTAATTAATTGATAACGAATTATTGATAGTCGAGGCACAGAGTATCCAAAAAAAAGAGTTGGTCGCCAATGACACCGAAACCAATATGCACGACCAAATCGTAAGGGAGCGCGTCACTTGGTGGACCGCTAAACTATAGGCGCCAAAAAGTGCATATACATACATACAGCAGCGGATAACGGTGGGAAACGAAAACGAGAATATTATCGCTGCATATATTTGTATGTATACCACCTTTATTTTATCTGTAATAAATAAATAATTTTTGGCTGCACTTTAGTATTTATTTGGAAGATTTGTAAATTCGAGAACGAGGGGTAGGGGGCGACAGTGATTGCAAATAATATAAATATTTTCTTTTTTATTTTATCCACAGGCAATACATTTAGGTTAGCTCATATATTTATAATTAAATTTTTAGAACTTTTATATATGTTGTTATTTATTTTTGTCTACTATTTTTTCTACGTACGTATGCCCCAAGAATTGAAAGGAGGGTGCAATATTCCAGCACAAGACGGATTTTAATTTGTCTTATCTCAAGTTTCAATTTTTTGCACAAATACCTGGGGTTCTGCTTTCGGATCCTTTAATCCTGCGGCCACTTTCCTTTGACAATCGATGCAGGTGCAGGGCATGGGGACGACGAATCCTTCCAGTAGCAGCTAGTTGATTAGAGAAGTTTGTTTCGCGACGCGGAGAATTCTTTAATTTGTATTTTTGAATTCACTACCACAACCGTCGCGAGCAACTCTTTTTTTTTTAAATATATGTATGTTATATATTGTTTATATATGTATTGTGTCACTGTCACTATTTTTGTTGCTTTTTTATTTAATTATATTCACTACAGTCCACCCGGGGGCGCCAAAATGTTAATTGAGATTATTTTCTAAAAACCGAAAGACTGTAGAATGATGGCTGTAGTAATTAAATTATTGCAAAAAACGAAAGATGCGTGCACTCTGTTCAACGTTATAAATTGGAGTATATATTCATATCAACAAAAACTTTAAGCCTAGCTTATCTAGTGCGGCGAAGCGGGGCGAATTCATGGGAGAGCGCAATTGAGAGCTTTACTTGCGCTCCCGCTCCGCCCTAAACTAGGGTTGAGGAATTTGCCAGATATTTTCCCGATACTATTCACCCAAGGAGAGTTTTTTGAAGGATGGGATGGTTCGGACTTTGTTTTATTTGGCCAACGGACAACAGTTCGAAAAATGATTCAGCTCCAATTAGCATATCTATCCGCTGAGGTTTGTAAAAATATGGGTCTGCTAACGGCAAGTTCTTTGGTAGGGTCCACTCTTTTACGTTCACTGACTGGTCAGGGTGATAGCTTGAAATGGTTTTCAAAACCCAAAAGTCGAACGGAAACTCGCTACCATTGACTCTCGACTTCACCACGGTGTGTATCTTTTTCTTAACTTGTGAATTAGTTTGACCAATTCCAAGCAAGTTGATGCACGATTCCTCCCTACGGATCTGTAAGCGTTGAGCAAGATCTTCTGTAATAAAATTCATTTGTGACCCTGAGTCAAGTAATGCTCGGGCCAAGATATGCTCACCATTTTTTGTTCGAACGCTTAAGATCGACGTTGCTAACAAAACCCATTCTACAGACGACGCATGCAAAGCATGTGAAGTAGAAGGGCCATCATTCGTTAATTCTGGGGGAGGATTTTGTGTGGGTGGTGGTAATGCTAAGTTATTTTCGGTCAATGTAAATCGGTGCAGAAGTTTATGGTGCGATCTTGAACAGATTTGACACCTGGTCGATTTACAATTCGCTACCATGGGACCTTTTCGCAGACAATTCAAACATAGGGTGGCTGACTTAACAAACTCAAACCTTTGCATTACAGCAAGGCGAGAGAACGGACTGCACTGGGCCAAAAAATGGTTGTTAGCGTTACAATAACTGTAAGCTGGTTTGGCGTTGGTAGAAGAACAAGCCAACGAAGTTCTATTCAGTTGCTTGCTGAACCCAGTTCTTTCTTGTTTTGGTTTGCCAGTCTCTTCAGCGGACAGATGCTGGTATCTACGATTTAGTATTTTTTCGAAATCGGACCACAGCGGCAATTCCTCATAGTCCAGTGACTCTTCCCATTTTTGCTTGGTCACTGGATCCACTCTACTCAAAACTAAATGAATAATCATTGAGTTTGCAATTTTAGTATCATCTCCTATGGATAATTATGATCCATAAATTGATGACACAGTGTCGATGAGACCCCTCAACGACGACGCAGACGGCTGGGAAATTTTCGGAAGGCTGAACAGTTGACGTATTTGGTTCGCAAAGATGAGACATTCGTTATCATAAACTCTTTGTAGACTAGCGATAGCTTTGTCGTAATTACTCTCGGTGACCTGGAATGCCTTGACAGTTCCTAAGGCTTCACCAGAGAGGCAAGAAATTAAATGATTAAATTTCTCGATAACTGGAATGTTCAAATCTTTGTCAACCAATGTCTCGAAAAGACTTATGAAATTTTTGAAATCCGAATAATTTCCACTGAATTTTGGCAATGCCAAACTGGGAAGTCGAGCTCGAGTTTGAGCTGCAGAAATTGCAGAAGCTGGACGGGAGTCTTTAGCTAAATTAAAGGCATTACATAAGGACATAATCCTAGCCTTAGTAGTTATTCCTAATTCTTCCAACTCGGCTCCGAAATCATGCAATTCATCTATGTGCTCGATCTGGTCTTGCAACTCATTTGCTTTAGAAATTGCCTCATCTAAAACCTGAAGCCTGCATTCTAGCTCGGTTTTGTTTAAAGGAAGTGATCCATCTTCCAAACGTTCCTCCAAACGGCGAATTCTTTTAACTTTGACATTTAATCTTTTTTTTTTAAGTCAATAAGAGTCGTTTAATTAAGTTTTTGTTTAATACTTTCCATTATAAAAAAAAATTTGTTTTTTCAATACAAAAACGAAAACAATGCAAATTTAAGATTTAATAATTTATTTAAATTTTTAGTTAAAGAAATTTTATTAATTTATTTAAATTTTTTATTAATTTTAAAATATATTAATATTAAAAATTTATTAAAAATAAATAAATTTTAGAAATGTATTTAAAAATTTATTGAATTTAATTCAACAACAAGAAAATGCGAAAACGAAAATAATTAATTAATCTTATTTAAATATAATAAATAATTTATTAAATTTAACCAAAAAAAAATCTAAGTTGATTAATTAATTGATAACGAATTATTGATAGTCGAGGCACAGAGTATCCAAAAAAAATAGTTGGTCGCCAATGACACCGAAACCAATATGCACGACCAAATCGTAGGGGAGCGCGTCACTTGGTGGACCGCTAAACTATAGGCGCCAAAAAGTGCATATACATACATACAGCAGCGGATAACGGTGGGAAACGAAAACGAGAATATTATCGCTGCATATATTTGTATGTATACCACCTTTATTTTATCTGTAATAAATAAATAATTTTTGGCTGCACTTTAGTATTTATTTGGAAGATTTGTAAATTCGAGAACGAGGGGTAGGGGGCGACAGTGATTGCAAATAATATAAATATTTTCTTTTTTATTTTATCCACAGGCAATACATTTAGGTTAGCACATATATTTATAATTAAATTTTTAGAACTTTTATATATGTTGTTATTTATTTTTGTCTACTATTTTTTCTACGTACGTATGCCCCAAGAATTGAAAGGAGGGTGCAATATTCCAGCACAAGACGGATTTTAATTTGTCTTATCTCAAGTTTCAATTTTTTGCACAAATACCTGGGGTTCTGCTTTCGGATCCTTTAATCCTGCGGCCACTTTCCTTTGACAATCGATGCAGGTGCAGGGCATGGGGACGACGAATCCTTCCAGTAGCAGCTAGTTGATTAGAGAAGTTTGTTTCGCGACGCGGAGAATTCTTTAATTTTTGAATTCACTACCACAACCGTCGCGAGCAACTCTTTTTTTTTTTAAATATATGTATGTTATATATTGTTTATATATGTATTGTGTCACTGTCACTATTTTTGTTGCTTTTTTATTTAATTATATTCACTACAGTCCACCCGGGGGCGCCAAAATGTTAATTGAGATTATTTTATCTCGTCGCGAGAAACCGAAAGACTGTAGAATGATGGCTGTAGTAATTAAATTATTGCAAAAAACGAAAGATGCGTGCACTCTGTTCAACGTTATAAATTGGAGTATATATTCATATCAACAAAAACTTTAAGCCTAGCTTATCTAGTGCGGCGAAGCGGGGCGAATTCATGGGAGAGCGCAATTGAGAGCTTTACTTGCGCTCCCGCTCCGCCCTAAACTAGGGTTGAGGAATTTGCCAGATATTTTCCCGATACTATTCACCCAAGGAGAGTTTTTTGAAGGATGGGATGGTTCGGACTTTGTTTTATTTGGCCAACGGACAAAAGTTCGAAAAATGATTCAGCTCCAATTAGCATATCTATCCGCTGAGGTTTGTAAAAATATGGGTCTGCTAACGGCAAGTTCTTTGGTAGGGTCCACTCTTTTACGTTCACTGACTGGTCAGGGTGATAGCTTGAAATGGTTTTCAAAACCCAAAAGTCGAACGGAAACTCGCCAATGTCAATGGTAACTCTCGACTTCACCACGGTGTGTATCTTTTTCTTAACTTGTGAATTAGTTTGACCAATTCCAAGCAAGTTGATGCACGATTCCTCCCTACGGATCTGTAAGCGTTGAGCAAGATCTTCTGTAATAAAATTCATTTGTGACCCTGAGTCAAGTAATGCTCGGGCCAAGATATGCTCACCATTTTTTGTTCGAACGCTTAAGATCGACGTTGCTAACAAAACCCATTCTACAGACGACGCATGCAAAGCATGTGAAGTAGAAGGGCCATCATTCGTTAATTCTGGGGGAGGATTTTGTGTGGGTGGTGGTAATGCTAAGTTATTTTCGGTCAATGTAAATCGGTGCAGAAGTTTATGGTGCGATCTTGAACAGATTTGACACCTGGTCGATTTACAATTCGCTACCATGGGACCTTTTCGCAGACAATTCAAACATAGGGTGGCTGACTTAACAAACTCAAACCTTTGCATTACAGCAAGGCGAGAGAACGGACTGCACTGGGCCAAAAAATGGTTGTTAGCGTTACAATAACTGTAAGCTGGTTTGGCGTTGGTAGAAGAACAACCCAACGAAGTTCTATTCAGTTGCTTGCTGAACCCAGTTCTTTCTTGTTTTGGTTTGCCAGTCTCTTCAGCGGACAGATGCTGGTATCTACGATTTAGTATTTTTTCGAAATCGGACCACAGAGGCAATTCCTCATAGTCCAGTGACTCTTCCCATTTTTGCTTGGTCACTGGATCCACTCTACTCAAAACTAAATGAATAATCATTGAGTTTGCAATTTTAGTATCATCTCCTATGGATAATTATGATCCATAAATTGATGACACAGTGTCGATGAGACCCCTCAACGACGACGCAGACGGCTGGGAAATTTTCGGAAGGCTGAACAGTTGACGTATTTGGTTCGCAAAGATGAGACATTCGTTATCATAAACTCTTTGTAGACTAGCGATAGCTTTGTCGTAATTACTCTCGGTGACCTGGAATGCATTGACAGTTCCTAAGGCTTCACCAGAGAGGCAAGAAATTAAATGATTAAATTTCTCGATAACTGGAATGTTCAAATCTTTGTCAACCAATGTCTCGAAAAGACTTATGAAATTTTTGAAATCCGAATAATTTCCACTGAATTTTGGCAATGCCAAACTGGGAAGTCGAGCTCGAGTTTGAGCTGCAGAAATTGCAGAAGCTGGACGGGAGTCTTTAGCTAAATTAAGTGATCCATCTTCCAAACGTTCCTCCAAACGGCGAATTCTTTTAACTTTGACATTTAATCTTTTTTTTTTAAGTCAATAAGAGTCGTTTAATTAAGTTTTTGTTTAATACTTTCCATTATAAAAAAAAATTTGTTTTTTCAATACAAAAACGAAAACAATGCAAATTTAAGATTTAATAATTTATTTAAATTTTTAGTTAAAGAAATTTTATTAATTTATTTAAATTTTTTATTAATTTTAAAATATATTAATATTAAAAATTTATTAAAAATAAATAAATTTTAGAAATGTATTTAAAAATTTATTGAATTTAATTCAACAACAAGAAAATGCGAAAACGAAAATAATTAATTAATCTTATTTAAATATAATAAATAATTTATTAAATTTAACCAAAAAAAAATCTAAGTTGATTAATTAATTGATAACGAATTATTGATAGTCGAGGCACAGAGTAGGGGTCGCCACAGAGGTCGCCAATGACACCGAAACCAATATGCACGACCAAATCGTAGGGGAGCGCGTCACTTGGTGGACCGCTAAACTATAGGCGCCAAAAAGTGCATATACATACATACAGCAGCGGATAACGGTGGGAAACGAAAACGAGAATATTATCGCTGCATATATTTGTATGTATACCACCTTTATTTTATCTGTAATAAATAAATAATTTTTGGCTGCACTTTAGTATTTATTTGGAAGATTTGTAAATTCGAGAACGAGGGGTAGGGGGCGACAGTGATTGCAAATAATATAAATATTTTCTTTTTTATTTTATCCACAGGCAATACATTTAGGTTAGCACATATATTTATAATTAAATTTTTAGAACTTTTATATATGTTGTTATTTATTTTTGTCTACTATTTTTTCTACGTACGTATGCCCCAAGAATTGAAAGGAGGGTGCAATATTCCAGCACAAGACGGATTTTAATTTGTCTTATCTCAAGTTTCAATTTTTTGCACAAATACCTGGGGTTCTGCTTTCGGATCCTTTAATCCTGCGGCCACTTTCCTTTGACAATCGATGCAGGTGCAGGGCATGGGGACGACGAATCCTTCCAGTAGCAGCTAGTTGATTAGAGAAGTTTGTTTCGCGACGCGGAGAATTCTTTAATTTTTGAATTCACTACCACAACCGTCGCGAGCAACTCTTTTTTTTTTTAAATATATGTATGTTATATATTGTTTATATATGTATTGTGTCACTGTCACTATTTTTGTTGCTTTTTTATTTAATTATATTCACTACAGTCCACCCGGGGGCGCCAAAATGTTAATTGAGATTATTTTATCTCGTCGCGAGAAACCGAAAGACTGTAGAATGATGGCTGTAGTAATTAAATTATTGCAAAAAACGAAAGATGCGTGCACTCTGTTCAACGTTATAAATTGGAGTATATATTCATATCAACAAAAACTTTAAGCCTAGCTTATCTAGTGCGGCGAAGCGGGGCGAATTCATGGGAGAGCGCAATTGAGAGCTTTACTTGCGCTCCCGCTCCGCCCTAAACTAGGGTTGAGGAATTTGCCAGATATTTTCCCGATACTATTCACCCAAGGAGAGTTTTTTGAAGGATGGGATGGTTCGGACTTTGTTTTATTTGGCCAACGGACAAAAGTTCGAAAAATGATTCAGCTCCAATTAGCATATCTATCCGCTGAGGTTTGTAAAAATATGGGTCTGCTAACGGCAAGTTCTTTGGTAGGGTCCACTCTTTTACGTTCACTGACTGGTCAGGGTGATAGCTTGAAATGGTTTTCAAAACCCAAAAGTCGAACGGAAACTCGCCAATGTCAATGGTAACTCTCGACTTCACCACGGTGTGTATCTTTTTCTTAACTTGTGAATTAGTTTGACCAATTCCAAGCAAGTTGATGCACGATTCCTCCCTACGGATCTGTAAGCGTTGAGCAAGATCTTCTGTAATAAAATTCATTTGTGACCCTGAGTCAAGTAATGCTCGGGCCAAGATATGCTCACCATTTTTTGTTCGAACGCTTAAGATCGACGTTGCTAACAAAACCCATTCTACAGACGACGCATGCAAAGCATGTGAAGTAGAAGGGCCATCATTCGTTAATTCTGGGGGAGGATTTTGTGTGGGTGGTGGTAATGCTAAGTTATTTTCGGTCAATGTAAATCGGTGCAGAAGTTTATGGTGCGATCTTGAACAGATTTGACACCTGGTCGATTTACAATTCGCTACCATGGGACCTTTTCGCAGACAATTCAAACATAGGGTGGCTGACTTAACAAACTCAAACCTTTGCATTACAGCAAGGCGAGAGAACGGACTGCACTGGGCCAAAAAATGGTTGTTAGCGTTACAATAACTGTAAGCTGGTTTGGCGTTGGTAGAAGAACAACCCAACGAAGTTCTATTCAGTTGCTTGCTGAACCCAGTTCTTTCTTGTTTTGGTTTGCCAGTCTCTTCAGCGGACAGATGCTGGTATCTACGATTTAGTATTTTTTCGAAATCGGACCACAGAGGCAATTCCTCATAGTCCAGTGACTCTTCCCATTTTTGCTTGGTCACTGGATCCACTCTACTCAAAACTAAATGAATAATCATTGAGTTTGCAATTTTAGTATCATCTCCTATGGATAATTATGATCCATAAATTGATGACACAGTGTCGATGAGACCCCTCAACGACGACGCAGACGGCTGGGAAATTTTCGGAAGGCTGAACAGTTGACGTATTTGGTTCGCAAAGATGAGACATTCGTTATCATAAACTCTTTGTAGACTAGCGATAGCTTTGTCGTAATTACTCTCGGTGACCTGGAATGCATTGACAGTTCCTAAGGCTTCACCAGAGAGGCAAGAAATTAAATGATTAAATTTCTCGATAACTGGAATGTTCAAATCTTTGTCAACCAATGTCTCGAAAAGACTTATGAAATTTTTGAAATCCGAATAATTTCCACTGAATTTTGGCAATGCCAAACTGGGAAGTCGAGCTCGAGTTTGAGCTGCAGAAATTGCAGAAGCTGGACGGGAGTCTTTAGCTAAATTAAGTGATCCATCTTCCAAACGTTCCTCCAAACGGCGAATTCTTTTAACTTTGACATTTAATCTTTTTTTTTTAAGTCAATAAGAGTCGTTTAATTAAGTTTTTGTTTAATACTTTCCATTATAAAAAAAAATTTGTTTTTTCAATACAAAAACGAAAACAATGCAAATTTAAGATTTAATAATTTATTTAAATTTTTAGTTAAAGAAATTTTATTAATTTATTTAAATTTTTTATTAATTTTAAAATATATTAATATTAAAAATTTATTAAAAATAAATAAATTTTAGAAATGTATTTAAAAATTTATTGAATTTAATTCAACAACAAGAAAATGCGAAAACGAAAATAATTAATTAATCTTATTTAAATATAATAAATAATTTATTAAATTTAACCAAAAAAAAATCTAAGTTGATTAATTAATTGATAACGAATTATTGATAGTCGAGGCACAGAGTAGGGGTCGCCACAGAGGTCGCCAATGACACCGAAACCAATATGCACGACCAAATCGTAGGGGAGCGCGTCACTTGGTGGACCGCTAAACTATAGGCGCCAAAAAGTGCATATACATACATACAGCAGCGGATAACGGTGGGAAACGAAAACGAGAATATTATCGCTGCATATATTTGTATGTATACCACCTTTATTTTATCTGTAATAAATAAATAATTTTTGGCTGCACTTTAGTATTTATTTGGAAGATTTGTAAATTCGAGAACGAGGGGTAGGGGGCGACAGTGATTGCAAATAATATAAATATTTTCTTTTTTATTTTATCCACAGGCAATACATTTAGGTTAGCACATATATTTATAATTAAATTTTTAGAACTTTTATATATGTTGTTATTTATTTTTGTCTACTATTTTTTCTACGTACGTATGCCCCAAGAATTGAAAGGAGGGTGCAATATTCCAGCACAAGACGGATTTTAATTTGTCTTATCTCAAGTTTCAATTTTTTGCACAAATACCTGGGGTTCTGCTTTCGGATCCTTTAATCCTGCGGCCACTTTCCTTTGACAATCGATGCAGGTGCAGGGCATGGGGACGACGAATCCTTCCAGTAGCAGCTAGTTGATTAGAGAAGTTTGTTTCGCGACGCGGAGAATTCTTTAATTTGTATTTTTGAATTCACTACCACAACCGTCGCGAGCAACTCTTTTTTTTTTTAAATATATGTATGTTATATATTGTTTATATATGTATTGTGTCACTGTCACTATTTTTGTTGCTTTTTTATTTAATTATATTCACTACAGTCCACCCGGGGGCGCCAAAATGTTAATTGAGATTATTTTCTAAAAACCGAAAGACTGTAGAATGATGGCTGTAGTAATTAAATTATTGCAAAAAACGAAAGATGCGTGCACTCTGTTCAACGTTATAAATTGGAGTATATATTCATATCAACAAAAACTTTAAGCCTAGCTTATCTAGTGCGGCGAAGCGGGCGAATTCATGGGAGAGCGCAATTGAGAGCTTTACTTGCGCTCCCGCTCCGCCCTAAACTAACTTATACTAGACTTCATAACATTCCACTTAATTATCTACATTAATTATACAGGCTTTGCACTCATTTATCACATCCTCTTGCTTCTTATTTTTTGACTCTAAAAGCTTTAGTTGTAGCCTTTTATCGTTTATGCCAATAATGATACGACCCATTTCTGAGGTACACTCAAAATCGCATGACTGTATTTGCGATACGAGTTCAATAAAAGGCTTTACATTTACCTGTATAAAATTATTGAATTTATAGGTATCCATAATAATATCATCATTTCATAACGCTTTCAGTACATCGTCCAATGAACGACCAGCAGCTTGCGCAGTTGTTGATGATGAGTCTGCTGACGTTACTGCAGTTCCTAACATACTGTTTACTGTTCCATCGATGGGAAACATTCCAATGTAGATTCCCGTTGCTTAAGATCCCTCTTGCTATCCCGTTTCTATCTTCTTGGGGTCTAGATTCGCATCTTTTCCAGAAGCCATCATGTATATAAGAAAGCTTTGTTTCCACTTTGGTCATTCTTGTGCCAATATTGAGCAATTCAACTCTGATAGCGCTGCTCTATTCTCTATCTTGCTCTGTCATATGGGTAGAGAAAAATCATATGCGTGTGCTGCTCCCAGCATAGGCAAAGCAAATTTTGCATAGCAACAATTTTGCATAGCTTAACAACATTTAACTTAGTTTCAGCACTTTTCTTCCCAGAGCGATTGGAAATAAAAACAAGAAAGGAAAGCTAACTTTGGGCGGAGCCGAAGTTGATATACCCTTGCAGTTGTGCCATTTCTGATCGTTCAGTTATATGGCGGCTATTGGATATAGTTGGCCATTCTCTATGAAATTTGTCAAATAAGATTATTTTTTTTATTCCCAAAATGGAAAAAGACGCCCAAACCCAAAAACGCGAAAAGACGCTTTTTGCGATGAAATCGCTAATGTTTATACTGATTAATTAATTAATTAATTAATATAAAACACAACACTTAAAACTCAAACTAAATCAACCTCGACTGCAATGAGTTCAAACGACGTTCGCAAACAACGTCAACGTGAGCTAGACGAGAGACGGCTCTCAGTACAAAGAAACAACGCGTACTTCTCTTTTAAAGCAACCGAAAACCATGCAAGCTCCGATCAAGCTCGGTCAATTACCCCCAACTTGACCGAATTCTTAAACGTAGAGAGCGAGAGAGCGCGTTCCTGCTCCCCCTCGATACCATCGATGTCTCTGCAGCCAAAGAGTGCAGTAACTAGCACCTCAATTTCTTTGACAACGTCAACAGTAACAACAACAACAACCGCAACTGTATCGACAGCGCGTTTAACGACGTCATCAGCTAGCAGCGCAAATAGTAATACGTCCGCGCTGCCCGAAAACCAAAACAAAAACAAAAACAATGACTATATTAAGCCGGCTGTGCAGACTGGCATGGATCGCTACATCCAAATCAAAAGGAAGCTGAGCCCCCTGAATTCCAAACGCAAAATAACCCGTGGCAATGCTAGCCTAGTAGCAAAAGAAACGCCCATTAACTCAAACCGATTTAAAATCTTGGCAGACGCCGATGAGGTTGAGGCGGTCGAATCCACTGAAGTTGGGAAAAGGAAGCCAAAACCTCCGCCTATCTATATACGCGAAAAAAGTTCCAATGTTCTTGTCAACAAAATTATTGAGCTTATTGGTAAGGATAACTTCCACATAATACCCCTTGTAAAGGGCAACATTCAAGAAACAAAAGTTCAAATGAAGTCTGAAGATAACTATAGAGTATTATCAAAATATCTTACCGAGAATAAAAAGAACTTTTACACGTACCAGCTAAAAAGCAGCAAGGGCCTGCAAGTCGTTCTTAAGGGCATAGAGCCCGAAGTAACGCCTGCAGAGATAAAAAAGGCGCTACTTCGGGCTTTTAAGGTTGAGCTTGAACCAGAAACCAAGCTCCTGAAGAAATACGAAGTGCACCCAATATACAATCTTCAGTACCTGCTGCACCGCAGAATTACAGTTGAGGAACCGCACAAACGCAATGGCCCGGTACAATGTGCGAACTGCCAGGAATATGGCCATACAAGGTCATACTGTAAACTGCGCCCGGTGTGTGTAGTTTGCGGAGAGCTTCATGACTCCGCACACTGCCCAGCGAGCAAAGATGACAGCAACTCGAAAAAGTGCGGCAACTGCGGTGGCAATCACACTGCTAATTATAGAGGATGCCCAGTCTATAAGGAGCTGAAAAGTCGCATCCACCAGAAAGGAATAGCTGCCCGCACCCAAAATGGACAGTTCACGGCGTCCAGATCAAACCCTGAAGTCTTCTTCTCGACTGCAGCCAGATCCTCACTAGGACCCATTAACGTTGACAAAAATGTGACATACGCAAGCGCCTTAAAATCAGGACCGGCGACACCTGCCTCAAGAAGCTCATTTCTGCAATCAGCATATCAAGAACCGAACACGGCTCAGCAACATCAACCAACAGAGCAGCCAAAAAGCAACTTTGAAGCTATGATATGCAGCCTACAACAAAGCCTGACGGAATTTATGTCGTTTATGCGCACAACTATGCAAGATTTAATGCGAAACCAAAATCTATTGATTCAAATGCTGGTTTCACAACAATCCAAATAATGGCTTTCCTACGGATATCTACGTGGAACGCTAACGGCGTTTCGCAACATAAACTTGAGTTAGCTCAATTCCTACTCGACAATCACATCGATGTAATGCTGCTTTCGGAAACACACCTCACAAACAAATACAATTTTCAACTACGAGGATATTCATTCTACGGAACAAATCATCCAGATGGTAAAGCACATGGTGGGACTGGAATTCTAATCAGAAGCCGCATAAAGCACCATTATCAAAACAAATTTGCTAAAAACTACCTACAGGCCACATCTATAAATATACAACTAAATACTGGCAACCAACTTACACTAGCCGCCGTATACTGCCCCCCTCGCTTCAATATAGCTGAAGATGAGTTTATGCAGTTTTTCAACACACTTGGAGACCACTTCATAGCAGCAGGAGACTACAATGCCAAGCACACACACTGGGGATCCCGTCTCGTGACTCCAAAAGGGAAGCAGCTCTATAATGCAATTATCAAAGCCAAGAACAAGCTCGACTATGTTTCTTCTGGCACACCAACATACTGGCCGGCAGACCCAAGGAAACTACCAGATTTAATAGACTTTGCGATTACCAAAAACATCCCTAAAAATCTGATAAGCGCCAATTGCCTATCGGATCTTTCATCTGATCACTCGCCTGTCCTTTTTATTCTACTGCGACATCCAGGAACATTGGAACAACCATTAAAATTGACCTCACAGAAAACCAATTGGGTTAAGTACAGAAAATATATCAGCTCACACATTGAGCTAAGTCCTCATCTCCACGATGAAGCCAACGTAGACAGCTTTGTTAATTCACTTGAGTCTGTACTCGTCTCTGCAGCTCGAGCCTCAACATCGCAAACTATATATACACAAAGCAATAAAAAGACAAATCTACAAATCGAACAGCTCGTCCTCGAAAAGCGGCGTTCACGTCGCGAGTGGCAATTCCACAGATCGCCATCTACTAAGCAAAGCTTTAGACATGCCTCACGTCAACTTACTAAAGCCCTACAGCAAGAAGAAGCTTATGTCCACCGCCGCTATATAGAGCAATTGTCAACTTCTAGTACAAAACACTCACTATGGAGAGCTCACCCAACTCTAAGCTCACCGAAAGAAACAGTGATGCCTATTAGAAATCCCACAGGCGGCTGGGCGCGCAGCGATGCAGACAGAGCCAGCACGTTTGCCAATCACCTCAAAAATATCTTCCAACCAAATCCGGCCACTAGTGCCTTTACTCTGCCGACTTTACCATATGAGCCTCAGCTTCAACATGAACCAATCGAGTTTCGCCCAAACGAAATCGCTAATATCATCAAAAACCAACTAAATCCGAAAAAATCACCAGGCTGCGACCTCATAACTCCCAAAATGATCATTGAGCTTCCATATTGCGCCGTCTGCACTATCACCCAGCTTTTCAATGCCATCGCAAAACTTGGCCACTTTCCAGCGAGATGGAAAAAGTCAATTATAATAATGATAGCAAAGCCGGGAAAAGGCCACACAATTCCCACGTCGTATAGACCTATAAGCCTACTTTCATGCTTATCTAAACTCTTTGAGAAATGCATTCTGACTCGAATAAACACATACCTAAGGATCCAGGAAGGAATCCCGTCACATCAGTTTGGGTTTCGTGAAAAGCACGGTACAATTGAGCAGGTCAACCGGATAACAGCAGAAATTCGGAATGCATTCGAAAATCGCGAGTACTGTACCGCAATATTTCTAGATGTCTCTCAAGCATTTGATAGAGTCTGGCTAGAAGGTCTAATGTACAAAATCAAGACAATGCTCCCTTGTAATACCCACAAGCTTTTAGAGTCTTACCTCTACGACAGAAAATTTGCTGTGAGGTGCAACACTGATATGTCTGACGAATTCACTGTTGGAGCTGGAGTTCCTCAAGGAAGCGTACTCGGACCAACATTATATGTTCTCTACACAGCAGACATCCCGACAAGCACACGATTAACAACATCTACGTTTGCTGATGATACAGCTATTCTTAGCCGCTCAAAATGCCCGATGCAAGCAACTGCGCAGCTAGCTCTTCATCTGGTGGATGTTGAAAAATGGCTATCAGACTGGCGAATTAAAGTAAACGAACAAAAATGCAAGCACGTTACGTTCACCTTGAATAGGCAAAACTGCCCGCCCCTTACGCTAAACAACACCCTACTCCCGCAAGCAAACGAGGTAACATATCTAGGAGTACACCTCGATAGAAGACTCACATGGCGTCGGCACATAGAAGCTAAAAGAACCCACCTAAAGCTAAAAGCCAGCAGCCTTCATTGGCTTATCAACGCTCGGTCTCCCCTTTGCCTTGAATATAAAGTCCTGCTGTATAACTCGGTACTTAAACCTATATGGATGTACGGCTCCCAGTTATGGGGGAATGCCAGCAATAGCAATATTGACATAGTCCAGCGAGCTCAGTCGAAGATCTTGAGAACAATCACCGGGGCACCTTGGTACGTTCGCAACGAAAACATACATCGTACATACATACAAAACGACTTAAACATTCTTCCAGTCAAAGATGTGATCGCAGAACAGAAGGAAAAGTACTTTAGCAAGCTATTGTCGCACCCTAACCACCTGGCGAGAGGTCTAACAAGGTTGAGTAACCAATCACGACTTCGTCGGAATGACCTACCCACCCAGCGACCGTCTTGAGGAACGTGCAACCAGAATGCAGTCTTAGTTTACTGTTAGTTAAATGTTAATGTTAAGATTTGAAAACTTATTGTTAGTCTCAAAATTAAGAGAAGATCCAATAAATAAAAGCAAAGTTTAATAAAAAAAAAAAAAAAAAAAAATGGAATCTGTACCAAGTCCCATTTATCTAACTTAAAAAACAGCAAAGTTATGCCAATTCCGATCATTCAGTTATATGGCATCGATGTTTGGAGACATCGATGTTTTCGAAGTTTTAAAAACGATGAAACACCGATGTTCTAAAGAAAATTATTCAAATTTAAAAAAATTTATAATTTATAAAATCTTATTTTTAATAACTAACTTTAAAGGTTTCTCTCAAAACAAAAAATAATGAAAAATTTAACTCAATAACTTAAAATTTCAACAAGTTATTCGATGTTGCCTATCAAAGATTCGCTTATAAGTATAAGATCGTCTTTCAATCTTAAGTGCGGGCATATTGAGACTCCAGTCCGATCTCGATAATTTTCAAAAATTGTGTTTAGCTAATTTGCGCGGTTCCCACTGCATACGTACAGCCTACCTCCCGTCCAACCGACCGAGGGACGCTGCCGCGTGACGTACAGCTCGAATCGCGGGAATAGATCCGAGATAGATAAGCGAGGATTAGGAGAAAGATATCACGAGGAAAAGTGTTGCACAGATAAGGCGGTTAATATAAGCGATTTAAGATTGTTAGTAGAGCAAAAGTAAGGAAGTTTTTTTGTACAGATTCAATGTGATCTTGGTGTACTCCATATTAAGGACTCCAGATACACGATCCATACTCAAGAATCGGACAGACCAGTGATGTATGTAACGTTTTCGTTATGTACAGGTCATTAAATTCCTTTGACCATCTTTTAATAAAACCAAACACACCCATAGCTTTATTAACCATGGTAGATATATGGTCGGTAAATTTAAGTTTCAAATCTAATAGGACACCTAGATCGTTAACCTGATTTAATCGTTCTAAGGCGTTCCCATAGAGAAAATACATGGCCTGGTCGGTAAAAAGACATAAGTTTACATTTCGATCCATTAAGCTTTAGGTTATTTGCTAAACACCAATTTTGAAGTTTATCCAAATCGGATTGAAGTCTAGACTGGGCGCTAGTGAATTTATACTGAAGGCATAGCTTAACATCATCAGCGTACATAAGTACAAGTGAATTAGTTAAGGCAAGGGGCAAGTCGTTAATAAACAGAGTAAAAAGTAGGGGTCCAAGATGGCTTCCTTGGGGCACCCCCGATGTGGCGCGAACTAAACGCGAGGTAACATCTTTAAAGAAAACACGTTGGGTTCTCCCTGATAAGTAGCACGAAATCCACATAAGAAGATCAGTTGGGAATCCCAAAAGACTGAGTTTAATTATAAGAAGCGAATGGTTAACAGAGTCAAATGCTTTACTGAAATCAGTGTATATGACGTCTGTTTGTAAGCCATTCCGGAAGCCATCCGTGATAAAAGATGTTAGCTCCAATAAGTTAGTAGTGGTGGAGCGGCTCTTCATGAAGCCATGCTGGCACGGAGTTATTATTGAACTACATAGGTGTTGCAATGTGGAGTGATAAGTTTTTCAAAAAGCTTTGGAATTGCTGACAATTTAGAGATGCCTCTATAATTAGCAGCGTCGGATTTTTTCCCTTTTTTATGCAGCGGAATAATGAAGGATTCCTTCCACATAAGGGGAAAGATCGAAGTTTCCAGCGATAGATTAAAGAGTTTAACAAGCGGTTTGCACAGTGCCTCGGCGCAGTACTTCAGAACACAGCCTGGTACTCCTTCAGGGCCTGGCGAATACACGGGCTTAACCTTAAGAAGATCCGATAACACACCACTTTGATCGAAAGATGGGCAAAATATAAGGTTGGCTGGTTGGATATTATAAGTGTAAGGCTGAGCTAAACTGCTGCTAGGTGAATACGTAGTTTAAAAAAACTGTGCAAAGAGATCGGCCATTGCCTGATCAGTGTTCGCATAAGAGTTCTCGAACGTAAGCAGTGGGGAAAAGATACATGTTTACGCTTAGTGTTTACAAAGTTATAAAACTGCTTCGGATCCTGAGTAAACTGAATCCTGCAGCGGCGAATATAACTCCTATAACATTCTGCGTTATGCACGGTGAAATTGGACCGAGCTACTAAGTATCTAGAATAACTAACTGTACAGCCAGATAATCTATGTTTATTCAAAAGTCTACTCATACTATTCTTTAAGCTGTTAAGATGCCTCTTATACCAAGGCGGATTCGTTGAAGCGGACTGATATTTCCACGGCACACAAACGTCAAAAAATGAGTTTACAGTGAAATAAAATTTAAAAAAAAAATGCTAAGTTTATATCATCGCATGCCAGTAAATCAGACAAATCAAATTCCGAAATTAACTTATTTAATTTCATAAAGTCAGCCTTACGAAAGAAACGAAATTTATGAGATTTAAGTGTAGACTTAAGGTCAATTAAGGAGTTGTTTTCAATTGAAAGCTCAAGAGTGGGATGATATGGATCCTCAGGGTCAGAAAGGAGCAAAGTTCTGGAAAGAGTAATTCCATCAGGATCAGAAACGAAACATAAGTCCAGCAGTCGACCTAAAGAATTTCTAACGTGGTTAATTTGCCCGAGTGACATGTCAAACATTCCCACAGGGAAGTCGTGGTGGGAATTAAGCTGTAAAGACGGTGAATTTTCAACATTTGACCATATAAGTTCTGGGATATTAAAGTCACCCAGAGCTATCAGCTGGTCACCATCAGACAGACGATCGAAAACCAAACGAATAGCGGACAAATGTTGCCAGTATGTTGGGGGTTCGGACGAAGGTGGTATGTAAGAACAGGTAACATACAAAGATTGATCAGACAAAGTGATTTTGATGCAAAGGAATTCAATGTCACCAAACTCTTGTGATTTTACCTCTTCAGAAGCGAGTTTGGAGTCTACAGAGATTAACAGTCCTCCTCCTCTTCGCAGAGTTCTATCACATCTAAAAGTGGTGTACCTACTAGGAAAAACTTCGGAGCTTAAGATCTCCAGCTTTAACCAAGTTTATGTAAATACAATAATGTGAGATGCAAAGAAAGAACTATCAGAATACAGTTTGGGAAGTTTACTACGTAACCCTCTTGTATTCTGATAGGTAAGTGTTAGAGAAGACATTAGTTTTTTAAAACAGAGGAAGATGAAGTGGAAGGTTGGTCAGTGGCCGTGGGAGTGGGAGTTTTACGTCCACAGGTTTGGTTATTTTTTTTTTCACCGTACTTGGCTGATGTTCTTGGACGAAAATATTCTCTGGCCAAAAGCTGGCGGAACAAATCGTCTTGAACATCTGCAAGGGCACACGTATTTTGAAAGATGACGTTTGCCGGGTGTATGAATATTTAAATTTTGTAATGTCCACCACCTTTGGCTTTGATGTAAGCCGAGATATCAATCTCAGAAGTATCAGGGGCAAGCCGGGAAACGATGGTGGGATCACCTGCAAGGGTTTTGGTGCCGCCGCAACTAGTACAGCGGCATCAGTACGTACGGGGGTCCGGATGGTTGATTGCCCTGTTTGGTGACTGTTACAGCGGTTTGAATTATTGAGTCTGGGATCACTTGATGCGATGCCACAGAGGACATATCGGACAATTGCTCATTAATCCTGAGATATTCGGAAGCCGAATTTTTCTCAGGTCCGGCCCTTGGGGTGGCCAGAGATATAAGCGGCTGCATAGGTGTCGACTGATCAAGCTGAAGATTATTCGCCACAAGCACATCACTAAACGAGGATTTTTTACGCTTTGGAGACTCGTTTAGTAGTTGAAGACTACTAAACTGTGTATCGAGCGCACAGAGTTGGTCATTGATTTTTCGAAAACCACTAATCAACTCCTTGAAACCGCTTTTAGTCTGCCTCATGAACGATCTCATTTCGTCCTGAACAGCACGACAACCGTCACAGCAAAAGTGGAGACCAGACCTACGCGAGATTGCATCCGAAACTGAGGCCGTGAACCCGGCACACTTAGCGTGTAAAACGTTTTCACAGAGCCAGCAATGGATGGTAGGCTGGGAAGATGAGATTGTCTTATTACAAGACTTCAATGCACAGACCAATTTAAATTCCATAATTATTAAGATTTTAAAGAATTAATTTATTAAAAATTATTAAAATTTCAATAATTAATTTATTAATAATATTGATGAACCTTGTACCACTGTACCAGGGAAATGAAAGGGGGAGATTAAAGAGAGCAGTTAGTGCGAGTTAGTAAAATGCAAAGAAATAGAGACAAGAATCTCTATTGAGCGAGAAATAGGCGCAATAGAATAGAAGCAACACCGTAAGAGATGAAGAAGAAGAGCAGGGCTATGTTTGGAAGAAAAATTTATAAAGTTATTATTTTACCTCCAAATATATCACTGCACACGCGAAGCGCTGGGTCCCTTGCCTCAATACACTCAGGGAAAAGTTGGATTTAGGAGTGTCAGCGCAGCTTATCAGGAGTCGTCGGCAGCGTCAAGAAAATAAAAATTAAATAAAAACAAAATCAAAACGTAATTAATATGTAACAGTAAAAGTCAAGATTAAAAAATTAATAAGTAGCATATTAAAAATTTTCTCACTGTGCTTTGAGTGCCAAATTTGGAACTATTTCCAGGTATGAAGGTAATTAAAACATTTCGTAAAAAGTATTTCTCGCAAAATTTCATAACAAAACATTTCATAAACAAATTTCTCGCAGAGCGGCAAGAAAAATAATTATAAAAAACATTAAAAATATGCTTAAAAGAAACAATGAAACATTAACTGAATTTAACTTGAATACAAAGAGAAATTAACCGCCAATGGAAAAAAAAATTTACAAATTCTGTAAAATAAGTGCATTTATTTTTTAAGAATTATTTAAAAGATAAATTACTTGCAAGGTCATGAAAGGGCTCTTAAGAAGAATAACAAGATGAAATTACATTATAAGATCATGTAAGTATCACAGTATCACTTAGAGAAGAGCTTAACATGAAAATTGGTCAACAAGAAAATTAACCTATAATAGCGTAAACAAGAAAGGAAAGCTAACTTCGGGCGGAGCCGAAGTTTATATACCCTTGCAGTTGAGTCGCAGTCCGCTAGGTGGCGCCACCCATCTTATATTATTAGATATATAGCGGATCGTATATAGTTGGCCGATCCTTATGAAACTTGGAAAATCGAATTTTTTTGCCAAAAGAGGAATCCATTGAAACTCCCATCCTTCTAACTTGAAAAACAACGAAGTTATAGCATTTCCGATCAATCAGTTATATGACAGCTATAGGATATAGACGGCCGATCCCGGCCGTTCCGACTTATATACTGCCTGCAAAGGAAAGAAGGGTGTGTGCAAAGTTTCAACTCGATAGCTTTAAAACTGAGAGACTAGTTTGCGTAGAAACAGACAGACGGACAGACGGACAGACGGACATGCTCATATCGACTCAGGAGGTGATCCTGATCAAGAATATATATACTTTATAGGGTCGGAGATGTCTCCTTCACTGCGTTGCACACTTTTGACCAAAATTATAATACCCTCTGCAAGGGTATAAAAAGAATCGGTAGAAGAAAAGCTAGTCAAAATAATTTAAACGGCGAGTGCATATTGTAATGAGAAGCAAGATAACAATACGATTTATTTTTGTGCTCGCTTCTTGAAGCTAAGTTTACAGTTGGTGAAGCGCTTTCATAGGTGGATCAGCAGGTGAGAGATTATAACGCTAAATACAGTTTTTGGTGTGTCTTAGCACAACAATGAAACTTCTTTAAGCAGCAGACTCCCTTATCTTAATACCATTTGATTGAAAAAAATAATAATATTTAACAACTAAAGCTCAAGAAGATAATATAAGAATTCAAAGTAAACATGATCGAAATTAAATTTTAATTTAAATATAAATAATATTTAAAATCGCAGTTCCACCATTTTCTATCTACTATTGATAAACACTATCGACTTGCTATTCCCAATCAAGTTTGTATTTTTATTATAAATAAACCGTATTTTATAATGATAAATAATTTTATAAATAACACAGAGTAACAGTGATTCTGAACTTTTGAAGTGACATAGTAGGAATTGTTCATTGGGTCGAGTATATCCCAAAACCATTTTTGAAATATTTCTAACACCCTCAAAAACTTGATTTATGGTTAAAAAACTGTTTTTCGGGACTTGTTTGCGGTTAAAAATTCCTGAACGTGTTTTTTTCATCCGATTTCAAAAATTGACTTTTTTTGGGAAAAGCGATATAACTTTACCAATTTTCATTATTTTTTGATGAAATTTGTCTCATTTTATTCAGAATTAATAAGACAACCTTGATATGTGGCAAAAATGACAGAATTTTTGTAAGATGTACCGAAAAACTGGCATCAAAATCCGAAAAACACGAACAAAAGTCGAAAACTTCAGTTTCAGATGTACAATTTTTGTTCTTTTTGTTTAACAAAATCGAAGATGTATATTTTTTTTAAAAGCTACAACATTTCACTATTAAAAAACACCAAAAATTTTGAAATCGGTTGAAAAAAACGCGTTCAGGAATTTTTAAGCTCAAACAAGTCCCGAAAAAACGGTTTTTTAACCATAAATCAAGATTTTGAGGGTGTTAGAAATATTTCAAAAATGGTTTTGTGATATACTCGACCCCATGAACAATTCCTACTATGTCACTTCAAAAGTTCATTCACTTTTGTCATTTTTGTAACACTGTGTAATTAACCCTGTTCTCCATGCTGATCGAGAAGTCCCCTTTTTTTAGAAGCTTGTAAAAAAAAAAGGGGCCAAGCAAATGTGATAGAAGGAAGTATAGGCTAAAATAGGGTGCGCCAGAAATGCCCCAACACGACCTGGAGGTGTAAGATTGCTGGCTTTTAGGTTCTTCATCTGCCTCTTGACTGTCTTATTTTTGATGTGTTGATCTTAACTTTTTCTTTTCTGACCAGAATAGCAAACTTATATCGAACGCTAATTTCGGATTTTAAAAGCACCCCAAGACTGCAGCTCATCGAACACCACTACACTTGCGATTACAAATGCGTGCAACGCTCAGTCTATCCCTTCTAGGTTATCCGTTACATGGACAGCTGTTGACATAAAACATTTTCTGCTGGAAACAAATTATCGCTGCGAAGTAAACCATTCTGCCAGGAACGCAGTCCAACACCAAAATGCCTTCAGATTAGCGCGAAACACTTAGAGACTGTGAAAGTTTTTTTTTCTCGGCGGTAGAGCTACGAATGAAGCGAATGAAATCACCAAAAAATTTTCTTGTTTTCGGCAAAATAGCAAAAAATAGATTTTGGCTCACATTCTTAGCTTTGGCTTTTTTTTGCGCACATTTTGAATCCATGCGCACTCAGAGCTTTTGTTAAGTCACCTAAGCTCAACGATGTTGATTTATGTATGCTTTTGAATTTTATATTGTTTTCTTTAATAATTAATTTAATGGTAAAATTCTCATAAGGATCGGCCAAATATATACGATCCGATATATGTCTAATAATATAAACTGCTACCTAACTGACAGAGGTAGTTGACCGAGCATGTACTTTCATTAACATTGACCTTCTAACAATAGTTAAGCCAAAACATATGTATGAAATTATGTATCTTATAAAACATCGCTTTTTATACCCTTGCAGAGGGTATTATAATTTTGGTCAAAAGTGTGCAACGCAGTGAAGGAGATATCTCCGACCCTATAAAGTATATATATTCTTGATCAGGATCACCTCCTGAGTCGATATGAGCATGTCCGTCTGTCTGTCTGTCCGTCTGTCCGTCTATCTGTCTGTCTGTCTGTCGGTTTTTACTAGACATCTGCATGAATACATTCATAACATCCGTCTAATAGAGTACATTCGAATCGAATAGAATGGAGTGAGTGGAATGTTTGAAATGAAATGAAATTGTATGAATGTAAGCTTAGGTTCCTCTCGTAATTTGAGACGTCAAACGAAATGACAGGAAATGAACGAAACGAAAAGTGAAATGAGAAATATGTCAATGTCATGTATACCCGAATCCTTCGAGTTGTTTCTTATCATTGGGGCACTCCAAATTTGTCAAAATACCATAACATAGCTTTGTTCCTTTTTTCCCCAACTAACAAACTAATTCTCTCACTAACTTAGAAAGAGACCATTATTAATGATTGCAAAATTATTATGAGTCAATTTCTTCAAGACAATTCTGACCTCAACAATAATGAAGCCCAGTTAATAGATGATGAATTTGCCGATTATTTCGATGTCCCCAAATTTGAGACAATACAGGACAAGGTGGAACAAGAAATTTCTGGATATTCCAATATTAAGGTTGCATACACTCCTGATTTTAATGCTTTAGCTTGGTGGCATTTGAATAAGCAATTTTTTCCGCTATTGCACAAAACAAGCTGCAAAATATTTTGCATTCCAGCGAGCAGCGCGGCTTCGGAACGGACCTTTTCAAACGTAAGAAATTTGATAACAGAGAAGCTTTGTCAAATAGCCACTAACTTTGAAAATATTAACAAAATAATGTTTTTGCATTCCAATTTAAATTAGATATAAATTCGCTGCATTCGCATTTAATTTGTTTTTATTTCCTTTTATTTACATTTACAACTCGAATTATTTGAATGAAACGTCTCTGTTTTCAATGTTCTCAATTCACTCAATTCGTGTCCTTCTACCAAATGATTGTGCAAATGAGTAGGCGTAAGAGATCCAACCCTCTCACATCATGTTGGCTTTGCTCTCAAATTCACTCAACTCATTTTTAGCATTGTGCATTTGAATGTGGGTTTTTTGCCACTCATGCAGATGTCTAGTTTCTACGCAAACTAGTCTCTCAGTTTTAGTTGAGTTGAAACTTTGCACACATCCTTTTTTCCTTGCAGGTAGTATATAAGTCGGAACGGCCGGGATCGGTCGACTATATCCTATAGCTGCCATATAACTGATTGATCGGAAATGCCATAACTTTGGTGTTTATTAAGTTAGTGGGTTGGGACTTTTCACACATGTTATATTTGAATATATCTTATGTACAAAATTTCATAAGTATCGGCCGACTATATCCTATAGCTATCGTTCTATAGCTGTCATAGAACGATCGGAATTAGCATAACTTTGGTGTTTTTTAGGTTAGAAAGATGGGACTTGGTACAGATTACTCTTTGGGCAAAATAATTCAATATGCCAAATTTCATAAGGATCGGCCGACTATATACGATCCGCTATATATCTAATAATATAAGATGCGTGGCGCCACCTAGCGGATTCCGACTCAACTGCAAGGGTATATCAACTTCGGCTCCTCCCGAAGTTAGCTTTCCTTTCTTGTTTTATAGTAAAGCCACAACATATGTATTATCTGATCTTATAAAAGATGACCTTCTCCATAATAAAGACAGTCTCGAACTCAACCGTTATCGCGAAAAACTTAGAGGCTATGCAAGTGTTGCAAGAGGCAATGAAAAATACGAGGTTGCTCCGATAAACACTTAGCCTCCAAAAAAAAAACGAAAAAAACGTCTGAAAAATTCGTTTTCTCGAGGTCTGCCTCTGGCCTCTGTGGCGGCGACGACTGCCTCATTCAACGAAAATTTCTGTCCAAGTTTCAAGTTTGGAAACAAAAAGAAGTCACACAATTTGGCCATGGCGAGAGAAGTGTAAGATGGTGCTTTGTCATAATGGAAGAGCACTTTTTTCTTCTCCAAATGGGGCCGTATTTTCTGCAAATCGGCGGTGAATCGGCCCAATTATCGGCATAGTATGGCCCTGTGACCGTTTCGCCCTTCACCAGGTAGTGGATGTAGATCATACCTTGTGAATCCCAAAAAACGGTAGCCTTCACCTTCACGGCCGATGGGACAGTCTTCGCCTTCTTCGGAGCAGGATCGCCGAATGAAGTCCACTGTTTCGACCGTTCCCTGGTCTCTGGTGTGTACCTGTGGATCCATATTTCGTCGACGGTCACGAAACTATGCAGAAACTCCTTCGGATTGCCCTTAAACAGCGTCAAACACTGTTCTGAAGTGCATCCAAGCATCCAAAAACAAGAATCGAATCACAGACCGACATTGCTCTTTCTCCATTTTTCTAAAATCCGCGGACACTGATCCCACACGCAGTCAAAAAAAAACTACGAGTCCGATTCGGCTGACATTAACAGAAGTCGTCTACGAGAATGTACGAGAATGATAGTTCATTTTTCTTGCGATAGTGACGCCATCAGGCATTGAGGCTAACTAATTTTCCGTTGCCTGTGCTGAGAGCAACACATGTATATGACTTTGTTACATATACGTTTATTCATTAACAAATACAAATTACATACGTTATACGTTTATTCATTATGATAACTTAATAATATTTAATATATAAATATTTATTATATAATATAATAATATATAATATAATAAATATTTATTTAATATATAATAATTATATTTCTTAAATAGATTCAAAGGGGACCTACCAGAAGAGCGGCATATGAAAGTGGATAATAAAAACTTTTATTTTGATATTGGTCAAAATAACCGAGGAGTTTATATGAGAATAAGTGAAGTAAGTAACTTAATTTATTAATTCAAATATATTGTGCTCCGTTTTAACGTTTAAGGTAAAAAATAATTTTCGAACATCGATAACTATACCGGATAAGTGCTGGATTCGCTTTCGAGATATTTTTAACGATTATTGTGACAAAATGAAAAAATCGTCCGACTCTAATACTGCCGATATTAATTTACCGACAACCTCAAATAGTCTTAAATAAATGATAAATGAATTAATATAGAATCAGACAAAGCTAGGTCTAAGCAAGATCATTTAGCAAATGACCAGCTAAATTGTAATGCGTATATAATTATTTAAAACCCCAAAAAAAAGCCTAATAAAATATCCATAAAATATTATATAGTAGTATTTGAGAAAATACACATTGGCCATTTAAATAAAGATTTTATAAAATCAATAATTCTAATGTAGAAATAAAATAATTTTTAGGAATTTATACGTGCATATGAATATCATTACCAAATCCGAATGTATTTTTATTTTCCGTTTCCTGTTATACGAAATTTCAAATTATAATGTAGGTGATATTAATGTATTGTAGGAGCATATTATAATTATATCCTTGCAGAGGATATTATAATTTTGGTCAAAAGTGTGCAACGCAGTGAAGGAGACATCTCCGACCCTATAAAGGATCGCTTCCTGAGTCGATATGAGCATGTCCGTCTGTCCGTCTGTCCGTTTCTACGCAAACTAGTCTCTCAGTTTTAAAGCTATCAAGTTTAAACTTTGCACACACCCTTCTTTCCTTTGCAGGCAGTATATAAGTCGGAATGGCCGGGATCGGTCGACTATATCCTATAGCTTCCATATAACTGATTGATCGGAAATTCCATAACTTCGTTGTTTTTCAAGTTAGAAGGATGGGACTTTCTATGCTTTCTAACTTGGGCAAACTTATACGATCTGCCAAATTTCGTAAGGATCGGCCGTCTATATCCTCTAGCTGCCATATAACTGATTGATCGGAAATGCCATAACTTAGTTGTTTTTCAAGTTAGAGGGATGGGAGTTTCAGTGGATTCCTCTTTGGGCTAAATAATTCGATATGCCATATTTCATAAGGATCGGCCAACTATATACGATCCGCTATATATCTAACAATATAAGATGCGTGGCGCCACCTAGCGGACTGCGACTCAACTGCAAGGGTATAAAAACTTCGGCTCCGCCCGAAGTTAGCTTTCCTTTTTTTTTTTTGTTAAAAGTGTTCAACGTAGTGAAGGAGATGTCAAGAATATATATTCTTGATCAAGATCAGCAGGGCATCCAAAGTAGGAATCCGACAGTCTGCCCGATAGTTTGTGTGCCAGTCATTCTGTTTCTACGCGAACTATTTTCTAAGTTTGGAAGACTTCTTTTCTTTGCACGCAGTATATAAATCGGACGACTACATCCTAAAGCTCCTATATAACTGAAAAATCGGATATGATACAAATTTAGAGCCTTTATAGATATGGGGTTGGAACTCTTAAGGATCGGCTCGTATATAAATTGTTTAATATAAACTGTCACCTTACTGCAATGTTATATCTATACCTTGTTTATTTTTTTTGTGTAATAATTAGGAGAACACTAATAAGTTCAAAAGACAGTGAACAAATAAGAAAGCTTTTAAGAAATTCATAAATGTTAAACAAATGTTTTTTCAACATGTTTCACGGATTTCATAATTACTATTTATAGCTTCTAGATTTATGAAGAATATTAAAAAGTATATAACTCTTACAAGCGTTTTTAAAACCAAATTTCAATGTGATCACCTAGATTAATGAGTCTTACAAAGTACGATGAAATGCATAGCAAATTATAACATACAAAAATTCGTTAAATAGACACATACCAGTTGAATGTCCCAAAGATTTATGGTTGCATGTAATGTAGCATAATAAATTAGTTTTAATTACATGTTAAGAAATACAAATTGTATGTTATTTTAATAAGCTTAAATGAAAAGACAAAAGAATTAAAATAAAACATAACAAATTTGGATTTCAAACTGGATAAAACATTAAAATATACAAAAAAAATAATGTCAATAAATGTTTTGGCTTGTGAGATTAACTCTAAATGCGAAAAAGTCCTACATTTTAGTTGGGGTTGCTCTGACTACATACACGCAGTTCTTATATTTACCTGGTAAGTTTAAAAAACTAAAAGATAGAGTCATATAAAGCAGAGAATTATCTTCAATGTTGTTCAAAAACATTAAATATTTTATATTTTAAGAGTTTTGTGAAATTAATATCAAAATAAAGTTGAATTTAATGTAATTAAAGCAAGTTTTAAATTATGTTTTATTAAAAGTTTATTAAACCTGACATGTGGTTTTTAAATTTGGCGTTTTGGTGTTTTGGGCATCAGCGGTTAACACACAATAACATTAAATAACAGAGGCTCACAAGCTTCTAAGGAAGAAAAAATAAGTAGCTAAGGATTGATGATTTAATATTAAAATAAATTAAAATACAATGATCCCGTTTAGAGCTTTTTGGTCTTTTGTGAGCACCGGAAAAACACAAACCCTGTTAAAAATCTCTTTTTATTTATTTATTTTTTTTGGGTTTTAAGTAACTGCGACTTATGAACTCGTGGGATTAATTGGCCCCCCTTTGTGCAAGGAAATCGCCAACCTGAAGTTCGTGAAGATTAATTATATGTAAATGTTTTATCGAGAATGTCGGGTCAAGCAGCCGCCGGAAAGTTTGGCTGTCAATAATTTATTGAATTTGTTTATATTTTCTTTTTTTATGTCTCTATTCGCGTCGCTCGCTCTCGAGCATTCGATCAGCCACCTGCATCTGCCGTCATGCGCTCTAAAGGTGCTTGTTTTTTATTGAAGCCTAGATTTGAAACATTAAATAAAGCTCCCGAAAACGCTCGGTAACTGAACATTAATGAACCCCGACGTGATTGTGCTTAGGAAAATTTGAGCTGCGCGGCTTAAAATATATAAACATAAACAAATAAACAAATTAAATCATTAAAAAAATCATTATTTGGTTTTTGATTTGTGCGCGCAATATTACCATCTGTTGACATACATACATACGCTGTTTGCAGAGTGCTACAATCGCTCAAACATTTATTACCCTGTTATATAGAAGTGGCACAGTGGGTCGTAAGCTGACAATAAATAAACGAACTAAACTAAATTTTTTTTTGCGAAAATGATTCCGTTTTTCAAATGTGCCTCTCCTGGAGGGAAAGTATTCCTGAACCAAAGTGTCCTTTTTGAGGACCTTCAAGGATTGCTGTCCTCCTTGAAAGCAGTGGAGACATTTCCGGAGGCGATAATAAATGTGCGGCTTAGCGAATTGGAAGGCATCGTCGCGGATTTCAAAAACACACACAAGGAGTAAGGAACACAAACTGGATGTTGCAGTACTCAGGAGCGATCTGTGCATTAACTTCTAGGCGAGGAAGGCACGATTTATCCTGGACCAGGAGATTATGCGGCGCTCCAGGTTGTTGCCGGCGAGTTCGACACTGATCTTCAGCGGTTGCGGTCCTCCCTTCGTGAATCTGCCTTGGAGACTGTTCGATCGTTGGAGCTCACGGACAAAAATTATGACATCACTTTGGAGCTGCTAAACAAAAGGTTTAGTAATCGCCGGTTTATTTTTCAAGCTCATGTTAATGAGATAATGCATCTGAGGGCCGTAGACGAGGGCCGCATCGGCGACGAGGCTTCGCGAGCTTTCGGACAAATTTAATTTGCATATGCGAGCCCTTGCAAGCATGGGCACAACGAAGCAGATTGCTATCTGCATCATAATTCAAGTGCTATTGCAGTAAGTTGATGATGCCACGCAGTCTAAGTGGAAGGAAAAGCAAGCTGACTCGGATTTTTTGTATTCCATTCCATTGTAGGAGTCCATACCCAGTTTCTTTGAGCACAAACGCTGGACTTTTGAGAGCATGGTTTTGCCGACGACATCATATTCACTAAACCTTGTGGTAGGACGGCGTAGACCCTTTCATCCAGTTAATTCTCCATTTGTGATTGCAAATTCTTTCGCATCCATGATTTGTGATGGCTATTCTTACATAATAAACTCCTGCCCAAGGTTTTTAAGCTTGTCGCCAGAGGATCGATTAGGCGAAGTTGGCGACTGAATTTATGCCGTAAGTGCCTTAGTGTTGGTCACCTATCTCGGCATTGCAATGCGTAAAGCTGCCGTGCGTGTGGGCGCAGGCATCATAGCCTGCTGCATTTTTGTGGCGATTCGCCAGCTCAAGGCCAACACCCATATCCCGAGGTTTCCGCATCTAGCGACGCTGTTTCTCGTTCAGCGTCCGCCGCCATCAATTTTCTCGTCGCTAACGATGTGGGGCTGCTAGCCACTGCCAATATTTTAGCTAGGAACTGCTCCGGAGTTCTACTGCCCTGCCGAGCGCTGCTCGATTCTGGCTCGCAGGTGCATCTAGTCACTTCAAGGCTGGCGAAACAGCTGCAGCTGCGAAAGATAAGGTCTCCGATGTCTGTATCCGGTATAGGTGACGCAGGGTTCTCTACAGATGGGTTTTCTGTACAAGTCAGCTTCCAATCCCAATGCTTTGACTACTCGGCGCAATTAGCTGCGATCGTAGCCTTCAACATCACTGACCTTCAGCCCAATTTTGCATTGGACGTCAGCTCTTGGAAAATTTCCGCCAATGTAAAGCTAGCGGATCCTCATTTTCACCAGCCTCAGCCAGTTGATTTGCTAATTGGAGCTGGATTATTTTACGAGCAGCTTTGTGCGGGGCGAATTCATCTATCTCCTGGTTTCAATCCAAAAAACTCGGCTCGGTTGGATTGTGTGTGGAGGCGGAGGCCCTAATAATGGTAAGGTCCTCATGGCAGGTGAGCAGTCAGAGTTGCTCATCCAGCCTCAGACGGAGCCGGTGAAGGTGGTTTCTCATCGCAGTTGTGATTCCAAGCCAAAGAAGAAGCTCCTCCGCTCAGCAAGAAGGAGAAGTCTTGCAGACACCTGGCCGGGATCTGCTGCAGATTGCAGGCCGGGATCTGCACAGTGAGTGTGAGTGTGATAGGTCATATATTACCCAAGGTGGATGTGAAGCCGCTCTTGAACTTTTCTTTCACCAGCGAAATGGCTACCGAGATGCCATCGCCCAGATGCAGTGACAACGAGGATGAAGACGACGATGACGGAGTGTGTCGGCTGGGTGCGTCTGGACGGGATCTGAACAGTGTTGGCTAGTGTGATAGGTCATATATTACCCAAGGTGGATGTGAATCCTCTCTTTGACTTTTCTTTCACCAGCTGCCTGGTCCACGAAGTCGTTTCCTTGTATATTGCAGTGACTCGGAATATAATGTATCTCAACTGGAGTAAGCCGAGGTTCTCTTATGATCTTCTTTTTGATTTTATACACCAAGTAGTTGACATGCCAAGGCTTGTTTAATGCAATTGCACTATTTTTGCTGTCTGTAGTATAGGCTATTCCTTTGTTTATGCAATAGTCAGTTTTAAAGAAAACGACAACAGGATTTCCAGTGCAGCAATGCGACGCTAGTGCTTTGGTTCGTTACCGATCCATCTGTGAAGAACACTTCAAGTCCTCTTTATTTAATTCCGTTGAGTTGCTGTGAAGATTTTATTTATAAAGTCTGTATTAGTAAAGTGTTTGTTTTGGGCCGAGCCCTTAAAAAAGTCTGTGTAAGTTGATATTTTTGTGCAAGTGAGTGGTGATGCATTAAATATTTTTACGTTTTCAATGATGTTTCTGAATTGTTTGAATATCTTCGCGTAGCTTGAATTTAACTCTGAGCCTGTTTTTATTGTTTCCTTGATAAGAAGGTCATAGGCAAATGATATTATGAGATCTTTGGCAGTTTGGAATTGCAGCCTATACCCAGGTGGTAATTCCGCAGCCATGTGATATATTATGGGGATTGATATTAATTTTATTAGGCCAAGCGCTCTCTTTAGTCTGAAGTTGGAGAGTGTTTTTAATCTTTTAATAGCCGTCTGACATCTGGCAGAAGGATGAGCAAAGCGTGAAGCAGTAGACCATTTCTAGGGTTCACTCCTGAACGGCTCACTCCAGCCACTTAAGAGTTGAAAAAATGCACAGGATTCGTTGATCCTTGACATAGTTTGTTCAATGTGTGCCACTACGGAAGTATTGGCCGATAGAATTCTGATTCTGAATTTGGGGAAGTCTGCGAGTCCATGGAGGAAACATCAGAACTCGTCGTAAGGGCTCCCACCCAATAGAGGTTCTACAACGTCGGTTAGTCTATATGAAAGGAAAAAATGCACCTTACCAACTGGTACGTACTATCAGATAACCAACTCCGGAACCTACCCCAAGACAGTTAACTTTAGAGCTGGACGACGGTTTAACACCTGTTCAATGGCCGGGAGAATTTTAAGTCATAAGAATAAATGTAAAATCACAAAAAAAAACACAAATGTATGCACAACAAAAACAGAGACATTAAAATAAATTATAAAGATTAAAAAACGATGACTTAACGATAATTTAATCTTTTTAATTGTTAATTATTCAATTTTACGTTTTGCTAAATTTCCATAAATTTACCACCTAAGCCAATTCCATGTACCAAACTAGCTATAAATAGTGAACTTTTATATTATTAAAGTCAGTCTCAGACAAACCTATTCTGATCTCATTTATGTCTCCTTGTCCGATTTGTTTAAGTGCAAGTTTCGGCAACAAACCAGCAATCGTTTAAGTACCCTTTGCTTCCCTTAATCATTAATCAAGCTGTTATAAAGCTGAATTTAATTGATCGACCGATAGCGATTTTTGTTTTTTCCGTTAAAAGAGTTTGTGAGATGACACCTAGGATGCCTAGCTTCCTAGGACCTCCTTCGTAAGGTTAGCTGTAAATAAAGCAACGATTGCCATAGTAGAGCTCTCATCGCAGCCCCTCCTCCAAAATAAACAGCTCCGCAAATAGCGGGAATAGTAACATCACACCAGTACCAGGGTTCCAGTTTTAAGAAGCCTTTTCTAGTGGTCTTTTCGTAAGTGCTGAAGAATTAAGAGTGTTGCAAAGATAGAACGTTATGGATAAAAGGTTCTAGGTTATACGTAGAGAATGCTGATAAAATATGATAGAGACTAGACTTCTGCATGAATGCATCCAAAACGACAAATGAATCACTTATTTTAAAAGTGGGCACACTATTTTTTGTGCACAGTATATTTGGGTGAGAGTGAATAGGGTAATATTGTCTGTTTTGATTGACAGTAGTCTCACTCATTCCATAGTTGTACCACTGTTAATGAGGACAACAAAATTGGTGTGCAGTAGTCAAGGCACTGTACAATGTTTTGCTGTGCAGTTGACTTACTGTACAGTGAGTGAAACTTCATGACTGGTACATACATACATGAAGTTACATATACATATATGTATAGTTCCCGTATGTATAGTTCTCATGTTTATGTATGTCCGTTTTTCGTTTTAAATGTATTTATTATAAAATAAAAAATTTAGAAATTATGGATTATTGGTTTATTTAAATTTAAATTAATTATAATAATTATTTTGTTACTAAAGTATCTATATTAAAGTTATGAATATTAGAATGAAGGAACATTTGTTCCATTTGTTTACCATGTCTTCAGTGGTGGCAATTTTTGACCGTTTTTCACAAATCAAATTTTTGGCAACAGAAAATGCCCTTTCCGATGCTGCACTGCTCGCGGGAGCTGCTAGTATCTTGCAGCTAATTTGATAAAGCAGAGGAAAACTGTCTTTATTTATTGACCACCACTGCAGAACATCAAAATATTGACTGTACGCTTTATTAACATTTTTATATGTTTGAAGTTTATCCTGAATGTATGAGAAAATGTTGGTGCTATGAATAGGTTCTGAATAATCTGCAAATATGTTATCGATTTCTTGTGTAGGTTTAATTAATTTTTCAATGTCATCATTTTGGCTATGTATATGAATATTATCAATCATTTCTTCTACGTCTTTAAAAGTTTTTACCTTTTCTAATTCTGAGAATTTAGTTAATTTATTAGTGGGCGGAAACAAAAACAGGGCAATTTTGTGATATTTTTTAAAATTTTCTATAACTATTCAATCTAAGTACTCTAAAAGCGTTAGTTTTCATTTTTTAACTATTTCTTGTTAAGTTCCATTTTTGTCCAGATTTTTTAAAATACTTAACAAGCTTGCTGCAGCGATTAACCAGATCAAGCATATCTGGTACTTCATTCACAAGTTTGCCAATCACATTGTGAATCAAGTGATTTGCACAGTGTATTGTGCTGAGTCCGTTGAATGCTGCTATCATATTAGCTCGGTTGGTAACAATTATTGGATCGTCATCATTAAATCACATCCAAAGTCACGTAGGATTTGCTCAATTTTGTTTTTTATATGATTACCTAAGAAATGTTGTTATTAATAATATATATATTATTTTATATTCCACTAACATTTTATAATTCTTACCGGTACAGGAGGCTCCACTTATTGATTTCACTGCTAGCAGGCGGTTTTTAAGAGTGCCTTCTTTGACATAGTCAGTGAAATATAAGATTCCTTAAAGATATCGTCCGTCCAGATATCCGAAGTTAGCCTATATCCGTATTGTTTCTGCTCTTTAATTTCGATTCTTACTTCATTGAAGTGAAAATCATATAGTGCACCGATGTTTCGCGATATAGTTGTGGGATGCGGCAACAAAGAGTCAATATTGACGTTTTCCCTCAGTTTCGCACCGACAGAAATAAAAAACTGTGCTAAGTTTTTTAACCCAGAGTCCGAAATTAAATTAAACGGTCGACCATTCTTAATTGTTGCCTCAGTTGCCAGACTGGTGCACTTCTTTTTGGTTCCTGTGGGTACATCAACGACTGGAAGACTGCGCTTTCGGCTATTGGCCATAATGTAGCATTTGTGTTTCACTAAATTTGATGTGGTTTTGTCAAATTTATAAATGTTTTTGCATACGTTGAACACAACTGCATCAGTCGCCACTATGCCGTTGGTATCGACCAGTCGTGAAAATGTGTCCCACACTTTGCTCCGACCACGTGAATCCGTAGGCTTAAGCTCACCAGCTAATAATTTTGATTTCAGATCGGTAGAGTACTCTGTAAAAGACGATTCAGTTTTCGTGTCCAGTATCTGATTGCAAACAATTTTGTTTTAATATACAAGTGTACAACATTTATACTACAAATAAACATACAAATACATACATATATATAACAATCACTGTTTTTGCCTGGGTCTCTGGCACTAAATAACCTTTGACATACAAAAGACAATCACAAACATATAAAATAGCACATATACTTTTTTACAAAACATATATATGATGACAAAGACTTACATTATCTTGTGAGTTCATTGCACGAGCGTCGTTCTCCTTAGAATCCATGTTTATCCACTTATTACAAATTACTGCACTCATCTGTACAGTTGTTCACAGTCAACAAACAAGCTGTACAGCGTGTTTAAAAAAGGACAAATATGGTACTCCTTACGAAGGTACTCCAACCATATCCTGAACTCACTCAAAGTGAGTACACTAAAAATGTTGTGCTATCTTCTTCTGACCTATAGAGTATACTGTACAGTAAAAAATGAGTGCAGTGTTTTTGAAAACACTACACTACTGTACAGATCTGTTCTGCCACAAATGAATGCATTCATGCAAAAGTCTAATAGTAATCCACTGTAATCCGAACATAATACATGCATGTCCGCCTGTCCGTCTGTCCGTCTGTCTGTCTGTCTGTCGTCTGTCTGTCTGTCTGTCGGTTTCTACGCAAACTAGTCTCTCAGTTTTGGAGCTATCGAGTTTAAACTTTGCACACATCCCTTTTTTCCTTGCAGGTAGAATATAAGTCGGAACGGCCGGGATCGGTCGACTATATCCTATAGCTGCCATATAACTGATTGATCGGAAATGCCATAACTTTGGTAACTTTAAGTTAGAGGGTTGGGACTTTCCCCACATGTTATATTTGACCAAAATACCTTATGTACAAAATTTCATAAAGATCGGCCGACTATATCCTATAGCTATCATAGAACGATCGGAATTGGCATAACTTTGGTGTTTTTTAAGTTAGAAAGATGGGACTTGGTACAGATTACTCTTTGGGCAAAATAATTCGATATGCCAAATTTCATAAGGATCGGCCGACTATATACGATCCGCTATATATCTAATAATATAAAATGCGTGGCGCCACCTAGCGGACTGCGAATCAACTGCAAGCGTATATCAACTTCGGCTCCGCCCGAAGTTAGTTTTCGTTTCTTGCTTTGAGTTGTTATTGACGGGTCGGTCAATCCATTGCGTATCCACCAGCTAACCAAGTGGGCAGAGGTAGATCTTCGAATAACCGATCTTCGTGCATGATTCTTAACTCCCGTCCAGCTCTATGCGCCCTGTGTGGTGTTTTGGCGCACGCGCTTCCTTCTTGTCCAAGGTTCATTACCTTGCCAATTAGTCAACGGTACGACGAAGTGCGACGGCTGACCCGCTATTTTGTATGTTTGAAGGAGGCTTTCCGTTGCCCAACGTGCAATCGCCGACATCATTCCTTGTTGCACCATTGCGGGCAGCTGCTCAGCCCTAAGAAATCTCCACCAGTACGAGGCTTGGTTTCCACCGATTCCACACGATTCCTAGATGGGACGAATGCTACTAATTAAATCGTCTTAATGCAACTACGCAACCGGTTGAATAATCCATTGCAAAGATGTGTCTGCTGCCCTTCCAGAATTGTTATTGAAGGCCCACACTTCAAAAGGGGGAGGATGTTGGGCTAAGCAGTCACCAGATAAGCCGATTAGAATATTGATAATTTGTTGTATTGATAACACCGGGATTTAAACTTCTCTGTCTGTCTTCCAGTTTCGCATACACTTTGTTGTTATTTGTAGCTCATGCGCTTTTGGGAGCTTTGAAAGAGCTTCTGCGCCCAAGCTCTTAGTTCTAGCGGCGCTAAAAACAAGCACAGTTCAATTTCATACAATTTATTTAAAATGTTTTGGCTTTATACAAAGTGATATATGTATAGATGCGACTGCGAGGATGTGAAGACCGAATTAGAATACAAACGCGGGAGCGCGGCTCAACGCTTGATACTGCAGAGCGATCGAGAGAGCCCGGGAGAGAGCGAGACAAACGCTAGGCATGATGGCAGATGCAAGTGGCCGATCGAATGCACGAGAGCGGACGACGCGAACATAAGTATAAAAGAAAGTGACGTCACGAACTCAATAAATTATTGGGGCCAAACTTCTTTCCGGCGGCTGCTTGACCCGACACCGGAATATGAAATTTTTTAATTCGGCCGCTATCAAAAAGCTGGTAGCGTTACAACTAATTGTAAGCTAAATAACCATCACTAACAAGCGTATTTTTTACGCTTTGGAGACTCATTTAGTAGCTGAAGACTACAAGACTGTGAATCAAGTGTACAGACTTGGTCATTGATTTTGCGAAAACCCCTAACTAACTCTTTATATCCACTTTTAGTCTGTCTCATGAAAGATCTCATTTCGTCGTGAACAGCAGGAAACCGTCATTGCAAAAGTAGGGACCAGACCTATGTAAAATGGCATCCGAAACAAACCCGGCACACTTAGTGTGTGCTACGTTCTGGATGGTAGGCAAAGATGCAGAGAATGTCTTGTTACAAGATTTTATCGCACAGACAAGTTTATAATCTATGATTATTAATTATTTATATATAAAAATTTTTTTATTTCAATATTAAAGTACCTTGAACGACTGTACCAATAAAACAAAAAGGGAGATTAAAGAGAGTGATTAGTGCGGGTTATTCAAACTGTAAAAAATAGAAATAAACACTATCTACTGAGCGAAAACAGACGCAACACAGAAAAAAAAGAGACAGAGCAAAGCTATGCTTGGATTTGAATTATATGAAAGTTTTCAAAGTAAAGAACCGGTTTATGGTTATCCAATAAGACATTTAAGAAAAACGCAGTGCAAGCAAAAAAAAACACGTCCGTTCCCTTTGAGAAAAAGTAGGAATTTTGCAATAGGTAGGAACTTATCTAGCGCTTCATTTCCTTTAATATTAATGTGAGTGTTGGCTGACGCTCCACATTTATGGGAGTTTTTTACGCATTAATTAAAAACTTGGTAGTTATACAGTAGTATGTATGATGCGTAATTAAGCCATCCGGTTACAACTAATATCCATTTTTGTTTAATGCGATTGTCAAAAAGTCATTCTGGCTTCTATTGGGATTTCCGCCTTGGCTGGTGACCTCTTGGAGGTATAATTTATTCCGTTTCAGATGGGTTTTAGCTTACTGGTTTCTTTTTATAGATTTTATAGAATGGGTGATACCATTCAATGGATCGATTCAAGGGAATTTAAAAAAATGAGCTAGGACGACCATTATTTTTCTTTTTTATCTTAGTCTGATTTTGTAAAGGTGGCTCCGGCTGTGTGTTCTCTTCCTTTTTAGGAAACAACGGCCTATTGACTAATAAGCCCTTTCAAATACCATTCATAACCAAAGAAGTCGAATAAGTTGGTAGTGATGGAGCGGCGTTTGATAAAGCCATGCACTCATGCAATACCAATATGTTGCAAATTTTAAGTAATATATTTTTCAAAAAGATTTGAAATTGCTGAATTGCTATGTGGCCCTCATCCAAGAACCCTGGATCCATGGGGACAGGATTCTTGGTTTGGGGGCGTCAAGTAACAGGTAAAAAGAGAGTTTGAATTCTCGCATAATTACCTTAACATCTTCTTGCCACGAAATTTCAGCAACGAAGATTTCAGCTGAACTTAGGCGTTACAACAAGGAACTGCGAAAGGTAAAAAGGGCTGTTTGGGCGAGTTTCTGCACGGGGCATCAGAGGGGCATAAGAAAGATCCTCTCAAATACGGCCCAACTTAGGCTATATAAAGACTTCAGATGGGCGGTGGACTATGTCAAATCAGGAATTCCTTGAGCATACTTCCCAGGCTGATCCGTGGAAAGGACAATCCAGGATATGCGTAGCCAGGGATTTCAGGGCTCGCTTAAATATGTTCTCAGTAATGGGAATCTCAAATGGGCGATCAATAGTTTTAAGCCCTTTAAATCTCCGGGCCCGTACGGCAATTTATCGGCTCAGTTATTAATGGCCAGGGCTATCCAAGGGCGATGAATTAAAAAGATCTTCAGTTCAGTCTTCACTTCCGGCATAGTGCCAGAGGCGTGGCTGCGTACAAAGGTTGTTTTCATACCCAAGTCAGGGAAACTCCCACTGAACCCCCAAGAACTATAGACCTATAAGTCTCTCGCTCTTCCTTCTTAAGACAATGAAGAGGCTCTTAAGTCTCCATCTCCACCTTAACTTAAACCCAAACGACAGCTCATAATCACAACATGCTTATAGAAAGGGCCGAACCAGAATCGCTTATGTCCCCAGCACTTATGGGCAATCAGGATACCGTATGTATCTTTTCTGACAGTCATGCAGCACTTAAGGAACTTGACAGCTTCTCATCCAACTCTACGACAGTTTACGACTATCGCACTACGTCGAATTTGAACTCACGGGCGTAACGGTAGGTCCCGGAGACGTAGTCAAAGAACGTATAATAGTTCTGACTATTGTACATGGATTCTGCCGGGCACTGGCTGATAGGCGCACGTCTGTCAGTGCCCCACAACGACTATTGCAGGAGCTGCAGGGACGAGAAGGAGGAGGAAACGGTTACCCACCTCTTATGCCACTGCCCGGCACTTGAGCGTAGCAGACTAAAACTGTTTCGCATCCGCTGAACTGGCGTGCCTCAGCGATCCCTCCGCGCGGCCTGGTAACCTTCATTAGGAAAGCTGGTAGGGACCACGAGTCGCCTCAGGAAGTATAGGCATCAGTATCCAGGGTCCAGTCTGCAAAGACGTGGGGTGGTTCCAGGGCAGCGTTAAGGTGATAGCATGCGATGACGAGAGGTCTGCAGAGCTGTATAGGACGGCGGTAGAAGAGCTGGAGAAGGTCTATGAGGGCGTTGCTTGTTGCGTTGAGCAGGCGAGACGTCCCTTGTAGGCCTATAGCAAATATCTGGATCCCGGCATCTATAAAGGAACCAAGGCAGATCCTTACCATGTTGCAGAGGTGTAACCCACACCTTCCCACGACTGACTGGCGTGTGGCGAAGGTGAAAGAGATGGACCGACGAACCAGGCGTTTCTTATCATAAAAAAAGAAAGTCTAGCTCTCAGTCTAGCTCACGGGGAGCTAAACTTCGGTTTCAGATCCATTACCATAAAGGTATTCAAGTCGGACTCAGGCGATGGAGCGAAACATCGAAACCTTTTTTTTCGAAACCAACTGGTTCAAGTCTGGAAACCAACTGGAAACCAACTGGTTTATCAAATCCTGTCAAACGCTATTGCACAAAAGCCACCTGACTATCCTCAAATCGTGGATAGTCTTAACGCTCTGGCGCAAAAGTTCACTCAAGAACAAAACCAAAATAGCGAAATAAGCCACCCTGGTGGTCTACAGAGCTATTGACCCTCCAAACGGTAAGCAAAGCCTGTTCAATAGGGAAAAAATCGGAATCTCTTTGGCCCTGTATAAAAAGTCCATCCGTAAAGCTAAGCGCTCCTCATGGAACTCCTTCTGCTTAGACATCGAAAATACAGCCCAAGCTGCTAGGCTTCGGAAAAATCTATCTCAAAAAAGAAGACGGCACTTGGACAATACAATCTATATCCACACCCACTTTTCAGGTTGCACCCCTATAGCGGATGCGCCGCCCAATACAATTGCCCCTCCCACAAACTTGAAACTGGATATTGACCAGAAAACTCAACACCGGGCAGTGCACAGTTTCAAGCCCTATAAATCGGCAGGTCCCGACGAGATAATACCGAGATGCACAAATCCAACAAGCAGGAAACATTGCCACAAACTGGCTCCTTAATATCTTCAACATATGCCTTGCCCTAGGAAGAATCCCACAACAATAGCTCCAATAGCGAATCGTCTTCATACCCAGGATACCCAGGTATACCTAAGATCAACCAACCCTCCACGCGCACATTTCCAAAATAGAGAAAGCATTTTCTCAAAAGGAATACGCCCTAGAAAGGCTATTCTGGATATAGACGGAGCCTTCAACAACGTTCTCTCGAACACCATAACCAGCACCCTGAAGACTCTTAGGCTAACCAGCAGAACAGTGACGTGACAACAGGCTGCTGTAACCCTCTTTACCTGCAAATAATCCTAAGGAAACAAATGGGGCATGTCCCCTTATATTGTAAGCTTGATCTATACGGCCATAGTCAGAGTGATACTACTGTACGGAGTACTGGTATCCTCAAAAACAAAAATGTCCTTAAAAAGCTGGAAAAATCCAGCGTGCAGCAGCACTATATTGTTGTTTGGGTGCAAATCTGTTCAAATTGCTTCTTCCCAAAAAATTGCTAAAAGTTCAAATATTGATACACCGCACCACGAAAGGAAGTAAGCTTTTGGTTTCAGATCTGCACTGACCGAATATGCGTTAAAATTTTGTGGAACGGAGGCCATATAGATTTATCCGCGCTTACCGAATCACTCACACCAGTTTTATTGCTGCTCCAATATAGTTGTAGTAGTACAGCTATAAAGACTAATAGCAACAATTTCTATTATACAAAATGTGATGTCAGTGATGTACATCTCTGTTACATTATGCCAAAAATGTTTAGAGGTTTGAGCGGTTGGACTGAGGAACCCGTCATCGTCTCCAGTTGGAACCGTTCACGTGTTATCCTGCGGCACTCAAAAACCACGTGCTGGGCATCGTCGATGATGCAGCTCCCGCGCTCCGAGCACAAGTCCTTCCCCGTCGTGGCCTAAGCACTTTAAGTATTGCAGCCATGCTCACTCAGGATCTGAGTCTGCCTCCGGGGCACAGTCTCTTGACCACAAGTATGTAGGCGTTGTGTCATGGATTTTCTTCTGCCGAGTTGCACAGCTCCAGAAAGCACTTCCGTTTGCTAACCGGTATTGCAAACTTTAGGTTTCTTGGCCGATCCCTATAGGTTAGAAGCCGTTCCTCGAAGCTGTCACTGCCTTTCGCTTATTGCATCAGATTCATTGCCTTCTTATTCTTTCTGTTCTTTGCGGATGGAATCGACGCTGGAAGGCGTCAGCCATTTCATCAGCGCCGCCAGGTGGGATGTTGCCGTTGTCACGTGTTGCCTCGGTGAAGCTCATCGTTGGGAGTGTGTCTGCTCTAAAACTTCAAAGGTTCGGTATAGCTATAGCGATATATAGCTAAAGCATCACTTAGCCTCCGTCTAGGCGCAGGCAGTCGATTTTTCGGTTCCCTGGAGGCTGCTCACCGGCTGCAGGTAATCCACCTGCTCCACTTCTGGGCCTGCTCTTCCTAGATTTGTTTCTAGGGTTGAGCTTAGAGCCTATGCCGGTCGGGCTGCTCGCGGTCTGCATGGCCTGGTCGAGCGTCCAGACTTCCGTTGGAGAGGTTTGTTGGTCTCTTTCTACTGTTTCCGTGCCTGCTTGCTCGTATCTGGCGCACACTGGCTATCTCAACTATTTTAAAACAAAAGGTGGCTGTTTACTATAAAATTTCAAACCGACGAAAAGAAAAAGTACAAGCACTCGACTAAACGTTATAATTCGCTATATTCAACAAAAAAGAACTTTAGCGAAGTGTTGAGCTATCAGCGTTTTGATAGCGGCCGTATTAACAAGACGAGTTTCAATTTTTATATTCAGTTTATTAAGGGTCAATTTAACCCCAAAACAAATTCCGCGGCCGATCCAAACCAATGCCGAATAACAAGAGCATAAAACCTAAGAGCTTTCGCAGAAGCTCCACCAAAGCTCCCAAAGTACATGCGCTACAAAAGAACAACAAAGCGCATGCGAATCTGGGAGAAACAAAGAATATGGAACAGCTGATAACGGGCAATTAGTGGATCGCTGCGGCTAGTTACACTGAGAGAATTAAATGGAAATAAGTATGATATTTGATGCTGGCACAAGTCAAAACACCTAGCTTATCTATTGCGGCGGGGCGAATTCGCAAGAGAGCGCAAATGAGCTTTTATTTCACTCCCGCTCGGCCCTTTGCTAACTTAGACTAGACTTTAATTTTTTCTCGACTTCAATATTTAATTATGCAACTAATCTAATTTTTTCTAATTATGCTACACCGGCCCCGTTGAAGGCCTCCATCTGACTTCAACCAACCGGCAGCCCCGTTAGCTTATGGATCGCTCTCTCGGCGTGTGTTTCTACGACTCTGGCGGTGATACACTGTTGGGGCGGCTGGTGGTCTTCTGCGACCAGGACCAGATTGCCTTTCCTGATATCTTCCTGATCTGCGGACATCCTCGGCGCCCAACGAACCTTTGAAATGCCAATAAAGAGGAAGAATCCCACAACAATAGCTCCAATAGCGAATCGTCTTCATACCCAGGATACCCAGGTATACCTAAGATCAACCAACCCTCCACGCGCACATTTCCAAAATAGAGAATGCATTTTCTCAAAAGGAATACGCCCTAGAAAGGCTATTCTGGATATAGACGGAGCCTTCAACAACGTTCTCTCGAACACCATAACCAGCACCCTGAAGACTCTTAGGCTAACCAGCAGAACAGTGACGTGACAACAGGCTGCTGTAACCCTCTTTACCTGCAAATAATCCTAAGGAAACAAATGGGGCATGTCCCCTTATATTGTAAGCTTGATCTATACGGCCATAGTCAGAGTGATACTACTGTACGGAGTACTGGTATCCTCAAAAACAAAAATGTCCTTAAAAAGCTGGAAAAATCCAGCGTGCAGCAGCACTATATTGTTGTTTGGGTGCAAATCTGTTCAAATTGCTTCTTCCCAAAAAATTGCTAAAAGTTCAAATATTGATACACCGCACCACGAAAGGAAGTAAGCTTTTGGTTTCAGATCTGCACTGACCGAATATGCGTTAAAATTTTGTGGAACGGAGGCCATATAGATTTATCCGCGCTTACCGAATCACTCACACCAGTTTTATTGCTGCTCCAATATAGTTGTAGTAGTACAGCTATAAAGACTAATAGCAACAATTTCTATTATACAAAATGTGATGTCAGTGATGTACATCTCTGTTACATTATGCCAAAAATGTTTAGAGGTTTGAGCGGTTGGACTGAGGAACCCGTCATCGTCTCCAGTTGGAACCGTTCACGTGTTATCCTGCGGCACTCAAAAACCACGTGCTGGGCATCGTCGATGATGCAGCTCCCGCGCTCCGAGCACAAGTCCTTCCCCGTCGTGGCCTAAGCACTTTAAGTATTGCAGCCATGCTCACTCAGGATCTGAGTCTGCCTCCGGGGCACAGTCTCTTGACCACAAGTATGTAGGCGTTGTGTCATGGATTTTCTTCTGCCGAGTTGCACAGCTCCAGAAAGCACTTCCGTTTGCTAACCGGTATTGCAAACTTTAGGTTTCTTGGCCGATCCCTATAGGTTAGAAGCCGTTCCTCGAAGCTGTCACTGCCTTTCGCTTATTGCATCAGATTCATTGCCTTCTTATTCTTTCTGTTCTTTGCGGATGGAATCGACGCTGGAAGGCGTCAGCCATTTCATCAGCGCCGCCAGGTGGGATGTTGCCGTTGTCACGTGTTGCCTCGGTGAAGCTCATCGTTGGGAGTGTGTCTGCTCTAAAACTTCAAAGGTTCGGTATAGCTATAGCGATATATAGCTAAAGCATCACTTAGCCTCCGTCTAGGCGCAGGCAGTCGATTTTTCGGTTCCCTGGAGGCTGCTCACCGGCTGCAGGTAATCCACCTGCTCCACTTCTGGGCCTGCTCTTCCTAGATTTGTTTCTAGGGTTGAGCTTAGAGCCTATGCCGGTCGGGCTGCTCGCGGTCTGCATGGCCTGGTCGAGCGTCCAGACTTCCGTTGGAGAGGTTTGTTGGTCTCTTTCTACTGTTTCCGTGCCTGCTTGCTCGTATCTGGCGCACACTGGCTATCTCAACTATTTTAAAACAAAAGGTGGCTGTTTACTATAAAATTTCAAACCGACGAAAAGAAAAAGTACAAGCACTCGACTAAACGTTATAATTCGCTATATTCAACAAAAAAGAACTTTAGCGAAGTGTTGAGCTATCAGCGTTTTGATAGCGGCCGTATTAACAAGACGAGTTTCAATTTTTATATTCAGTTTATTAAGGGTCAATTTAACCCCAAAACAAATTCCGCGGCCGATCCAAACCAATGCCGAATAACAAGAGCATAAAACCTAAGAGCTTTCGCAGAAGCTCCACCAAAGCTCCCAAAGTACATGCGCTACAAAAGAACAACAAAGCGCATGCGAATCTGGGAGAAACAAAGAATATGGAACAGCTGATAACGGGCAATTAGTGGATCGCTGCGGCTAGTTACACTGAGAGAATTAAATGGAAATAAGTATGATATTTGATGCTGGCACAAGTCAAAACACCTAGCTTATCTATTGCGGCGGGGCGAATTCGCAAGAGAGCGCAAATGAGCTTTTATTTCACTCCCGCTCGGCCCTTTGCTAACTTAGACTAGACTTTAATTTTTTCTCGACTTCAATATTTAATTATGCAACTAATCTAATTTTTTCTAATTATGCTACACCGGCCCCGTTGAAGGCCTCCATCTGACTTCAACCAACCGGCAGCCCCGTTAGCTTATGGATCGCTCTCTCGGCGTGTGTTTCTACGACTCTGGCGGTGATACACTGTTGGGGCGGCTGGTGGTCTTCTGCGACCAGGACCAGATTGCCTTTCCTGATATCTTCCTGATCTGCGGACATCCTCGGCGCCCAACGAACCTTTGAAATGCCAATAAAGAGGAATGCGTTGATAAGTCAGATACTACTTTTAAACATAGCTTGCAAATAACTGTTAACCGATTCGAGCGGTTCAAAATAAGTGTTTGTCACTGAGACTTTGAGCAAAAAGTCTGACAGCAACCGATTGAATTGCTCGTAAACAAATTTTGCTCGCGCTCAGTCAAAGCACACTTTTTTCTGTTTTTGTTTGGTCTGCTCATTTTATATTTAACAAAATGGACAACAAAGTTGTCCAAAGTTTAGTTGTTAAGCTTAACTCAAAATAAATGAATTTAAAAGGAAACTATTCATTTTTTAATTAAAAATTAATATATTAGTTTGAAATTGGAAAATTCGCGTTTAAAATTTTAATAAGTTTTTTCGTCAAATTTCATATACCATGTACACTCCGTTTCACTTGAATAGCACACCCAATTTTTCATAATTACTTGTTGATCTCTCAACAATTGCTTGATCTAATGCAATGATTGTTGCTCTTTTTAATTCGTATCCTTATCTACTCTCTTTAAACAAAAATTGGAAGTCTGAAAATGTAACGTTTAAATTTACCATAATTTTCTTTTCAACTTGCTTCAATAACTGGCACCTTTTTTATTTCACTTGAATAGCACATTTTAGATTTAGTGTCATTTCAGCAGCCAAGGAGATTGAATCATAAACGTTTTTTGATTAATTTGTGAATTTTAAACATAGTTTAATCATTTTGTGCAACTAGGGGTCGTGGAACGTCACTAAGTCACAAAGAACCGATCCAAATACAAAGCTATATTTATTGTGACCATTATGTAGCCAATATTGCGAAAAAAACTAGAAGAAGCAGAAAAGTCGTATACAATTTTATCAACAACAAATTAAACTATGGAAAAAATATAAAAGGTCGCAAAAGTAATGTCCTTAGCGGGACAGATAAAGGTGCGATTCTGCGGGAAGCCTCGAATTCTTATGACTCCGTGAGCAAGATAAGGGAAAAAGCAGGTGTTGACGCGAGCAAAACTACTGTTTGGCGAGTTATTTTGAAAGCTAAACATCTTAAGCGTTTGAAACTTAACAAAAAAACCACCGCTTAACCCCAATCGAAAGGAAGCACGGTTGACCTTTTGCCGCGTCAATATGTCATGGTGTAACGAGTGGAAGCGCGTAGATTTTTCTGATGGAAAAGTTCAATTTGGAGGGGCCAGATGGCTACAATTATTACTTTCATGATCTGAGAAAAGGGACGCATCAATTGGAGCTTTTACATAGTCGATTAGGCGGATTTATGGTTTGGGGAGCCATATCTTACTATGGGACTTGTGAACTCCCATTCTTATCCTCAAACATGAACGCAAAAGCGTACCTAAACGTCCTGGAAAAAGCTTTTCCACCATTGGAAATTTTTTTAAATAATTTGCGTTAGACATTCCAGCACGGCAATACCCCAATTTATACTGCACGTATTGTAAAATCTTTTTTAAAAGATAAAAATGTTGATAGTCTGAATTGGCCACCATACTCGCCGGATCTGAATATAATTGAAAATGTTTGGGGATGACTGGCCAGAAAGGTTAATGAGTCTGGCAAACCATTTTAAAACAAAGAAGATCTTATTGAAGCCATTCAGATCAGCCTGGGCTACAATATCCCTAGACTATATAAAAAGTCTATATGATTCGCTGCCCAACAGGATCTACGAGGTTATATTGAATAAGGGGGGCTTAACCCATTATTAAATTAACAAAAATATATATTAGAATACTCACTATTAAATAAAAACAAATTTCCTAATGTTTAAGTTCGTTAAAAATACTTTAAAAACAAGATGTGCTATTCATGTGAAACAAAATTTTTGAGGAACTTTTTAAGTTTTTAAGTTCTTTTGCTAACATTTATTAATTGCTAATTTAATTTAGGTTTTGTTACTTTTCTTATATTTAAAATTGATTACACTATGAAAAGAAACTTAAACATCAGTGAGTTTTCTTTTTGGTTAAAAGATTTCAAGATTTGAAATTGCATATAAAAGTGTGCTATTCAAGTGAAACGCAGTGTATATACCGCGCTGACTTTTTCAGTCAATCGGTCTTTTACTGAGTCTCTCTGCGCGAGTGTCACTCAAATCTCTCATTGAGCGATGTTCGGTAGATGAGAGTTTCATGATTTGCTCATCGTAATTCGTTCAACAGAAAACCGAAACAAAACAAAACAAAGCCTGCTGCTCAGTGAGGAACCGAAACGGCATGCTTTGTTTCGGTTGCTCTCGCAAATAGATCGTAAGCAAAATAACGGTTAACAGTTATTTGCAAGCTATGCTTTTAAATTAACTCCCTTGGACGCAAAACAAACAAAAAGGGAAATGTAGGACTTGTAGGGTGGCCTACCACGAATTTTCAATGACATTTCAATAGGGCCACAGAAATCCACGCCACATATGGAGAATAGCCGGAGAGCACGGATTCGATCTAAGGGTAAGTCTCCCATGATTTGAGTCATCAGATGAGGCTTGCATTTAAAACAGCGTATGCATGACCGTACTATCTGACTGCGGACTTCCTGCGCGTTTACTATCCAAGCACGCTGTCGCAAGATTCTCATTAGTGCTCGTAGACCCACATAAAAATTCGACTCGTGCAAGTATCGGACATAGCCCTGCACAACTTGAGAGCGCTTCGTCAACAATAATGGAAACTTGGCATCGTACGATATAGAAGCATTAGCTAGTCGCCCCCCAACCCGCAACAATGAAAAGCCAAGCCCAGCCTGAGAAGCTTCATGGACAAATGGATTTAGCTTCTGTAGACTTGGACTAACAACAAGGTTTTTTCGAAAGTTTTTAAATTCCTCTTGATACTCGTGCTCTTGAATTATCTTGACAATTGTATTAAAAGCTTCTTGATATTCGACAGGTGAATATACACTAAGTGAGAGGATATTCACCTTCTATCCTTCTTTTTTACTTTCATCTGTAACACCTCTGGTGACGGATCAAACCGGGGACTCGTTGGCCACTTATCTTCCGGCTCCGTTAAAACGATGGACCTGTAAACCAGATCGATTCCACCGCCTTCTTTACGTCTCCACCTCTTGACACGATATCTGCCGGGTTCTGTTTAGTTGGTACATGCCGCCACGTGCTATCCTCTGACCACTCCTGAATCTCAACATTCTCTCAACTATTTGATACCAACGTTAACAACGACGATGGATGGGAACGAATCAAATGAAGACAAACTCCTGAATCTGATCAAAATATACTGCGTTCGATCGGTACTTTTATAAGAGGCTTGATTTTACGGAAGAGGTCCGCGAGAAGGTGAGCGGCACATAACTCAAGACGGGGGAGCGTCTTTGTCTTGAGCGGCGCTACTTTGGACTTTGCAGTCAACAACGAGACTTTAATACCTTTTGCAGATTCGCAACGAATATAGACGCATGCTCCGTAGGCTTTCATCGATGCGTCAGAAATGGCATGAATTTGAATTGGTGACTTTGGCTCACTCATCACAAATCTCGGTATTGAGATATCTTCTAACTGTGACAAGGCAAGCTGAATTTTGTTCCAAATTCAGTGGAATCGACACAACCCAATCTAGCTTATTAATCCAAAGCTCCTGCAACAGGATTTTTCCATTAATAAGGATTGGGCTTAATAAGCCAAGGGGATCAAATAGCTCTGATGTCACCGAAAGAATGTTCCGCTTAGTCGCCCCTTGACCCATGACTTAAGTATCAATTTCAAATTTAAACACGTCATCTTTGGGAACCCTTTGCGATTCCTAATTTCTTAGTCAGCTCTGAGTCCAGTGTTATTGGCTTAACGGTGCTCTCGAATGCAGTAACTTCACGCGAGTTTGAAAACCACTTACTCAATTCAAAGCCAGCGTTTTGAAGAACCTGAGTTACTTCAGACTTAATTGTCTATAGCTTCTCCACGCAACCAGCACCCGTTATCATGTCGCCGACGTAAAAGTCAGACCCAATAACTTAAGCAGCTCAAGGGAATGTATTTTTCGTGGATTCACTCAACCTTTTTAAACACCTTATGGCCAGGAATGGGGCTGGTGCAGTGCCATATGTAACGGTTGAGTGCCATATGTTGAGCTTGCACAATTTCAAGGACTCAGATGGTTCTTTTCTCTACACTATCAACTGGTATCGCCTATCTGCTTCATTCACCATTACTTGGCGATACATCTCTTTTATGTCGGCTATCAGTGCCAACAGCGAATTTGTTTAGCCGAAACCGAAGAAGAGTTGAGTACAGCCCTTCCTGAATTGTTGGAACCACCATCAACAAATAATTTAAACATTTTTATGTGGATGTCTTACAGGACGCATCAAAAATTACTAGGGATTCGTATTCTTCCATAAATTTCAAATACATTTTTGTTAAGTTCAGATCTCGAGATAATCTTCTCTCGAGCGACAGAAACCGGCGTTTGGCTATCTCGAATAAATTACCCAAAACGCTTGGATCCGACTTAAATGGAAGACTTCGAATCGACCTGAAAGCAGTATTCTAGTAGTCTTTCGATAATGTTCCTCACACAACTCCTGTTCTGGCGACAACATATTTTTAGAAGAGATACCTCACAGCCCGGTTGCTGAAAAGTTGAATTTGCCATATATTTTCCCGATACTACCCATCCTTGCTTTATTTCACCAACGGACAAAAGTTCGAAAAATGACACAGCTCCAATTAACATATGCATCCCCTGAGGTTTATAAAAATATGGGTCTGCTAAAAGCAAGTTCTATGGTAGGGTCCAAGCTTTCACGTTCACTGACTAGTCAGGGTGATAGTCTGAAATGGTTTTTAAAATCGAAAAGTCGAACGGCAAGTCGCTACCATTGATTCTCGACTGCACCACGGTGTGTATCTTTTTCTTTTCTTGTGAATTGGATTGGCCAATCCCAAGCAATTTGATGCACGATCTGTAAGCGTTGAGCAACATCTTCAGTAATGAAGTTCATTTGTGACCCTTAGTCAAGTAATGCTCGGGCCAATATATGCTCGCCACTATTCGTTCGAACGCTTACAATCGACGTCGCTATCAAAACCCTTTCTAGAGACGACGCATGCAAAGAAAATGAAGTAGAATGCCCATCATTCGTTAACGCTGAAGGAGGATTTTCTATTTGTGGTAACGCTAAGTTATTTTTAGTCATTGTAAATCGCTTCAGAAGTTTATGGCGCGATCTTGCACAGCTTTGACTTTTAGTCGATTAGCACTTCGCTACGGTGTGATCTTTTCGCAGACAATTTAGACAGAGAGATGCTGACTTGAAAAACTCAAACCTTTGCATTAAAGCAAGGCGAGCGAACGGCCTGCACTGGGCCAAAAATGGTTGTTAGCGTTACAATAACTGCAAGCTGGTTTGGCGTTGGTAGAAGAACAAGCCAACGAAGTTCTATTCAGTTGCTTGCTGAACCCAGTTCTTTCTTGTTTTGATTTGCCAGTAACGCTGAAGAGACAGATACTGGTATCTACGATTTAATTTTTTTTCGAAATCGAACCAAAGGGGCAGTTCCTCATAATCCAGTGACTCTTTCTAGAGCTTGCAATTTTAGTGTCATCTGCTATGGATAACAATGATCCATAAATCGATGACACAGTGTCGATGAGACTCCTCAACAACGACGCAGACGGCTGGAAATTTTTCGGAAGGCTGAACAATTGACTTATTTGGTTCGCAAAGATAAGACATTCGTTATCATAGACTCTTTTTAGAGTAACGATAGCTTTGTCATAATTACTCTCGGTGACTTGGAATGCCTTGATAGTTCCTAAGGCTTCACCAGAGAGGCAAGAAATTAAATGATTAAATTTCTTAATAATAGGAATGTTCACATCTTTGTGTACCAAGGTCTCGAAAAGACTCATAAAATTTTTGATCTCCGAATAATTTCCACTGAATTTTGGTAATGCTAAACTGGGAAGTCTAGCTCGAGTTGGGGCTGCAGAAATTGCAGTAGCTGGGTGGGAGCCTTCAGCTGCATTGAAGGCATTACATAAGGACATAATCCTTGCCTTGGTTGTTAATGTTAATTCTTCCAACTCGCAGGTGCAGAGCATGGGGATGACGATGACTCCTTCCAGTTAATAAGATGCTGAATAAATCCTTCCAGTTGCCAGTTGATAAATAAAATTGTTGTTTCGCGACTCGGACTTTAAACTGTTTTTCTTTTTTATACCCTTGCAGATGGTATTATGATTTTGGTCAAAAGTGTGCATCGCAGTGATGGAGACATCTCCGACCCTATAAAGTATATATATTCTTGATCAGGATCATCTCCTAAGTCGATATGAGCATGTCCGTCTGTCTGTCGGTTTCTACGCAAACTATTCTCTCAGTTTTAGAGCTATCGAGTTGAAACTTTCACACATCCTTCTTTTCCTTGCAGGTAGTATATAAGTCGGAACGGCCGGGTTCGGTCGACTATATCCTATAGCTGCCATATAACTGATTCATCGGAAATGCCATAATTTTAGTGTTTTTTAAGTTAGAGGGTTGGGACTTTGGATATGGTATATTTGGCCAAAATATCTTATGTACAAAATTTTATAAGGATCGGCCGACTATATTCTATAGCTGTCATAGAACGATCGGAATTGGCATAACTTTATGGTTTTTTAAGTTAGAAAGATGTGACTTGTTACAGATTCTATTTTGGGCAAAAAAAAAAAAAACTTGCTGCCATATAACTGAACTATCGGAATTAGCATAACTTTGGTGTTTTTTAAGCTAGAATGATGGGACTTTCTACGGATTCCATTTTGGGGCAATATAATCCGATCAGCCAAATTTTGTAAGGATCGGCCGACTATATCCTATAGGCGCCATATATCTGAACGATTGGAAATTGAATAATCGTAACTGCAAGGGTATGTATATCAACTTCGGCTCCGCCCGAAGTTAGCTTTCCTTTCTTGTTTTTTTTTTTGTTTATTGTTTATTGTTTTTAAAGTTTAGACCACTACCACTCGCGAGCCACTCTTTTATTTAAATTTTGTTTTATTTTTTATACATTCTTTGTGTCACTAGTTGCCTTAATTTATAAAATTATAATAAACACAGTCCACCCTGGGGCGCCAAAATGTTAAATGAGATTATTTTATCTCAACAAAATTACAAATAAAGGTGGCTGCTTATTACGTGCACTCGGCTATACGTTAAAATTCAATATATTTTTAATTATAACTTAAGCCTAGCTTTTCTATTGCGGCGCAGCGGGGCGAAATCGCAAAAGAGCGATTTTATTACGCTTTGCCCTATGCAAACTTATACTAGACTTCAGTTTGTTCTAGGCTTCAGCAATTATGTTACAGGGCCTTTCCTAAGAAAAAATCTGTGACGATTTTAAAAAAGATTCGCAGGGCGCACATAGGCCCAAAAAAAATTCGTATCCAGTTTTTGGAGGTCTTCTTTTTCCTCATAATGCCGCGCCAGATACGTTCCCAACTGTCGTCTTTCTAATGCTGTAAGCTTTTCAAATATGAACGGCGCCAGTCAGCAGCTATCTGTGTCTATAGGTATTTCTTCCCTGGGAAAAGGGTATACTTGAACTGTATACACAAGTCCACTAAATTCGATGACCGTTTACATTTGGAGTTCAAATGCTCAGTGCATTTACGTGAACATTTGGTGGAAGCGGTCTACTATTTTTCGGTCCCAAAAACAATGGTCTCCGACAGAGAAAGAGGTATGTTAGGTCCACCGCTCTAAATTATTTAAGAACATTAATGATTCAATTGTATTATACGCCGACCCAGAACTTGAGCTGGCGAATTACCATCAAAATGCAGCAGACTATGATGCCTGCGTCCACACACACGGCAGCTTGACGCATTGCAATGCCGAGATAGGTGACCAAATCCAAGGCACTTACGGCATAAATCCAATCGTCTAAATTCGCCTAAACGCGAATTTGTGAAGCTCCAAGGCAGATTCACAAAGGCAGGACCGCAACCGCTGAAGATTCTCGAGCCGACTTATGAATATTGGGAATTGGGAATAGTAGTATTGGGAATACTATCGCCGATTCAGAAATTCATTCGTGAGAATACTAAATAGAACCAATAACACAAGAGTTCTAAAAATTAATGAAATTAAACTTAAACCTTTATCTAATTACAATATAGTAAGACAGAATGATACAGATGGATCTGGAAAAACTATGAACAACTTTAAAAAGAACTTCCCACATGCATAAAGAGACCTCATGACAAAATTATGTTTACAGTATACTGATATTTTCAGATAATCAGAAAAAATAATTTTTTTACAAGCAAAAATTGAGATTGAAAGATGATGAACCAAGTTACGTAAAAAACTATAGAACACATAGTCCCCAACAAACCAAAATATCTAGGCGAGTAATTAAACTTGTTGAGGAAAAGATAGTTGAATATAGTTGAATATAGATAGGTGATGACAAGAAGCCCACTATTACTCGTACCAAAGAATCTTATCTTACCGAATTCCAAAGAAAGAAGATGGCATCTAGTTATAGGCTATCGCCAAATCAATAAAAAATTATTGGCTGACAAATAGAGCGATTGCCCTATGGTTTCAAAATAGCGCCGAATTCTTTTCATGGAATGATGAAAAACAATGGTCTCCGACAGAGAAAGAGGTATGTTAGGTCCACCGCTCTAAATTATTTAAGAATATTAATGATTCAATTGTATTATACGCCGACCCAGAACTTGAGCTGGCGAATTACCATCAAAATGCAGCAGACTATGATGCCTGCGTCCACACACACGGCAGCTTGACGCATTGCTATGCCGAGATAGGTGACCAAATCCAAGGCACTTACGGCATAAATCCAATCGTCTAAATTCGCCTAAACGCGAATTTGTGAAGCTCCAAGGCAGATTCACAAAGGCAGGACCGCAACCGCTGAAGATTCTCGAGCCGACTTATGAATAGGTTTGTGTCCATCATGGTCGAGAACAGTGACCGGAATTCAAGCCACTCCGCATAACCTCCACTAAAAGTGAGAAGTGGTAGTGGCGGCATAGCCTGAAAAGTTCTGCCGAACGACGTTGCGTTGATCAGTGTCGAACTCGCCGGCAACAAACTGGAGCGCCGCATAATCTCCTGGTCCAGGATAAATCGTGCCTTCCTCGCCTAGAAGTTAAGGCACAGATCGCTCCTGAGTACTGAAACATCCAGTTTGTGTATCTTGCTCCTTGTGTGTGTTCTTGAAATCCGCGACGATGCCTGCCAATTCGCTAAGCCGCACATTTATCATCGCCTTAGGAAATGTCTCCACTGCTTTCAAGAAGGACAGCAATCCTTGAAGGTCCTCAAAAAGGACACTTTGCCTTAGGAATACTTTCCCTCCAGGAGAGGCACACTCGAAAAACGGATTCATTTTCGCAAAAAAAATTTTATTTTAGTTCATTTATTTATTGTCAACTACTATATAACGGTATATCCACATATGTAACGAACAGTCATGGCGCGAGAATCCTGTACTGACAAATTCGGGTGAGACGGGAGGTGCACGCTGTCGCCGGCCTAGACCTCGTCGGCTAGTGGGTGGGTCCCTCTAAAACTCCTCTCTCTCCCTACAGGATCCCTGCTGTCCATCATAGAATCTCGAATTTGATCGAACGCGTGCCTCGCCTGTCGAACAGCGCAGGCTTACCAATCCACTCTCTCAAAAACTTTCGGCCCGCAAGCGGTCCAAGGTAGCCCCCTGGATCGATCAGGTGACGGCATGGCGGCTGCAAATCAGACTCGGCTGTACTTTCTTAGCACATTATAAACATTTTATTACTTCTAATCCACATTCTAATCCACCCTTAACTCCTAACCTTACAATCTTAACCTAACTGCTAAACTTCATTCGATATCTCTTAAAACTAGGGTATAGGTACTAAATTACAACAAAACTTCAATCAAAATCTCTTAAATCTGAGGCATAGGAACTAAATTACAGCGAAACTTCAATATTCAAACATTAGAGAATCTTAATTGCAACAATTTGGCAATAAAACCCGTAAAGAGAAGGTTGGATGTCTTCACACCCGCTAACCTGCACGCCCGCGTGAGAAAATTCGCGTGAGGGACGTGGGATGGAATCGGGGTTCCGGCCCCTGAGCTTGGGAGCGACGAGATGACTTATTTGCTTATACTGATTCAGACTACCGCTGTAGACTCAACGCGTGGATCATGCCCGAGCTTGGGATTCTCCAAAGGATGCAGACGGCAACGAATGATTCTACCTCGGGGAAATTTAACTATGTTTTCTCACTCACCACTTCGTCCTGTTGTTGCGATGATGAAAGCGCTTTCCTCATGCCACCTGTAGGGGAGTGGTACAAAATTTAAGGGTCGCCAGATGCTTCCCGATATTCTTAAGACTAACAAGGAAAGAGTCTCTACGTCATCGCCTGCTCCTGGATCTGCCTTCTACTTCGGAGCAATCGCCGAACGCGAGTGGATTGCGGGCAGCAACAACAGTCTACGGCAATTTCACCACGAAGTCTGCTTTCTCCTCTATAGCTCTGCCAGCTCCTATGCTCCGTATTCGGGCGCACTTGCGCCGGCTCTTTCTAGAAACTCCTCTTTCAGAGCACGCGGTTGCCCGAAGTCCTCTCCGAGGGTTAGGTCAAAACCGCCTGCGTCGCTGGGATCGCCTCTTTGGTTCCTTCTTTTCGCTCCTTCGGTTGCTCCTGCGCGCTTCCTAATGCGGCGCAGCTCCCGCCGCGCTTGTGCCGGGCACGTGCCGCCCTCCTTCTCCTCGCTTTCGCTGGGGCCCACGGAGACAGCTACTCCAAGTTTCACTGCCCGTGGAGCACACCAATACGCCCACTCAGCCTTGATATTCGCCGAGTTCCTAAGCAAAACACCATCAAAATTTCCACCTAACCTCACTAACCAAGCTACACTCACCTAAGCGGGTTATTCCCGAGCTCTGCCACTAAAACTGTCTCGCTTTGTGCCCAACCGACGCTCTTCGCTGCGGATCGCCGTGCTCCAGATTCGGAGTCTGTATTCTCGGGTCCGTGTTCCTTCGAGTCCGCTTCGCACCGTTGCTGTCTTTTTGTTTTCCTCAATATCGCCTCGAATACCTTCGGTGTCGCCGGTTCACGTGGAAAAGAACGCAAGCTTCACGCCGCCATTCGGACCTACCTCACACCGGTTCGATCGTACATGATCCCCCCTGTCGCTGGGCTGCCAACTCCTGTAACTTTACCCCTATCGATATTTTTCGGCGTTGCCACCTCGACCATCTCTGCCTGCCTCTGTTACAGAATAGCCCCCTCTCAAGAGCTGGCTTAGGATCGCCATGGATCCTACACAGCTCAAACACAGAGGCAGGATTCACTGCCGTAAGTCCTTCGCATGGTACACTCCAACCAATCGTCCTTGCCTATCCTCTACCTCATAGGTCGCCTTGCCGGTCCTCTTTCTTATCCTAGCTTTGACATACTTAGGACCGAGTTTGGCACTATACCCAGTTGCAAAGTTACTCTGCTTAAAATTCCTACGGAAGACCTCTTGCCCATTCTGAAACTCAATGTCCCTCGCACGTGTATTGTACCGCCTCTCGTTCCTTTCGCCCTGCATCTCCAAAGCCTTCTGAGCTTGCTTACGAGCTATGTCCATGGAATCCTCCCTCGAGAGCAAAACACTCCTATCCTCCAGCAGACCTAATGCCCTCAACAGCTTGTACGAGCCTCCGGAACCCATAAACTGCTGTCCAAAAACTAGGTAGTACGGAGAAGCTCCTGTTCCCGAATGAACAGCTGTCCTCAGGGCGCAACAAATTTCGCTAAGCTGCTCATCCCAGTTCTTCTGATCTGTTTTCACGTAGGACCGAATCGCTGCTATCACGGATCTGTTCACCCGCTCTGACGCGTTCGCCTGCGGCGAATGTACCGCTGTGAAGACCTGCATTACTCGGTTCTCCCGCATCAAACCTCTAAACGCCTCCCCTTTGAATTGCGTCCCATTGTCCGACACTACCGTCTCCGGCACGCCAAACATATGGAACAGCTCCTGCTTCATATACTTGACCACTATATCAGCCGACAACTTCTTCACCGCCTTCAGAAAAACGAACTTGGTGTGGTGATCTAACACAATGAATATGCCCACATTTCCTGACCGTGACCTCGGGTATGGTCCCAGAAAATCAACATAAATCCTCTGGAAAAATCTCTGAGAATCGCCTACTCTGCCCATCGTGGGTCTCGTAACGCGGTTGGGTGCTTTCGTTTCCTTACACACCTCACACCTGCGGACATAGTCTCTTACATCATCCACCAAATTCGGCCAATAATACATACGCCGAATCCTCTCCAGCGTTTTATTGAAACCCCCGTGTGCGGCCATTGGACTGTCATGCGCCTCCTTCAAGACTTCCGGAATCACTTCCTTGGGTAGCCATAGCTTCCACGCGAATTGGTCAACCAAGCCCTCTTCCTGAACCAGCTTTGCCCTCCGAAAAACCTTTCCGTCCATGACTTTCAAATCCGGAGTCACGTCCTTATTGGCTTCCACCGTCTCCGCCAACGTCCTATAATCTCTGCTCTCGAAACACGGAGACTCATAGTCTACATCTAAGCCTGACACTTCGATCTCTTCGCCGTCGCCTTCGAAAACCCTAGATAGCGCATCCGGAACCGCGTGCAGCTTCCCTTTCCTATGTTCAAACTTGAACTTATAAGCTTGCAACTTGGCTGCCCACCGTCCCAGACGTGATCTTAAATCGGGCTGTGACATGAGCCACTGCAGCGACGCATGATCCGTAACCACGGTGAATCTATGCCCTTCGACATACGGTCTAAAACGGTTGATGCAGACAATCGCCGCCAGACACTCTTGTTCCGTGACGGAGTAGTTTTTTTGAGCCTTGCTCAACTTCCTTGAGACGAAGGCTATAGGATACTCGTCTCCTTTATCTCCCTCTGTTTTCTGGACGAGCACCCCCCCTATACCATGACTACTCGCATCGCAATGGATGAAAAATGGCTTCTCAAAATCAGGACTGTGTAGCACTGGGGCTTGGCACATTGCTTCCTTCAACTTTGTGAACGCCTCGATCCCCGCCTGCGTCATCGTAAACCTGCACTTAGGTCTCACTAGATCTGTCAGTGGAGCCGCTATGTCCGCATAGTTGCTTATAAATTTACTATACCACCCAGTCATCCCCAGAAAACTCCGCAATGCCTTCAGAGTACGTGGGATTGGGTATTCCACCATGGCTGATATCTTTTCCGGGTCTGTTCTGATGACTCCTTCACCAATCACGTGACCCAGATACCTAACCGATCGTACGCAGAAATGACTTTTCTCGACGTTTAATGTAAGCCCTGCCTGTCGGATGTGCTCAGCCACCGTCGTTAGGACTGACATATGCGCCTCAAAGGAATCTGAAACGACTAATAAGTCATCCAAATAGACGAAAACTTCGTTTCGCAGAGAGGCCGGAATGACTTTATCCATGAGCCGCGTCATCGTCTGTGATGCGTTGGACAATCCGAACGGCATCACACATATGTTAATATTGCGCGCACAAATCACAAACCAAATAATTTTTTTTTTAATGATTTAATTTGTTTATTTATTTATGTTAATATATTTTAAGCCGCGCAGCTCAAATTTTCAATGGAAAATAATTTAACAAATTTAACAAATTATTTTCCTAAGCACAATCACGTCGGGGTTCAGAAATGTTCAGTTACCGGGAGTTACCGATTTTCGGGAGCGTTATTTAATGTTCCAAATCTAGGCTTTAATAAAAAACAAGCACCTTTAGATTTCTATGTATGATTACAATTTATTTAAATGATTTGCTTTATATGACATATGTATGTGACTACGTAGGGTTGAAGACCGAAATTTTAATTAGAGACGCGGGAGCGATGCTGCGGAGCGACCGAGAGATACCGCGAGAGAGCGGGACAACGATAGCTCATGACGGCAGATGCAGGTGTCCGATCGAATGGACGAGAGCGGGCGATCCGAATACAGACAGGCCCGAATAAAAGAAAATAAAAGAATAAACAAATTCAATAAATTGTTGCCGGACAAACTTTCCGGCGGCTGCCCGACAATTCCTTTAAAAAGAATTAGAATTATGCCTGTATGCATTTTTATACCCTTGCAGAGGGTATTATAATTTTGGTCAAAAGTGTGCAACGCAGTGAAGGAGACATCTCCGACCCTATAAAGTATATATATTCTTGATCAGGATCACCTCCTGAGTCGATATAAGCACGTCCGTCTGTCCGTCTGACCGTCTGTCTGTTTCAACGCAAACTAGTCTCTCAGTTTTAGAGCTATCGAGTTGCAACTTTGCACACACCCTTCTTTCCTTTGCAGGCAGTATATAAGTCGGAACGGCCGGGATCGGTCGACTATATCCTATAGCTGCCATATAATTGATTGATCGGAAATGCCATAACTTTGGTGTTTTTTAAGTTAGAAGGATGGGAGTTTCAATGGATTCCTCTTTGGGCAAAATAATTCGATACGCTGAATTTCATTTTGATCGGCCGACTATATACGATCCGCTATATATCTAATAATATAAGATAATAGTTTATACTCAATAGTTCATACTACAAACGACAATGAGGTAATACCATCAAGTTGTGAAATAATTGGAAATATCAAAATCAGTGTACAGGAAACCCAAATTCTGATACCGAATCAGGAAATTGGAAATGGAACATTTATTGGGAATACTATCGCCGATTCAGAAATTCATTCGTGAGAATACTAAATAGAACCAATAACACAAGAGTTCTAAAAATTAATGAAATTAAACTTAAACCTTTATCTAATTACAATATAGTAAGACAGAATGATACAGATGGATCTGGAAAAACTATGAACAACTTTAAAAAGAACTTCCCACATGCATAAAGAGACCTCATGACAAAATTATGTTTACAGTATACTGATATTTTCAGATAATCAGAAAAAATAATTTTTTTACAAGCAAAAATTGAGATTGAAAGATGATGAACCAAGTTACGTAAAAAACTATAGAACACATAGTCCCCAACAAACCAAAATATCTAGGCGAGTAATTAAACTTGTTGAGGAAAAGATAGTTGAATATAGTTGAATATAGATAGGTGATGACAACCCAGTCGGACTTTTCGGTGCTAGCAGCGTTTCGGTGCATTCCGGCAGGCATCTTTCGTACCTTGTTCTCACCCACCCCGAGTTGAGAGAGGGAATTTGTTCTCTCAACATAGATTTCGCTCTCAAAAAACTGGACTTAGAAAATTTTTGTCTCGCTTGGGACTTAGAAAAATTTATGCGTGGGACTTTTAACTTAGAAAAAATTATTTCATGAACAATTCAACGTATATTATTTAAGTTTACCAATTTATGTTCTATAATAATTTTATTGAAGTGCAAAATTTAAACATAGCTCAATATTTAATGAAAAATATTATTCATATAAGGAATTTATTTTTTACTTTAACTGAGGGCAGCAAAAAAATAATCCCGCGTAATTAGTGTGCGTTTTGTGCAGCGTTTTTATGCTAAATCAACCTAAATCGAAACGGTCACATTGGGTTGTTCATAGTGAGTCGCATTGGTTTATTATTGTGAAATGGTAAGTTTACTGCTCCGTTCATTCAATTATTTATATTTTATTGTGTTAATAATGATGAATAAACGTTATTTCATTAAACAAATATTTTCAGTTCTGGCTGTACTAGAAATTTGGACGTCTCAATATCTTTATTTGTAAGAATCTTAAATAATTTGTTTTCCTTTTTAATTTATTTTCAGCTTTTTGTTATTTCTTTTTTTATCATTTCAGTTTTATTTTTTAAGATTAATAAATAGTAAATATAATGAAAAATAAATAAATATGACAAACAACGCATTTCGAATTTAGTAAAAATCAATGGGCATGGTTGGGAAAAACAAAAACAAAAACCAAAAGCAAAGCAAAAAGCAAGGGAAATTTTTTTTCAACCAGAATTTCCCTGGGTGAGATTTCACGCCGATCTCCCCTAGCCGGTAAGCTTGCGGGTAGGGGAGACCTGCCTTCTTTTTCCGATCGCCAAGCATATTGATACTCGCTCCGCTGGGTGAGAAAAGCGGCCACGCCAATGTAAATCGGAATGATGGTTTTCCGCAGATGGGAGTGCGCCGCGCACTCCCATTTCCTACCGCGGGATGCGCGTTTGGCGAGCGCCAGGCACGACTGGGAAGAAGCCCACTATTACTCGTACCAAAGAATCTTATCTTACCGAATTCCAAAGAAAGAAGATGGCATCTAGTTATAGACTATCGCCAAATCAATAAAAAATTATTGGCTGACAAATAGAGCGATTGCCCTATGGTTTCAAAATAGCGCCGAATTCTTTTCATGGAATGATGACAATCGCATTTACTGACCTTGAACCTTCCCAAGCATTCCTCTATATGGACGATTTAATTGTCATAGGATGTTCTGAAAAGCATATGGTTAAAAATCTCATTAATGTCTTTTACCTTTGCAGAAAATATAACATTAAACTGCATCCTGATAAATGCTCATTCTTTTTTAAGAAAGTTACTTTCCTCGGTCACACATGCACTGATAGAGGTATATTTTTTTGAAAATTCGTCCGCCATATTGGATCCGCCATATTGAAGTTTGAAAATCTGACTCCAGATTCGTAATCAGCGACCCTAAAAACCCCTGGGTACCCAGTTTCATGAAAATCCAATAAATTAAAAAAAAAGTCGCATACCTCCAAAAATGTGAAACTTTTTTTGAGGTTAGGAAGAAACGTACACGTGCAGGACCAAAACGGACTTCAGATTCGTGTTCAGCGGTCCAAAATACATGGGGATGAGTATTCTGATCTCCAAACCCGGACACTTTTTTTTTGTGGGGCTGTGTAATCAATTACACGGTGCGACAGTGAAAAAACACTTGTGAAACGAGATAGTGTAGGTTGTTAATCTGGTCGAAGAGAACTCAAAAATATTTTTTTTATATTTTTGGAACCCTCCAATTTTTTTTATTTAAAAAAAAACCGTTTTTCGGGACTTTTTTGCGCTTAAAAATTCCTGAACGCGTTTTTTTCAACCGATTTCAAAATTTTCGGTGTTTTTCAATAGTTAAATGTTGTAGCTTTTGAAAAAAAAATATATCTTCGATTTTGTTGAACAAAAAGGACAAAATTTTTACACCTGAAACTAAAGTTTTCGACTTTTATTCGTGTTTTTCGGATTTTGATGCCAGTTTTTCGGTACAACTTACAAAAATTCGGCCATTTTTGATACATATCAATGTTGCCTCATTCATTCTGAATAAAACGAGACAAATTTCATCAACAAATTATGAAAATTGGTGAAGTTATAACGCTTTTCCCAAAAGAAGTCAACTCAACCTAGCGGGCGCTTCGGAGGAACAATGTGTATAAAAATAAGAGTATATTGCTTTCTTCTGACAAAAATTCTGTCATTTATGCCACATATTAATATTGTCTCATTAATACTGAATAAAACGAGACAAATTTCATCAAAAAATAATGAAAATTGGTGAAGTTATAACGCTTTTCCCAAAAAAAGTCAATAAAACCTTGCGTGCGCTCCGGAGTACTTGTGTGTATAAGTCAGGAATATGCTCTTCTTCTTATAGTGCTCCCATGGTTTTATTGACTTTTTTTGGGAAAAGCGTTATAACTTCAACAATTTTTATTATCTTTTAATGAAATTTGTCTCGTTTTATTCAGTATTAATGAGACAATATTAATATGTGGCATAAATGACAGAATTTTTGTCAGAAGAAAGCAATATACTCTTATTTTTATACACATTGTTCCTCCGAAGCGCCCGCTAGGTTGAGTTGACTTCTTTTGGGAAAAGCGTTATAACTTCACCAATTTTCATAATTTTTTGATGAAATTTGTCTCGTTTTATTCTGAATGAATGAGACAACATTGATATGTATCAAAAATGGGCGAATTTTTGTAAGTTGTACCGAAAAACTGGCATCAAAATCCGAAAAACACGAATAAAAGTCGAAAACTTTAGTTTCAGGTATAAAAATTTTGTCCTTTTTGTTCAACAAAATCGAAGATATATTTTTTTTTCAAAAGCTACAACATTTAACTATTGAAAAACACCGAAAATTTTGAAATCGGTTGAAAAAAACGCGTTCAGGAATTTTTAAGCGCAAAAAAGTCCCGAAAAACGGATTTTTTTAAATAAAAAAAAATTGGAGGGTTCCAAAAATATAAAAAAAATATTTTTGAGTTCTCTTCGACCAGATTAACAACCTACACTATCTCGTTTCCCAAGTGTATTTCGTTTTTTTTTTTTTGTCGCACAGTGTTATCTACCTATAATTGATCATTTAAGTATCGGTCTAAGCATAGAATAGGCAGCGGCCAAGTTCTTTTCTGTTGTGGCTGCTAAGATAAGCGCATCGCTCGCGGTTAAACTCAAGTATATATTTAACCCCCGGATAAAAAAGACAAGTGGTGGGAAATTTCCACATAAGTTTCCCAAAACTTAAACGCCGAGGGAAGTGAGCAGCGCTCAATGCATTAAAGGTGATTTACTTTTTGGTGGTGCCAATTCAAGGTAAATAAAACCATTGTTTTCGGTCTCACGTGTTTTTTCAATTCGACTTATTTTTTTTAGGTCAAATTGGCACCCAGTAAGAACCCATTTTTTATTGTTCTTACATTGGGAAAAAGTTTATAAGTCCCCAACTAGCCAGTTTTATCCTAAGAAGGCTCGCAGCGCCACACGCGGGATCAGATGGATTAATTATTAATTAGTGTGTAAAGAATTTCTACCGTGGTTAATTTGCCCGAGTGACATGTCGAACATGCCCTCAGGGAAGTCATGGTGGGAGTTAAGCTGTAAAGACGGTGAATTATCCACATTTGACCACATAAGTTCTGGGATATTAAAGTCACCCAGAGCTATCAGCTGGTCACCATCAGACAGACGATCGAAATCCAAACGAATAGCGGACAAATGTTGCCAGTATGTTGGCGGTTCGGACGAAGGTGGTATGTAAGAACAGGTAACATACAAAGATTGATCGGACAAAGTGATTTTGATGCAAAGGAATTCAATGTCACCAAACTCTTGTGATTTTACCTCTTCAGAAGCGAGTTTGGAGTCTACAGAGATTAACAGTCCTCCTCCTCTTCGCAGAGTTCTATCACATCTAAAAGTGGTGTACCTACTAGGAAAAACTTCGGAGCTTAAGATCTCCGGCTTTAACCAAGTTTCTATAAATACAATAATGTGAGATGCAAAGAAAGAACTATCAGAATACAGTTTGGGAAGTTTACTATGTAACCCTTTTGTATTCTGATAGGTAAGTGTTAGAGAAGACATTAGTTTTTTAAAACAGAGGAAGATGAAGTGGAAGGTTGGTCAGTGGCCGTAACATGTGGGAGTTTGCAGGATTCACAGGATTGGTTATTTTTTTTTTTCACCGTACTTGACTGATGTTCTTGGACGAAAATATTCTCTGGCCAAAAGCTGGCGGAACAAATCGTATTGAACATCTGCAAGGGCACACGTATTTTGAAAGATGACGTGTGCCTGGTGTATGAATATTTAAATTTTGTAATGTCCACCACCTTTATGTCGACTTTTGTTTTGGCTTTGATGTAAGCCGAGATATCAATCTCAGAAGTATCAGGGGCAAGCAAGGGAAACAAAAATATGTTTCGATGGTGGGATCACCTGCAAGGGTTTTGGTGCCGCCGCAACTAGTACAGCGGCATCAGTACGTACCAGGGGTCCGGACGGTTGATTGCCCTGTTTGGTGACAGTTACAGGGGTTTGAATTATTGGGTCTGGGATCACTTGAAGCGATGCCACAGAAGACATATCGGACAATTGCTCATTAATCCTGAGATATTCGGAAGCCGAATTTTTCTCAGGTCCGGCCCTTGGGGTGGCCAGAGATATAAGCGGCTGCATAGTTGTCGGCTGAGCAGGCTAAAGATTATTCGCCGCAAGCGCATCACTAAAAGAGGATTTTTTACGCTTTGGAGACTCGTTAAGTAGTTGAAGACTACTAAACTGTGTATCGAGCGCACAGAGTTGGTCATTGATTTTTCGAAAACCACTAATCAACTCCTTGAATCTCCTTGAAACGAAAGGGGGAGATTAAAGAGAGCAGTTAGTGCGAGTTAGTAACATGCAAAGAATAGAGATAAGAATCTCTATTGAGCGAGAAATAGGAGCAATAGAATAGAAGCAACACCGTAAGAGATGAAGAAGAAGAGCAGGGCTATGTTTGGATGAAAAATTTATAAAATTATTATTATACCTCCAAATATATCACTGCACACGCGAAGCGATACGGATCTATCAATTGCAATATTTTAATATTTTTATTATTTTTTTTTAAGTGAATAGAAATAAACACCGATTGTTTATGGAAATCTAATAAGCAAATTTTATGAAAACGCAGTGCGCCAAAAAAAAAACACGTTCGTCCGCTTTGAGATAAAGAGAAGAAGTGATGCGAATATCCCCGCACACGAATATCTTTTAAATAATCGATTGATAACTGCGAGCGAGTAGCACAAGGACCCTAGGGATCCACTCCCATTTACCGACCAAAAAGCCGGAACCAGCGCGTGCAACCTCCTTTGCAGCTACACAACCATCTGCCCGCTTACATGGTTACATGTTACAGGTTCGTAAAAAGGATGTTAGGTTCGTATGGACCACTAAATGCCAACACGCATTTGATATTTTAAAAAGCAATTAATGAGTCCGACTATACTTTAATACCCAGATTTCAGCAGAGAATTTTGAATAATCACAGATGCTAGCAAAAAAGCATGTGGGGCAGTACTAACACAAAATTACAATGGTATTCAATTATCAGTAGCATCCGCATCTTGCTTACAAAGGGTGAAAGTAATTGTAACACTAGAACAAGAATTCTTGGCAAATTTTCTGGTTCATAAATCACTTCAAGCCATACGTATATGGTAAACACTTTACTATTAAAATAGACCAAAGATTACTAACTTGTCTATTTTCGATAGCTAACCAGACATCAGAATTTACAAGAATGAGGCTTGAAATAGAGGAGTATGAATTTATCTTAAGAGTAAGAGTATCTTAAGAGTAAAGACAATCATGTTGCGGTAAAGAACTTTAATATATGCATAGAAAAATATTAATGGTTCAAACGCGATCAAAAAAAAGAGAGGAAAACATCTGCATAGATAAAAAAATAAAATTACAAAAAATCTTTGAACCAATGTCTATGAACTTTTTAGCAATAACGACGTAAAAAAATTTGTGAAACTAAAAACAACAAAATTCAATTGCTTATTTAAAATAGGCAAGAGAATAATTTCACAATTTTCAATTAATGAGCTGTACTCTACTGAAAAAATTGATTTAGGTCAATTCTTTTAAAGGCTCAATTCAGATGACGGATTACATAAACTCGTTAATTTTCAAATGTCACTAGTTGAACAAATTATCGAAATTGTATCAAAAACAGAATTTAAAAATGGGCATTGAAAACTTTAAAAATAGCGCTACTAATAAAGGTGACCCAAATAGACAAAAAAGGCATAAGTTTTATAAATGCAATCCTGTCAAAATACCATGACGATCCAATAACCAGGAGGTAAAAATAAAAAAAAATTTACTACTGGCCCTTTACTTCTTGGACTAAATTTTACTAAAATTATATACAATGCCAAAAAGCAAAAACAACAAAACATACAAAAGCACCTATGATAGTAAAATAAACACCTAAGTTAAAGTAATACACAAAACACGGAAAGCTATCTTCGGGCGGAGCCGAAGTATATATACCCTTGCAGTTGAGTCGCAGACCGCTAGGTGGCGCCACGCTTCTTATATTATTAGATAGCGGATCGTATATAGTTGGCCGATCCTTATGAAATTTGGCATATCGAATTATTTTGTCCAAAGAGGAACCCATTGAAAATCCCATCCATCTAACTTGAAAAACAACGAAGTTACGGCATTTCCGATTTATCAGTTATATGGTAGCTATAGGACATAGACGGCCGATCCTTATGAAATTTGGCAGATCATATAAGTTGGCCCAAATTTGAATGCACAGAAAGTTCCATCCTTCTAATTTGAAAAACAACGAGTTATAGCTAAAGGATATAGTCGGCCGATCCTTATGAAATTCGACAAATCAGATTGTTTTTCCCAAAATAGAATCTGTACCATCTGTAAACACCAAAGGTATGCCAATTTCGATCGTTCTATAACAGCTATAGAATAAAGGCGGCCAATCCCTATGAAATTTTGTACATAAGATATTTTGGTCAAATTGTGTTGGTAATATGTGTGGAAAGTCCCAACCGTCTAACTTAAAAAACACCAAAGTTATGGCATTTCCGATCGATCAGTTATATGGCAGCTATAGGATATAGTCGACCGATCCCGGCCGTTCCTACTTATATACTGCCTGCAAAGGAAAGAAGGGTGTGTGCAAAGTTGCAACTCGATAGCTCTAAAACTGAAAGACTAGTTTGCGTAGAAACAGACAGACGGTCAGACGGACATGCTTATATCGACTCAGGAGGTGATCCTGATCAAGAATATATATACTTTATAGGGTCGGAGATGTCTCCTTCACTGCGTTGCACACTTTTGACCAAAATTATAAATAAAAACACTGCTTTATTTAAATTACAGCCACCACCGTTTTTGGGTCAAAACATGGATTAAAAGGTATAAAAAAAACAAGGCAAAGCAATGCTTTTCTAATATTTATTATTTCATATCGCACACCCAAACAACAATTTGTTTAACTATAAAAACTGAAAAAACCTTTTTTTTTTAATTTTAACATTTTGCGCATTTATTTTAGATATATTACATGTTTATTATATGATTGATCGGATAAGCCATAACTTTGTTGTTGTTTAAGTTAGGAGGATGGGACTTTCTATGTATCCCACTTTGGGCCAACTTATTCGATCCGACAAATTCCATAAGCATCGGCCGACTATATCCTATAGCTGCCATATAACTGATTGATCGGAAATGCAATAACTTTGTTGTTATTTAAGTTAGGGACTTTCTATGGACTCCACTTGGGGCAAGCTTATCTGATCCGACAAATTTCATAAGGATCGGCCGACTATATCCTATACCTGTCTGAACGATCGGAAATGGCACAAGCTTGCTATTTTTAAAGATGCTCGGGGCTGTTTCCAATATTTTTATTAGAAATTTTTTTGATGGTGAAATTCTCATAAGGATCGGACAACTATGTATATACGATCTGATATGTATAATAATATAGGAATCATATATCTTTTATCAGGATCACCTCCTGAGTCGATATAAACATGACCGTCTGTCCTTCTGTCTGTTTCTACGCAAACTAGTCTCTCAGTTTTAAAGCTATCGAGTTGAAACTTTGCACACATCCTTCTTCTGTTTGCAGGCAGTATATAAGTCGGAACGGCCGGGATCGGTCGACTATATCCTATAGCTGCCATATAACTGATTGATCGGAAATGCAATAACTTTGGTGTTTTTTAAGTTAGAGGGTTGAGACTTTCCACACATGTTATATCGGCCAACAATATCCTATATCTGTCATAGAACGATCGGAATTGGCATAACTTTTTTGTTTTTTAAGGGGGCATGCGCACTTGGAGGGCCAAAAAATAGGCATTTTTTCCGAATTTTTTTCTCGTAAACTATTGAATTTTTTTGAAATATCGTTTTATTATGTGAAAGTACATTATTTTAACTTAAATTTGAAAAAAAAAAAAGTAGAAAATATTTAGGGGTTTCAAAGTTATGCCCCGTCGAAGTGAGGTCCATCCGAAAAAGGCGAGTTGCGGTGACCAACACTGTGAAAAACTGGATAGTCTGAAATCAAAAAATGAAACGGATTTACATTTATTAAAAGTAAATCTAGTACTTAATCGAAGGATATTAAAAAAAAAAAATATTTGACAAAATGGCGACCTTTCAAAGTTTAAAAATCGTTTTTCGTCAAAAAAATCGGTAGTTTTTCAGCTGTAAAAAAAAAAGTTTTGCATAAAAAAAAAAATCATTCGATTAAGTACTAGATTATTATGTAATAAAAGAGCATGCTAAATTTCAAGACAATCGGGTCACTAGTTTTCGAGAGGGAGTGGTCACCGACTTTGAAAACGTAGTTTTGAGAAAAACGTGTTTAAAGTTTCAACTCACCATTACACTTACCGGAGGCCCCTCCCTTTCAACATGTGTAGCTCACTGAATTTTCACCGGATCATTTCAAAATTTTGTGGACACATTTCTAAATGTATATACTTTAAGAAAATGCAAAAAAAAAATTCGATTTTTTGAAATTTACAAGTGCGCATGCCCCCTTAAGTTATGGACAGTACTAGGGAAAACGCTATGCAGGCTGCTACAATTAACATAAAATGTATGCACGCGGATGTATCAATAACAGCGATTTAACTCACTCCCAGATTCACAATAAAAGAGCTTGATTTTCAAAACTTTTTCCAAGGACTGGGCACAAAGTTTATTGTTGGAGGCGACTTCAATGGTGAATGTTTGGCAAAAATATTCTTGTTCGGCACGTGCAAGAAAAACAAAAAAAAATCAGTCACGTGCCGAACAAGAATATTTTTTATATGCAATTTTTACACCTATATAGCATATTTTCGTCACTAAAATTGATATCAGATATTTTGGGTTTCGCATGCAGGTTCGTCACCGGTACTTTACCTCGTCAAGAGATTTTTTTATATGATCTTATATTATTAGATATATAGCGGATCGCATATAGTCGGCCGATCCTTATGAAATTTGGCAAATAAGATTATTTTGTCCAAAATAGAATCTTTACCAAGTCCCATCTTCCGAACTTAAAAAACAACAAAGTTATGCCAATTCCGATCGTTCTATGACAGCTATAAGATATAGTCGGCCGATCCTTATGAAATTTTGTACACAAGATATTTTGGTTAAATATGACATTTTGGTCAAAGTCTCAACCCTCTAACTTAAAGAACACCAAAGTTATAGCATTTCCGATCAATCAGTTAAATGGCAGCTATAGGATATAGTCGACCGATCTCGGCCGTTCCGACTTATATACTGCCTGCAAAGGAAAGAAGAATGTGTGCAAAGTTGCAACTCGATAGCTCTAAAACTGAGAGACTAGTTTGCTAAGAAACCGACAGACAGACGGACAAACGGACAGACAGACAGACGGATAGACGGACATGCTTATATCGACTCAGGAGGTGATCCTGATTAAGAATATATATACTTTATAGGGTCGGAGATGTCTCCTTCACTGCGTTGCACACATTTTATCAAAATTATAATACCGTCTGCAAGGGTATAACAACGAAGTTATGGCATTTCCGATCAATCAGTTATATGGCAGCTATAGGATATAGTCGACCGATCCCGGCCGTTCCGACTTATATACTGCCTGCAAAGGAAAGAAGGGTGTGTGCAAAGTTGCAACTCGATAGCTCTAAAACTGAGAGACTAGTTTGCGTTGAAACAGACAGACGGTCAGACGGACAGACGGACGTGCTTATATCGACTCAGGAGGTGATCCTGATCAAGAATATATATACTTTATAGGGTCGGAGATGTCTCCTTCACTGCGTTGCACACTTTTGACCAAAATTATAATACCCTCTGCAAGGGTATAAAAATGCATACAGGCATAATTCTAATTCTTTTCAAAGGAATTGTCGGGCAGCCGCCGGAAAGTTTGTCCGGCAACAATTTATTGAATTTGTTTATTCTTTTATTTTCTTTTATTCGGGCCTGTCTGTATTCGGATCGCCCGCTCTCGTCCATTCGATCGGACACCTGCATCTGCCGTCATGAGCTATCGTTGTCCCGCTCTCTCGCGGTATCTCTCGGTCGCTCCGCAGCATCGCTCCCGCGTCTCTAATTAAAATTTCGGTCTTCAACCCTACGTAGTCACATACATATGTCATATAAAGCAAATCATTTAAATAAATTGTAATCATACATAGAAATCTAAAGGTGCTTGTTTTTTATTAAAGCCTAGATTTGGAACATTAAATAACGCTCCCGAAAATCGGTAACTCCCGGTAACTGAACATTTCTGAACCCCGACGTGATTGTGCTTAGGAAAATAATTTGTTAAATTTGTTAAATTATTTTCCATTGAAAATTTGAGCTGCGCGGCTTAAAATATATTAACATAAATAAATAAACAAATTAAATCATTAAAAAAAAAATTATTTGGTTTGTGATTTGTGCGCGCAATATTAACATATGTGGATATACCGTTATATAGTAGTTGACAATAAATAAATGAACTAAAATAAAATTTTTTTTGCGAAAATGAATCCGTTTTTCGAGTGTGCCTCTCCTGGAGGGAAAGTATTCCTAAGGCAAAGTGTCCTTTTTGAGGACCTTCAAGGATTGCTGTCCTTCTTGAAAGCAGTGGAGACATTTCCTAAGGCGATGATAAATGTGCGGCTTAGCGAATTGGCAGGCATCGTCGCGGATTTCAAGAACACACACAAGGAGCAAGATACACAAACTGGATGTTTCAGTACTCAGGAGCGATCTGTGCCTTAACTTCTAGGCGAGGAAGGCACGATTTATCCTGGACCAGGAGATTATGCGGCGCTCCAGTTTGTTGCCGGCGAGTTCGACACTGATCAACGCAACGTCGTTCGGCAGAACTTTTCAGGCTATGCCGCCACTACCACTTCTCACTTTTAGTGGAGGTTATGCGGAGTGGCTTGAATTCCGGTCACTGTTCTCGACCATGATGGACACAAACCTATTCATAAGTCGGCTCGAGAATCTTCAGCGGTTGCGGTCCTGCCTTTGTGAATCTGCCTTGGAGCTTCACAAATTCGCGTTTAGGCGAATTTAGACGATTGGATTTATGCCGTAAGTGCCTTGGATTTGGTCACCTATCTCGGCATTGCAATGCGTCAAGCTGCCGTGTGTGTGGACGCAGGCATCATAGTCTGCTGCATTTTGATGGTAATTCGCCAGCTCAAGTTCTGGGTCGGCGTATAATACAATTGAATCATTAATGTTCTTAAATAATTTAGAGCGGTGGACCTAACATACCTCTTTCTCTGTCGGAGACCATTGTTTTTGGGACCGAAAAATAGTAGACCGCTTCCACCAAATGTTCACGTAAATGCACTGAGCATTTGAACTCCAAATGTAAACGGTCATCGAATTTAGTGGACTTGTGTATACAGTTCAAGTATACCCTTTTCCCAGGGAAGAAATACCTATAGACACAGATAGCTGCTGACTGGCGCCGTTCATATTTGAAAAGCTTACAGCATTAGAAAGACGACAGTTGGGAACGTATCTGGCGCGGCATTATGAGGAAAAAGAAGACCTCCAAAAACTGGATACGAATTTTTTTTGGGCCTATGTGCGCCCTGCGAATCTTTTTTAAAATCGTCACAGATTTTTTCTTAGGAAAGGCCCTGTAACATAATTGCTGAAGCCTAGAACAAAATTGAAGTCTAGTATAAGTTTGCATAGGGCAAAGCGTAATAAAAGCGCTCTTTTGCGATTTCGCCCCGCTGCGCCGCAATAGAAAAGCTAAGCCTAGCTTAATAATTAAAAATATATTGAATTTTAACGTATAGCCGAGTGCACGTAATAAGCAGCCACCTTTATTTGTAATTTTGTTGAGATAAAATAATCTCATTTAACATTTTGGCGCCCCAGGGTGGACTGTGTTTATTATAATTTTATAAATTAAGGCAACTAGTGACACAAAGAATGTATAAAAAATAAAACAAAATTTAAATAAAAGAGTGGCTCGCGAGTGGTAGTGGTCTAAACTTTAAAAACAATAAACAATAAACAAAAAAAAAAAACAAGAAAAGAAAGCTAACTTCGGGCGGAGCCGAAGTTGATATACATACCCTTGCAGTTACGATTATTCAATTTCCAATCGTTCAGATATATGGCGCCTATAGGATATAGTCGGCCGATCCTTACAAAATTTGGCTGATCGGATTATATTGCCCCAAAATGGAATCCGTAGAAAGTCCCATCATTCTAGCTTAAAAAACACCAAAGTTATGCTAATTCCGATAGTTCAGTTATATGGCAGCAAGTTTTTTTTTTTTTTGCCCAAAATAGAATCTGTAACAAGTCACATCTTTCTAACTTCAAAAACCATAAAGTTATGCCAATTCCGATCGTTCTATGACAGCTATAGAATATAGTCGGCCGATCCTTATAAAATTTTGTACATAAGATATTTTGGCCAAATATACCATATCCAAAGTCCCAACCCTCTAACTTAAAAAACACTAAAATTATGGCATTTCCGATGAATCAGTTATATGGCAGCTATAGGATATAGTCGACCGAACCCGGCCGTTCCGACTTATATACTACCTGCAAGGAAAAGAAGGATGTGTGAAAGTTTCAACTCGATAGCTCTAAAACTGAGAGAATAGTTTGCGTAGAAACCGACAGACAGACGGACATGCTCATATCGACTTAGGAGATGATCCTGATCAAGAATATATATACTTTATAGGGTCGGAAATGTCTCCATCACTGCGATGCACACTTTTGACCAAAATCATAATACCATCTGCAAGGGTATAAAAAAGAAAAACAGTTTAAAGTCCGAGTCGCGAAACAACAATTTTATTTATCAACTGGCAACTGGAAGGATTTATTCAGCATCTTATTAACTGGAAGGAGTCATCGTCATCCCCATGCTCTGCACCTGCGAGTTGGAAGAATTAACATTAACAACCAAGGCAAGGATTATGTCCTTATGTAATGCCTTCAATGCAGCTGAAGGCTCCCACCCAGCTACTGCAATTTCTGCAGCCCCAACTCGAGCTAGACTTCCCAGTTTAGCATTACCAAAATTCAGTGGAAATTATTCGGAGATCAAAAATTTTATGAGTCTTTTCGAGACCTTGGTACACAAAGATGTGAACATTCCTATTATTAAGAAATTTAATCATTTAATTTCTTGCCTCTCTGGTGAAGCCTTAGGAACTATCAAGGCATTCCAAGTCACCGAGAGTAATTATGACAAAGCTATCGTTACTCTAAAAAGAGTCTATGATAACGAATGTCTTATCTTTGCGAACCAAATAAGTCAATTGTTCAGCCTTCCGAAAAATTTCCAGCCGTCTGCGTCGTTGTTGAGGAGTCTCATCGACACTGTGTCATCGATTTATGGATCATTGTTATCCATAGCAGATGACACTAAAATTGCAAGCTCTAGAGAGAGTCACTGGATTATGAGGAACTGCCCCTTTGGTTCGATTTCGAAAAAAAATTAAATCGTAGATACCAGCATCTGTCCGCTGAAGAGACTGGCAAATCAAAACAAGAAAGAACTGGGTTCAGCAAGCAACTGAATAGAACTTCGTTGGCTTGTTCTTCTACCAACGCCAAACCAGCTTGCAGTTATTGTAACGCTAACAACCATTTTTGGCCCAGTGCAGGCCGTTCGCTCGCCTTGCTTTAATGCAAAGGTTTGAGTTTTTCAAGTCAGCATCTCTCTGTCTAAATTGTCTGCGAAAAGATCACACCGTAGCGAAGTGCTAATCGACTAAAAGTCAAAGCTGTGCAAGATCGCGCCATAAACTTCTGAAGCGATTTACAATGACTAAAAATAACTTAGCGTTACCACAAATAGAAAATCCTCCTTCAGCGTTAACGAATGATGGGCATTCTACTTCATTTTCTTTGCATGCGTCGTCTCTAGAAAGGGTTTTGATAGCGACGTCGATTGTAAGCGTTCGAACGAATAGTGGCGAGCATATATTGGCCCGAGCATTACTTGACTAAGGGTCACAAATGAACTTCATTACTGAAGATGTTGCTCAACGCTTACAGATCGTGCATCAAATTGCTTGGGATTGGCCAATCCAATTCACAAGAAAAGAAAAAGATACACACCGTGGTGCAGTCGAGAATCAATGGTAGCGACTTGCCGTTCGACTTTTCGATTTTAAAAACCATTTCAGACTATCACCCTGACTAGTCAGTGAACGTGAAAGCTTGGACCCTACCAAAGAACTTGCTTTTAGCAGACCCATATTTTTATAAACCTCAGGGGATGCATATGTTAATTGGAGCTGTGTCATTTTTCGAACTTTTGTCCGTTGGTGAAATAAAGCATGGATGGGTATGTAGTATCGGGAAAATATATGGCAAATTCAACTTTTCAGCAACCGGGCTGTGAGGTATCTCTTCTAAAAATATGTTGTCGCCAGAACAGGAGTTGTGTGAGGAACATTATCGAAAGACTACTAGAATACTGCTTTCAGGTCGATTCGAAGTCTTCCATTTAAGTCGGATCCAAGCGTTTTGGGTAATTTATTCGAGATAGCCAAACGCCGGCTTCTGTCGCTCGAGAGAAGATTATCTCGAGATCTGAACTTAACAAAAATGTATTTGGAATTTATGGAAGAATACGAATCCCTAGTAATTTTTGATGCGTCCTGTAAGACATCCACATAAAAATGTTTAAATGATTTGTTGATGGTGGTTCCAACAATTCAGGAAGGGCTGTACTCAACTCTTCTTCGGTTTCGGCTAAACAAATTCGCTCTGATAGCCGACATAAAAGAGATGTATCGCCAAGTAATGGTCAATGAAGCAGATAGGCGATACCAGGTGAAAGTGTGTAGAAAAGAACCATCTGAGTCCTTGAAATTGTGCAAGCTCAACACCTTTACATATGGCACTGCACCAGCCCCATTCCTGGCCATAAGGTGTTTGAAGAGGTTGAATGAATCCGCGAAAAATACATTCCCTCGAGCTGCTAAAGTTATTGGGTCTGACTTTTACGTCGACGACATGTTAACGGGTGCTGGTTGCGTGGAGGAGCTAAAGACAATTAAGTCTGAAGTAACTCAGGTTCTTCAAAACGCTGGGTCAAACTCGCCTGAAGTTACTGCATCCGAGAGCACCGTTAAGCCAATAACACTTTCGGACTCAGAGCTGACTAAGGAATTAGGAATCGCAAAGGGTTCCCAAAGATGACGTGTTTAAATTTGAAATTGATACTTAAGTCATCGGTCAAGGGGCGACTAAGCGGAACTTTCTTTCGGTGACATCAGAGCTATTTGATCCCCTTGGCTTATTAAGCCCAATCCTTATTAATGGATTGCAGGATCCTGTTGCAGGAGCTTTGGCTTAATAAGCTAGTTTGGGTTATGTCGATTCCACTGAATTTGGAACAAAATTCAGCTTGCTATCTCAATACCGAGATTTGTGATGAGTGAGCCAAAGTCACCAATTCAAATTCGTGCCTTTTCTGACACATCGATGAGAGCCTACGGAGCATGCGTCTATATTCATTGCGAATCTGCAAAAGGTATTAAAGTCTCGTTGTTGACTGCAAAGTCCAAAGTAGCGCCGCTCAAGACAAAGACACTCCCCCGTCTTGAGTTATGTGCCGCTCACCTTCTCGCGGACCTCTGCCGTAAAATCAAGCCTCTTATAAAACTACCGATCGAACGCAGTATATTTTGATTCATTATATTGTCAGATTCAGGAGTTTGTTTTTAGTTGATACGTTCCCATCCATCGTCGTTATCAACGTTCGTATCAAATAGAGTTGCTAAAATTCAAGAGTGGTCAGAGAATAGCACTTGGCGGCATGTACCAACTAAACAGAACCCGGCAGATATCGTGTCAAGATGTGGAAACGTAAAGGAGACTGTGGAATCGATCTGGTTTACAGGTCCATCGTTTTTAACGGAGCCGGAAGATAAGTGGCCAACGAGGCCAACTGTTTAATCCGACACCAGAGCTGTTGCAGATGGAAGTAAAAAAGAATGCGGTCGGATTAACTTCATATTTATTGGAAATGATAGAAGGATTTTCCTCTCACTTAAAACTGTTGACAGTGTTTGTTTACATGTTCCGCTTTATAAAGAAAAGTAAAAAATTAGTAGTTACTTCTGATAGTGTACCTTCACCTGTCGAATATCAAGAAGCATTTTATAAAATTGCCCACATAGTTCAAGAGCACGAGTATCAAGAGGAAATAAAAAATATTCGAAATAACCTTGTTGTTAGTCCAAGTCTACAGAAGCTAAATCCATTTTTCCATGAAGCTTCTCAGGCTGGGCTTGCCTTTTCGTTGTTGCGGGTTGGGGGGCGACTAGCTAATGCTTCTATATCGTACGATGCCAAGTTTCCATTATTGTTGACGAAGCGCTCTCAATTTGTCTACAGCTATGTCCGATACTTGCACGAGTCGAATTTTCATGTGGTTTGTTATGACCAACTTCTGGTCCTACGGTCCGCCAATCGGCATGGGTCTGGCTCCGGCTAGCTCAACCAGGGCCGTGGTTTCCCTGACCCTTCCCATCTAGGCCGCTAACAATAACAAATATCCAACATATACCAAACAGCATATGTTAGGCGTTTCACAACACTAAATTCCCCACAACATTTAAATTCAAATTCTAACATACCGAAAAAAAACAAACTTCTAACACTCATTCCCACCTGATCAACACGGGATTTCTATCCTACTCCTGCTGACATGGAGTAGTTGGGCCTGCCCTCCCTATCCTTAGCGGAACGCTGGCCAATTCTTGCGCTCGCCCCTATTTTATTTTCCTCCCAGTCCCCTTTTACTTTCCCATTATCCTTTCCTTAACCCCCACTTTATCCTCTACTCAGTCTTCATTCTTTAATTATATCTTTTTATTAAATGTATTATACAATAATGGCTTTTCAATTTCCTATCATTATCTCTTGACTTCTTTTGTTCAGACGCTTCGGTTTCGCTTTCGGGTTTAAATAACGTAATAATAATACAATCGCTTTCTGCCCGGATTTATACCCTTTATACCTAAGAGAGCTCTCCTTAAGACATAGGGACTACCGCAACAAAAACAAAAGGAAATTTATTTAATTCTTCTGGGAAATATCCAACCGTTAGCTTCTACGGCCTTTTTTAAAACAGCATTTTTTTAAAAGTATAAATGGAACAATAAAAGAATTTATATAAAATAAAAACAAAAACAGAATAAAAAAAAAAGAATAATTAAATAACAATGACATATATACGAACACACAAATAAATAGGTATTAAAACTAGAAATAAATGATCAAAACTGTTCTCTCTTCATATATATGGGATCTCAACTCGCGATCTAGTATGTTCCTTGATTTCTTCCCGGGTGGATTCCAGCCCCGAGGAGATGGGACAATTCTCCGGATTATGGACAAACAGATATAAAAAAAGCCTCTCTCCTAGCTGGCGATCCTTCTTTGGGTGGCCATATCAATTGTTAATTGAGATTATTTTATCTCGTCACGAGAAACCGAAAGAATAGAATGATGGCTGTAGGAATTAAATTATTGCAAAAAGAAAAACGAAAAATGCGTGCACTCTGTTCAACGTTATAAATTCGAGTATATATTCATATCAACAAAAACTTAAGCCTAGCTTATCTAGTGCGGCGAAGCGGGGCGAATTCATGGGAGAGCGCAATTGAGAGCTTTACTTGCGCTCCCGCTCCTCCCTAAACTAACTTATACTAGACTTCATAACATTTCACCTAATTATCTACATTAATTATACATTGGCCCCGTTGAAGGCCTTCCTTAGGCTTTAACTCCTGGCAACCTCGCCAGCTTGTGGACTGCTCTCCTAAATACTGCTCCTCTACTCGTCCTGACGTCGGCGACCCTGACCCTTCCGTCCGCGCCGGCGTGAATTTCGACGATCCTGGCGGTGATCCACTGCTGGGGCGGCTGGTTGTCCTCGGCGACCAGGACAAGATCGCCCTTCCTGGCGTCCTCCTGCTCCCGCTGCCACTTCGACCGCGCCTGTTGGCCCAAGACGTACTCCCGGGACCAACGCTGCCAAAACATTTGCTTGATTGACGAGACAAGCCGCCATCGCCGCAAGCACGTTAGACCCTGCTGGTCCGGGGTCCGCGGTGCTGGTGGGGCGATGAGCGGCCCACCGCTCGTAGGAGTAAGTGCTTTGCAGACTTCACACCTGCCGCCCATGTGCGGAGCCCGCGGTGGTATGAATTCAAATACGCATCCTTTTCTTGATGCGTATTGCCGCAGCTCGTCTGCTTCGCTCTCCATTTGGTGCCGCAGTGCCGCGAAGTGGCGACTCGCTCCGACGAAGTTCGTCGCGTTGTCGCAGTGCACGATCTGCGGACATCCTCGGCGCCCAACGAACCTTTGGAAAGCCAATAGAAAGGAATCAGTTGACAAATACTGCTTTAGACGCAAAACAAACAAACAGGGCAATGTAGGACTTGTATGGTGGCCTACCACGAATTTTCAATGTCGTCTCAATCGGGCCATAGAAATCCACGCCACATATGGAAAATGGGCGGAGAGCACGAACTCGATCTAAGGGTAAATCTCCCATGATTTGAGTCATCAGATGAGGCTTGCATTTAAATGAGGCTATGCATGATCGCACTATCTGACTGCAGACTTCCTGCGCGTTTACTATCCAAACGCGCTGTCGCAAGAGACTCCCTAGTGCTCGTGGACCCACATGAAAATTCGACTCGTGCAAGTATCGGACGTAGCTCTGAACAAATTGAAAGCGCTTCGTCAACAATACTGGAAACTTGGCATCGTATGAAATAGGAGCATTAGCTAGTCGCCCCCCGACCCGCAACAACGAAAAGGTAAGCCCAGCCTGAGAGGTTTCATGGACAAACGGACTTAGCTTCTGTAGGCTTGGGCTATCAACAAGATTTTTTCTAACATTTTTAATTTCCTCTTGATACTCGTGCTCTATGACTATCTGGACAATTTTATTAAAAGCGTCTTGATATTCGACAGGAGAAGGTACACTATCAGAAGTAACTACTAATTTTTTACACTTCTTTATAAAGCGGACCATGTAAACGAACACTCGCAGCAGTTTTAAGTGAGAGGATAATCCTTCTATCACTTCCAACAAATATGAGGTAGAGACCATTGCAGTCAGTCCGACCACACTCTTCTTTGGTTCCATCTGCAAAATCTCTGGTGACGGATCAAACCGAGGGCTCGTTGGCCACTTATCTTCCGGCTCCGTTAAAAACGATGGACCTGTGAACCAAATTGATTCTATCGTTTTCTTTACGTCTCCACCTCTTGACACAATATCTGCCGGGTTCTGTTTAGTTGGTACATGCCACCACGTTCTATTCTCTGAGCACTCTTGAATCTCAGCAACTCTATTTGATACGAACGTTGACAACGACGATGGATGGGAACGAATCCAATGAAGACAGACTTCCGAATCTGACCAATATACACTTCGTTCGATCGGTGCTTTGATAAGAGGTTTTATTTTGCGACAGAGGTCCGCGAGAAGGTGAGCGGCACATAACTCAAGACGGGGGAGCGTCTTTGTCTTGAGCGGCGCTACTTTCGACTTTGCAGTCAACAATGAGACTTTACTACCTTCTGCAGATTTGCAACGGATATAGACGCAGGCTCTCATCGATGCGTCAGAGAAGGCATGAATTTCAATTGGTGACATTGGCTCACTCATCACAAATCTCGGTATTGAGATCTCTTCTAACTGTGACAAGGCAAGCTGAATTTTGTTCCATGCGGTTTCCAAAAAAAAAGCTTTGACGTCACCGAAAAAATATTCCGCTTAGTCGCTCTTTGACCCATGACTGACATATCAATTTCGAATTTAAATACATCATCTTTAGGAACCCAAACGATTCCTAATGTTTTTGTCAGCTCTGAGTCCGAAAGTATTATTCGCTTAACCGTGCTCTCGGATGCAGTAACTTCAGGCGAGTTTGACCCAGCGTTTTGAAGAACCTGAGTTACTTCAGACTTAATTGTCTTTAGCTCCTCCACGCAACCAGCACCCGTTAACATGTCGTCGACGTAAAAGTCAGACCCAATAACTTTAGCAGCTCGAGGGAATGTATTTTTCGCGGATACACTCAACCTCTTCGAACACCTTATGGCCAGGAATGGGGCTGGTGCAGTGCCATAAGTAACGGTGTTGAGCTTGCACAATTTCAAGGACTCAGACGGGTCTTTTCTCCACACTATCAACTGGTATCGTCGATCTGCTTCATTTACCATCACTTGACGATATATCTTTTTTATGTCGGCTACCAGAGCGAATTTGTTTAGCCGAAATCTAAGAAGAGTTGAGTAAAGCTCTTCCTGAATTGTTGGACCCACCATCAACAACTCATTTAAACACTTCTGTGTGGATGTCTTGCAGGCCGCCTCGAAAACGACTCGTAGTTTGGTCGTTGTACTATGCGGCCGCAAGACACACTGGTGCGGTATGACGTAGTGTGGAGAAGCAAGAACATCATTGCTTGCAGGGGACATATGGCCTAGGGATTCGTATTCTTCCATAAATTCCAAATACATTTTCTTTAAGTTCGGATCTCGAGATAATCTTCTCTCGAGCGACAGAAATCGGCGTTTGGCTATCTGGAATATCTCAAATCGACCTGAAGGCAGTATTCTTGTAGTCACCCGATAATGTTCCTATAGCTCTTGTTCTGGCGACAACATCTTTTTAGAAGATGGAACTTCTTCCAACGACCAGAATTTTTTCAAGTTTTTGTCTATTGACTCTAATATTTCCTCTTGGCAATTCAGACTAGAGACCGGCTGTGGAGGAGTTGAGGAATTTGCCAGATTTTTTCCCGATACTATCCACCCAAGCAGAGTTTTTTGAAGGATGGGATGGTTCGGACCTTGTTTTATTTGGCCAACGGACAACAGTTCGAAAAATGATTCAGCTCCAATTAACATGTCTATCCGCTGAGGTTTGTAAAAATATGGGTCTGCTAACGGCAAGTTCCTTGGTAGGGTCCACTCTTTTACGTTCACTGACTGGTCAGGGTGATAGCCTGAAATGGTTTTCAAAACCCAAAAGTCGAACGGAAACTCGCTACCATTGACTCTCGACTTCACCACGGTGTGTATCTTTTTCTTAACTTGTGAATTAGTTTGACCAATTCCAAGCAAGTTGATGCACGATTCCTCCCTACGGATCTGTAAGCGTTGAGCAAGATCTTCTGTAATGAAGTTCATTTGTGACCCTGAGTCAAGTAATGCTCGGGCCAATATGCGCTCACCATTTTTTGTTCGAACGCTTACGATCGACGTTGCTAACAAAACCCTTTCTACAGACGACGCATGCAAAGCATGTGAAGTAGAAGGGCCATCATTCGTTAACGCTGGAGGTGGATTTTCGGTTGGTGGTGGTAATGATAAGTTATTTTCAGTCACTGTAAATCGCTTCAGAAGTTTATGACGCGATCTTGCACAGCTTTGATATCTAGTCGATTAGCACTTCGCTACGGTGTGACCTTTTCGCAGACAATTTAGACAGAGAGATGCTGACTTGAAAAACTCAAACCTTTGCATTAAAGCAAGGCGAGCGAACGGACTGCACTGGGCCAAAAAATGGTTGTTAGCGTTACAATAACTGCAAGCTGGTTTGGCGTTGGTAGAAGAACAAGCCAACGAAGTTCTATTCAGTTGCTTGCTGAACCCAGTTCTTTCTTGTTTTGATTTGCCAGTCTCTTCAGCGGACAGATGCTGGTATCTACGATTTAATTTTTTTTCGAAATCGAACCAAAGGGGCAATTCCTCATAATCCAGTGACTCTTCCCATTTTTGCTTGGTCACTAGATCCACTCTACTCAAAACTAAATCAATAATCATTGAGTTTGCAATTTTAGTATCATCTCCTATGGGTAATAGTGATCCATAAATTGATGACACAGTGTCGATGAGACCCCTCAACGACGACGCAGACGGCTGGAAATTTTCGGAAGGCTGAACAGTTGACGTATTTGGTTCGCAAAGATGAGACATTCGTTATCATAAACTCTTTGTAGACTAGCGACAGCTTTGTCGTAATTACTCTTGGTGACCTGGAATGCCTTGACCGTTCCTAAGGCTTCACCAGAGAGGCAAGAAATTAAATGATTAAATTTCTCGATAACTGGAATGTTCAAATCTTTGTCAACCAATGTCTCGAAAAGACTTATGAAATTTTTGAAATCCGAATAATTTCCACTGAATTTTGGCAATGCCAAACTAGGAATTCGAGCTCGAGTTGAGGCTGCAGAAATTGCAGTAGCTGGACGGGAGTCTTAAGATGAATTCAATGCATTACATAAGGACATAATCCTTGCCTTGGTAGTTATTCCTAATTCTTCCAGCTCGGCTCCGAAATCATTCAATTCATCTATTTGCTCGATGTGGTCATGCAACTCATTTGCTTTAGAAATTGCCTCATCTAAAACCTGAAGCCTGCACTCTAGCTCGGTTTTGTTTAGAGGAAGTGATCCATCTTCCAAACGTTCCTCCAACCGGCGAATGCTTTTAACTTTGAAATTTAATCTTCTCTTTAAGTCAATAAGAGTTGTGGAATTAAGTTTTTGTTTAGTACTTTCCATTTTAAAAAAATTTATTTTTTCAATACAAAAACGAAAACAATGCAAATTTAAGATTTAATAACACAGTGTTATAAAATGACAAAAGTGAATGAACTTTTGAAGTGACATAGTAGGAATTGTTTATTGGGTCGAGTATATCACAAAACCATGTTTGAAATATTTGTAACACCCTCAAAATCTTGATTTATGGTTAAAAAAACATTTTTCGGGACTTCTTTGCGCCTCAAAATTCCTGGACGCGTTTTTTTCAACCGATTTCAAAATTTTCGGTGTTTTTCAATAGTTAAATGTTGTAGCTTTTGAAAAAAAAAATATACCTTTGATTTTGTTAAACAAAAAGGACAAAATTTTTACACTAGAAACTGAAGTTTTCGACTTTTATTCGTGTTTTTCGGATTTTCACGCCAGTTTTTCAGTACAATTTACAAAAATTCTGTCATTTTTGCCACATATGAATGTTGTCTTATTAATTCTGAATAAACGAGACAAATTTCATCAAAAAATAATGAAAATTGGTGAAGTTATAACGCTTTTCCCAAAAAAAGTCAATTCAACCTTGCGTGCGCTCCGGAGTACCTGTGTGTATAAGACTCTAAGACTAAGGAATATGCTCTTCTTCTTATAGTGCTCCCATGGTTTTATTGACTTTTTTTGGGAAAAGCGTTATAACTTCAACAATTTTTATTATTTTTTAATGAAATTTGTCTCGTTTTATAAAGTATTAATGAGACAATATTAATATGTGGCATAAATGACAGAATTTTTGTCAGAAGAAAGCAATATACTCTTATTCTAATACACATTGTTACTCCGGAGCGCTCGCTAGGTTGAATTGACTTTTTTTGGGAAAAGCGTTATAACTTCACCAATTTTCATTATTTTTTTAAAAAAAAAATTTGTCTCGTTTATTCAGAATTAATAAGACAACATTGATATGTGACAAAAATGACACAATTTTTGTAAATTGTACCGAAAAACTGGTGTCAAAATCCGAAAAACACGAATAAAAGTCGAAAACTTCAGTTTCTGGTGTAAAAATGTTGTCCTTTTTGTTTAACAAAATCAAAGGTATATTTTCTTTCAAAAGCTACAATATTTAGCTATTGAAAAACACCGAAAATTTTGAAATCGGTTGAAAAAAACGCGCCCAGGAATTTTTAAGCGCAAAGAAGTCCCGAAAAACGGTTTTTTTAACCATAAATCAAGATTTTGAGGGTGTTACAAATATTTTAAACATGGTTTTGTGATATACTCGATCCAATAAACAATTGCTACTATGTCACTTCAAGAGTTCAAAATCACTGTTACACTGTGTTATCGCTGCATATATATGTATGTATACCAAATATATATGCACCTTTATTTTATCTGTAATAAATAAATAATTTTTGGCTGCACTTTAGTATTTATTTGGAAGATTTGTAAATTAGAGAACGAGGGGTAGGGGGCGACAGTGATTGCAAATAATATAAATATTTTCTTTTTTATTTTATCCAAATATAAATATAAATATATAGTATATTTATAATTAAATTTTTAGAACTTTTATATGTTGTTATTTATTTTTGCTCTACTATATTTTCTACGTACGTATGCGCCAAGAATTGAAAGGAGGGTGCAATATTCCAGCACAAGACGGATTTTAATTTGTCTTATCTCAACTTTCAATTTTTTGCACAAATACCTGGGGTTCTGCTTTCGGATCCTTTAATCCTGCGGCCACTTTCCTTTGACAATCGATGCAGGTGCAGGGCATGGACGACGAATCCTTCCAGTAGCAGCTAGTTGATTGGAGAAGTTTGTTTCGCGACGCGGAGAATTCTTTAATTTGTATTTTTGAATTCACTACCACAACCGTCGCGATCAACTCTTTTTTTTTTTTAAATATATGTATGTTATATATTGTTTATATATGTATTGTTTTTTGTTGCTATTTTTGTTGCTTTTTTATTTAATTATATTCACTACAGTCCACCCGGCGGCGCCAAAATGTTAATTGAGATTATTTTATCTCGTCGCGAGAAACCGAAAGACTGTAGAATGATGGCAGTAGGAATTAAATTATTGTAAAAAGAAAAACGAAAACGAAAAATGCGTGCACACTTTTTAACGTTATAAATTCGAGTATATTTTCATATCAACAAAAACTTAAGCCTAGCTTATCTAGTGCGGCGAAGCGGGGTGAATTCATGGGAGAGCGCAAGTGAGAGCTTTACTTGCGCTCCCGCTCCGCCCTAAACTAACTTATACTAGACTTCATAACATTTCACCTAATTATCTACATTAATTATACATTTATACATACACCTTTGGCCCGGCTTTCACAAAGACATTCCAGGTCCGGCTTCAATCCCAGTAAGGCGGCAAAAAAAGCGCCTCTCCTTCCTGGCGCCGAAATTGGAGAGGGCGCGCGAATCAAATCAACTTTTTTTTTTTTATTTCAGAAATCTTTATTCCCAACAAGAAAAAAAAAACGCCAGGCCCTGCTTAATTTCAATGGCCTGGCTTCTTCCCCCGGAGATGCGAGTCTGGTCGGTCCTGGAATGAAGAAGCCCATTTATTACGGCTCTCCTTCCTGGACCGACCTCTTACCTTAGATTCCTGCCGATCCTGCTTCCCGCCTTGCTTTCCTTTCTCTTCTAGGCACCTCCCCGTTGGTCGTTATCTCCTCCCTTTCTTATTCATGTCACTGTCTCAGATCCTTTACGTGGAATACTCCCACGGTCTTTCCGTGCAGATTCTCCCTGTTGCTTTCTCGAATTAGGAGAACCGCCGTTCCAGCTTCCGGAGTATTTATTCAAATCCCGTCCTCATGCACAGGTCGATCTCTCGATCCACCAGTTGGCTGAGATCTACCCTTAGCTGCTCTTGGGAGGTGTGAATGAGGGCCTGCATCTCACGTCGAATGAAGGATGCATAGGCCTCTGCGTTTTGCAGGCTATACTGCTCCTGAATGGGATCTAATTGGACATGAGAGTACGTCCCGAATGGAGTTGATGCTTGTTCCATGCTGAGGTTCCTTGGGATTGCCCCCCTTTGTTGTGCGCTGCGTCGAGTGGTCTCTCTACTTTGCTCGGTACCGCCCTGTGCTCCCCCCACCATGTCCAAATCTCTTTCCCCTTCTTCGAGCATCGATAGGCTTGGTCCGCCCATAGAGTCCTATTTTTATTTTACTCAAGTTTTCCAATAAGGAATTATCCAATCTATTTATATGCAAGCGCTGACTGACTGTAATAATTAATTTCAATACCGGCCGGTACCACCAGAATGAGTCCCCGATAACCAAATAAATAAATAAATATATAAATAAATAGATGAATAAAAGAATAAATAAAAAAACAAAATAAATAATTGATTAAAAAAAAGATAAATGAACACTATTACACCAAATAAACAAATGAATAAATAAGTATACTAATAAATGTCGAAATACATATATAAATCATTACATAATCGCTCCCTCACTTAAATTTTGGACTAATAGACTTCTATAAAAACTTCTCTCAGTAACACATCTATAGCTGGTTTCCTATCTGGGGGCTATAAGGAAGGATGTTTGGGGTTCCGGATTGAGCCTTTCCGTCTGAACCGTGTTTTCCTTGATCTCCGGGTGAGTGTTATTAGCGGCATTGTCGACTTTACTAACAATCAATTTTATTGATGGTTATTAGTCAAGATGCCTTAAGATATATATATATATTTAATATTTTTGTTTTCTATTTGTAGGGTTTTTCCTCTGGTCCTTCTTGGAGCAACGCAAAGGCTATTTGTAGTTAGCCATTTGGAACTTCCGTTTTTGGTTCAGAACCCCTACAAATATAAAAAAAAATTTTCTGTTTATCCTATTCTTCTATCAACGCATATGTTTCCTTTGTAGTTTAAGATACAGCCGTTGAATTTCCTCCTTCTATTAATCTTATCCTTTTCCTACTCTTATCTATTTCTACTTTAAGTCTTATTTATTTATCACAGTACTTATTACAGTTCATCCCTTGTTGCGCAAATCGGCCTTTGGTCTATTCAGGCCCGATGTCGCATATGGAATTCCTATTCAACCTTGATCTGTACTGCCATAAATTGACTCTATTTCCTTTCTTTTTTCGCAGTCCAGAAACATACTAATTGAGGACCTCTCGAGCGGTTCTCTATTTAGCTTTCTGGACCCACGAAAGTAGAGGTTGTGGCCTCTTGTGTGGCCTCTTGTGTGGCCACGAAGCCTCTTGTGGAGGCTATAGCGTTGGTTTCAAATATTGGGCGCCATATTGTAATGACCAACTTCTGGTCCTACAGTCCGCCAATCGGCATGGGTTTGGCTCCGGCTAGCTCAACCAGGGCCGTGGTTTCCCTGACCCTTCCCATCTAGGCCGTTAACAATAACAAATATCCAACATATACCAAACAGCATATCCCCACAACATTTAAATTCAAATTCTAACATACCGAAACAAAACAAACTTCTAAATATTACATATACCAACATATACCAAACAGCATATCCCCACAACATTTAAATTCAAATTCTAACATACCGAAACAAAACAAACTTCTAACACTCATCCCCACCTGATCAACACGGGATTCCTATCCTACTCCTGCTGACATGGAGTAGTTGGGCCTGCCCTCCCTATCCTTAGCGGAACGCTGGCCAATTCTTGCGCTCGCCCCTATTTTATTTTCCTCCCACTCCCCTTTTACTTTCCCATTATCCTTTCCTTAACCCCCACTTTATCCTCTACTCAGTCTTCATTCTTTAATTATATCTTTTTATACCCTTGCAGAGGGTATTATAATTTTGGTCAAAAGTGTGCAACGCAGTGAAGGAGACATCTCCGACCCTATAAAGTATATATATTATTGATCAGGATCACCTCCTGAGTCGATATAAGCATGTCCGTCTGTCCGTCTGTCTGTTTCTCCGCAAACTATCAGCTATCAGCTTAAAGCTATCGAGTTGAAACTTTGCACACATCCTTCTTTTCCTTGCAGGCAGTATATAAGTCGGAACGGCCGTGATCGGTCGACTATATCCTATAGCTGCCATATAACTGATTGATCGGAAATGCCATAACTTTGGTGTTTTTAAGTTAGACTTTCCACACATTGGGACTTTCCACACATGTTATATTTGACCAAAATATCTTATGTACCAAATTTCATAAGGATCGGCCGACTATATCCTATAGGCTATAGCTGTCATAGAACGATCGGAATTGGCATAACTTTGGTGTTTTTTAAGTTAGAAAGATGGGATTTGGTACAGATTCTATTTTGGGGAAAACAATCTGCCAATTTTCATAAGGATCGGCCGACTATAAACGGTCCGCTATATATCTAATAAAATAAGATGGGTGGCGCCACCTAGCGGACTGCAACTGAACAGCAAGGGTATATCAACTTCGGCTCCGCCCGAAGTTAGCTTTCCTTTCTTGTTATTAAATGTATTATACAATAATGGCTTTTCAATTTCCTATCTTTATCTCTTGACTTCTTTTGTTCCGACGCTTCGGTTTCGCTTTCGGGTTTAAATAACTTAATAATAATACAATCGCTTTCTGCCCGGATTTATACCCCTACCTAAGAGAGCTCTCCTTAAGTCATAAGGACTACCGCAACAAAAACAAAAGGAAATTTATTTAATTCTTCTGGGAAATATCCAACCGTTAGCTTCTACGGCCTTTTTTTGAAACAGTATTTTTTTAAAAGTATAAATGGGACAAAAAAAGAATTTATATAAAATAAAAACAAAAACAGAATTTAAAAAAAAAGAATAATTAAATATCAATGACATATATACGAACACACAAATAAATAGTAATTAAAACTAGAAATAAATGATCAAAACTGTTCTCTCTTCATATATATGGGATCTCAACTCGCGATCTAGTATGTTCCTTGATTTCTTACCGGGTGGATTCCAGCCCCGAGGAGATGGGACAATTCTTCGGATTATGGACAAACAGATATAAAAAAAGGCCTCTCTCCTAGCCGGCGATCCTTCTTTGGGTGACCATATCAACACCTTTGACCGGCTTTCACAAAGTCATTCCAGGTCCAGCTTCAATCCCAGTAAGGCGCCAAAAAAAAACTACGGCGCCAAAATTGGTATGGGCGCGCGAATCAAATCAACGTTGAGTTTTTTTTTTATTTGAGAAATCTTTATTCCCAACAAGAAAAAAAAAACGCCAGGCCTTGCTTAATTTCAATGGCCTGGCTTCTTTCCCCGGAGATGCGAGTCTGGTCGGTCCTGAAATGAAGAAGCCCATTTATTACAGCTCTCCTTCCTGGACCGACCTCTTACCTTAGATTCCTGCCGATCCTGCTTCCCGCCACCGTCTTCTTTAATATCCTTCGATTTTTTGTTCTTCTTATTTCTTTAGATGTACACCAATTCCTTTCTTTTTTTTTCTTTTCTTTTTTCTCACGCCCGCACTGCTCGACCACTGTCTTTTAAATAACCTTCCCTTCAATTTTCGCCTGGCATGGTCATTCGGATCGGACCGTTGTTCCAGACCTGATCCGTCCCGGGTCCAAAATTTCCCTGCTTGGGACTAGGTGGCAGCCCTGCGACCCTTTACCTTCACTAGATGGCAGCCCTGCGCCCTTCTACCTCCTCTAGGTGGCAGCCCTGTCCCCGATTGTTTACATCGGCCATAACAGGTTCCACGAGCACTGGTGAGTCTCTTACGATAGCGTGTTTGAATAATAAACGCGCAGGAAGTCTGCAGTCAGATAGTACGGTCATGCATACGCTGTTTTAAATGCAAGCCTCATCTGATAACTCAAGTCATGGGAGATTCACCCTTAAATCGAATCCGTGCTCTCCGCCCATTCTCCATATGTGGCGTGGATTTCTGTGGCCCTATTGAAACGACATTGAAAATTCGTGGTAGACCACCCTACAAGTCCTACATTGCCCTTTTTGTTTGTTGTGGCTCCAAGGCAGTTCACTTATAAGTAGTGTCTGATTTATCAACTGATTCCTCTTTATTGGAATTTCAAAGGTTCGTTGGGCGCCGAGGTTGTCCGCAGATCGTGCACTGCGACAACGCGACGAACTTCCTCCTTAAAAAAAAAAATTCGTATTTGCGTTCATATCGCCGCGGGCTACATGGGCGGTACACCTACTCCTACGAACGGTGGGCAGCGCGAGGTTGACCGCAGAGGAGCTGCAGACCGTCCTCGTTGGAGTCGAAGCCGTGTTGAATTCGAGCGCCCCTGGGTGCTCTCAGTCAGGACCTAAGCGACGGCGAGGCGTTGACTCCCGGGCACTTATTGACAGGCGGGCCGCTCACCGCCCCACAACACCGCGGACTCCGGACCAGCAAGGCCTAACGTGTTTGCGGCGATGGCGGTTTGTCTCGTCAATCCAGCAAACTTTTTGGCAGCGATGGTTCCGAGAGCACGTCTTGTGCCTACGGTCAAAGTGGCATCGGGAGCAGGAGGGCGTCAAGAAAGGCGATCTGGGCCTGGGAAGGGTCAGGGTCGCCGTCGTGAGGACTAGGTCTGAAGCGATATTTAAGTGGGTAATTCATAAGCTGCCGAGGCTGCCAGTTGGTTGAAGCCGGATGGAGGCCTTTAACGGGGCCGGTGCAGCATAATTAGATGAAAATACTGAAGTCTAGAACAAACTGAAGTCTAGTAGAAGTTAGCATAAGGCGGAGCGGGAGCTAAATAAAAGTTCAGTTGCGCTCTCTTGCGAATTCGCCCCGCTTCGCCGAAAGTGATAAGCTAGGCTTAAGTTATTATTGAAAATATACGAATTATAACGTTCTTTTTCGTCGTTTTCGAAACTTTATAATAAACACCTATCTTTCTTTGTAATTTTGTTGAGATGAAACAATCTCAACTAACAGGCTCCTCACTATTTGTTGCATTATTCTAATTTAAAACAAATTGGTCTGAAAGAACGGCAAATAAGTTTGAATTATCTTTACATCGTTTATTATTAAGGATTTCAAATATATTTCAAGTACATGACGGAATGAGATTTGCCAGGCTTGTAGATCAGGTTGGTTCCGTACTCATCGATTCGTGCCATCCATCGCTTTAACTTTTTATTACAATTTTGATTGCCTAGTGCAAACGTAAGGGGTTGATGGTTTGTGGACTTATGGTCGCAGTGCCCTACAGTCTAATTTTGTCTAAAGCCCACACTATAGTGAGCGTTTCCTTGTCTATTGTAGCGTAATTCTTCTAGGTTCTGTTCAGCGAACGAGAGATATACGCTATTAGACGATCCTTGCCCGAATCGTTTTAAGAAAAAAAGAAAGTAGGGGAGAATGCTTTTTATCTCTTTAAAGGCTTGTACCGCTTTCTAGTCGAGGTCCATGTGAATCTTTCTCGACTGTAATGCTTTTACTCTTACGAGTTCTCCTTATATCAGGTTAGTCAAGGACTTTGCTACCTTACCATAGTCCCGGATGAACGTCCTACGAAAAAAACCAAACTTTGGATAAATACAAAAATACAAATACAAAAATTTTTAAAACAAATTTTTTTTTTTAATCAATGTATTCCGATTCTGTATCAAATAAAAACAAATAACAAATTGTCTAAGCATAGCCAGTATGCCTCTGGCAGGCTCTTTGGATCACGGATTAATAGAAGTTTTGAGACGCCGCCATTAAGTCCCATATGCTCTGCTCTACTTTTTTTGATAGTAATGCCGAAACTAGCTTGATTTCAGGCCATTCATCGTCCGATACTTTTTAAGAAGACTTCGCCAGATCAGCTTTGCCTAGGATCTTCTGTCTTATGAGTAAATATATAAACCGCTCATGACAATCTAATAATCGTTGAGAATGGAGTGTTTGTCCAAAATACGTACCTTCCGAAGTCCTTTCAAACGTGTGAAATTCTTTCACACAGTCCGGCAAGGTTCAGTTTCCTTGAGATAGTCTTTATTGCGCGGCCGGCCATGGAGGCTTTCTCCCGCGATACGGGTTACGTTCATCCGCCTGTTTCAGGGTAATCCCTGCTTCGAATTTCGCGCGGTTTTATTTGGCCGATTCAGGAAAAGGAGAAATCCAAAAGAAACTACACAAAAGCTAAAACTACACAAAAGCTAAAAAACAGAATTTACTGTCAAGGAGGTCGTTTGGCCACAAGCTACCACAAGCTTTGTTTCTCTTTTTCATATTCTCTTTCACACACCTATCATACTCAAAAATCTTTTAATCAACAATCTCTAAAAATTATAAAAGCAGAGCTATAAAGGTGAGCTTTCGATCAAACATGGCTTGAAACAATTTTATTGTCTTATCTTTCCGCACTCTTATATATTATGCTAAGTTGAATATCTCATATCGCATTCTCGCATATTGAATATCTCATAAATAACCAGTCATTATTTTGCACTCAACCTCGATGAGAATTTTAAAATAATACCTTGATTATTGTCAAAAATTTTTTTTATAAAACGTAAGACCTGCGAAACAGAATACATTGAATATTAAATTCCCTTTTCAGAGAGCTAATATAGTAAGCTAGTCAATCTCAGGTATATATAGGGGATATTAGGATAAGATGGGTATTGATCACTCTGATACCGAGGAGGCCAGTGGCGCATCAGAATTTTGTACTTTATGTAGAACTCGAACTTAGTCAACTGAATTGTTTAAAACCAAATGTGGACATAGTTTTCACAAAATCTGCATAAAAACCCACTTTACAAAAGAAAAGAATTGCTCGATCTTTAAAACATCCTGCCAAGGGGATCCAGTAGGAAGAACAGATAGCGTCGCACATCACACGATACAGAAGCAGAGGCCAGTTCAAAGGTAGAGAACGAAGAAAAAAGGGTGGCGGATATGGACAATACAAGACGAGAACACGCAAATGGGCAAGAAAACATAGAAAGTATGTTGCTTGATGCAGTAAAGAGTATGCAAAACGAGTTGCTCATACAGTCGACCCAAAAAATGTCTCTTTTAATTTAATCAAATTTGACAGCCACGTTCCTGCTTCTTGGGTCATTGTAAGGAGAGGCTAACGCAAGTCCGCCTTTCGACCAATTGCTATGCAGGGCAAACAAATGAATAACGAAACCCGGCGAACTCTAATTCACCTACCGGGTCGAACGTTTCTGACTTTTATAATAATCCTTTATAATAATAATCATAAATATTGATAATTTCATTTATAGAGTTCATGCTTTATCTCATCAGACACTTGGCGGAATGTTCGATATCCTTTGTGGAAACGCAAGCGCCCTGTTTGAAGGTACCATAAATCTGTTCAGGTCGTAAGATGGAATGAATTATGTACTACACTTCGCCGTCAGTTCAGAGACACGAGAACTGACCAACGTCAGCTCAATGTCAACATTCGAGAAATGATAAGAGATCAAAAGAAAAAGAATCTTTAGACTCGTTTTATGATGCAGTGGATCAATTGACAGATAGTTTAGATAGTCATTTGGAAGAGAGGGAGTTAATAGAAATTCTCCGGCGAAATTTAAGACCAGAGATAAGACACGAGATTTTAAATATTCCTGTAGGTTCAATTTCGAGGCGAGGTACGGTGCACGAAATACATATAAACCGTCTTGTCAAAGGTATTTAAAAAACTGTTCTGAAGGCACAGGGAACGAACACGAAAGGGCCGGAAGAGTAGAAGTAGGGGATTCCTCATAAAAATCCCCTAGACCCAGTTGAGGCCACCTCAGAGGGATGGCATCAAAGCGTTTGTATGATGAACAATTTAGGAAATTAAAAAAATTTGTAATAATGTAAGGATTAAAGGTAAATCTAGGAATACTAACAGGTTAAAGAAATTTTGGAGAGTCACAAAGGATTTGAATGCGCTCCGAAATAGCTGTGTTAAAACCCATTAAACAGAGAAATTTTCTGGTTTCACCAGCCGTAGAGAAATTACTTAATGCAGAAGTAGATTGAATGCTGCAGTTAGGGGTAATTGGGGAATCCGACAGCGCCTGGTCATCACCAGTAGTCCATGTTCAAAAACCCGGAAACGTTAGGCTCTGTCTCGATAGAGGAAAAGTAAACGCGGTGTCTGTTAAGGACGGATATCCGTTGGCACAAATTGACGGCATCCTCAGTCGACTGCCCAAAGCCGTTTGGCAGATGCTTCCCTACGGAACGAGGTCTTCATCTATCTTGATGATCTTCTAATAGTTTCCGAAAATTTTGAAGCATATGGAAATACTTAGAACAGTCGCAGATAGCATCCGAACAGATGGTCTGACTTGTAATGTCAAGAAGAGTCATTTTTGCGTGCAACAGGTCAAATATTTGAGGCACGTGATTGGGGAAGGTGTTATACGCACACACCCAGATCTTTATCTGGCGGCAATAGAAAGGTTTCCACCACCGAAAACTCTGAGTTTGAGAAGCTTTTTGGGTATGGCTGGCTGGTATAGAGAGTTTATTGACAATTTCGCAAGTTTATTGGCAAGATTAGTTCCCAATCGCTTATGTGTCTAAAAAGCTTAACAAAGCCCAGCAAAATTATTCTGTAACAGAACAGGAGTGTCTTGCGGTAACAAGAAGTATTAAATGCTTTATTCCTTACGTAGAAGGCCATGACTTTACTATCGTAACCGATCACGCGTCCCTCAAGTGGTTGATGAGTCAAACGGATCTGCATTCCCGTTTAGGGAGATGGGCCCTCAAGTTACAGGCATTTAGGTTTACGATTGAGCATCATAAAGGGTCGCTGAATGTCGTTCCGGATGCCCTTTCGAGAGTAAATGCGGACGAATTGACAAGCATAGATGCCTCTCATGGGTTGTTAGTAGATACCGCCTCTGAACTTTATAGAAGTTCCGAGTATATGAGTCTGATAAATAGTTTTAAAGCCAATAGTGCGAAATTCCATAACATAAACCTAAAAACTTCCTCTCTTTATCTTAAAGCGGACGGACGTGTTTTTTTTTGTGCGCACTACGTTTTTGTAAAATTTGCAATAAGCTTTCTATAAACAATCGGTGTTTATTTCTTTACTGATTTTTAAACAAATTGCAATTTTTTAGATCCGTATCGCTTCGCGTGTGCAGTGATATATTTGGAGGTAAAATAATAATTTATTTAACTTACTTTCCAAACATAGCCCTGCTCTGCTTCTTCATCTCCTACGGTGTTGTTGCTATTCTTTTGCTTCTACTCTCGCTCAATAGAGATTATTATCTCTATTTCTTTAAATCTTACTAACTTGCACTAACTGCTCTCTTTAATCTCCCCTTCTCGTTTCCTTGGTACAGTGGTTCAAGGTTCCTCATTAATAAAATAAAATAATATTTTTAAATTAATTATTAATTTTTTTAATAATTTTTAATAAATTAATTATTTAAATTTTTAATAATTTTAAATAAATTAATTATTTAATTTTAAATAATTTTTAATAAATTAATTATTCAAATTTTTAATAATTATGGATTTTAAATTGGTCTGTGCATTAAAGTCTTGCAATAAGACAATCTCGTCTTCCCAGCCTACCATCCATTGCTGGCTCTGTGAAAACGTTTTACATGCTAAGTGTGCCGGGTTCACGGCCTCAGTGTCGGATGCAATCTCGCGTAGGTCTGGACTCCACTTTTGCTGTGACGGTTGTCGTGCTGTTCAGGACGAAATGAGGTCGTTCATGAGGCAGACTAAAAGCGGTTTCAAGGAGTTGATTAGTGGTTTTCGAAAAATCTAACCTCTAATCTAGACCTCTAAGGCACCCAACAGTCCCTTAAGACCTCCGATGGGTAAGGCTCCAGAGTCTAAAAGATTCTTTCAACGGATTTATATTGATTTCCTGGATCCATATCCTCGTTCAAGGAGTGGGAATATAGCTATCTTTATAGTCTTAGACCACTTTTCAAAATTTGTATTTGCCAAAGCCGTTAAGAAACTGGAAGCAGCAGTCGTGATTAAGTATCTAAAAGAAGAGTTGTTTCACCTCTGCGGCGTTCCAGAAACAGTTGAATCTGATAAAGGTTCACAGTTCAGATCAGAACAATTTCAAAAGCTTTTGAGGGAACATATGATTACCCACAAGCTGACTGCTATCCATTCGCTACAAGCAAATGCGTCAGAACGCGTAAACCGATCAATAATTACGGCAATTCAATCTTATGTTGATGTAAGCCAAAAAGACTGGGCGCAAATTTAAGCAGCATTTGCTGTGCTTTAAGGTCATCCACCCATTCAGCAATTGGTATTTCACCCTATTATATGGTCTTTGGCCAACATATGGTAACATCAGGTGGTACATATGCTTTGTTAAGGTCGCTTGAGATTTTGCAGGATAGAGGAGTAGCATTCAGTAGAGAAGACTCACTTGAATTGGCTCGAGTTAAAGCAACGAAAAACTTTTTCAACAGCAGGATAGAAAAAACAGGGAGCGTTATAATTTGAGATCAAGGGAAGTAAGTTTTGCTAATGGCCAAGAAGTCTTTCGCCGTAATTTTAAGCAAAGCTGCTTTCAATCCGGCTACAACGCAAAATTAGGACCAGCATTTCCGAAGGCACGCGTGCGGCACAAATTAGGAAACTCCTATTATGAGATTGAAGATCTCCAAGGAAAATTAGTCGGACGTTATCATGCAAAAGATTTGCGCCAGTAATTATGGCGGGATCTGTGATGAATTTACCCCCAAGTCAAATCTTGGTGGGGGGTGTTGTAACGGCTAGGTTTGAAAAGAAGGGATTTAGGAATACGCCATCTAGTGGGGGATAGATCAACCACTCTAGTATTGCCATATGGGGGCTACAAATCACCCACAGGTAGTCAGAATTCGTATGCAGACTATCGATAGCATGTCTTATCCAAAGCTGCAGAGCATAGATATATATAAATATATATATATATATATAAAAAATATATATACATATATATAAATATATAAAACGGATATAACCTGTCGAGCAGCCTTGATGTCCCTCGTGGATTTCTTTTCTATCTGACCCTCCATAAGAAAGGTGGCTGTACCTTGTGAAGTGTTGTTGTAACAAGTAAACTCATCTAAGATTATAAGATCTGCTTTAAGTCTAAAGTGCGTGTAGATTACCCAGAAGGGAAATTCCCTGGCATATATTACACCATCCTGTGGTTCATCTGGGTGAGTTTTTGAGAAAGTGGTCATTAAGGGTATTGACTCAAGTTTTCATATTTAGGCGGCCTACAAAAAGTTAGAGCCTGCCCCCCAAATCGCAAGGACGAAAAAAGAAACGAATTAAAATGAATATGTTTAAGTAAAGTTTTAAAAGATTAACAAATATTATATTAAAAATTTTCTCACAGTTTGTTGAGTGACGAAATTATGACTAGTTCTACGCTTAAAGGCAATTAAATAATTTTATAAATATTTTTTTTTTTAATATGTTATGTAAAATTGAAGTGCTAAAAATTTCTCTCATTGCGGCATAAAAAATGAAATATAAACATATATTAAAACACATGCTTTAGAGTAAATGGAAAAGAAACAAAAATAATGAAAAACAAGAAAGGAAAGCTAACTTCGGGCGGAGCCGAAGTTGATATACCCTTGCAGTTGAGTTGCAGTCCGCTAGGTGGCGCCACGCATCTTTTATTATTAGATATATAACGGATCGTATATAGTCGGCCGATCCTTATGAAATTTGGCATATCGAATTATTTTGTCCAAAGAGGAACCCATTGAAAATCCCATCTTTCTAACTTGAAAAACAACGAAGTTATGGCATTTCCGATCAATCAGTTGTATGGCAGCTATAGGATATGGACGGCCGATCCTTATGAAATTTGGCAGATCGTATACGTTTGCCCAAATTAGAATCCATAGAAAGTCCTATCCTTCTAACATGAAAAACAACGAAGTTATAGCATTTCCGATCAATCAGTTATATGGCAGCTATAGGATATAGTCGACCGATCCCGACCGTTCCGACTTATATACTGCCTGCAAAGGAAAGAAGGGTGTGTGCAAAGTTTAAACTTGATAGCTTTAAAACTGAGAGACTAGTTTGCGTAGAAACGGACAGACGGACATGCTCATATCGACTCAGGAGGTGATCCTGATCAAGAATATATATACTTTATAGGGTCGGAGATGTCTCCTTCACTGCGTTGCACACATTTGACCAAAATTATAATACCTTCTGCAAGGGTATAATTACTAAAATTTTGAATACCAAGAAGTATGAACTAAAATTGTAATTAAATGTTAGCTAAATTCTATTATGGAAAAACCCAACTTATTATCTTTCAAGAAGTGTGTATAACATAAAATTCTTGCAAGGTCAAGTAAAAGTAAAAGCTCTCATGAATATTAAGAACAGAAATTGTATTTTAAGATCGCGTAAATACCAACGAAAAATTCAGAGAGCATTATATGAGAATTTGTATATTAGCGTAGAAGAGAGTTTTTGTGCTATTCCCTTATGCCTAAGTTTTCAGCTGCATCACTCATGGAAGCGCTTTTACCGATGGATCAGCGATTACGCTAAATAATGTTTCGGTAAGTGTTGGCACAACAACAAAACTATGTTTATATGCATCAGCTGCTCTGCAGACTCTCTTGTCTTAATACCATTTGATATTTTAGTAACAAACAGATTCATTTAACGTAAAGTAAAGTAAAGTTTAAAATTTATCTGCATCTGCTCTAGGTTATCCGTTACAGAGTTCTGAGATATTAAAGTCACCCAGAGCTATCAGCTGGTCACCATTAGACAGACGATCAAAAACCAAACGAAAAGCGGACAAATGTTGCCAGTATGTTGGCGGTTTGGGCGAAGGTGGTATGCCAGAACAGGTTACATACAAAGATTGATCGGACAAAGTGATTTTAATGCAAAGGAATTTTATGTCACCAAACTCTTGTGATTTTACCTCTTCAGAATCGAATTTGGAGTCTACAAAAATTAACACTCCTCCTCCCCTTCGCAGAGTCACATCTAAAAGTGGTGTACCTACTAGGAAAAACTTCGGAGCTTAAGATCTCCGGCTTTAAGCAAGTCTCTGTAAATACAATAATATGAGATGCAAAGGAAGAACTATCAGAATACAATTTGGGAAGTTTACTACGGTACCCTCTAGTATTCTGATAGGTGTTAGTTAAGTGTTAGTGAAGACGTTAGTTTTTTGAAACTGAGGAAGATGAGGTGGAATGTTGGTCAGTGGCCGTAACATGTGGGAGTTTTACACCCACAGGATTGGTTATTTTTTTCTTCTCCATAGTTGGCTGATGTTCTTGGACGAAAATGTTCTCTGGCCAAAAGCTAGCGAAAAAAATCGTCTTGAACGTCTGCAAGGGCACACGTATTTTGAAAGATGTCGTGTGCCTGGTGTATGAATATTTAAATTTTGTAATGCCACAGAGGACATATCGGACAATTGCTCATTAATTCTGAGACATTCGGAAGCCGAATTTTTCTCAGGTCCGGCCCTTGGGGTGGCCAGAGATATAAGCGGCTGCATAGTTTCGGATGGGCAGGTTGAGATTATTCGCCACAAGCACATCACTAAAAGAGGATTTCTTACGCATTGGAGACTCATTTAGTAGTTGAAGACTACTAAACTGTGTATCGATCGCACACAGTTGGTCATTAATTTTACGAAAACCACTGTTCAAATCCTTGATTCCACTCCACTTTTAGTCTGCCTCATGAACGATCTCATTTCATCCTGAACAATCTAATTCTGGATTGATTTTAAGGGGGCATGCGCACTTGTAACTTTCAAAAAATTGAATTTTTTTTTGCATTTTCTTAAAGTGTATATATTTAGAAATGTGGTCACAAAATTTTAAAATGATACGGTGAAGGATTGATTTTATGCAAAACTTTTTTTTTACAGCTAAAAACTACCGCTTTTTTTAACGAAAACGTTGATAATTTTGATAGGTCGCCATTTTGTCGAATATTTTTTTTTTTTAATATCCATCGATTAAGTACTAGATAAACTTTCAATAAATGTAAATCCGTTTCATTTTTTGATTTCAGACGATAAAGATTTCCACAGCCTTGATATTTAAAAAAAAATTCAATAGTTTTCGTGAAAAAAATTCGGAAAAAATGTCTATTTTTTCGCGCTCCAACTACGCATGCCCCCTTAAGGGTGCATCTTCAACTTCATTTCTGGTAAACCTCGGACTTGGAAAAAATGGAACTCTAACTATATTTATGATTTCCTGATGCGTAAAACCCATTTTTAACTATGTGACGGCGAAAAATGGAATTTCTAAATTACATTAATCAGTGTTTTGTTTTACAAACAAAAAGTTGTTTTTAAATGCAATTTTACTTAAAAACAAGAAAGGAAAGCTAACTTCGGGGGGAGCCGAAGTTGATATACCCTTGCAGTTCAGTCACAGTCCGCTAGGTGGCGCCACGCATCTTATCTAATTAGATATATAGCGGATCGTATATAGTTGACCGATCCTTATGAAATTTGGCATATTGAATTATTTTGCCCAAAGAGTAATCTGTACCAAGTCCCATCTTTCTAACTTAAAAAACACCAAAGATATGCCCATTCCGATCGTTCTATGACAGCTATAAGATATAGTCGGCCGATCCTTATGAAATTTTGTACATACGATATTTTGGCCAAATATAACATGTGTGGAAAGGCCCAACCTAACTTAAACTTAACTTAAACTCTAAACTCTAACTTAAAAAACACCAAAGTTATGGCATTTCTGATCAATCAGTTATATGGCAGCTATAGGATATAGTCGACTGACCCCGGCCGTTCCGACTTATATACTACCTGCAAGGAAAAAAAGGATGTGTGCAAAGTTTCAACTCGATAGCTACAAAACTGAGAGACTAGTTTGCTTAGAAACCGACAGACAGACAGACGGACCGACAGACAGACGGACAGACGGACATGCTCATATCGACTCAGGAGGTGATCCTGATCAAGAATTTATATACTTTATAGGGTCGGAGATGTCTCCTTCACTGCGTTGCACACTTTTGACCAAAATTATAATACCCTCTGCAAAGGTATAACAAGAATGGAAAGCTAACTTCGAGCGGAGCCGAAGTTGATATACCCTTGCAGTTCAGTCGCAGTCCGCTAGGTAGCGCCACGCATCATATATTATTAGGTATATAGCGGATCGTATATAGTTGACCGATCCTTATGAAATTTGGCATATTGAATTATTTTGCCCAAAGAGTAATCTGTACCAAGTCCCATCTTTCTAACCTAAAAAACACCAAAGATATGCCCATTCCGATCGTTCTATGACAGCTATAGGATATAGTCGGCCGATCCTTATGAAATTTTGTACATACGATATTTTGGCCAAATATAACATGTGTGGAAAGGCCCAACCTAACTTAAACTTAACTTAAACTCTAAACTCTAACTTAAAAAACACCAAAGTTATGGCATTTCTGATCAATCAGTTATATGGCAGCTATAGGATATAGTCGACTGATCCCGACCGTTCCGACTTATACACTACCTGCAAGGAAAAAATGATGTGTGCAAAGTTTCAACTCGATAGCTCTAAAACTGAGAGACTAGTTTGCGTAGAAACCGACAGACAGACAGACAGATAGACGGACAGACGGACAGACGAACATGCTCATATCGACTCAGGAGGTGATCCAGATCAAGAATATATATACTTTATTGGGTCGGAGATGTGTCCTTCACTGCGTTGCACACTTTTGACCAAATAAATAAATAAAAATAAATATAAAGTCAAGGGTTCAACCATCGATGGATAAATTGTAACTTTACAATTACGTTCGTTGCGTAATTTGCTTCTGTTTTCGAGAGAGTACGGGAAACGAATTTTATTGGTTTTTGGTTTGGTTTTAAGACGGCGCTTACGGTAAATTTTATGCATCTTTAGTAAGTTGGAATATGTTTCTTAGTGAAGTCAGGGTAATATTACATCCTTAGGGACAAGTGTGGTTTTAAGTTTTTAAGAATTCACCCGCTATGTATATGATTATGGCTATTCTGCTGGACATATATTTGGATATGCGTCTTTTTCCTTTATGAAGAAAGTTAAAGGGCTTGGCGTTCTTCCCGTAATATTTAATACAACTGTAAAATTAATGTAGAAAATTAAGTGGAATTTTATGAAGTCTAGTATAAGTTAGTTTAGGGCGGAGCGGGAGCGCAAGTAAAGCTCTCACTTGCGCTCTCCCATGAATTCGCCCCGCTTCGCCGCACTAGATAAGCTAGGCTTAAGTTTTTGTTGATATGAATATAATCGAATTTATAACGTTGAAAAGAGTGCACGCATTTTCGTTTTCGTTCGTTTTTCTTGCAATTTAATTTAATTCTACAGCCACCTTTGTTTCCTTCCGTTTTCGCGACGAGATAAAATAATCTCAATTAACAATAACATTTATAAATTCCTAAAAATTACACAGGCCAACAATTTCCAATTTTTTTTTTCCTCCACGAAAAATTTCAACTATTTCATAAGAAGAAAATTAATCCAACTGAAAGTAGTGAGTGGTTAACAGATTCAAATACTAAAATCTGTGTAAATTACATTTGTCTGTAAGCCATTCCGAAGACCATTTATAACCAAAGATGTTAGTTCCAATACGTTGAATGTGGTGGAGCGACGTTTGATAAAGCCATGCTCTCATGAAGAAATTATTGAACGACCAATATGTTACAAACGTTAAGAAATACATTATAGTTAAATACATTAAGCTAGGGCGCATTGAGTTCTTCCCGTAATCTTTATTGCAAAATTTATAAATTCCTAAAAATTACACAGGCCAACAATTTCCAATTTTTTTTTCCTCCACGAAAAATTTCAACTATTTCATAAGAAGAAAATTGATCCACCTGAAAGTAGCGAGTGGTTAACAGATTCAAATACTAAAATCTGTGTAAATTACATCTGTCTGTAAGCCATTCCGAAGACCATTTATAACCAAAGATGTTAGATTCAATACGTTGAATGTGGTGGAGCGACGTTTGATAAAGCCATGCTGAAATTATGAAGAATGAAGTCATGAAGAAATTATTAAACGACCAATATATTACAAACGTTAAGAAATACATTTTTCAAAAAGCTTTAAAATCGCTGACAGTTAATAAATACCTCTCTAACAATGTGCGAAAAAAAATGTTTAAGTTAATTTTTTCTTATTTTTCACTTCTACTAATCAATATAAGAATATAAGTTTATGAATTTATTAATATCAATAGCCAATCAGCTTTTACGGAACTTTTTAACAAGAAAGGAAAGCTAACTTCGGGCGGAGCCGAAGTTGATATACCCTTGCAGTTCAGTCGCAGTCCGATAGGTGGCGCCACGCATCTATATTATTAGATATACAGCGGATCGTATATAGTCGGCCGATCCTTATGAAATTTGGCATATCGAATTATTTTGACCAAAGAAGCATACATTGAAAATCCCATCCTTCTAACTTGAAAAACAACGAAGTTATGCCATTTCCGATCAATCAGTTATATGGCAGCTATAGGATATAGTCGACCGATCTTTATGAAATTTGGCAGATCGTATAAGTTGGACCAAATAAGAATCCATAGAAAGTCCCAACCTTCTAACTTGAAAAACAACGAAGTTATGCCATTTCCGATCAATCAGTTATATGGCAGCTATAGGATATAGTCGACCGATCCCGGCCGTTCCGACTTATGTACTACCTGCAAAGGAAAGAAGGGTGTGTGCAAAGTTTCAACTCGATAGCTTTAAAACTGAGAGACTAGTTTGCGTAGAAACAGACAGACAGACGGACAGACAGACAGACGGACAGACAGACAGACAGACAGACGGACAGACGGACAGACGGACAGACGGACATGCTTATATCGACTCAGGAGGTGATCCTGATCAAGAATATATATACTTTATAGGGTCGGAGATGTCTCCTTCACTGCGTTGCACACTTTTGACCAAAATTATAATACCCTCTGCAAGGGTATAAAAAAGCTCTGAAAAAAACAAAAAAAATCAGGATAAAAATTCACTTTAAAAAAATAATAACTTATTGAAAGTAAAAACAAGAAAGGAAAGCTATGTATCTTCGGGCGGAGCCGAAGTATATATACCCTTGCAGTTGAGTCGCAGTTCGCTAGGTGGCGCCACGCATCCTATATTATTAGGTATATAGCGGATCGTATATAGTTGGCCGATCCTTATGAAATTTGGCATATCGAATTATTTTGACAAAAGAGGAATCCATTGAAACTCCCATCCTTCTAACTTGAAAAACAACGAAGTTATAGCATTTCCGATCAATGAGTTAAATAACAGCTATAGGATATAGACGGCCGATCCTTATGAAATTTGGCAGATCAGATTGTTTTTCCCAAAATAGAATCTGTACCAAATCCCATCTTTCTAACTTAAAAAACACCAAGTTATGCCAATTTCGATCGTTCTATGACAGCTATAGGATATAGTCGGCCGATCCTTATGAAATTTTGTACATAAGATATGTTGGTCAAATATAATACGTGTGGAACGTCCCAACCCTCTAACTTAAAAAACACCAAAGTTATGGCATTTCCGATCAATCAGTTATATGGCAGCTATTGGATATAGTCGACCGATCCCGGCCGTTCCGACTTATATACTGCCTGCAAAGGAAAGAAGGATGTGTGCAAAGTTGCAACTCGATATCTCCAAAACTGAGAGACAAGTTTGCGTAGAAACAGACAGACGGACAGACGGACATGCTCATATCGACTCAGGAGGTGATCCTGATCAAGAATATATATACTTTATAGGGTCGGAGATGTCTCCTTCACTTCGTTGCACACTTTTGACTAAAATTATAATTTCACATCCTTGCAGGTAGTATATAAGTCGGAACGGTCGGGATCGGTCGACTATATCTATAGCTGCCATATAACTGATTGATCGGAAATGCCATAACTTTGGGGTTTTTTAAGTTAGAGGGTTGGGACTTTCCACACATGTTATGTTTGACCAAAATATCTTATGTACAAAATTTCATAAGGATCGGCCAACTATATCCTATAGCTGTCATAGAACGATCGAAATTGGCATAACTTGGTGTTTTTTAAGTTAGAAAGATGGGATTTGGTACAGATTCTATTTTGGGAAAAACAATCTGATCTGCCAAATTTCATAAGGATCGGCCGTCCATATCCTATAGCTGTTATTTAACTCATTGATCGGAAATGCTATAACTTCGTTGTTTTTCAAGTTAGAAGGATGGGAGTTTCAATGGATTCCTCTTTTGTCAAAATAATTCGATATGCCAAATTTCATAAGGATCGGCCAACTATATACGATCCGCTATATATCTAATAATATAAGATGCGTGACGCCACCTAGCGGACTGTGACTGAACTGCAAGGGTATATAAACTTCGGCTCCGCCCGAAGTTAGCTTTTCTTTCTTGTCAATTTTCATTTGCAATTTTCAGTTTCAAGTTTCAATTTGTTGGCATCTAGTGCCAAGACCTATTACCCTATATGCACACTTAGAAATTTGATCCAATCAATATGCATCAGCATGTTTCAATTTACAAACCCACTAACCTATTAGCAATAAGCACAAAACAATATCCAACCTAATAACCCAGCACTAGTAGACGGCGCCAGAAGCTAAAATCGCATTATCAGCGGGAAGAATGACCGACTGACCGAAGCAAGCAAAAACCAGCTAGCTAAGCCGAAATGCATGTCCATAACATTGACCTTCCTTAGATTTAATATTGTACAATTTAGCATCCTATCTAAGAATTGTGCTTCTGAAATAAAGATAGTTGCGAAATCAGAGTGAATCGTCTCGTTACTCAGTGTTTGAACTACGGCACTTAAAATCCACCTACTTCGAGTGATCCTGTGTAAAACACTTCCTTCTCTTCCTCTCTTTATCTTAAAGCGGACGGACGTGTTTTTTTGGTGCGCACTACGTTGTTGTAAAACTTGCAATAAGCTTTCTATAAACAATCGGTGTTTATTTCTTTACTGATATAAAAACAAATTGCAATTTTTTAGATCCGTATCGCTTCGCGTGTGCAGTGATATATTTGGAGGTAAAATAATTATTTATTTAATTTACTTTCCAAACATAGCCCTGCTCTGCTTCTTCATCTCCTACGGTGTTGTTGCTATTCTTTTGCTTCCACTCTCGCTCAATAGAGATTCTTATCTCTATTTCTTTAAATCTTACTAACTTGCACTAACTGCTCTCTTTAATCTCCCCTTCTCTTTTCCTTGGTACAGTGGTTCAAGGTTCCTCATTAATAAAATCAAATAATATTTTTAAATTAATTATTAACTTTTTTAATAATTTTTAATAAATTAATTATTTAATTTTTAATAATTTTTAATTTTAAATAATTTTTTATAAATTAATTGTTTAAATTTTTAATAATTATGGATTTTAAATTGGTCTGTGCATTAAAGTCTTGCAATAAGACAATCTCGTCTTCCCAGCCTACCATCCATTGCTGGCTCTGTGAAAACGTTTTACACGCTAAGTGTGCCGGGTTCACGGCCTCAGTTTCGGATGCAATCTCGCGTAGGTCTGGTCTCCACTTTTGCTGTGATGGTTGTCGTGCTGTTCAGGACGAAATGAGGTCGTTCATGAGGCAGACTAAAAGCGGTTTCAAGGAGTTGATTAGTGGTTTTCGAAAAATCAATGACCAACTCTGTGCGCTTGATACTCAGTTTAGTAGCCTTCAACTACTAAATGAGTCTCCAAAGCGTAAGAAATCCGCTTTTAGTGATGTTCTCGGGTCGAATAATCTTCAGCCTGCTCAGCCGACAACTATGCAGCCGCTTATATCTCTGGCTACCCCAAGGGCCGGACCTGAGAAAAATTCGGCTTCCAAATGTCTCGGAATCAATGAGCAATTGTCCGATATGTCCTCTGTGGCATCGCTTCAAGTGATCCCAGACCCAATAATTGAAACTTCTGTAACAGTCACCAAACAGGGTAATAAACCGTCCGGACCCCCGGTACGCACTGATGCCGCAGTATTAGTTACGGCGGCACCAAAACCCTTGCAGGTGATCCCACCATCGAAACACATTTTTGTTTCCCGGCTTGCCCCTGATACTTCGGAGATTGATATCTCGGCTTACATCAAAGCCAAAGCAAAAGCCGACATAAAGGTGGTGGATATTACAAAATTCAAATATTCTTACACCAGGCACACGTCATCTTTCAAAAAACGTGTGCCCTTGCAGATGTTCAAGACGATCTGTTCCGCCAGCTTTTGGCCAGAGAACATTTTCGTCCAAGAACATCAACCAAGTACGGTGAAAAAAAAGATAACCAAACCTGTGGGTGTAAAACTCCCTCATGTTAAGGCCACTGATCAACCTTCCACCTCATCTTCCTCAATCTCAAAAAACTAATATCTTCATTAACTCTTACCTATCAGAATACAAGAGGGTTACGTAGTAAACTTCCCAAACTGTATTCTGATAGTTCTTTTTTTGCATCCCACATTATAGTATTTACAGAAACTTGGTTAAAGCCGGAGATCTTAAGCTCCGAAGTTTTTCCTAGTAGGTACACCACTTTTAGATGTGATAGAACTTTGCGAAGGGGAGACGGAGTGCTAATTTCTGCAGACTCCAAATTCGCTTCTGAAGAGGTAAAATCACAAGAGTTTGGTAACATTGAATTTCTTTGCATCAAAATCTTTGTCCGATCAATCTTTGTATGTTACCTGTTCGTACATACCACCTTCGTCCGAACCGCCAACATACTGGCAACATTTGTCCGCTATTCGTTTGGTTTTCGATCGTCTGTCTGATGGTGACCAGCTGATAGCTCTGGGTGACTTTAATATCCCAGAACTTATGTGGTCAAATGTTGATAATTCACCGTCTTTACAGCTTAACTCCCACCATGACTTCCCTGAGGGCATGTTCGACATGTCACTCGGGCAAATTAACCACGTTAGAAATTCTTTAGGTCGGCTGTTGGACTTATGTTTCGTTTCTGATCCTGCAGCAGTTTAGCTCAGCCTTACACTTATAATATCCAATCAGCCAACCTTATATTTTGCCCATCTTTCGATCAAAGTGGTGTGTTATCGGATCTTCTTAAGGTTAAGCCCGTGTATTCGCCAGGCCCTGATGGAGTACCAGGATGTGTTCTGAAGTACTGCGCCGAGGCACTGTGCAAACCGCTTGTTAAACTCTTTAATCTATCGCTGGAAACTTCGATCTTTCCTCTTATGTGGAAGGAATCCTTCATTATTCCGCTGCATAAAAAAGGGAAAAAATCCGACGCTGCTAATTATAGAGGCATCTCTAAATTGTCAGCAATTCCAAAGCTTTTTGAAAAACTTATCACTCCACATTTGCAACACCTATGTAGTTTAATAATAACTCCGTGCCAGCATGGCTTCATGAAGCGCCGCTCCACCACTACCATCTTATTGGAGCTAACATCTTTTATCACGGATGGCTTCCGGAATGGCTTACAAACAGACGTCATATACACTGACTTCAGTAAAGCATTTGACTCTGTTAACCATTCGCTTCTTATAAGTAAACTCAGTCTTTTGGGTTTCCCAACTGACCTTCTTATGTGGATTTCGAGCTACTTATCAGGGAGAACCCAACGTGTTTTCTTTAAAGATGTTACCTCGCGTTTAGTCCGCGCCACATCGGGGGTGCCCCAAGGAAGCCATCTTGGACCCCTACTTTTTACTCTGTTTATTAACGACTTGCCCCTTGCCTTAACTAATTCACTTGTACTTATGTACGCTGATGACGTTAAGCTATGCCTTCAGTATAAATTCACTAGCGCCCAGTCTAGACTTCAATCCGATTTGGATAAACTTCAAAATTGGTGTTTAGCAAATAACCTAAAGCTGAATGGATCGAAATGTAAACTTATGTCTTTTTACCGATCTAGTCCTCACCAGGCTATGTACTTTCTCTATGGGAACGCCTTAGAACGATTAACTCAGCTTAACGATCTAGGTGTCCTATTAGATTTGAAACTTAAATTTACCGACCATGTATCTACCATGGTTAATAAAGCTATGGGTGTGCTTGGTTTTATTAAAAGATGGTCAAAAGAATTTAATGACCCGTACATAACTAAAACGTTATATACATCATTGGTCCGTCCGATTCTTGAGTATGGATCGTGTGTCTGGAGTCCTCAATATGGAGTACACCAAGATCACATTGAATCTGTACAAAAAAACTTCCTTACTTTTGCGCTTAGGGGACTTAATTGGAATGCAAATCTTTACCTCCCCTCTTATCATAGTAGACTTTTACTAATCAACTTACCATCATTAACAAATCGTAGAACGATGCTGGGTGTCATGTTTTTATATAATCTTATTTATGGAAATATAGTGTGGATATATAGTAATGGAAGTGTCCACACACGTCAGACAACACATGAAGGAGCTATGGAAGGAAATCGTCACGGGATACCATAATTTTATCGACCTGAAACCAGCCATAAAAAATGATGGACAATCGATGACAGATTTCAGGTTTTACGAGAAGAATACTTTTCGTTTCTGAACGAAGAATCGCAATCGACTTCAGCATCAACACAAAAACCTGCGATCGCACCTCCGTTTGTAATACCACCAGTAGAAATTCCAAAATTTGACGGAGACTACCGACATTGGCTACGATTCTACGAAATTTTTACGGAATCCATCCACAATCAAGACTACAGCGATGAAGTAAAATTCCGTCATTTGGAGAATCATGTAACAATCATGCAACGTCAATTGGTTGACGGACCAGTTACGGGGATGCATGGCAATGACTAAAGAATTGATACCAAATTGAACGGCTGTTTAAATCCGCGATCCAAGAGCTTTTCGGACACCCCAGAACAAATAGATCAGCGGACCAGCTGCGCAGCTTACATGATACCGTGCTCCGAACGATTGCCACTCTCAACGCACTCAAGGTGTCAACAGACAACTGGGAGCCAATCCTGATACACATCATTAAGGAAAGATTGGACCCACACACGCTGTCATCTCTAGAACTAGCCATCACCGATCCAACCAACCGACAACCTCTTAAGCAGATGTTAGGACACCTTGAACGTCAGGCAACCAGTCAAGTATCAAAGCGGAAAAATACCAAAAAATAAAATTCAGCCACAGCCCTACTTACAGATAAGCCCACCGTTCTGTTACCAACCGCCCAAGTGGCAATACATGGACCAGCCGGACCCCCTCAGCAATGCCGCACACTTCTAGATTCTAGATCACAGATTAACATAATTACCAGAAGGATGGCTGACACACTTGGACTACAATTGAAGCCATCAACCCTGAACATCGCTGCAACCATCCCACCCTATTCAAGTGCCAAGAAATATCTCACCTCAGTTGCGCTTAGCCGATCCTGAATTTACGCAGCCCGAGAATATTGACCTGTTGTTGGGCACCGAAATCATATCGCAGCTTATGAGGCCACAACAGGCATATTTGGGAGAAGGATAGCCACTACTAAAAAATACCGCGCTTGGATGGATTGTGATTGGGCCAGTGCGACCATAATCAGCTCCTAATATCAAGGCAGAGCAAGTCGTCTGTAATATGGCGGCTTGGACACCGGAAACTAACGAGTCACGAAAGGGTATCGGTGAAATCGTATTGGAACAAACAAGCCCGTCACAAAGACCCCGGAAAACAGGAGAAATTCTGGAGCCAAAGGCACAATCACGAGAAAACGAGGGAGAAGACCCCCAATTACCATCATTAAAACGAAGACACGAACGACGGTTAGACGATATGGAAGAGTTTCTCCGCAACCGCACCGAAAGGCGGGAATTGTCCACATACATCAGACAACACACGAAGAAGCTATGGAGGGAAATCGTCACGGAATACCATGATCTCATTGACCTGGAACCAACCTTAAAAAATGATGGACATACCGATGATAGATTTCAGGTTGTACGGGCAGAATACTTTTCGTTTCTTAACGAAGAATCACAATTGACTTCGGCATCAACCCAAAACCTCGCGGTCGCATCTTCATTTGTAATACTACCAGTCGACATTCCAAAAATTTTACGGAGATTATCTGAAGTGGCACCGATTCTGCGACATCTTCACGGAATTGGTTCACAATCGCCATCACAAAACCAATCAGCCGACAATCATTAAAATAAATGCTTGACCACCTAATGCGGCAAGCAACCAGCCAAGTTACGCTACAAAAGACAACGGCCAATAATGGCTTTCGCTCATCAACTCAAGCACCGGTTGAAAAATGTGGCATATGCACCCATGGCAATCGACTTCAAACCTTCCTAAAATTTTTTTTCACAAAGAACAAGGATGAACGCCTGCACAAACTGTTTATCCATATACCATACAATCAATTCATCCAAATCTAGGTTCTCATGTCATGTTTGCAAAAGGAATCATCACACAATGCTGCATTATACATCTAAGCGAACAAGCACATCCACAACCAGGCAACTTACAGCACCATACGTATTACTCGCGAACGCCCAAGTGGAAGTCCAAGGTCCTCCCGAATCACGACACAAATGGCGCGCAGTATTCAATTCTGGATCATAAGTGAATTTAATTTCTCAGGAACTGGCAAATAAACTCGGAGTTCAATCAGCACCAACCGACATTACCATAAAGAGCATAGGAGCACAAAACGCGAGTGGGGGTGGTGGCGGTATGGTTGACAAGAAATGAATCTTTTATTTATGAACTCTGAACTAAACTGCCAGGACTCATACTCGCACTTTTGGGGGTTGCAAGTCCAAAGCCCGGCACGTAAAAAAGTAAAACTATAAAGGGCACAAAAGCAAACAGAGCCAAGAAGTAGAATGGATGGAAGCTCTAGACATATTCCCAGAAAGGTGTGTGCCAGGACTTTGATATGGAAATTAGATGGCATGATGTGGTAACAAAGCGAAGCTTAGGGGAAAAGATCCAACTAGATACAGAAACATAAAGACTCAGGATGCGATTGATTGGAAAAATAATACTGATATGAATCAGCTAGAAACACACAAAAATTAAGAAATTTCCTTCCAATGGTATATCGGCGTTTCTATGCATGGGAAAAGAGACTCCAGAGACAATATGTACAATTTATGGATCAATACGAGGAATTAGGGCATATGACTAGATTAACAACCAAACAAATAACATCAAACCATTATTGTTGAGCGATCAGCGTTTTGATAGCGACCGAATTAAAGACGAGATTCAATTGTTTGTATTAAATTTATTGAGCTAATTCCGCACAATAAAACAAATAGCGGCCCGTCAATAACAACTCCCAAAACACAACAAGAAGATGAACAGCTTTGGCGCAGAAGCTCTTCCAAAGCTCCCAAAAGCGCATGCGCTACAAAATGACAACAAAGTGCATGCGAATCTGGGAGACAAAAGAGAAGATTAAATGCCGCTGCAGATGAACAAATTATCAATATTCTAATTAGCCTATCTGGTGGCTGCTTAGCCCAACATCCTCCCCCCTATTGAAGGGTGGGCCTTCAATAACAATTTTGGAAGGGCAGCAGACACATCTTTAAAGGGATATTCCCTTAAAGATTAAGAACTCACAGGGCGAAAAAGGCACACCATATTCTTCCAAACCCTTGACCACGCATTGCTCCCCCCAATAGACCAATGCGGGAATCGAGTTCTCCTAACGAGTGCAGGGGGTCCGGAACGTTGATTCTTATCCTCTTCTCCTTCTGCATAGGGCAATCCAGCCTCCCGCGATAGTCCAATGCGTCCAGAAACCATCCATCCAAATAGTGTATTTTGGGCTACTGGGAGGCAGTGACCTAATTGGATTTGGCCAACTGACAATAGGTTGAAGAACAGGCTGGCTCCAATTAGCAGGTCCACACCCTGCGGTCTGTGGAAGTTGGAATCAGCCATCGCTATGCCGTGAGGAATCTTCCATTTCGAAATATCAATTTTAAGGCTGGGCTGACAGTCCGCAATATGAGACACTATAACCGCCTCTAGGTTCGCACAATATGTGGTTAGTCGAGACTTCACACACACATTAACGGAGGATCCATCCGTAGCAAACTCAGTGCCGCCGAGACCGGCGACGGCTACGCAGCTTTTGGTGCGACGAAGCTGAAGTTGACTTGCCAGCCGCGATGAGATAAGGTGAACTTGTGAACCAGAGTCCAATAACACCCTGATCGACCACGGATGAGGATATTGGCGGTTGGTAAAAGCACTTCAGTAGGGCTATCCTGCGTCAAGACCGTGTTGATTGACTGGGAAGGTGGGGTAGCAACAGCAACACCAGCGGCGGAACCCAAGCTTCGTAGTGGTGGGGAATTGTTAGAGCTGGGTAGCTGCCCGCAATGGTGCAACAAAGCATGATGTTGGCGATTGCACTTTGGGCAACGGGCAGCTGAACATACGCGTGCAAAATGACCATCCTCCAAACATACAAAGCAGCGGGTCAGCCGTCGCACTTCGTCGTACCGTTGACTAAGTGGCAAGGCAATGAAGCTTGGACATGTAGGAAGCGCGTGCGCCAAAACACCACACAGGGCGCATATAGCTGGACGGGCGTTGATAATCATGCATGACGATCGGTTATTCGAAGATCTCCCTCGGCCCACTTGGTTAGATGGTGGATACGCAGCCAAAGAAAAGTCGACGCATTCAAGAGTCCGGCACCTTTGCTCTAAGAATCGTGCCATGGACTCCCAAGACGGAAGGCTGTCGTTGTTTCCGGCGAGAGTGTCTTCCCACTTGGCTCTTGTGGCCGGATCCAACTTCTGAAGGACAATCTGGATGAGCAAGCATCCTTGGATCTCGGCAGCTGATCCGGAACTCATGAGAGCCCGCATATGCCCATTGAACCGATCCGACAGCTCCCGCAACGTAGCAACAGAACCTGGCTCGACCACACGAAGCTGCAGGATCTCGTTGATGTGAGACTGGAAAATTAATCGCCGATTACTAAACCGATTGCGCAATAGGTAAAGAGCCACATCGTAGTTCGCGTCAGTAATTTCCAGCGCTCTCACCGTCTCCAAGGCTGACTCGCGCAGGCATGAAATGAGCCACCGGAGCTTTTCCATATTTGTTAGATGAGGATGGCTGTCAATCGTGGCCTTGAACACGGCGAAGAAATCCGGCTAAATGTTGGCATCGGCAACGCTGGTAAGGAGGGGGCTGGCTTGTATGGCATGGGTGAGACACCGGCACAGTCGAGAAGTGTGGAGTGGGCAGCAATTCTCATGGAGTGCTTGGCAACCTCCACCTGCACATCAGTCGCCAGCTGCGAGAATCTCCAATAAAGCTCACTCCCGATCTCGCTGAAGTTAAGCTCCTCCAACTCTTCTTGAAGCGCGGTGAACCGCTCACGCAAACGCTTCTCCACTGACTCCAGCGCCATAATGGTGCCATCCTCATTCCGCGCTGCAGCCTCCATCTCCTGGCAGGTCACCTCTGCTCTTCTCCGCAGCATCCTTTCCCGGCTTGCGGCAGCAGATCCAATAGTTCCACATCCAGACTCCATCCCGAAAATCTCCTGCGCTAGTGAATCGGGCGCGATCACGTCGGGGTCACCAATGATGAGCGATCAGCGTTTTGATAGCGACCGAATTAAAGACGAGATTCAATTGTTTGTATTAAATTTATTGAGCTGATTTCGCACAATAAAACAAATAGCGGCCCGTCAATAACAACTTCCAAAACACAACAAGAAGAAGAACAGCTTTGGCGCAGAAGCTCTTCCAAAGCTCCCAAAAGCGCATGCGCTACAAAATGACAACAAAGTGCATGCGAATCTGGGAGACAAAAGAGAAGATTAAATGCCGCTGCAGATGAACAAATTATCAATATTCAAATTAGCCTATCTGGTGGCTGCTTAGCCCAACAATTATGTTTGACAGTTCAAAGTACATTGTTATCCAATCTTTTACGGTTCCAATCGTACCAATATGTTTTCACATCGGACGTAGAGAAAATGTACCTACAGATTATGATACACCCAGACGATCGCAAGTTTCAAATTATATTATGGAGACGGAAATGTGGGCAAACCACCCAGCGTTACTAGCCGTAACATACATTCCGTAAGAAGACCAAGAAATGAACTCGACTTCACTAACTTGACCGAACAAATCGTCAAGACGCTCGGAATTATTTGGGATCCACCCGGAGATTGGCTTCAAGGTTATGCAGCGACAGAAGACACAGGACTAAGAGGACCGTGTCACTAAGAGGACCGTGTGTTCAGAACTTGCAAAAATTTTTGATCCTCTAGGGTTGTTTGGTCCAGTTGTAACAACGGCAAAGATAAGAATGCAACAATTATGGGAGCTGAAGATCGACTGGGACACGGAACTGGGCTCAGAAATCACCCATAAATGGCAAGCCTTCATACGTGACGTTCAAATCCTGACAAGATTCCAAGATTCTCGGCAGGGGAATTTGCATTCCATATGCACTCCCGGCAGATACATCCGGAGGCATTTAACTATTTATGTGTGCAGATGCATCAGAAGCAGCATATGGGGCGGTGGCATATTTACGAGCATGTAATAAGACAGGTAATATTGTCACACGATTGCTATGTTCAAAGGCACGCGTAGCCGCCCAAATGAAACAAACCTTACCACGCTTAGAGCTCTGTGCAGCGGTATTAGCAGCACTTATTAGCAGCGGTATTGGCAGCGATCTTAACTTAAACCTAGAAGCTTTCTCCAAACGTTTGTAGCGAACCGGGTCGCCCAGTTTCAAGAACTGATAGACCCAGAGTGGTGGAGACATGTGGTACCAACGGAAAATTCTGCAGATATTCTCTCCAGAGGGTGCAGAGCAGCCAATGTAACAGATGCTGCCGAGTTCGACCAAATTTTTTTTGATTCTGTTTTTTTAATTAAATCGTTTAGGATCTGCTTGGATATGTGGCTGCCGCATATTTAAAATTAATGTTTTGTATTTTAAATAATTAAACCAGTTGTTAAAATAATTTCTATAATTAACGAAAAAAAAACGTTTTTGCTGCAAAAACCAGAACAATTCCAATAGTACAATAGTTTTTGGATGAAGTTGCGATGATTTAATTGTTTAATGGCTTGTTACATGAATCAGGGTTTTCCCAGTGGGAAGGCTAATGGAGAGATTCAAACAACTGGTATTTAAAAGAGTGATAATTGTTGAGTGTTTTTATAAAAAGTGCAAATACAAATATGTATTTTTATACCCTTGCAGAGGGTATTATAATTGTGGTCAAAAGTGTGCATCGCAGTGAAGGAGACATCTCCGACCCTATAAAGTATATATATTCTTGATCAGGATCACCTCCTGAGTCGATATGAGCATGTACGTCTGTCTGTCTGTCCGTCTGTCTTTCTGTCTGTCTGTCTGTCTGTCTGTCGGTTTCTACGCAAACTAGTCTCCCAGTTTTGGAGTTATCGAGTTGAAACTTTGCACACATCCTTTTTTTCCTTGTAGGTAGTATATAAGTCGGAACGGCCGGGATCGGTCGACTATATCCTATAGCTGCCATATAACTGATTGTTCGAAAATGCCATAACTTTGGTGTTTTTTAAGTTAGAGGTTGGGACTTCTCACATGTTATATTTTTTTGAAATGTATGTGTACCAACTAAAATTAAAAAAAAAAAGTTATCTAGCAGGTACCATATCTTTGGAATACTCATCCAAAGTTGAAATCTCCCATTTTCTACATTAATTTTTGGTCTTCTATGTTTTTTCCCAAACATTTTCCTATGGAAGATTATTATTTTCTTATTGAAATCAGTAGATCAATAAGTAGTATAATTTTGGATTTAAGGAATATTAAGGTGGTTAAACAATATTCTCTTCTATTAAATTGGAGTTTTTAATCTCATATTTTAAAAAAGTCATGGCTATCTACAACTTCTGTAAAGCTCTACGAAATAAGCTGAACCTTCAATAGATACGTTTTGAACAAAGTAACGTATATAGCCATGACTTTTTGAAAATATGAGATTAAAAACTCCAATTTAGTTGAAGAAAATATTTTTTAACCACCTATAATAAATTCAATAAAATTATTTCGCGTTTTTCCTTAAACCCAAAATTAAAACATAGTATGATCTACTGATTCCAATAATAAAATAAAAAGCTTCCATAGAAAAATTTTTGGGGAAAAATCATAGAAGACCATAAATTAATGTAGAAAATCTGAGATTTCAACTTTGGATGAGTATTCCAAAGATATGGTAACTGCTAGATACCATTTTTATACCCTTGCAGAGGGTATTATAATTTTGGTCAAAAGTGTGCAACGCAGTGAAGGAGACATCTCCGACCCTATAAAGTATATATATTCTTGATCAGGATCACCTCCTGAGTCGATATGAGCATGTCCGTCTGTCCGTCTGTCTGTCTGTCTGTCTGTCTGTCTGTCGGTTTCTACGCAAACTAGTCTCTCAGTTTTGGAGCTATCGAGTTGAAACTTTGCACACATCCTTTTTTTCCTTGCAGGTAGTATATAAGTCGGAACGGCCGGGATCGGTCGACTATATCCTATAGCTGCCATATAACTGATTGATCGGAAATGCCATAACTTTGGTGTTTTTTAAGTCTTCTTATGTACAAAATTTCAAAAGGATCTGCCGACTATATCCTATAGCTGTCATAGAACGATCAAAATTGGCATAACTTTGGTGTTTTTTAAGTTAGAAAGATGGGACTTGGTACAGATTACTTTTTGGGCAAAATAATTCGATATGCCAAATTTCATAAGGATCGGCCGACTATATACGATCCGCTATATATCTAATAATATAAGATGCGTGGCGCCACCTAGCGGACTCTGACTGAACTGCAAGGGTATATCAGCTTCGGCTCCGCCCGAAGTTAGCTTTCCTTTCTTGTTTAATTTAAGTTGGTACACATACATTTCAAAAATGATATGTACTAGAAACAATGATGGTCATCGCCATTACACGGCCTACGTAATTCAATATATGGTAAAATTTGATCGATTTCTTCTCTTACGTGTACCGCGGAAACTGTGGGTGATAGAACCTATGTTTGTTCTGGACTTTGATTAAGGGGAGCTTAAAGGTTATGGAGCAGGTGAAATTATGCGTGGAGATTTTTATTTGTAGCGGGCCGGCTACAAATCGCCGCATTATCATATGACGCCACACATCCAATGTTATTAGCTCCAAAACACCCATTGACAATACTCTTATTTCAATGGAAACATCAGCAACTGGCACATTGCGGACCACAGGTATTAATATGCAACATTAGGTAACGATTCTGGTCATTAGGAGGAAAGGAGCTGGCTCAAAAAACAGTTAGCAGATGTATCAGATGTTGCCGAGTTCAACCAAAATTGTTGAATAAAATAATGAGCCCAAAACCGGCAGATCGAGTTCAACAACATAGACCATTCAAAAATTGCGAAGTGGATTACTGCGGGCCATTTTAGACTCACTATAAAATCCGCGACAAACGTCCACATAAGGTACATCTAGCAGTGTTTTGAGGTAGCTTGAGGTAGCTTGATATTTGAGATTTGACTTCCCAAGCCTTCCTGGCAGCATTAAAGAGATTTTGCGGACCACGAGGACTGCCATCAAAAATGTATAGTGGCAACGCGACAAATTTTGTTGGAGCCTACAACGAATTATCAGAAATAAAGGAAGCAATATTCGCCGATGAGGCAAAAGCGATGATACACAAGACCTGCGCGAATCTAAGCATACAATTCAAATTTATGCCACCTCGGGCATCCCGTGTCAGAGGCCTGTGGGAAGCCGCAGTAAAATCAACAAAACATTTACTGAAACGAATTATCAGAAATAAAGGAAGCAATATTCGCCTACAATACCACCACACTAATCCATGAAGATCTGTCTGTTCCAGCTCAAGGGATCTCACGGCATTAACGCCAGGACATTTCCTGATTGTGGAACCTCTAACGGCATCACCCGATATTCACCAATCAAGGCGGCGCACAGGGTGCATGAATTAAAGAATCTGTCTGTGGACAAGAACTTGTAAGACGGTAAAGATTGGTGATCTCATCATAATAAAAGAAGACAACATCGCTCCGTTGAACGGGCCCCTCGGACGCATCATAGCAGTCCGTCCTGGAAGGGACGGCGAGATCCAAGTTGCAGAAATAAGAACAACATCTGGCAATATAAAACGAGCCATAAATCTGCGGTGCTACCAACCAACAATAGCAAGGAGGAAACCAATCAATAAAACAAAAAATAAAAGTTAAGGTGTCCATTCATTGATCACCTGATGATGAGTAGTCGGTTCATGGTTTGATATTGATGGAAATACCATTTATTGTTTAAGTCACTTAAATTAACAATTGAATTGGCAAAGTTCTTAATTAATGAAAGAAAAAGTAGTTTTTGATATAACAATTGTGAAGTATTTTTAGGAATATTTGGAGTAGTTTCAGCTTGGTGGTTCGGTGGTCCAAAATAGACTGACTTCCCAGAGTTGTGACCCTCCGGTCGTCAGTTCGATATCGGCCGATCTCCCACTCCAACTCTATGTGTGGTGTCAGCATGTGCGGTGTCGGCCTGTTTAGTGTCAGCGGGTGTGGTGCCAGCTATCCGGTGTCAAGAGTCAGCGTAACATTCAGGGTGTGTGTCAGCTTTCTCGCAACATTCTTGTCAGCGTGCATAGTTGCGCACTTGTGACATAGTTGCACTCTTGCGACGTATCCGAGTGTAGTTGAACTAACAACACTTGAATATCCAGTATTGCTTATGCTGTGGATTCGGGTTTAAGAGTCTGGGGTCGAGTTCAAGGCGTAGTAGTAGAAGGGGGCGAAAAGTTGTCCACATCTTCTTTGGGTTTTCCAGGTCCTCGATTATAACCCTCGTGGTTGGCATTCCTATGGTGGAGGTCAACTTCCTCCAGATGATAAATAGTATTGAGAAGATGGCCTCATCACTCTGTTTATTCCCTCCGCTGCTTGCGCCAGGTAATGTCTCGTTATTGTGCTAACACGTTGGTTCGTTAAGATTGCCGCGTCCCGGGTAGTGTCGTCTACTAGCTGCATCATTCTTGATAGGTTGATAATGTGTACCAGTTTGAACACTCCGTTGATCCGCCATACCGCTCCTTGTTGCAGGGGAACGACGGGTGCGTCGTACTTGAATATGCGCGCGGCTGATGTGAGGCCGATGATTGTGAGACTTATAGAGCATCGTGATCGAGAAGGAAAGAAAGGCTTGTGTATATACTATTCGCGCTTATAATATCTGTGTGTATAATATGTGTGTATTCATGCTTATATTATTTGTGTACTACATTTAATGTTTTTTGTGTGTGTGTTAAAATAGAGAAATGTTTTGTGTGTATGTTAAAAAATAGAGAGGTTCATAAAGCGCTCTTCAATTCCTCAAGTCTGATTTATGTAAAATTTTCCCTGGCCTAGTTTTATCGTCACTCCGCGATTCTCTTGGACCTCCTCTGGTCTGAAACGTTGTTTTTCTTTAGTTTTAATTTGCTTATTAGCGACGAAAACTTTATCCCCCGACTCGTACTGTTTAGGTTCTATTCTATTTTTATTATGTCCTATGCTCATATTTGAATCGTTTGAAACAGTCGGGAGTGGGAGAATAGAATTTCTCAAGAGTTTGGATGCGGACTTCTTTCGAACCTCTGTGGGCTCTGCGATGCTCTCTTTCTATAGCCTCCGAAATCTGCTCTGAATCGGACAAATCTTTCACCAATCTCTGCGTTATTCGAATTTTATACAGCTTAATATTCTCAAAGCATGTGGATTGGAAGAATGGGAGGTAGGTTTTGGCAATCCTTACTCCATTAATTAAAGAGGGTTTAAGATATTTTCCGAGTAAATCTGTTAGATCGGACATTGTCTCGTCGTTAAGTGGAATCAAGTGACGGACGTAACCAACGTGCGGGTGCTCACATGAGTACTCAATTTGGTTTTTGTCGGAAATCAGTTGATTCCTAAACGCATTGATCGGCGCTTCCACATGTGGTATCAATTGGGAAGCATCCTCAAGCGCGCTGCGAACGGTGGCCATATAGTCATAGAAGGGTGGATTGCACTTAAAATGGGGTAATGGGGTGGAATCGGCAAAGTGTTTTTGGCTAACAAAGTTCTTACTCGCGCTGGTGTCGATAAGAAACCTTAACTTGTTGCCATTACTCGTGTTTTATTCTATGTATAGCACGCTGGATAAGCGTCCGTCATAAAATTTTCCTCGTCGCTAGCGTTCTCGTTGTCGGACATCATACTCGAGGCTCGTGTCATGGGCGCTCACCGCTTCGTCTTCGTAAGCAGTCTGACAAGCGGAATTTTTCGTGTCGTTTTCAGGCATTGCTACCACGATAGACGGAACCGCCGTCATGTGGTACAATCGTTGTGCTTTCCTGAAGGAACTCGAACCGGGCTCGACCGGACTGAAAAGACTGGCCAGACTGACTTGACTCCATCTTATTGGCTGGTCGAGGTCCTTGGAATCAATTAAAACCTCGCGAGTTACCGGATGAGCTATCGTTAAAGTTCATGCCCACTCCAAGGCCATCCTAGCTATGCTGCCTCGTTCTTTCCTTAGTGCGTGACCAATCCAGCGGAGGGTCGTCGTCGGGTGGGTTGGGGGGTGATTGTTTTCTGATCTTGTGTTTGTTTCTGTTAAGAGGAGACCCTAAAATAGTGGTGTTCCTCCAATAAGTTCCGTTTCAAAAAACTGTTTTTATTTCATACACTTCTCTTAAAAGAAAGATACATGAAAATCTCAAATCTATTTAAAACTACTTATCAACGGACTGCCTACGCTGACATGTTATGTGACCCTTCTTAAGTGCTTCAAGTGCACCACATAAGTATTTGTTTTAGACTGCAGAAGATCGTTTTCAAACCATGCTGTTAATCACTTATTCCCATGGGTCCGATCTCTTACATTCTATGTTTGGAATTCGAATCGTGTTCAATGCTTGAACATTCTGCAAAAGGCCACAAAAAAGGTGTACATTTTATACATTTTAAAATTCATTATATTGTCCTTTGATAACACTTGATAGAGGACTGTATGTGTTTATGTGTAGTTTTGTTTTTATAAATATCTCTTCTTCAATATTAGAAAATTATTATTATTATAATTGTTCGATAACAACATGTTGTTAATTATATAACTATTTCATATTTTTAAATATTTTAACATTGCTTAACATTGCATATTATATTAGCTCCCATGTTCAACTTAATATTTGAACATCCTGCAAGGGGCCACAAAAGTGCTAAATTTGTTTTTATATTTTTAAATTAATTATTATTATTTTCATTCATTCGATTTTTAGTAGACTGTAATATATATTTTTTTTAACTTTTGTTTTTAGTGGACATCTGAAAACTTTTTTTTTTTAATTAAAATTAAATCTAAGTTATAAAACCAAAAAGAAAACAAAACTTGCCGATGACTATAATTGCTGATGTTGTTTTGCTGCTCCTGCCGATGATTTTGTTTCCGTTGTTGCTTTGGCTGCTGTTGCTCCTGATGTTGCTGTCGCTCGGATGTTGCTTCTGCTTGGGGTGCTCACTGCTGCTTTAGCTGATGTTTTTTAAATTTTCCGATGTAGGGCCTCGGATACGCAAACACCTCTTTATAATCTTATTTTTTATAGTTTCATTTGTTATTTATTCCGGTGCCGTTCCGGAAAAAACACCATAGAAAGAAACTATTTTAAACTGGGCTCTTTTTTGCCCAGATCGCAGCCTTAATTTATGCCCATTAGAGTTTACAAAATTTTACTTTCTGTGTTCCTTACCTCTTGGGGGGAAACAACAGATTTTTCTTTATTTTTCTGACTACACCATTTTAAACTGGGCTCTTTTTGGCCCAGATCGCAGCCTTATTTTATGCTCATTGGCATTTTTGTAATTTAATTTTCTGTGTTCCTTACCTCTTGGGGGGAAACGACAGGTTTTTTCCTGACTACGATTTTAATCTGGTCTCTTTTTGGCCCAGATCGCAGCCTTTTTTAATGCTCATTGGCATTTTTATAATTAAATTTTCTGTGTTCCTTACCTCTTCAGGGGGAAACGACAGTTTTTTTTCTGACTACGATTTTAAACTGGGATCTTCTTTGCCCAGATCGAAGCCTTATTTTATGGTCATAGGCATTTTTATAATTTAATTTTCTGTGTTCCTTACCTCTTGGGGGGAAGCGACAGTTTTTTTTGATTGACTACGCGATTTTCAACTGGGATCTTTTTTGTCCAGATCGCAGCCTAACTTGAGTCTCTTACCGCAGGGGGAAAAACGTCAGGGTGACCCGAAGGACCACATGATAAGAGGAGCCCCTTAAATAATGGTGTTACTCTAATGAGTTCCGTTTCAAAAAACTGTTTTTATTTTATACACTTCTCTTACAAGAAAGATACATTAAAATCTTAAATCTATTTAAAACTACTTATCAACGGACTGCCTACGCTGACATGTTATGTGACCCTTCTTAAGTGCTTCAAGTGCACCACATAAATATTTGTTTAGACTGCAGGAGATCGTTTTCAAGCCATGCTGTTAATCACTTATTCCCATGGGTCCGATCTCTTACATTCTATGTTTGGAATTCGAATCGTTTTCAATGCTTGAACAGTTTCTATAATCGCTATTTTTCGGTCGATCCGGTGATTAGCGGAGTGTAACCTATCTCAGAAGTGGGGCTGCCACCAAACGACATCTGGGAATGCCGTTTTTCGGGTTTCATGCACATAATTATAAATAGACAAAAATTCAACGAGAACTTAAACTATTTACATCATATGCGCGAGCGCCGAAAAACTTGCAGGGCCATGCACTTGACAAAAAGGCAAAAGGCCTCAGGCAAATTTTTCGGGCCCCGGATAATCAGTAACTTAGAGGCATCGCCGTTGAGCCCCCTTGCAAAAACATCCAGCGCCTTGCCCCTATACATCTCAATTAGGGCGCTGGCTACGTTAGGCGCATGCTCTGATTGTTTTAATTTATTCGGAATCAAGGAAATGTGATTATTGACCTCATTATAGAATTGTTCCAGAGTTCTACCTGCTTGGGTCAGTTGGCTTAGTTGATATTCGAGGGTTCGGACGTCTCGCTTGTCGGCGTAGTGAAGCGAGAGAACCCGCTTAATTTCCGACCAATTATCATCTTCTACATTGTAAGAAGAAAGCGCCAAATCGGCGTCACCTCTTATTTTTTGCCTAATATAAAGAATGATGGTCCTATACAAGGGCTTGCCTATAATGATCTCATAGTCATTGGCAATGGCTTGCGCTCTGTTAACCCAGGACACATATTTCCCGGGCTCCCCCTCAAAAGTCGGAAGTTCCTTCACACAATCTGGCAGAGTAGACGTTTCTTTTAGTTCGAATTCGGTGCGCGGACGAACCAAAGGAACGGGTTGGGTTACCGTAGGGTTACGTTTTTCGTGATCTTGCTCCAGCGTGGCTACCCTCGTCCCGACTCTCTTAATATCTTCTTTAACTCCTATAACCTGGTCTAAGAGGGTCTTAAGGCTCTCGTCGAATTTTTGTAAGGTGGATTTGATTTCTTCTTCTTCTTCTTTGAGGGAGGGGAAAATATTTTATTCGGAGAAAATATTATAGAAACTGTCCCAAGGGGCCACAAGAGAATGACCTGTAAAGTCGTACAAAAATAATAAGTAAATAAGTAATTCATTTCTTTGAATTTTTGTAATATAATTAAGTATTTGTAATTTTAATGATTATGTTTATAACGAAAAAGAATTTTCAATCTTTATTTGACTTGAGGGGAAAGGGAGGAGCGCTTTACATACCCTTTACAAGCATAGGTATCAATATTGTAGTGTTCGTGTTCGTCTTCTTTAAATTCTTCTGATGATGAGAAAAAAAGAAATTTTAAATATGAGGAATAACAGAATACTATATTATTTAATTATAATAGGATGTAAAGTGAACGTGTTTAAATTATGAAGAATAACAGAATGTAATATTATTTAATTAGTGTAGGGTGTAAAGTGGACGTGTATTACGGGTGCTATTTTGTTGCATATTTTGCATATTTTGTTGTATTCTTTTAGTTCTTTCTGTTGCATATTTTTAGTTTTTCTTTTGTGTTGCATACTTTTAGTTTCTCTTTTGTGTTGCGTACTTTTAGTTTTTCTTTATGTGTTGTATATTTTTAGTTTTCTTTGTATATTTTTGAGTTTGGATTTTTTTTGGGTGCATTCCACACCTCTTTGCTTTATCTTTATGCCATAACTTCGTTGTTTTTCAAGTTAGTAGGATGCGACTTTCTATGGATTATAATTTGGGCACACGTATATGCCAAATTTGATAAGGATCGGCCGTATATATCCTATAGCTGCCATATAACTGATTAATCGGAAATGCCATAACTTCGTTGTTTTTTAAATTAGAAAGATGGGATTTTTAATGGATGCATCTTTGGGCAAAATAATTCGATATGCCAAGTTTCATAATCGGCCGACTATATACGATCCTTTATATATCTAATAATATAAGATAAACCCCCCCGGCCAGATCAGACGAGAGGTTCTACAGATCTGGAGGTTTCTCCATTTCCTGTTGGCTGCCAGGTCGAAAAACTCCCTGCACTTTAGCCTGCAAGTAGCCAAGGGTATGCATACTAATTCTTTCTCCAGTAGGAGAGGGTAGGTAGTCCCTGCCCTAGCTAGTTCGTCTGGTGTTGCTACGGTGTTGCTAGGCGTAGTGCGTTTTATTCTTTCTTGTTTTATATGAAGCAATATTTTATGAAGCAATATAGCACTCGCGGATATGCCATGGTAGCAAACCACCGCAGTGGGTAATTGCATCATTATTTTTATCACAACACAGATTTTGCTTTTTATTCTTTGTTTCATTATGCAACTTTTTTTAATTTTTCAATTTCATTTTCACTCTTGAATGTCTACGCCTTCCTACATATTTCTTCTTTTCCTTTTTTTATTTAAAAAAAAAATATTTTATTATTTTCCTTAAATACTTTTATACTTTTACTTTTACTTTTACTTTATTTTTACTATTGTATTCTTTATTTCCCCTATTTTCTTTTTTTATATTTTGAGAAAAATCTTTGCTACTTTATTTTTATATTTTTACTTTTTTCTATCTATTTTTCCTTTTTATTTTTTTTTATTTTGAGAAAAATCTTCGTTACTTTACCTTTTTTCCTATCCATTTTTTCTTTTTCTCTTTTTTTTTTATTTTAAGAAAGATCTTTACACTTTTATACCTTTTTCTATCCATTTTTTCTTCTTCTTTTTTTGTTTTGGGAAAAAAATTTGTTTTGGGAAAAAAAAGAACCCGCTTAATTTCCGACCAATTATCATCTTCTACATTGTAAGAAGAAAGCGCCAAATCGGCGTCACCTCTTATTTTTTGCCTAATATAAAGAATGATGGTCCTATACAAGGGCTTGCCTATAATGATCTCATAGTCATTGGCAATGGCTTGCGCTCTGTTAACCCAGGACACATATTTCCCGGGCTCCCCCTCAAAAGTCGGAAGTTCCTTCACACAATCTGGCAGAGTAGACGTTTCTTTTAGTTCGAATTCGGTGCGCGGACGAACCAAAGGAACGGGTTGGGTTACCGTAGGGTTACGTTTTTCGTGATCTTGCTCCAGCGTGGCTACCCTCGTCCCGACTCTCTTAATATCTTCTTTAACTCCTATAACCTGGTCTAAGAGGGTCTTAAGGCTCTCGTCGAATTTTTGTAAGGTGGATTTGATTTCTTCTTCTTCTTCTTTGAGGGAGGGGAAAATATTTTATTCGGAGAAAATATTATAGAAACTGTCCCAAGGGGCCACAAGAGAATGACCTGTAAAGTCGTACAAAAATAATAAGTAAATAAGTAATTCATTTCTTTGAATTTTTGTAATATAATTAAGTATTTGTAATTTTAATGATTATGTTTATAACGAAAAAGAATTTTCAATCTTTATTTGACTTGAGGGGAAAGGGAGGAGCGCTTTACATACCCTTTACAAGCATAGGTATCAATATTGTAGTGTTCGTGTTCGTCTTCTTTAAATTCTTCTGATGATGAGAAAAAAAGAAATTTTAAATATGAGGAATAACAGAATACTATATTATTTAATTATAATAGGATGTAAAGTGAACGTGTTTAAATTATGAAGAATAACAGAATGTAATATTATTTAATTAGTGTAGGGTGTAAAGTGGACGTGTATTACGGGTGCTATTTTGTTGCATATTTTGTTGTATTCTTTTAGTTCTTTCTGTTGCATATTTTTAGTTTTTCTTTTGTGTTGCATACTTTTAGTTTCTCTTTTGTGTTGCGTACTTTTAGTTTTTCTTTATGTGTTGTATATTTTTAGTTTTCTTTGTATATTTTTGAGTTTGGATTTTTTTTGGGTGCATTCCACACCTCTTTGCTTTATCTTTATGCCATAACTTCGTTGTTTTTCAAGTTAGTAGGATGCGACTTTCTATGGATTATAATTTGGGCACACGTATATGCCAAATTTGATAAGGATCGGCCGTATATATCCTATAGCTGCCATATAACTGATTAATCGGAAATGCCATAACTTCGTTGTTTTTTAAATTAGAAAGATGGGATTTTTAATGGATGCATCTTTGGGCAAAATAATTCGATATGCCTTTCTTGTTATATATAATTCTATATTATAATTCTCTATATATAATTATATATAATTCTTTCTTGTTTTATATGAAGCAATATTTTATGAAGCAATATAGCACTCGCGGATATGCCATGGTAGCAAACCACCGCAGTGGGTAATTGCATCATTATTTTTATCACAACACAGATTTTGCTTTTTATTCTTTGTTTCATTATGCAACTTTTTTTAATTTTTCAATTTCATTTTCACTCTTGAATGTCTACGCCTTCCTACATATTTCTTCTTTTCCTTTTTTTATTTAAAAAAAAAATATTTTATTATTTTCCTTAAATACTTTTATACTTTTACTTTTACTTTTACTTTATTTTTACTATTGTATTCTTTATTTCCCCTATTTTCTTTTTTTATATTTTGAGAAAAATCTTTGCTACTTTATTTTTATATTTTTACTTTTTTCTATCCATTTTTTCTTTTTCTCTTTTTTTTTTATTTTAAGAAAGATCTTTACACTTTTATACCTTTTTCTATCCATTTTTTCTTCTTCTTTTTTTGTTTTGGGAAAAAAATTTGTTAACACCCATAATTCACTTTCACTCTACTTATCTGCTCGGGCGCCAGTTAGGGTGTCCATCCATTGATCACCTGATGATGAGTAGTCGGTTCATGGTTTGTTATTGATGGAAATACCATTTATTGTTTAAGTCACTTAAATTAACAATTGAATTGGCAAAGTTCTTAATTAATGAAAGAAAAAGTAGTTTTTGATATAACAATTGTGAAGTATTTTTAGGAATATTTGGAGTAGTTTCAGCTTGGTGGTTCGGTGGTCCAAAATTCTTGTCAGCGTGCATAGTTGCGCACTTGTGACATAGTTGCACTCTTGCGACGTATCCGGGTGTAGTTGAACCCACAACACTTGAATATCGAGTATTGCTTATGCTGTGGATTCGGGTTCAAGAGTCTGGGGTCGAGTTCAAGGCGTAGTAGTAGTAGGGGGCGAATAGTGCTGAGCAAGTGGGGGCTCGAATGTGCCGGGTGATAACTTAAATAAAAATAAATAAATAAAAAAATATGCTTGCCCTTACAATGATACTTGTCTGGATGATACCCGGACGGTTACTTCCCATCTCCTCGCTACCAGAAAAGAAGGCCTGTAGGCCCTGTTGTCATCACTCCGATCAACAACGTGCCCGGGACCCGAGGTCTTAAGAACCGATCGGATATCAATCAAATTCTCCCAGTGGACGCTCATCACATTCTTTGAGTCAATTGGCACGAGAGATCGAGACAGTCAAACAGGGTATCCGATCTATAAAACAATGGTGCCCAACAGCATACAAGAACACCTTCAGCAGTGTATCAGCGGGACGAACGGAAATAAGGTATGCGAATTTTCTTTGGCCTCAGTCAATTGGCACGAGAGATCGAGACAGTCAAGCAGGGTACCGATCTATAAAACTATGGTGCCCAACAGCATACGAAGCCTGCCCCATGATCATCATCACGTTGCAACAGGAAGTGGTGGAAATCCAAGATGCCAATCAATTAATGCATCATCAACGACAACAGCGCAGAGCACCGAACATCGTTGGAAATATAGCGAATGGTCTTTTCGGAGTACTCGATGATCAATATGCCAAACGGATGGAGGAAATTATTGACAAACTAAGAGCCCAAGAAGGCATCATTCATAAGATGGTGGAGAACCAAACGTCAATCCTGGATACCAATATCAACATTATGAGAAGGCCAACGATCGAAACGCAGAAGAGGATGGAGTTGATGGAGTTGAAAGCCAGTCTGGCCAGAATTAAGGTGGGAAACTATATTATATACACGATATTCTTGGCACCTATTGCCAAGACATACTACTCTATATTCACACTTAGTAATTTGATCCAATCAATATGCATCTGCATATCGCAATATACAAACCCACTAACCTATTGGCACACCTAGTAATAATGAGCAAAATCATATTGTTTATGCTTTATGTTTATCCAACCTAATAACCCAGCACTAGTAGACGGCGCCAGAAGCAGAAATCAGCATTATCAGCGGGAAGACTCACCGAAGCAACCAAACCCAAGCAAAAAACAAGCAATGCAAGAACAAAATCTGAGTCAGCAGATTCAGAAGTACGTGACCCTGGCATAAACATTTATTTAGCACGTCCATAACATTGACCTTCCTTAGATTTCTTAATGTATAATTTAGCATCCTATCTAAGAATTGTTCTTCTGAAATAAAGATAGTTGCGAAATCAGAGTGAATTGTCTCATTACTCAGGGTTTGAACTACGGCACTTAAAATCCGTAACGGCACGTAAAACGGTTCACAAGTTAGGACACTCTTAAAGCTATCTACTTCGCGTGGCTCCAGTATAAACGGACCATAAGTAGAACTTTCATCATCGAACCTACTTCGATTGGCTTCTGTGTAAACGGACCACAAGTAGAGCTTCATTACCGAATCTACTTCGAGTGTTGCTCCCGTGAAACGGACCACAAGTAAAACCCGCGTTACCCAAGCTACTTCGAGTGCTGCTCCCGTGAAACGGACCACAAGTAGGACCCGTAGTCCCCAATCTATTTCGAGTGTGGCTCCCGTGAATCGGACCGTAAGTAGAAACCCCGTTGCCCACCCTACTTCGAGTGTTGCTCCCGGGAAACGGAACACAAGTAGGACCGGCCGATAAGGAATCAGCCGAAACCATCTGTACTTAAGGAGAACCAGCCCCGGACTTCAAGCATCCCACATCAACTCCAGCCTGATCACAGCAAGCGCCTGGTTGATCCGAGCAGTCCCTTGCAGAATCCAGGAAAATTTAGTCAGACTTTATACGTTCTTTGACTACGACTCCGGGACCTACCGTTATTCCCGCGAGTTCAACTTCGACGTAGTGGCTGCATAACGCTCTACGGACGAACAAAATTTTAAATGTCAATTTCAAATTTCAATTATCAATTTCAATTTCAATTTTCAAATTCTATTTTCAATCAATTAAAAAAAAAAACAAATTACGAAATATTATCAGATTAACAACAGTGCAGAAGCTGAAATTTTTTGGCTTCTGAGAATTTAACACAAGTTGCATTCGGTATATAATATAATATCATATATAATATAATATAATATAATATCATTGTAAATGAGATCACACGTCAATATATCACAAAAAAATATTTTTTTCAAAAATATCAGAAAACTAAAGTATTACACGTCAAATTATCTCTTATTTGAAGAAATGCGAAAGACAGATGATATTGAAATTGTAATTCTTATCTTCAATTCAATTTTCATTTGCAATTTTCAGTCTCAATTTTCAAATTCAATTTTAACTTCAATTTCAATTTTCAATTTCAATGTTTAATTTTAATTTTCAATTGCATTTCATCTGTTTTAGCATTATTTCTCAGTTTTTTTTTTATGTTGTGATATTTTTGTCGTGTGATATTTTTACATACTGATTAGTTTGTTTTGGGGTTAAATTGACCCATAATAAATTAAAATACAAATTAAACCTCGCCTTATTAATTCGGTCGCTATAAAAACGCTGATAGCTCAACATTTGGTGACCCCGACGTGATTGCGCTCTGTTCGATCTGTAATCATTAAAGGTAATGCATAAAGGAAACCTTGTACAGGAAAACTTGTTTCCATTACATTGCACCTTGCACGAAAACTTATATAATAAAGTTTGGAGACTAAGCTAGTGCATCGGTTCCTGCAAGCAGGGAAAGAAAAGAAGAGGTGACCTACCAGGTACTGGAAGCGAATTATTCTGGAAGTTCTCCCAGCTTGCCGCTGATGTGCGCGTTGATATTCAGATGGGAATGGCAAGGTACCCTATAAGGGTGCTTGAACACTCCACTCGTCTCGACGGCAGCACTGGTCCCATTGCGCCGTCATTGCGGCTATGAAGGATAATGGTGGTCTGTTGAAAAATCGTCGCTCATGCAGTCAGGATTCTCCGCTGGGCCTCGACATCCAATCGGGTTCTCGGGATTTGAAATTGGAGCGAAACCTGGACGTGGCCAATTGCGTCTCATCAGTGCCCCTGCTATCCACCGCTTCCCCCGTGGTCGCTATTTCCACATCGCATCTGGCAGTTGTCTGCGATGGATTTTCTTAATCCCCAATTGATGGTGTTCTTAATCCCCCATCTGGCCCGGGATTTGTTTCATTGTTGCCGATTAAGTCAGCGCCCAGGTCTGACTCCATTCTGGACTCTAACCTGCACTCTTCCAATGGGGGAGGTCGTCCGCTTCGTTGCTGCCGCCGTCTGCAGCTGTCAAGGTGGTTGAAGAAGTTTTCCTCCACTCTCGCCACTCTATTGGCGCCTGGCTCGAGCGCTCTGGGTCTGGATGGACACGACAACCTGCAACTGAGAATTATGGACCTGTGATGTGATGAAGCTGTCCCATGCCCCTAAGGATTTTTGTTGAAAGTTGAAATTCAACGGGGGGAGGATGTTGGGACTTGAAATACAATTTAAACCTCGCCTTGTTAATTCAGTCGCTATCAAAACGCTGATAGCTTAACAATTATTTTATTAAAGTGAATTTTTTGTCCTGATTTTTTTTGTTTTTTTCAGAGCTATCCTCGCGTAACAAGTTCCGTAAAAGCTTATTGGCTATTGATATTAACAAATATCAACTTATATTCTTATTTTGATTAGTAGAAGTGAAAAATAAGAAAAAATCAACTTAAACATTTTTTTTCGCACATTGTTATAGAGGTATTTATTAACTGTCAGCGATTTTAAATTTTTCGTGGAGGGAAAAAAATTGGAAATTGTCGGCCTGTGTAATTCTTAGGAATTTATAAATGTTGTATTAAAGATTACGGGAAGAATGCCAAGCCCCCTTACTTTCTCTAAGGATGTAATATTACCCTGACTTCACTAAGATAGTTATCTCAACTTACTAAAGATGCATAAGCGCCGTCTTAAAACCAATAAAATTCGTATCCCGTACTCTCTCGAAAGCAAAAGCAAATTACGCAACGAACGTAATTGTAAAGTTACAATTTATGCATCGATGGTCTGAACCTTTGACTTTTTAAGTAAAAAAGGTATTTTTTTAAGTAAAATCGCATTTAAAAACAACTTTTTATTTGTAAAACAAAACACTAATTAGTGTAATTTTTAAATTCCATTTTCCGCCATCACATAGTTAAAAATGGGTTCTACGCATCAGGAAATCATAAATATAGTTTACCAGAAATGAAGTTGACTTCAAATCAAGTCAGAATCAGATTTTGATTAAAAATGCAACCAATTCCTTTACGCTCAAAAGAAAATCGAAGCAATGGCCCAATCTTGTCACACCTTAGAGGTTAAACTACGATAGACCCCATCGATGGGGGCAATCCAACCAACTCCTTTTCCTAAGTACCCAGGAGAAACCATCCACATAAACATTTATGATCTATAAAAAGAATAATATTCTTACTACTATCCGACGCCTTAAACTCAGCTGCTATTCGATTCATTATAGAAGATCAGACTGATTCTCTATGAAATCATGCGATGTTTAAAGGATGATAACCAAAGCATTAAGTCACAATTTTTAAATTAATTGACCAGTTTAGTAGTTTTTCAGAAGTTTTACTCCGAGCACTACGTAAGACATAGAAAATCAGCGGATTGAAATCAAGGAAAAAATAAAGAAAAAACAATTGCCGAATGCCATAACCAGGGTAAGGAAAGGTTATGCTACCTCTAAGGCAAGGGATCCAACAATGTATCTCCGCCTTCCTGTCTACTGTTGTGCTTATGCTTTTCTATTTAAGGCTACCAGTCCGCGTGGAAAAATCTCTTCTCGAAAGAGCTTAAGTCGGCTTAGGAGTGGCATAGGAGGTGCGTAACCGACTCCTCTTCCTCCTCGACCCTGCAGCTCCTGCAGTAGTCATTGTAAGGCACCGATAGCCGGGCTGCGTGTGTATCTATCAGCCAGTACCAAGTAGTTGCATTTACCGCTAGGCTGCAGTCAATCCTGTTGAGTGAAATGAGTGAACGAGTGGGTAAGATTATGCGCGAGTTTCTGCAGGTCTGCATGTCACTTCATGTCGTAAGGGCTGCCAGTTCGAAATACTCCCTGCATTTCAGCATGCAAGTTGCTAAAGTGATGCCTACTAGTTATTTCTCCGGAAGGAGAGGGTTCGTAGTCTCTGCCCTTGCTAATTCGTCTTCAGCCCTCATGATCCCTTTGACTGGGTACTCATATAAGACTCATATTTCATGCTACTCAATCATCTAGTTAAGAGATATGCGACAGCCATTTAGGGATTTATGGGATTTACGTGATAGGAGTGATACCTATTTCATCAGCTTGAAAGGCATTACAGTGATTGGAGAGTCTGAAGGACTCGCTAAGGCAAAGAGGTTCGAAAAAAACGCCCAAAAGCTCCTACCTGGCTGTTCAGCTACTATCCATTTGTGTAAATATGAAGGGAGTCAACTTTTCCCGGGGTTTGTGCATTCCTTTCTAGATTGCGTTGAGATGGTCGTTGGGTATATAGTAGTCTCTCATTAGGCGTCAAGTGGTGCAGGTCCATCACGGTATGACCATAGCTAGTCTTATTCGCACCAGGGTGGCTACCTTTACCTTTATATTATTGTTATAAGCTAAATAACTTTACACGCAGCGCACAAGGGCATCACTTTGCGTTTAGTGCATCACTTCACTATTTTTTTGCTCTCTTCGTGCGCCGTCCTGTTCTAGAATATATTTATTTAGTTTCGGTTTGCTTTAACCTTCGTCAATATTTAAAATGTTTATATGGTCAATATCAATGGTACCAGTTCTGAAAAATCTCACGAATTCGATCTTCGTACGATATATGAGTCAAAAGTCATAGCCGGAGCCACCTTTACAAAATCAGACTATGGTAAAGAGGAAAACTGAAAGTCATCTTAGCTTATTTTTTTAAATACCCTTCGATTGAATCGAACCATTGATTGGGTGATATATAAAAAATATATATAAAAAAGACCAGTAAGCTAAAACCCATCTGAAACGGAATAAATTATACCTCCAAGAGGTCACCAGACGGAACGGAAATCGAAGGCTTAAATACGCAATAGTAGCCAGATTTACTTAAATAAATACTAAACAACAGCTACAGGGCAGCCAATTATACTGCCAAGGGGCACTTATAGCAAGCTCCTGAAGTCAACATTACAAAGTTTACTGGTAGAAGCAGATAATATTATTATAAGCAAACTCGGTATCGTTTTATTAAACGATATTTTTGTTTTTTTTAGCTTCAAACAAGACTATGAGTATATAAATATTTTAATAATATTTATATCTGGACATTGAGCCGTTTCGAAGGAGATTGGCTGAATCGTTTAAAAATGTTAGTTTTTTTTTCGTTCGCGCTTTGTGAATTGGGGTTGTATATTGGTAAGACTGTTGGATAAGTGATTAAAAAATATGCTTTTGGATAAAAAAGGAAATCTCGGATCTGGAATTTCTGTAACTTGTTATACCCTTGCAGAGGGTATTATAATTTTGGTCAAAAGTGTGCAACGCAGTGAAGGAGACATCTCCAACCCTATAAAGTGAATATATTCTTGATCAGGATCACCTCCTGAGTCGATATAAGCTGTCTATCCGTCTGTTTGTCTGACCGTCTGTCCGTCTGTCTGTTTCTACGTAAACTAGTCTCGCAGTTTTAAAGCTATCGAGTTAAAACTTTGCAATCATCCTTCTTATGTTTGCAGGCAGTATATAAGTCGAAACGGGATCGGTCGACTATATCCTATAGCTGCCATAAAACTGATTAGTCGGAAATACCATAACTTTGGTGTTTTTTATACACATATTTGGCTTATCTATATCTTTTCTAAATATCTTATGTACAAAATTTCATAAGGATCGGCCGACTATATCCTATAGCTGTCATACAACGATCGGAGTTGGCATAACTTTGTTGTTTTTTAAGTTAGAAAGATGGGACTTGGACAGATTTTATTTTGGACAAAATAATCTGATTTGCTAAATTTCATAAGGATCGGCTGACTATATCCTATTGCTGCCATATAACTGAACGATCGGAATTGGCATAACTTTGGTGTCTTTTAAGCTAGAATGATGGGACTTTCTACGGATTCCGATCTTGGGCGATCTTATTTGTTCTGCCAAATTTCATCAGGATCGGCCGACTATATCCTATAGCCGCCATATAACTGAACGATCGGGAATGGCACAACCTTAACTGCAAGGGTATATCAACTTCGGCTCCTCCCGAAGTTAGCTTTCCTTTCTTGTTTTTTCTTCATCTTCCTTTGCAAAGGCAAGTTGGAATAAAAACATATAAAAAAAGATTCATTATATCACCAGTCAAAAATTTCAGAAAAAAGTCTTATTAAACTGTCTTAGCACCCCAAGAATAGCAATTGAGATATACAATCTACAATATAAAATCTGATTTTTCTAAACTTTAACCAGTGAAAAAACTCTCATTCTTTTGTATTTGATATTTCCTAAATGTTTTGCATATCAATGTTTATAAAAAGATTTGAATGTTTCCATTTTTTCAAAGTATTATCCATTGGAAAACCATTAATGTTTTTATACATCAATAAATTGGATGTCACAATTACAAAAAAATTAATTATTGAGTGTCCAAACTTTTTTTGGGACAAACTTTTTTGTAATGGAATGCTTTAAAACTAGCTTTCAAACCTTGAACACAAAAATGGAATATTCAAAAAGTGACATATTTGGAGGGAAAATAATAATTTGATTAATTTTCCTTCCAAAAATAACCCTGCTCTGCTTCTTCATATTTACGGTGTTGCCTCTATTCTCGCTCAGTAGAGATTCTTATCACTATTCTTTGCATTTTAATAACTATTTAATTTTTAATAGTTTTTAATAAATTAATTATTAAATTTTTAATAACTATGGAATTTTAACTTGGATGTTCGCTGATGTCTTGTAGTAAGACAATCTCCTCTTCCTAGCCTACCATCCAGTGCTGGCTTTGTGAAAACGTTTTACACGCTAAGTGTGCCGGGTTCAAGGCCTCAGTTTCGGATGGCATTTCACGTAAATCTGGTCTCCACTTCTACTGTGAAGGTTGTCGGATGTTACGTAGTAAAGTTCCCAAACTGTATTCTGATAGTTCTTTCTTTGCATCTCACATTATTGTATTTACAGAAACTTGGTTAAAGCCGGAGATCTTAAGCTCCGAAGTTTTTCATTTACATTGAATTTCTTTTCATTAAAATCACTTTGTCCGATTAATCTTTATATGTTACCTGTTCTTAGATACTACCTTCGTCCGAACCGCCAACATACTGGCAACATTTGCCCGCTATTCAGTATTCAAACACAGTTTTTTCAAACAACGAATTGACCTAGCAGCAGTTCAGATCAGCTTTACTCTTATAATATCCAATCAGACAACCTTATATTTTGCCCAACTTTCGATCAAAGTGGTGTGTTATCGGATCTTCTTAAGATCAAGCCCGTGTATTCGCCAGGCCCTGATGGAGTACCAGGCTGTGTTTTGAAGAACTGCGCCGAGGCTCTGTTGAAACCGCTCCTTAAACTGTTTAATCTATCTCTGGAAACTTCGATCTTTCCCCTTATGTGGAAGAGGGAATCTTAGGAATCTTTCATTATTCCGCTGCATAAAAAAGGGAGAAAATCCGACGCTGAAAATTATAGAGGCATCTCTAAATTGTCAGCAATTCCAAAGCTTTTTGAAAAACTTATCACTCCACATTTGCAACACCTAAGTAGTTCAATAATAACTCCGTGCCAGCATGGCTTCATGAAGCGCCGCTCCACTTTTACAACCTTATTGGAGCTATCATCTTTTGTCACTGATGGGTTCCGGAATGGATTACAAACAGATGTCATTTACACTGACTTTACTAAAGCATTTGACTCTGTTAACCATTCGCTTCTTATAAATAAACTCAGTCTTTTGGGATTCCCAACTGATCTTCTTATCTGGATTTCAAGCTACTTATCTGAGACAACCGCGTTTAGTCCGCGCCACATCTGAGGTGCCCCAAGGAAGGCATCTTAGACCCTTACTTTTACACGTTTTATTAAGGACTTGCCCCTTGCCTTAACTAATTCATTTGTACGTATGTATGCTGATGACGTTAAGCTATGTCTTCAGTATCAATTCACTAGCAATTTCATTCAATCCGATTTGGATAAATTTCAAAATTGGGGTTTAGCAAATAACCTAAAGCTTTATGGATCGAAATGTAAACTCGTGTCATTTTATCGATCTAGACCTCACCAGGCTATGTACTTTCTCTATGGGAACTCCTTAGAACGATTAACTCAGGTATATCTAACATGGTTAATAAAGCTGTGGGTGTTCTTGATTTTATTAAAAGATGGTCAAAAGAATTTAATGACCCGTACAGAACTAAAACGTTAAATACATCATTGGAATATCCGATTCTTGAGTATCGATCGTGTGTTTGGAGTCCTCAATACGGAGTACACCAAGATCACATCCGCACATAAACATTTCCTGACTTTCGCTCTTAGGGGACTTAATTGAGATGCAAATCTTCACCTCCCCTCTTATCATAGTAGACTGTCACTAATCAACTTACCATCTTTAACGACCCTTAGAACGATGCTGGGTGTCATCTAATATATAAAATTCTCTTGTCACAGTTTTCGTTACCATACTCCTCCGAAACGGCTTGACCGATTTTGATGAAATTTTTTGTGCTTATCCGGTATCTATGAGAATCGGCCAACATCTATTTTTCATCCCCCTAAATGTTAGGGGTAGTCCACCCCTAAATTTTTTATTTTTTAGACAAACAGAGAGACAGAGAGACAGAGAGACAGAGAGACAGAGAGACAGAGAGACTTTTGTCACAAAAGAAGATTCTGAACGCAACAAAAAAAAAACAACAGCTGGCAGTACGAAGTCTGCCGGGACAGCTAGTGTTTCTATATAATCTTATTAATGGAAATGTAGACAGCCAACATTTACTAACACGCATTTTAACGTTCCTAGAAGAAGGACTATAAACTTTCGTCCTCTACTCCTGTAGTTCGACATATGACCAACACGATCCGTTCAGGGTATTATGTTCGGACTACAATGGTCTCTACCGCATCTTGTCACTTTGCTCTACTAACAATCTTAAATCGCTTATATTAACCGCCTTATCTGTGCAAAACTCTTCCTCATGATATCTTTCACCTCACCATATACTTTTCGCGTAACTATCTCGGATCTATTCCCGCGATTCGAGCCGTACGTCACGCGGCAGCGTCCCTGGGTCGGTTGGACGGGAGGTGGGCTGTACGTATGCAGTAGAATGGGTAAAAAAATACAAAAGGACAGACGGCCATGCTTACATATATCGACTCAGGAGGTGATCCTGATTAATAATACTTTATGGGGTCGAAGATATCCTCTTTACTGCCTTGCACGTAACTGCTATTGGCCAAAATAATAAAAGCTTTTGGACTAAATCATACTTTAACTCACTTTTCAAAGTAAAGATTTTGGAACCAACAAGTGGAATACTCATTACAAAATGAAAAGTCTATAAACCCTTTAAAATTGTCGAAGTAAAATAGTCATTGAAATAGTTGGAAATAACTTTTTTATAAAACTTTTCTGAGTTGGCGCCACATAAAGAATTTTACGCGTTGTCGGTGGCGTTGTATAATTTTTACAGAAAATTTGTGTATCAAATCGTTTAGCTCTATATTTTATATTCTGCGAGATCCATGCGTTTAAGGGGGCAGGATGGTTTCAGAGGCTGAAAAATAGCAGTTTTTTGCGATTTTTTTTTGTTATGTCTGAGTAAATATATCAATTCAATTTTTTTACACAATTAATGGCTATATTTGGAGAGTATCTAGGAATTTTTATTTTTAAGAAATAATTATAATTTATCCCGTAACGGGCAGTCGACCGGAGTCGCTTCCAAAAATTGGTCTCTTGCGGTGCGTAAAGTCTGGCCTTACAGTGTTATCGGAAATACAAAAATTGAATTGATTTACTTAAAATATTAGTTTCTTGTGCGGATGAACGAAACCATTTTGAAAAATATGCGATTTTGAATTTTTGGCGCGGTTGTAAAGTCGGAGGAACCATTTTTACATAAAAATCCGCCCATTATTGCCCGTAAAAATGGTGAAAAAAAATTAAAAAAAAAAAAAGCATTCGTTCATCCGCAAGTATTTATTGTATTAAAGATGTGTGCAAAATTTTATTTAGATCCGAGCATTACTTTTTAAGTTACGTTACGCACCGACTTGAAAAAGTTGTTTTGAGAAAAACGCGTCTAAAGTTTTAAAAGCAATGGAAAGTATATGGAGAGAAAGAAACTAGAAAATCGGTATCTCAGCAAGTTTTAGTCCGATCGACATGAAACTTTCACAGGATATTCCTAAGATAATGTTCTATTATATAAAAAATTTCTGAAAAAAAATTTTTTTTGAAGTCTCAAACCATCCTGCCCCCTTAAAAATAAATGAAGCCAGTATGGGAATAAGAATATAAATTTCTATAACTTCTTTATAAATCGACTTATTTAGCTAAATATTGTTCTGTAGATATAAATCAAATTCCACAATATGCCATTTGTGGGGGATGAAAAGCATACATTTTATTTGATTGCATGCCAAAAATTTGAAACGCACTTGAAATGCGTGGGTATTATAGGAGTTGTATTTCTTATAATCTCTAAGATCCATTTGGCTAGAGATGCAGAATATATATGTACATATGTACGTTTACTTTATATGGTCGGAGATTCTTCATTCTTCATGATACATACATTCACACAAATACAACATACTCTTGTACTCTACGGGTACGGGAATTGAACAGTTTTCTTAAGGCTTCATCAATATTCTTTGCTTTTTTCTTTTATATAAAAGCTACAATACAATACCTATGAATTTTACTCATATATGAAACTTACAAAAGTTTACAATAAAAATTAAGAATACAAATTTAGAAAAATCTTATGGCTATCTGTGTATTATGCAGATTTGTTGTTCAAAAATTATATAGATGCAGCGACATTATGTTCATACGTTTCTACTCCGATCAGCTGTTTAGTTCAATATCGCCATCGTGTCACACAGCCACAATTTTTCGGGGCTTAAATATTTTTAGTTTTGTTATAATTTCTTTTAATGTTAAGTGTTTCTAATAGTGATTTCTATAACTATTTGTAACATTAGTAAACTTAATAAATAGAAAATTTTATTCAGCTTTAAAATGAAAAAGTACACAATTAATAACAGCCGATATTAATATTCGCACATGTATGTATGTATATGTTTAAGAATTCCAAAAAAATTCAGTGAATATAGACTTATAAATATATACTTAATACTTATACATATTTTATAAAAGTTTTGTTATTATTTATAACAGCTTATATTTTTAGGTATTTTTTAGAAATACGAACATAGTCTTATTTTATGAAAAATACGTATTGAAATATGCATATATATACTAATCTGAATTATATTATGTATGGGTATATATCTCGCAATATGATGGAATACTGTATATGTGCAAATTAACTGAAGCTCAGAAGCTCACAAATTTATTATGTTCGTAAATGATTTTAATTGAATACAATAATGCGAATCAACTCATACGGCTCATGAACAAATTCATTGTATGCAGCCGTTATATGGTTTTATAAATACATATATGTATGTATCTGTGTGTATATTAGGGTGGTGGTTTTCGTTGACGCATTTCAGTACCTATATGTGTTCACAGAATTCCATAATTTATAGTTATCTATATTTTGTCTTTCAATAAATACGAAGTGTTTAAACAAGTTCTATAAACACGCAAGCGAGTGTAATAAACGATCAGAGGTTTCGATTTATATTAATTTATTATTATGTTGTAAATACATAAAAGTAGTTAGATACGAACTCAATATTGAATTGAATTAAATCCTTTTATTCTTCTCTTTGAATTACCGTAGAAGTAAGTTTTAAGAAGAAAATATTAACGGGAATAAAGTTTCTTGGTTAGAATTCACGCAATATATAAACCTTTTATGGCATCAGTCATAAATTTAAAGATTTAAAGCTCTTATAGCTCTGAATGCTGGCTTAATATGTTTGCTGTTGGATATCAAATATGTTTTTCACAAACCAAAATAATATAAAATGCTATAAACGTTTGCCTAAAAATTAGGATTCAATTGTAATTTAACCATTTATTTTCTTAAAAACTCTTTCTTATTTTTATGAAAACTCTTTCTTGAAAGCTCAAAAGCTTTTTCTCTAATGTTCCATTTTTATATCCTTGCAGTGGATACTATTATTTTGGTCAAAAGTGTGCAACTCATTAAAGGAGACATATCAGATTTATAAAGGTTATATGTATATTCTTTATCAGGATCACGTCCTGAGTCGATCACGCAGTATATTAGTCGGAACGGTAGGGATCGGTCCACTATATCCTACAGCTGCCATTTAACTAATTGATAGAAAATGCATCTTTGGCATTGTTTGCACCTTTGAAGTGCATACTCCGAAAATAAAATGCACCGTGGTGATTATTGGTTGTTCCTTTCTCATAACCTTGCAATCTTCCTTAGCTACATAATAATGGATTTTGGAGCGCAAGCTAGTGCATTTTTTGCCGGATGCACCGAAGGATGATGCGCAAAAGAGTAGATGCTAATGTATTCATCACGCTTCAGGAGAAGTAAGAGGAATTAAATTTTGAGTGAAATTCGGAGCGACTTCTTCTGAAAATTTTCTCAGCTGGCCACAGAGGGGCATTGAGGACATGTGGTCAAGGTGCTATCTGCACACTTCACCCTTTCGAAAGCTTCTTCATGGCAAACTAGATTTTTCTGGAAATACGATTCATTGTAAAAATAGAATTTAAGTTGTGAGAAGGTGTTCATCAATTCAGCTTGAGCGCATCGCGAATATTTTAAATCAAACCGAACTTTGAAGTGGTCAGTTTATTTACTATGGATTTTTGAAGGTTTTTTTTTTTAAATTTGAGATATAAAAAAACCTACTTGTTAAACTGTTCTTGTTATATTAATTTGAAATAATATATGTTTTTTTTCCTATATTTTGAACGTCTTTTTTATGTTTAGCTAAAGCTTTTGTAGTGACCCCATAAAAAACCACAATTAAGTTGTACCAAATGTAAATGGGTAAAACTTTTTTGCAGAAATTTGCAGATGTGCTTAATATCTGAAAATTCTAACACTGTCTTAACTTTTTCAGGGTCAGTTATGCACTACAAACATTTGTTTTCGCTCATGTGCTTTTTGTCCTTTTGCTTTGTCTTTCGTTTTTTAAGTTTGTGTTTATTAATAGCTTTGATTTCTTTTTTTGTTTATTCCTTTAGTTTAAACTTTAATAGGTTCTTTTTATAAGTGTAATTTCTCACGTTCATATGTTTTTAATGTAAAACATTTTTAATGTGGAACGAAGAGGGTAGCGCCATTTTTTATACGATTATTTGAAGAAAATCATATCTTGTCAAAATTTAAAACAAAACATACGGAATTTCTATTATACCTTACTTTGGTATAAAGGATCCATTCAATTAAAGCTTAATTTATTTGCATGAGTAAGTGGTGACAGGAAGTGAAGAATAAAATCATGTGGTTCATGTAAATATTATTATTTTACAAAATAATATTTATGTTGTGAGTTACCGTCGTTACGATGTATCTACTAATATTTAAGAAATACTGAACCTATAGAAAATTAACAAGTCTTGAACATAATCACTGTCAGATGCAGGATCGTCATCTGCATTTGAGCTCACGTTGAAGTTATGTACTATCAACTCTGCCCTCAAATCTGCCGTAGAATTTAAATAAGTGGGTCTGAGGTCACGAGCAACCAATGAATAAGATCTGTCATGGTACTTTCTCTGGAACATTTCCGCGAAAAATTATCTCTATATCTTTTGATATCCTTATTGCGCGATTCCTGAGCTTCTTCAGAGAGTTGTCCAATCGGCAATGGTGCCCATTCAATGATAAGGTACCCGCGATTTAGTACTACATGAATCGACGTTGGCATGCAGTACCATGGATATTCTTAAACTAACATTTTTATCGAAATTTCGCGAAATATAAATAAATTATAATATAGCCGACACGAAAAACATTGGTTGACCACTCATCTCTATTAATCTCATAACTTTTAACGTCAGCAAAGGTAAAATACCAACGAAAAATTAAGTGACAGTTAAGTTGACAGTCATTTGTTTTATTCAGAGAAAATGATTCACATAATATAATATGTTATACATACCTTCAATAACACCCTCCATTGGACCAGATATAGACAAATCTTTTCTTTATCACTGAACAGACACTTTTTTAACTGCGCGCAATAATAAACTCTAGACACTTGACCGGCTTAACTCCGAGACGCGACCATTGGACGTGCTCTAAATCGCAAAATACACATGATAATTCATTCAGTTTCTTTCACAGTATACAGTAGTGCCCTCTCGAAGATTTTGCAAGCTTAAACTTGATAATTAAAAAAAAAAAATTTCGGGTTTTTGCCAGCTTTTCGAGAAAATCGGCCACTGTGCAACGTTTGTTTTAAAAGGTCAAATATTAAATTTTAGTGGTTTTTATACCCTTGCAGAGGGTATTATAATTTTGGTCAAAAGTGTGCAACGCAGTGAAGGAGACATCTCCGACCCTATAAAGATTATATATTCTTGATCAGGATCACCTCCTGAGTCGATATGAGCATGTCCGTCTGTCCGTCTGTCCGTTTCTACGCAAATTAGTCTCTCAGTTTTAAAGCTATGGAGTTGAAACTTTGCACACATCCTTTTTTCCTTTGCAGGCTCGGTCGACTATATCCTATAGCTGCCATATAACTGATTGATCGGAAATGCCATAACTTTGGTGTTTTTTAAGTTAGAGGGTTGGGACTTTCCACACATGTTATATTTGTACAAAATTTCATAAGGATCGGCCGACTATATCCTATATCTGTCATGGAACGATCGAAATTGGTATAACTTTGGGGTTTTTTAAGTTAGAAAGATGGGATTTGGTACAAATTCTATTTTGGGAAAAACAATCTGATTTGTCAAATTTCATAAGGATTGGCCGACTATATCCTATAGCTGCCATATAACAGATTGATCGGAAATGCTATAACTTCGTTTTTTTTTCAAGTTAGAAGGATGGGACTTTCTGTGCATTCTAATTTGGGCCAACTTATATGATCTGCCAAATTTCATCAGGATCGGCCGTCTATAGCCTATAGCTGTCATATAACTGATTGATCGGAAATGCTATAACTTCGTTGTTTTTCAAGTTAGAAGGATGGTTTCATAAGGATCGGCCAACTATATACGATCCGCTATATATATAACAAGAAAGGAAAGCTAACTTCTGGCGAAGCCGAAGTTGATATACCCTTGCAGTTCAGTCGCAGTCCGCTAGGTGGCGCCACCCATCTTATTTTATTAGATATATAGCGGATCGTATATAGTCGGCCGATCCTTATGAAAATTGGCAGATCAGATTGTTTTTCCCAAAATAGAATCTGTACCAAATCCCATCTTCCTAACTTAAAAAACACCAAAGTTATGCCAATTTCGATCGTTCTATGACAGCTATAGGATATAGTCGGCCGATCCTTATAAAATCCTTGTACATAAGATATTTTGGTCAAACGTAACATGTGTGGAAAGTCCCAACCCTCTAACTTAAAAAACACCAAAGTTATGGCATTTCCAATCAATCAGTTATATGGCAGCTATAGGATATAGTCGACCGATCCCGGCTTATATACTTATATACTGCCTGCAAAGGAAAGAAGGATGTGTGCAAAGTTTCAACTCGATAGCTATAAAACTGAGAGACTAGTTTGCGTAGAAACAGACAGACGGACAGACGGACATGCTCATATCGACTCAGGAGGTGATCCTGATCAAGAATATATATACTTTATAGGGTCGGAGATGTCTCCTTCACTGCGTTGCACACTTTTGACCAAAATTATAATACCCTCTGCAAGGGTATAAAAATATAAGATGCGTGGCGCCACCTAGCGGACTGCGACTCAACTGCAAGGGTATATACACTTCGGCTCCGCCCGAAGTTAGCTTTCCTTTCTTGTTTTTAAATAATTTTTTGAAAAGTCGCGCCATCCGTTTTTATGGAAGCTATACGATACGATTTTTTTACAGTGTGTTTAGAATATTTTTATAGATTTTTGGACAAAATTTCATTGCGATATCACCACTAGAAATATTTTTGACCAACAAGCCCAACCACTGTGCAATGGTGTCAGAGCTCAGCCTTTGTTTTACAGGTCTGCTCCGAATTCGACTCCATTGGGGATGCCAACATTCAGCGGTGCCTATGCCAACTGGCCGGATTTCTGCTCCCTTTTCCAAGTTTGGCAAGTTTACCTGTCTAAATTAAAGCTCAGGTGGCTTGTTTCTTACCTACGGGATACAGTGCAAGCGGTAGAAATTAGTGTCGCTAACTATGAAGTGGCACTTGATCTCTTACGAAATCGGTTCAGTCATCGACGTTTAATTTTTCAGGTTCATATCAAAGAGATCCTCCAACTACGAGTAGGTGAACCCGGGTCCATGTCTACGCTTCGGGAATCAATAATATTCGGGCCCTAATGAACTCCGAATCATTTACCAAGATTCACGTTTATACAAATCACTCTCCAGAAGCTGAACCTTGCCACAAAGGCCAAGTCGGAGGTTTCTCTCCCAGGAAGCCAGGAGGACAGCATTCTATTGTGGGAGTCCGTGCTTCGATTCATGATGAAAAGATGCCGGTCGTTCGAATGCGTGGACTTTGCAACCATCAGCTATCCAAGTGAGCTGAAATAGATTGTATACCAATCGAGCATCCGGTTGTTGCGCGCACATTGCTTAGTTGTGTAAGATTCATTGCCTTGCCAATCGAGAAGAGTTACGACGAAGTGCTATGGTTCGCTCATTGTGTGATTTGCCTACAGGAAAACCATATTGCACATGAATGCTCATCTTACCGCTGCGTAATATACAATCGTTGGCATCTTCGCAAACAATTGTCCACTGCTAAAAATGCTCCTATCGATGGTCCTATCGATGGTAACACCGTCATGATCCAGGATCGCAATGCCTCGATGCAATATTCTCGTTTGTTGTCGATCAGAAGACTCTCGGCCTTGCCGAGTGCAAATGGACTCAGACTGAGGCTGGCTTATCAACTTTAGCTTCGCAGCTCAAAATGCTGTGTAGCGGTGCTAACACCCCAACTTCCCCCGACCGCAGCATGTGCACTTTCTGATTCGAGCCTTCTTGTTCTTCTACCTGCTGTTAGGTGGCAAAAGAAAAGTTCCTACTTCCCCATTGCCCAAAGCACGCCATTTGGCTGGATGGTTTCTGGACGCGGTAGACTATCAAGGGTATCAAGACCTTCCTGTATTAGCGAACAAGCTGGAGTGCACAATGAAAATAAACGAAAAACATTAAAGGTTTGGCCCTCATGTGCTCATAGTAAAAATTTTACCTCAGAATTAGCCTATTGGGGGGAGCAAGCCCTGGTCAAGGGCATGGCACAAGTTTGTGGGTATAATAAACATTAAAATTGAACTATGCCTATGCCTGTATTAATTCGCCCTCTATCAAACTTGATTGATAGAGTTACAATATCTTTTATTATTTAATTATTTTAATATTGTAATAAGATATTAACAATAGCTTCTGAATTCACTTCTTCATTACATAGCAAACAGTCGTAATTTTTTTGTTGGTCGTAAGTTTTGAACTTTGTTCTTGTCAAACATCGGCTTGTGACTTTCCTTTAGCACTCATTCAGATTAAATATTAAATTTATACCCGTATTGCTAAGCGTTTTTGCGGGTGAGCAGTTTATTGATTTTGAAAAATTTGCAATCCAAATATTATTATTATTATTGTAAAATATAGAAAATTTTACAAAAGCCATAAATATATAGTTCCTCCTCTTTTGCTAGTTAATTAATTTCCAGTTACTTTTGTTTTATTATCTTTATCTATAATACACGTCTAATCATTTGAAACCACTTTGTATCTAATCCTAATGGTACCAATCTTTCCAGAGCTTTGGCCCTCTCCACCCCTGAAGATCCATATCACCCCATGCTTGAGGTTTTGGGGGAAACCATTTCTAATATCGATCAGAAGTCTCCCTGCGTGTAAAATAAGATTCGCTGTTTCCGTAAGGCTAACTTTCACAAACTTTATAGGTAAATTGTTATATTTGATTGGTTCGATATTCTGGTATGCAACGATATAAATTTTTTCAAACGACTTATTTACCTTCTAAAACCTCAGATCAGCCATACGCATACAACATTTAACTAGCTATTCTTTCCATCACTCTTTGAAAATAGTTTATTATTAGTAGATCTTTAAAGAGTTAAATCAGTTTATTCGCCAGCCCCAAATGAATTACCCGACTATGTGCTAAAATTCTTTGCCAGGGATCTGTGCAACCTCTTCATTAACTCTTTGACTTATCGTTGAAAACTTCAGCTTTTCCTTTGCATTCAACTGAAAGTATCCAATGCTGCCAACTACAGAGGCTTATATAAATTGTCAGATATTCCAAATTATTAGAAAAATTAATTACTCCTCATTAGCATCAACTTTGCTCTTCAATCATTTGTCCAGGTCAGTCCATGTCGGGTCAAGCAGCCGCCGGAAAGTTTAGCCGGCAATAATTTATTGAATTTGTTTCTTTTCTTTATCTTTATGTCTCGATTCGCGTCGCCCGCTCTCGTGCATTCGCCACCTGCATCTGCCGTCATGCGCTATCGTTGTCTCGCTCTCTCGCGGTATCTCTCGGTCGCTCCGCAGCATCAAGCGTTGAGCAGCTCTCCCGCGTTTATTATTCTAATTCTGTCTTCAACCCTACGCAATCACATACATATGTCACATACATTTTTCTTTATGTACATTCCCGCTTACTCCATGCTATATTTGGAGTCCCTCAAGGAAGCCATCTTGCCCGTTTACTGTATACTCATTATACCCTTGCAGAGGGTATTATAATTTTGGTCAAAAGTGTGCAACGCAGTGAAGGAGACATCTCCGACCCTATAAAGTATATATATTCTTGATCAGGATCACCTCCTGAGTCGATATGAGCATGTCCGTCTGTCCGTCTGTCCGTCTGTCCGTCTGTCCGTCGGTCCGTCTGTCCGTCTGTCCGTCTGTCCGTTTCTACGCAAACTAGTCTCTCAGTTTTAAAGCTATCGAGTTGAAACTTTGCACACACCCTTCTTTCCTTTGCAGGCAGTATATAAGTCGGAACGGCCGGGATCGGTCGACTATATCCTATAGCTGCCATATAACTGATTGATCGGAAATGCCATAACTTTGGTGTTTTTTAAGTTAGAGGGTTGGGACTTTCCACACATGTTATATTTGACCAAAATATCTTGTGTGCAAAATTTCATAAGGATCGGCCGACTATATCCTATAGCTGTCATAGAACTATCGAAATTGGCATAACTTTGGTGTTTTTTAAGTTAGAAAGATGGGATTTGGTACAGATTACTCTTTTGGCAAAATAATTCGATATGCCAAATTTCATAAGGATCGGCCAACTATATACGATCCGCTACATATCTAATAATATAAGATGCGTGGCGCCACCTAGCGGACTGCGAGTGAACTGCAAGGGTATATAAACTTCGGCTCCGCTCGAAGTTAGCTTTCCTTTCTTGTTTTATTTAGGATATTATAATTTTGGTCAAAAGTATGCAACGCAGTGAATGAGACATTTCCGATCTACAATTTCTGTAAGGCTTTACTAAACAAGCTGAACCTGCAAAAGATACGTTTTGAACATAGAAACAGTTTAAGATAGCCATGACTTTTTGAAAATATGAGATTAAAAACTCCAATTCAATTGACGAAAATCTTGTTTAACCATTTATATTAAATTAAATAAAAATATTTCGAGTTTACCTTTAAATCCAAAATTAAAATATGGTATGATATGATTTCAATAAGAAAATAAAAATCTTCCATAGGAAAATGTTTGGGGAAAAATCATAAAAGACCAAAAATTAATAAAGAAAATCTGAGATTTTAACTTTGAATGAGTATTCCAAAGATATGATAACTGCTAGATGTCATTTTTTTTATTTTAGTTGGTACACATACATTTCAAAAATGATATGTACTAGAAACAATTATGGTCATCGCCATTACACGGTCTACATATTTAAAATTAAATATAATAAAATTTGATCAATTTCTTCTCTTAGGTGTACCGCGGAAACTATGGGTGATAGAACCTATGTTTGTTCTGGACTTTGGTTCAGAGGAGCTTAAAGGTTATGCAGGTGAAATTATGCGTGGAGATTTTTTGCTGTTGGCTTGTGTAACTTGACCCCAGTTTTTACGAACTCGCTGGTACTCACTTACACAGACGATTTTAAACTTTGTGTGCAATACAAATCCTCTTCTGCCCAATCTGGTTTGGGTTAAATTAGGGTGAAGGTAATTTTTTTGCTGCCACCTGTGAAGCTCACATACCTACCTAGTGATGCCTATTTTTTTTCGAAAAAAAGACAAATTAAGAAAAAAAAAACAGGAAAAATAGGATGAAAATATTATAAAAAGTGTTGAAAAAAGGACAAAAAGTTTGTTTACAGTAATTTTTTTTTTTAATATTAAGATAATAGATTTAATGCATTTTTGATTATTTTTCTTTCGTCATTATTGCTGTAGCCTACAGCCAATTAATTGGATATACTTTTCAGGCAAGTTATAATTATGACCTACTTGAAAAATGTCATTTAATGTATCTAATTTTGGTTCCTAATTTTGGGTTTCACCAAGTTTACTTGGCTAAAAACTCTCTCTACCTCAACATTTGACAATGGCAATGAAAGCATGCTAAAAGAAAAATTCACCAGGTCCTTATAGGGGTTGCTGCCTGCAGAATCCTGACACCTCATCACTTATGACCAAAATTTTTAATTATTTTCAATATTTTCCAAATTTATTAGGTGAATATTGGAATATTGTTAAATTACTTTTCTTTTAATCCAGAATTAATTGGAAATATATTTAAAATAGGCATATTTGTGACCTTTTCGGAAGAACTAATATTAGATTTAAAAAAAAGGACAGATTTTCCGATGAAAAATCTAACAAAACGAAATTAGGTAATAAACTCGAAAATATGGAATAAATTCTTTCAACTTTTACTTTATTATAGGTGATTAATAAACTTTAAAGCTAATAAACTTTATTATTTTTAAGTTAGAGGGTTGGTATTACTATATACGATCCGATAAATATAATAATAATATAAGCTGCTGCTAAACTGCAAGGGTATATCAACTTTCTTTCTTGTTATATCCTTGCAGAGGGTTTTATAATTTTGGTCAAAATGGTGCAACTCAGTGAAGGAGACATCTCCGACCCTATAAAGTATACATATATATTCTTAATCAGGATCACCTCCTGAGTCGATATAAGCATGTCCGTCTGTCCGTTTCTAGGCAAACTAGTCTCTCAGTTTTAAAGCTATCGAGTTGAAACTTTGCACACATCCTTCTTTTGTTTGCAGGCAGTATATAATTAGGAACGGCCGGGATCGGTCGACTATATCCTATAGCTGCCATATAACTGATTAATATTATATGAAATGCAATAACTTTAGTGTTTTTCAAGTTAGAAAATTTTTCCACACAAGTTATATTTGCTCAACATATTTTATCTTCAAAATTTCATAAGGATCGGCTGACTATATCCTATTGCTGCCATATAATTGAACGATCGGAATTTGCATAAATTTTGTGTTTTTTAAGCTAGAACGATTGGACTTTCTACGGATTCCATTTTGGGCAATCTAATTCGATCTGACAAATCTCATAGAGATCTTTTAACCTTAACTGCAAGGGTCGGCCATTGCCCCTTCTGCTTCGCTTGATGTTAGCTTTCCTTCCTTTTTTATTTTTTGGATTATCTTTTATTTAGTGGAACTCTCATAAGGATCGGCCTGTCATCTGTTTATTTGTTTAAGCAATTTGGTTTCCCGAAACTACCAATCAATTTTGAATTTTTAATAACATTTTGGGCCAATTTTTAATAAAAATTTTTAAACTTCAAAACAAATTTCAAAACCTTTTTAAATTAAAAATACGCATAAATTCAAAACCACTGAAGCTATCGAAACATTCTTTACATCTTTGGAAAGGTTTTTAATTATTCCACTTTCTTTAATGTCAAAATCTATGGAGTAAAAGAAAAAGAGTTTTAGTGTTTATCCTTACATTTAAAGTATTGCTAACTGTGTGAATCGCCTGTCCAGAAGTTTCTTTAATATTCTATATATTTTGTGTCCTTTTTTAAAAAATTGAATATATATATATACAAAAAAACAACTGATATCATATAAAAAAATCTCTTGACGAGGTAAAATACCGATGACGAACCTGCATGCTAAGCCCAAAATATCTGATATCAATTAGTGACGATTGGTGACGAAAATATGCCATATAGGTGTACAAAATTAAAGGTGTACAAAATAGGCGCTTCATGAAGCCATGCTGGCAGGGAAATATTATTGAACTACATAGGTGTTGCAAATGTGGATTGATAAGTTTTTCAAAAAGCTTTGGAATTGCTGGCATCTCTAACCTCTATAATTAGCAGCGTCGGATTTTTTCCCTTTTTTATGTAGCGGAATGATGAAGGATTCCTTCCACATAAGGGGAAAGATCGAAGTTTCCAGCGATAGATTAAAGAGTTTAACAAGCGGTTTGCACAGTGCCTCGGCGCAGTACTTCAGAACACAGCCTGGTACTCCATCAGGGCCTGGCGAATACACGGGCCTAACCTTAAGAAGATCCGATAACACATCACTTTGATCGAAAGATGGGCAAAATATAAGGTTGGCCGATTGGATATTATAAGTGTAAGGCTGAGCTAAACTGCTGCTAGGTGAATAGGTAGTTTGAAAAAACTGTGCAAAGAGATCGGCCGTTGCCTGATCGGTGTTCGCATAAGAGTTCTCAAACGTTCTTAAGCAGTGGGGGAAAAGATACATGTTTACGCTTAGTGTTTACAAAGTTATAAAACTGCTTCGGATCCTGAGTAAACTGAATCCTGCAGCGGCGAATATAACTCCTATAACATTCTGCGTTATGCACGGTGAAATTGGACCGAGCTACTAAGTATCTTGAATAACTAACTGTACAGCCAGATAACACAGGCCGACAATTTCCAACTTTTTTTTCCTCCACGCATAATTTTACCTGCTCCATAACCTTTAGGCTGCCCTGAACCAAAGTCCAGAACAAACATAGGTTCTATCACCCACAGTTTTCACGGTACACCTAAGAGAAGAAATTGATCAAATTTTACCATATATTGAATTATGTAGGCCGTTTCTAGTACTTATCATTTTTGAAATGTATGTGTACCAACTAAAATTAAAAAATGGTATCTAGCAGCAGAGTATCTTTGGTATACTCATCCAAAGTTTAAATCTCAAATTTTCTCCATAAATTTTTGGTCTTCTATGATTTTTCCCCAAAAAGTTTTCTATGGAAGATTTTTATTTTCTTATTGAAATCAGTAGATCATACCATGTTTTAATTTTGGGTTTAAGGAAAAACTCGAAATAATTTTATTGAATTTATTATAGGTGGTTAAACAATATTTTCTTCAATAAAATTGGAGTTTTTAATCTCATATTTTCAAAAAGTCATGGCTATCTACAACTTCTGTAAAGCTTTACTAAACAAGCTAAAAATGCAATAGATACGTTTTGAACAAAGAAACAGTTTTACAACTACAAATTCTGTGAAGCTTTACTAAACAAGCTAAACCTGCAATAGATACGTTTTGAACAAAGAAACAGTTTTAGTTTCTAACTGTACAGCCAGATAATCTATGTTTGTTTAAAAGTCTACTCATACTATTCTTTAAATTTATAAGGTGCCTTGTATACCAAGGCGGATTCGTTGAAGCGGACGGATATTTCCACGGCACGCAAGCGTCGAAAAATATGTTCAAAGTGTAATTAAATTTTTGTAATGCGATGTTTATATCCTCGCATGCCAGTAAATCAGACCAATCAAATTCCAAAATTAACTTATTTAATTTCGTAAAGTCAGCCTTACGAAAGAAACGAACTTTCTGAGATTTAACTGTAGACTTAAGGTCAAAAAAGTAATTATTTTCGATTGAAACCTCAAGAGTGGGATGATATGGATCCTCAGGGTTAGAAAGGGGCAAAGTTCTGGAAAGGGTAATTCCATCAGGATCAGAAACGAAACATAAGTCCAACAGCTGACCTAAAGAATTTCTAACGTGGTTAATTTGCCCGAGTGACATGTCGAACATGCCCTCAGGGAAGTCGTGGTGGGAGTTAAGCTGTAAAGACGGTGAATTATCAACATTTGACCACATAAGTTCTGGGATATTAAAGTCACCCAGAGCTATCAGCTGGTCACCATCAGACAGACGATCGAAAACCAAACGAATAGCGGACAAATGTTGCCAGTATGTTGGCGGTTCGGACGAAGGTGGTATGTACGAACAGGTCACATACAAAGATTGATCGGACAAAGTGATTTTGATGCAAAGAAATTCAATGTCACCAAACTCTTGTGATTTTACCTCTTCAGAAGCGAATTTGGAGTCTACAGAGCTTAGCACTCCTCCTCCCCTTCGCAAAGTTCTATCACATCTAAAAGTGGTGTACCTACTAGGAAAAACTTCGGAGCTTAAGATCTCCGGCTTTAACCAAGTTTCTGTAAACTAACGGAAGACGTTAGTTTTTTGAAACTGAAGAAGATGAGGTGGAAGGTTGGTCAGTGGCCGTAAAATGTATGAGTTTTACACCCACAGGTTTGGTTATTTGTTTTTTCACTGTACTTGGCTGATGTTCTTGGACGAAAATGTTCTCTGGCCAAAAGCTGGCGGAACAGATCGTCCTGAACATCTGCAAGGGCACACGTATTTTGAAAGATGACGTGTTCCTGGTGAGAGAATATTTGAATTTTGTAATATCCACCACCTTTATGTCGGCTTTTGCTTTGGCTTTGATGTAAGCCGAGATATCAATCTCCGAAGTATCAGGGGCAAGCCGGGAAACAAAAATGTGTTTCGATGGTGGGATCACCTGCAAGGGTTTTGGTGCCGCCTTAACTAATACTGCGGCATCAGTGCGTACCGGGGGTCCGGACGGTTTATTACCCTGTTTGGTGACTGTTACAGGAGTTTGAATTATAGGGTCTGAGATCACTTGAAGCGATGCCACAGAGGACATATCGGACAATTGCTCATTGATTCCGAGACATTCGGAAGCCGAATTTTTCACAGGTTCGGCCCTTGGAATGCCCAGAGTATAAGCGGCTGAATAGTTGTCGGCTGAGCAGGCTAAAGATTATTCGACTCGAGCACATCACTAAAAGCGGATTTCTTACGCTTTGGAGACTCATTTAGTAGCTGAAGACTACCAAACTGTGTATCAAGCGCACAGAGTTGGTCATTGATTTTTCGAAAACCACTAATCAACTCCTTGAAACCGCTTTTAGTCTGCCTCATGAACGACCTCATTTCGTCCTGAACAGCACGACAACCGTCACAGCAAAAGTGGAGACCAGACCTACGCGAGATTGCATCCGAAACTGAGGCCGTGAACCCGGCATACTTAGCGTGTAAAACGTTTTCACAGAGCCAGCAATGGATGGTAGGCTGGGAAGATGAGATTGTCTTATTGCAAGACGTTAATGCACAGACCAAATTAAAATCCATAATTATTAAAAATTTTAATAATTAATTTATTAAAAATTATTTAAAATTAAATAATTAATTTATTAAAAATTATTAAAAAAATTAATAATTAATTTAAAAATATTATTTGATTTTATTAATGAGGAACCTTGAACCACTGTACCAAGGAAACGAAAGGGGGAGATTAAAGAGAGCAGTTAGTGCAAGTTAGTAAGATTTAAAGAAATAGAGATAAGAATCTCTATTGAGCGAGAGTAGAAGCAAAAGTATAGCAACAACACCGTAGGAAATGAAGAAGCAGAGCAGGGCTATGTTTGGAAGGAAAATTAAAAAAATTAATATTTTACCTCCAAATATATCACTGCACACGCGAAGCGATACGGATCTAAGAAATTGCAATTTGTTTTTATATATGTAAAGAAATAAACACCGATAGTTTATAGAAAGCTTATTGAAAATTTTACAAAAACGAAGTGCGCACAAAAAAAACACGTCCGTCCGCTTTAAGATAAAGAGAGGAAGTGATTTACACCGACTTTACTAAAGCATTTGATTCTGTTAACCATTCGCTTCTTATAAGTAAACTCAGTCTTTTGGGATTCCTATCTCATCTTCTTATCTGGATTTCAAGCTACATATCTGGGAGAACCCAACGTGTCTTCTTTAAAGATGTTACCTCGCGTTTCGTCCGCGCCACATCTGGGGTGCCCCAAGGAAGGCATCTTGGACCCTTACTTTTACACTGTTTATTAAAGAATTGCCCCTTGCCTTAACTAATTTACTTGTACTTATGTATGCTGAAGACGTTATGCTTTGTCTTCAGTATAAATTCACTAGCGCCCAGTCTAGATTTTAATCCGATTTGGATAAACTTCAAAATTGGTGTTTAGCAAATAACTTAAAGCCATGTCATTTTACCGATCTAGTCCTCATCAGGCCATGTACTTTCTCTATGGCAACGATTAACTCAGGTTAACGATGTGGGTGTCCTATTAGATTTGAGACTTAAATTTACCGACCGTATATCTTCCATGGTTAATATAGGTATGTGTGTGCTTGGTTTTATGAAAAGATGGTCAAAAGAATTTAATGACTTAAACGTTATATACATCATTGGTCCGTCCGATTCTTGAGTATGGATCGTGTGTCTGGAGTCCTCAATACGGAGTACACCAAGATCACATAGAATGTGTACAAAAAAAACTTCCTGACTTTCGCTCTTAGGGGACTTAATTCGGATGCAAATCTTCACCTCCCCTCTTACCGTATTAGACTTTTACCAATCAACTTACCATCATTAACAAACCGTAGAACGATGCTGGGGGTCATGTTTCTATATAATCTTATTTATGTAAATGTAGACAGCCAGCATTTATTAACACGCATCAATTTTAACGTTCCTAGTAGAAGGACTAGAAACTTCCGTCCTCTTATCTTCAGCCATTGTAGTTCGACATATGGCGAACACGTTCCGTTTAGGGTATTATGTTCGGGCTACAATGGTCTCCTGCAACCTTACTGCACTAATAATCCTAAGTCCCTTGTATTAAACGCCTTATCTGTGCAACACTCTTCCTCGTGATATCTCACTCCTACTCTTCTCTTAAACTATCTCGGACCTTTTCCTGCGATCCGAGCCGTACGTTATGCGCCAGCATCTCTTGGTCGGTTGGACGGGAGGTGGGCTGTACGTATGTGGGCAAGGGTTGTACCGGAAGTGGTTCCCCAGATTTGATTTTCATTAAGGATTTCTTTGAATTTATTGTTTGTTGATGTAGTACATTTGATAAAGCTGATAGCATCGCTTGCATAAATTGAGAGTTTAATTGGTTTATGTCTAAGAATGGTGTTATTTAAGGACTGGAAGGCGATTATGAACAACACTACTGGGAGGGGCGAACCTTGTGGAATGCATAAATGTGGAATGTATAAAACTCGAATGCATCGTCTGCATAAATAGAGAGCTTAATTTGTTTATATCTAAGAATAAAGTTATTTGAGGACTGGAAGGCAACACTATTGAGAGGAGCGAACCTTGTGAAATGCTCTTGTGAAATGAGTATACAACTTAGATAGGGTGTTGTTAACTCTTACTTGGAGTGAACGGTTGATCATGAAAGCCTTCGCTAAATTAAAGGTCTTTTGATTTATGTTCTGATAACATTTTTTCCAGGGTCTGTGCGACTAGGGAAAGGGGTCTAAATTATGTTATTTCGTAAGATGGGTAATTAGGTTTTCGAATTGGATAATAATGGCGGATTTCAATACATTGGGGTAGGAGCCTCGGATGAACATTGTGTATTATATATATTTCCAATAGGTGGTTGACTTTTTCAGACCTCAGGGGGCATTAACAGAAATCTGAGGCAGACACTACGTGGGACCACCTACCACATAATACACAGGCAGAGGAAGGTAAATTAGTGATGATAAAGGACGATTTACTATTTTTTGCGATACAGCTTCCAGAGTACTGCATCGCTGCGCCAAAAATTCAGCCATCGACTCCCAAGTAGGGATTAGGTCTGAGTTCGAGGCATTTTGACCTTCCTCCCTGTTGGCGTGGGCAGCTGGGTCCAGCCCTTGAAGGAGCACTTGGACAATGATGCTGCTGGCAATCTGAATTGTCGTCCCGAAATTTTTCAAGGCTCTCATGTCGGTATTAATTTATCCGAAAACCCTCGAAGCGATGCCACTGAGCATCCTTCCAATAGACTGAGGCCCAAAATCCCGTTCACATGAGAAATATTAACCGATATTTATGAAATCGTTTTTTCAAGAGATGCAACGCGACATTATAATTCACCTAGGAGATTTCCAAGGAACGAACTGCATCTAAGGCTGAGTCCCAAAGACAAGATCGCAAGCTCTGCAGCTTTTCCACCATACTTATGTGAGGATTGCAGCCAGAGTGAAGCAGTGAAAGTAGGGAGGGGAAGTGGTGGCAAGGTTAAGAAGCTCCGACCGAACGCTGCGTCCGCCTGAATGCTGGAAATTGTGCTGACAAGGGTGGAGTGGGCAGCAATTCGAGCAGAGCGCAATGATGTCTCGTGCTCGATTTCAGCATGCATCGACGCTACAAGCTCAGAGACGGTCCATCGCAAGTCGCTGCTGATCACTGAAATATCGAATTCTTCACGCTACCCGTGAATGGCCTTGAACATGGCATCCTCCACCTGGGACACTGACTGGAGGGCTCCTTGGACCCACTTCAAATCCTGGAGGATACCCTTTACCTTACATTTTAAAAAAAAATTACATTACATTAAAAAAAAAAAAAGCACTTCGAGCTGGAGTGGGTGTTCCTGTGATTGCGCCGCAGGAGTTCATCGCCCCTATAATTATCTATTGCATGTTGAGCTTGTTTAGTAAAGCTTTACAGAAGTTGTAGATAGCCATGACTTTTTGAAAATATGAGATTAAAAACTCAAATTTAATTCACGAAAATATTGTTTAACCAACTATAATAAATTAAATAAAATTATTTCGAGTTTTCCCTTAAACCCAAAATTAAAACATGATATGATCTACTGATTTCAAGAAGAAAATAAAAATCTTCCATAGGAAAATGATTGGAGAAAAATCATAGAAGACCAAAAATTTATGGAGAAAATCTGAGATTTCAACTTTGGCTGGGTATTCCAAAGATATGGTAACTGCCAGATACCATTTTTTTATTTTAGTTGGTACACATACATTTCAAAAATGATATGTACTAGAAACAATGATGGTCATCTCCATTACACGGCCTACATAATTCAATATATGGTAAAATTTGATCATTTTTTTCTCTTAGGTGTACCGCGGAAACTGTGGGTGATAGAACCTATGTTTGTTCTGAACTTTGATTCAGGGGAGCCCAAAGGTTATGGAGAAGGTTGGAAAAGGTTGGAGAAGGTTGGAAAAAAGTTGGAAATTGTCGGCCTGTGTAATCGGCCGATTTGGTAGAAATTTGGTTACCAGATGTAAATTAGTAATTACAAGAAAAGAAAGCAAACATTAGGCGGAGCCGATGTTGATATACCCTTGCAGTTAGGTACCAGCTTATATTATTATATATGTATATCGGATCGTATATAATTGGCCGATTCTTATGAAAATATCACTATGAAATAAATTTTCTAATAAAAATGATGGAAACAGCCCCAAGCATCTTTATAAATAACAAGGTTGTGCCATTTCCGATCGTTCAGTTACATGGAGGTTGATGCTTGCGGATTCTGAGCTCCCCTGCATCAAAGCGTCGATCTTTTAATTGGATCGAATTTATTTCATGAGCCGCTCTGTGAATAAAATATCCAGTCTCGATTTGGCTATATTGCATGCGGCGATAGAGATCAGCCGGTAGGGAAAAGCCGGGCGTCTCAACCTTATTTTTTTACTTGATAAAAAATACTTAAAATTAAACTATACTTAAACTTAACTACTCGGCCAAATACTTAAAATTTTGAGTTTATATTTGGAATGGTGTGATCACCTTATGCCTAATAACCCAACTCGAATTGACGGTGCCTACACTTGTCATAACCGCCCCACTACACCGCGCCAGAAATGACCGAAATCGGGCCAGAAGCCGAAATCAGCAATATCAGGGAAAAATGACCGATTGACCGAAGCGAGCACAACCAGGGAACTCAGAAGAAACCCAATACCAAGCGGTCTGAGTCAGCAGACCCAGAGGTTGTTGGGTTCAAAAATTGTCTGATTGAATTCTATAACATCTATAAAATATTGTCCTAAATTTTCAGTTGGGGTTGATTCGACTAATAGTTTTGGAGTTACAGCCTTAAAAAGGTGGACACTCGAAGTCTGGTATAGGTAGAGCGCAAACCTTTAAACGCCTTTTTCTTAAAACTATGTTTTCAAAGTCGGTTGACAAGATTTTTCGCAAACTACTCAACCGATCTTAATGCCCATGTCTTTAAGATGTCATTTACAAGGTATTATACGAAGGATTTTTTTTTTTAGTTACAACTATTTAAAAAAAAATGTCGAGAAATGTCGAGTTTTCTCGAAATTTGATTTTTTTTTTCGTAATGGTCGTTATTTTGTATTTTTTTTTAATTTCATAATCTTTTTATTAAATATGTATCTCTTAATTAATAAAAAGTTTCATTAAAAAATTTTATTTTTTATATGCAAAAAAACGGCCGTTTTTTGCACCAGGAAACCCATGTATCCCCTTAACATTGACCTTCTAACCATAGTTAAGCAACTACATATGTAAGTAAACAATAGTCAACCAGCTATTATTTACTGACTTCTTAAAGTAGAGCCATTTCGAGGTATGCGTAGATGCTGCTCTGGCGAATTAGAGGCTTATCGCTACGAATCATTCGATTGATAGTTTTTTGCCTAGGCTAGCGGTCTTACTTGCCGATAAGCTCCAACGGCACCCAAGCTGAAGTTCAAAAAAGAATTGATTTTTTTTTGTCTGAAGCGTGGACCAAGGGTACAGTAGGATAGTTTTTTAGTTAGAGATAAGCGGTCAATCGAGACGCATTAAAATAAAGAAGCATCCGACTATATTCTTTGTCTGACTTCTAATCCACGTGGGATAAGTTTCGAGTGGGAAACTTCCTGGCTATTGATAGAGACTCCGTCGAGTCTCCTCAAGCGACTATACGCAGATTGCCGCTGGCCTTCGCCACAGCACGCGTGAAAGGGGTGAAACCGGGATCCCGGTAGTCTGCATCTTTGGAAGCCTCGTCCACTACGCTGGAACCCGCAGGAATTTTAATTGGCGCCCAACGTGGGGCCCTTACTGGTTGCTGTAACAATACAAGCCCGCAATCTCAACATTGAACATAAAATTATCAACACAGCAGAGTGGAACGCTCTGGGCAGCGATGGAACGCATTTACCCTAGTAAAAAATACAGTGGCACCCGGGAGGGATTAAACATAAGTGAACTAAAAATAAAGCATGTAAGTGGAAGTTTTTTCAATATCGCCAAATTGAAGTGAAAACTAAAAAGTGGGAATACGGCAATAACCCAAGTTGACAGCATAATGGATTGAGTTGACAGTTTCGCTTTTGATTAGTTAACTTTTGACCGGAGTTGATACTCTAATGTCCGGAGCTGATTTGGACTATTTAATTAAGGCGTCAGTACGATGGACCCACAACATTTACAAGCAATTATAAGTGCTGCGGTCACGGCTGCACTGCAAGCACAGAAGGAATATTTCGAAGAGAAGCTGAAACAGGCCACATACAAGTTTAAGGCGGCAACACTATCTATCCCTGAACTAAAACCGCTCAAGCCAGTAAAGATCGTAAGCGGGGTGGAGTGTACTGAGGGTCTAAATGCCGTAAAGTCTCTGCCAGATTTTCTTGGCTCGGAAGAAGAATATGTCTCCTGGCGGCAAGCAGCACTGGCTGCGAATGAAACATTCAGACCCTACGACGGCAGCTCAAGGCACCACCAAGCCGTCTTAATAATTCGAAATCGTATAAAGGGAGCTGCGAACCGTGCCTTATCTTCCTTTAATACTGTTCTAAATTTTGATGCGATCATTAGCCGCCTTGATTTTACATATTCAGATAAGCGTCCTTTGCATCTTCTTGAAAGGGAGTTATTCACATTAAGACAGGGCCCAATGGCAATTGTCCAGTTCTACGAGGAGGTGGAAAAAAAACTAACCCTTATTATCAATAAAACGACCATGACACATGAGCCTCATCAGGCTTGCCTTATGAACGACACACATAGGGAAAATGCGCTGCGCGTATTCATTTCCGGCTTAAAGAAAAACCTCACAGACATTCTATTTGCAACCCAACTCAGAGATTTGCCGTCAGCACTTGCGCTGGCGCAGGAACTCGAGTCCAACCATGAACGGTATGCGTTCGCGTCGCAATATGCTAAGTCGGTTGAGGAAAGAAGCTTTAGACAGCGCCATCAACAAGGGCGTGTTGGCCAGGGGTGGTCTGAAGGCAATTCTGATCAACGAGCTAGGCATGGTGGGAAATTGCCGTGAGAGAGCGGGCACATCATCAAATCAATGGATGGATGGATGTAGATCCATCGTCTTCCAGACTGAGACAGCCTACCAACTTTCGGCATCCGACAAGCCAAGAAAAGCTTCCTCAGGATTCATCTATGCCTCAGGCGTTTGGAAGTAGTCGACATCAGGGAAACTATAAGAGGGTTACGGTTTCCCAGAGGATGTCGGATCAGAGACGCCAGAGAGTGAATCTCCTTTCTCAGGAACACCAACAACAATCTCTGTCGAATAGGCAGTACAATGAGGTAGCCGAGGACGCAGCAGAAGATAAAGACGAGGGAAAGGACACGGACTATGAAGATGATGACGTTAATTTTTTAGCGGAACGTCCCTGCTCCCGTTCGTGCAACGAACTGTAGCAGGGAAGATAAGGATCTTTTTGATAGACACAGGGGCAGCAAAAAGCTATATTAAGGACAATATTGAAGTTCCAAAAACAGTTCCTGTGCAATCTCCCTTTAATGTAAACTCTATTCATGGCTATAAAAAAATTAAGAAAAAATGCTACCTGAATATTTTTGGAGTAAGTAGCCCATTTTTTCTTCTACCCTTACTTACTATCTTTGATGGAATAATAGGACTTGACCTTCTCGCAACGGTAGGCGCATATATTGACCTCGATAGAAAGCTTATAATCGTTAATGGGGGCTCTGAGAAACTTCAGTTTCACAGGTGCGCGCAAGTTAATTTTACGGACGTCAATAACATAATTGCCCCACCTGAGGTACAGGCGGAGTTTAGGCATATGATATCTTCAAATTTGAATGTCTTTGCTGACCCGAATAAACTTCTGCCGGTACTTATAATAAACTTAAACGGTATTATTAGACCATCGAGCTCCCCCTATAATAATCCTATATGGGTTGTGGGAAAGAAGGGTACCGATATTTCAGGTTCGCCTAATAAAAGGTTAGTTATTGACTTTAGAAAGTTAAATTCGAAAACCATACCCGAGTATTTCCATGATACTTTTAAATCTAGGAAAGGCAAGTTTTTTTACAACTCTTGACCTAAAGTCTGGGTATCACCAGATTAATCTCGCAGAAGTCGATAGAGAGAAGACATCTTTTTCCGTAAACGGAGGAAAATATGAGTTTTTCCGTCTGCCATTTGGTATGAAAAACGCATCCAGCATCTTCCAAAGGGCCATAGATGATGTACTTCGTTTGGACGTTTCTGCTACGTATACGTAGACGATGTTATCGTCTTCTCAAGAACAAATTAAGAACATGTATCTCATATGTATGTATGTAAAACATGAGATTGTCAAGGGAAAAGTCTCAATTTTTTATGGCAAGTGTCGATTATCTTGGTTTTGTAGTCTCCAAAGAGGGTATCAAAACAAGCTTGGAAAGGTGAGGGCCATTAAAGAATTCAAAAAACCCGGTATTTTTTATGAGCTAGGGAATTTTTTTGGGCTTGCGAGCTATTACCGATGTTTTATCAAGGATTTCGCAACGATAGCGAGGCCCTTGACTAATATCCTTAAAGGAGAAGCTGGCAAAGTTTTGGTCAAAGAATACGCCTGTTGATTTTGATGATGCCCAAGTCAATGCGTTTGACAGACTCTGGAGTATTTTTGCTTCTGAAGATATAATTCTACACTACCTAGATTTTTCGCGACCTTTTGACCTGACTACGGACGCTTCATCAACGGGTTTAGGTGCGGTTTTGTCATAAAATAAACGACCGATAACCATGATTTCGAGAAAGCTGAAGGACAGGGAAGTAAACTACGATACAAATGAGAAGAAGCTTTTGGCGATTGTGTGGGCCTTGGACTCCCTCCGCCATTACCTGTACGGAAAGAACGACATTACTATCTACACTGACCATCAGCCGCTCACATTTGCAGTCTCGGATAAAAACCCGAACCCTAAGATTAAGCGCTGGAAAGCGCGTATCGAAGAGTAGCACCGCTTCTTTATAAGCCGGGAAAGGAAAATTACGTAGCGGACGCCTTGTCGCGCGAGAATGTTTATGCATTGCAGAATGAGCCAGAGTCTGACGTCGCGACGGTACAAAGCGAAGAGGGGTTAACTTATGTTATCAAAGCTAGTGACAAACCGGTCAACTGCTACCAGAACCAGATAATTCTGGAAGAAACAGTCCCCCGAATCGCAGAACATTTATACTGTTCGGATCAAAGAAACGGCACCTTATTTCGTTTAAGAGTAAGGAGAGTCTGATAGATCAGATAAAGGATGTTGTATCTCCTAACGTGGTAAATTCAATACACTGCGAGCTGCCGACTCTGGCCTATATTCAGGATAAATTGGTGAGGCTAATTCCCGCTACCAAATTCTGTTACTGCAGATAGTGGGTGACAGACATTGCTAGGAGGGACGAGCAAATGGAAATAATGGTCACACAGCATAACAGGGCTCATAGAGCTGCCCAAGAAAATTTTAAGCAAGTTTTACTCGACTATTATTTTCCAAAGATCTTACCCATCTTTGGAAAATAATAGTTGAGTAAAACTTGCTTAAAATTTGATAAAAGTTGAAATAATAGTTGAGTAAAACTTGCTTAAAATTTGATAAAATAAAAACTTGCTTAGCATCCGAAGTGGTTCTGAATTGTAGGGTTTGCGCGTGGGAAAAATTTTACATATTGATATTTTCTCAACAGCCGGGAAATATTTCCTCACGGCAGTTGACAAGTTTTCTAAGTTATCCTTGGTGCAGCCCATTTTCTTGCTGACTATTGAAGATGTTAAGTCTCCCATTTTGCAGTTGGTAAATGTTTTTCCTAGCATTAGGACCATATACTGCGATAATGAGCCTGCCTTTGCTTCTGCTACGATTCGTTCTTTGCTGAAAGGACGATACGGGATAGATATGGTTAGCGCGCCTCCATTGCATAGCACTTCAAATGGCCAGGTGGAAAGAGACAGCCAGGTGTTTGAAGCTACAGCGGAAGATAGATGATATTGTTTAACTGTTTCTCCAAGCAGCCATAGAATATAATAGAACATATCACTCTGTAACGAAAAAAAAGCCAATTGAAGCTGTTTATGCCAGCCTTGACCTTGCTCCGGACATAGTTGAAAAGCTTACGAAAGCACAGCAGGAGCAGCTAGGCAGAAATAATCCGTTTCGGCAAAATAGAGTTTTTGAGGTAGGCGATACGATCCTGGTAAAATCCATCAGACGTTTAGGAGACAAAACTACCCCACTATACGTAGATAACGCAGTTGAAGCTGATCTGGGGACCACGGTAAAGGGGAGGGTGGTTCACAAGGACAACATAAGATAGAACTCTTGTATAGATCGACACGAAACTAGCCAACCTTTCTATGAATTTAAAAATTGCTCTAGCCTGATATAATAAGATAATAATAATAACTTTCTAGCATAACACTTTTGTTTGTTTAGTTATAGGCGATATTGAAGAGGTTTCTGCAAAGTTTATATAATGACCGTAAAAGGTCAAATTAATGTCTTAAAATATGTAAACTTCTACACTTTGTAATTAATTTAAAATTTAAGAAAATCAATAGTTTGTTGGTCCATGCAGCTACCTAGTTTAGTACAGGAGCTTCCTTTTGCAATGGCCCACCGATTGCATAATTTACCAAAGGGACGCTGGCGAAACCTGCATACCATACGTACACTTCAAACCATGGAAAAATGAGGATCGGCCTATCAACAGACCGGGATTCGCAGCCGATTAAGTAGCATCGGACGAACTTCGAATACACGATGGTTCAATATTTTTATTTGCGTCACTGATATTTCCAGTGTAAAATGACACCACTCGTTATTCGGAATGCATCAAGCCCTCAAGCTGGAACGAAGAAACCTTGCTGGTCATAGATGACCTCCACACTTAAAAACGTCATTGAACCATTCTCTTGCTGGCGCAGCGGAATCTAAGACGAAACTCAATTCCTGTCAAACAAGCCCTCGCGGATATGGAAATAGCCGAGGACGTCCGTATTTTAAAAGGAGGGAGTAGTTAACAATAGTCAACCGACTGACTTCTTAAAGTAGAGCCATTTCGAGGTATGCGTAGATGCTGCTCGGGCGAATTAGAGCATTATCGCTACGAATCATACGATTGATAGTTTTTTGCCTAGGCTAGCGGTCTTACTTGCCGATAAGCTCCAACGGCACCCGAGCTGAAGTGGGAAACTTCCTGGCTATTGATAGAGACTCCGTCGAGTCTCTTCAAGCGACTATACGCAGATTGCCGATGGGCTTCGCCACAGCACGCGTAAAAGGGGTGCAACCGGGATCCCGGTAGTCTGCATCTTTGGAAGCCTCGTCCACTACGCTGGAACCCGCAGGAATCTTAATTTGTATGTAATTAAGCATCTTTTAAAAAATTTATTTCTTTCAAAATAAAGACAGTTTCAAAATACATCCTACTCAGTGCTCATAGCCGCGGTACTTAAAATATCCTCAACTATCCCCAACTTTCCTTAGAGTGCGGTTCCTTCCAGAACGTCCATCAGGAGGATCATTTAAATGAATCACAATCTACACACGTAGCAGTACCTCAACTACCATCCTGGCCTCAGCGAGTCACGCTTTACCCAAAGCGACCGCTAAGAAAATTCAGGAAAACATAAGTCAAGCATAAGGGTAGGATGACTCTGGGACTAACGTTATTCCGCAAGATCGTAGTGGTCGCACAACGCTCTATAGAGTAACACCAGTTATTTTATGTTTATTTAAGAATCTACTCTTGATATTTTTTAAATTTAATAGTTTCCTTGTATACTAAGGCGCATTGAAGCGGATGAATATTTTCAGGACAGGCAAAAGTAAAAAAAATGTATTTAAGGTGTAATAAAATTTATGTAAAATAAGGGTTATTTCTTTACATGCCAGTGGATCAGACCAATAAAATTCAAAAATTAACTTATGAAGTTTTATAAAGTCAGCCTTACGGTAAAAAAAAACTATATGAGCTTTAAGTGGAGGCATACGGTCAATTAAAATAATGTTTTGATTAAGTCCTCTAGAGTGGGATCTGAAAATTTAGCAAATTAGAAAAATACAAAATACAAAATCTAGTATTTAATAGGCAAGTTTTAGTAAAGAAATTAGTTTTTTTCTAGCTAATGAAGATGAGATGGAAGGTTGGGTAGTGGTTTTGACATGTGGGAGTTTTACTCCCATGATCTTGGCTATTTTTGTCTTTACTTTTCTTAGCTAATATTCTTGAAAAAAATGTCCAAAAATTGACGGCACAATTCGTAACGAATATCTACACGAGCTCTCGAACATATCTTGTAAAATAACGTTTACCTATTATAGATGTATATAGATTTAGTAATGACCGCCACTTTTATGCAGAATTTTGTTTTGTTATTGATGTAAGCCAAGACATCAATTTTTGATGGATTTGTGTTGAAATAAAAACAATTCCATGATCTTGGTCCACGAAACTAACATGCCAGCAGTAATCTTGATACAATTGCAAGGCGCCAACTCACGCTGTAGAACAGAGATGCCTAGTCCCATTGCTTTCGTCCCTCCTTTGTTGTTGAATTACTCAGCCCATATGGCTAAGCAAAGTCATATACGTGTGCTGCTCTCAGCATATGCAAGGCACATTACTATAACAATTTTGCATAGCTTAACAACACTTAACTTAGTTTCAACACTTTTCGGCCTAGTGCAAAGACATTTTATTGTTGGATTGAAAATAAACAAAAACTATCGCACTTATGAGTTGGTAATTTTGTGAATCGGTATTGAATTTTGCTCTATTGAATTTTGCGGTAAGCAATTTTTTAAGTATGACCGAAAGCCTAAAATCTACTATCCTTCTACCATCCAGGTAGAGTCGAGGTAGGGTCATATACTATAATAAAAAACAAATGCTTACCAAGCAAAACACATATTCGAATAATTAAAATCGACATTATATTGTACTACAATATTCACAATTATTAAATTGTTCATTAATAACTTTTTACTTTTTGCTATACCTCTATTAACTAAACTAAGCTAAATAATTAACTAAGCAATATCCATGTATTTCCTTAGCTATAAACATTCAATATTTAAATCAATGAAGTCAGTCTTTGACAAACTGTGCAATTCTGAACTGTGCAACATGTGAACATGTGCAAGTATGTATCCTTCGCTTTTTATATCACTATCATTCATCAAAAACACAAATAAACAAGAAAGAAAAGCTAACTTCGGGCGGAGCCGAAGTTTATATACCCTTGCAGTTGATTCGCAGTCCGCTAGGTGGCGCCACGCATCTTATATTATTAGATATAAAGCGGATCGTATATAGTTGACCGATGAAATTTGGCAAATCGAATTATTTTGCCAAAAGAGGAATCCATTGAAACTCCCATCGTTCTAACTTAAAAAACAACGAAGTTATGGCATTTCCGATCAATCAGTTATATGGCAGCTATAGGATATAGTCGACCGATCCCGGCCGATCCGACTTATATACTACCTGCAAGAAAAAGAAGGATGTGTGCAAAGTTTCAACTCGATAGCTCTAAAACTGAGAGACTAGTTTGCGTAGAAACAGACAGACGGACAGACGGTCAGACGGACAGACGGACATGCTTATATCGACTCAGGAGGTGATCCTGATCAAGAATAGATATACTTTATAGGGTTGGGGATGTCTCCTTCACTGCGTTGCACACTTTTTGACCAAAATTATAATACCCTCTGCAAGGGTATAAAAACAACAAACCTGCCAATAAGACAAGCAACCTGGGATAAATTTACAACCTACACTCACAATAAAAAAAACCTAACTCACCACTAATCCTACAAAAACAATAAAACAGGCTTTATCAATAAAATTTTTCAAAAAAATTCACATCCAGCCATACCGCAAATGAAGTCAGTCTTTGACAAACTCTTTGTCTTTGATGAACTGTGCAACATGTGAACATGTGCAAGTATGTATCCTTCGCACAGAACTTCATACCTCATACCACCAGTCCACAAGCAACAAAAAATAAAATGCTTTCCAATATCGACCATATCTTTGGTAACTACAACTATAGTGGCGTTATTTATCTTTTCCCTGTACCGCTCCATCATTAGCGAGATTAGAATCCACCCGGGTTCTCTCTTCAATCTAAGAAAAGCTTTCTTTGCATGTTTCTTGTTTTGGTTTAAATAATATCAAAAGAAGCGTCGTAAAGAAAGTAAGGCGACCGGAGTGTAGCAGAGTATTGGGTTTTACGATCCACGAGGCATTCAAGATGGCTCATTAATATATACGAGTTGTAACCAAGACAAATTAGATATAAATACTTAAGGTTGTCTATGTTATTTAGTTAGATAATTATCTCTGAGTAGTCGTTTTTTAAATTAAAGCCCCCCGAACAGAACTTTGCTCAACAATGACAACAAGTAAAACAAGTAAACTCTATCTTTATCACTCCGACTATGGTGGTACCTAAAACACAAAAATCCCCTACACCCACACCAATTTGGTTTCAAAAAATGTAAATTGACCTCAGATAAACAGCTCTAAGTAGATCACATCATTACAAAGTTTCTTGATTCCAGCAAACATACCTCACGCATATATATTGACTTTGCAAGGTCTTTTGACTGAGTAGACTGAGTTGACTTTTGTCTGCACTCAATAGTATTGATATCCGAAAACTGACCACGCAGCTTGAACTGATCATACAGTTTTCTCTACTGGAAACGACGTAGAGCCTGTGAGTACGAGTCGCCCCATAAAATAAATTTTCTAATAAAAATATTGGAAACAGCCCCAAGCATCTTTAAAAATAGTAAGGTTGTGCCATTTCTGCGTTGCATATCACTGAAAATACCCTATTTTAGAGGTATAATTCCAGTAGCTAGTGGGTGTATGTTGGCAAATACGTTTTAATTTTGTGCATGAGTCAAACTCGGTCGAAACCTTAAGATACGTCGATAAAAATAGCGCTACAGTATTCTCGCTGATCGAAGGCTGAGCGTATATCGGATGTTAATTTGTTCACTTGCTCGATGGTTCCGGGATTTCTTCGGAAGCCAAATTGGTGTGCCGGGATAATTTTGCAAGCTTCCAGATGTGGTATTATTCGAGTTAGCAAGCATTTTTCAAACAAATTTAGACAAACAAGACAGAGGGCTTATTATTAGCCAAGATTAATGATACCATTAAATGGTCCCAGCATCCCGAAGAGTTTCTTATCGGGGTGGTCGTTTCGATTGGAGCGCTAAGATTTGGGTGGGCCCACCACAGAGGATACTTTGTGCTTGTTGGTGAAAGATTCTGGATGTACCTCAGCTGTGTATTTTCTTTTTGTTGGTGAATAGCCTGGTCGAGTGATCGTGTTGCTTCCTTAAGGCGTTGCTTTGATGCTGGTGATCTGCTGTTTTGCCAATCACGACGCGTGCGCCTCTTTTCTCGCACGTGCTGTTCGATTTGCTGATTAGATTTGCGATATTTGTTTCGGTCTACTTCCTGTCCTTGAGGAGTAGAGATTTTGGCTGCCATAACGAGTACTTCTTCCGCGCTCGTAGTGTAGTCTATGTCCGATTCCATGTTAAGCTCCGGAGCGAGTTCTATGTGGGCACTCACGTACTTTTTGTATTTAAGCCAGTTTTTTTTTGGCGACGTCAGGCTGAGGGGATGTTTGGTTATTTTTGGACTTTGAAGAAGCGTTAAAAGCACAGGCGAGTGGTCTGATGATAAGTCCGAGGTTGCTTTGGCACTTATTAGATTGCAAGGTATATTTTTTGTCACCGCAAAATCAATAAGGTCTGGGAGCTTGCGTGGGTCGGTTGGCCAGTATGTGGGACTTCCAAGGGAAACATAGTCCAGTTCATTTCTCACATTTATAATTGCATTGTATAATTGCCTTCCTCTGGGAGTCACTAGATGTGTGTTTTAAAAATTGTGTTTTAAACGTTCTCTAAATAGAACTCTAGTTTCGCCGTGGGCTTTCCTATCTGTGTGATCTGTACGCCTATTATTTGAAAGTTGTATTTGCTTGTAAGATGCTTTTCCACCAGTAGCATTACGTCAATATGGTTATCGATCGATTTGGATTTTCCATTCCAGATCGTAGAGCATCGGAGAAGGAGATAGGAGAAGCCGTTGGTGGTGTTTACGGAACCTAATGAGGCGAAGAAGACTTCTGGCCATATATTTGGACATGATACGGAAGTGCTCTTCAGTCTTGGTTTGCACCTTTGTTTCATGGATGTTCCCTTTGATAAGCGGGACAACATGAAAGCTGTCACTGGTCCCGATCAACGCCGCAATTCGGTTGACCAGGGCACTCGATTTTTTCTCCCTGATATAGATATGAGGGGGCTTGGGTTTTTTTGCGGTGTCTGGCGCTGGTTGGTCTTTGTCGATCTTTTGGACGCTGTTAATTTTTGTTTCATTGCCTGCCGGATTACTCTGCGGGCTGAGCTTGCGCTTAAATTGGATGTAGCGATCCAATCCAGTCTGTATGGCCGGGGCCGTTTTGGCACTTTCCGAAGTTGTTGTTTTTGTACTTGCTGTAATCGTTGATGTCGTGGTATTTTGAGTTGCAGTGGTTGTCGCTGTGGTTGCAGATATAGCAGCACTGCTTGTTGTGGGGGGGTTTTACACTGCGAACTCCATGACATGGGAGTCGGAGTGAGCAGAGCGAATGAGCAAGACCGTGCCCTATGTCTTTCAGCGATCATTGCATTTCCATTTCGATATTGCGGGTTGAAAAATAAGAGTAAACCGTTTCTTTGGTTCACTGAGCTTCTACGCTCGTTCTTTTGATCGTTGCTCAATGAGCTCATTGCGTGGCACTTATTTATTTAAACAATGCACTAGTTTTTATTTTAGCACATCACAGCTGTTAAAAAAAGCTTGTCTATTGCTTTTAATTAATTGTGGTTAAGCGTCTCTTCGCTTATATTGGGTTACCCCAGATTTTTTTTTTTTTGCTTATCAATCCTAACAGAAAAAGTGATCGGAATCTTCGAAGCCTTGAAAAGAAAATCTGTAATCTGCTCTGACTCCCTTGGATATCGAAGCCATCTAAAAACCCACCAAACTTCAACAAATACCCTGCGAACATCCGATCACATTCGCAAACAAAACATCCAAAAATTAAATATAATGGAGACAAGACACACCAACAAGAACATGCGGACAGAACTTCAAAAAAAAACCACTCATATACATAAAAAAATGTTCAAGCATTGAACATGATACGAATTACAAAGATAGAATGTGAGAGATCGGACCCATGGGAATAAGTAATCAACAGCATGGTCTAAACAAATATATATGTGGTGCACTTCTTGTAAGAGACTATCGCACTATCTTTCTTGGAAGGGAAGTGTATGAAATAAAAACAGTTTTGAAACGGAACTCTTTGGAGTAATTATATTATTTATGGGGCTCCTCCTAACATTTGGTCCTTCGAGGCACCCTGACGTTTTAACAGGGGGGGCCCTGTGGCAAGAGACTCAGGTTTAAAAATCTGGCACCTATAACACTAGTTTACAAATTTAAATGTAATCGAGTGAACCTTAAAATTGATGATTGTTTTATAGTAATTTGGGGTCGGAGAACACGAAAATGACATCCGTTTATTTTTCTTAAGAACCGTTTTTGAGATATTTTTGAAAATCGTGTTTTTGAGGTCCTTTTTCAGTTTTTTGGTAATATCTCATGAAAAAAACTGTTTACAAACAAAAAAAGGATATTGATTGACAGGTATTGAAGTAACGTTTACGTGGATATATAATATGTGCAGATTGAATCAAATCTCTGTAATGCACAAGCGAACAAAGTACAAAAATAGTGTCATTTTCGACCAATTTTGAAAATTTCAATTTTTCAGATCGATTTTTACCAAAAAAAACAATTTTTTTTCTAAGGTTTCAATATTTGAGGGAAAAGATTTATTATTTACCAACAATTTAAGCCTAAGATTATCCAAATTGAGTAAGAAGTTTAAAAGTTATAGTAATATTAACATTTTGACACTTCATAAATTAGGTCGAAAAAAACATTTATCACTCAAATTTTTTCGTTTGTGATCAATTTTCTCTTCACGCACTTGCATCTTGCAAACATTTTATCTGAAATCCAAGACATCCAAGAAGAGAAAATTGATCACAAACGAAAAAATTTGCGATCTGGGTAAAAAAGAGCTCTGTTTAAATATCGTAGTCCTCTGTTGTTTCCTCGAAGAGGTAAGGAACACAGAGAATAAAATAATATAAATGCCAATGAGCATAATTAAATAGAAAGGAAAAACAAAAATAAATATTTTGTTTCTTTCTATAGTGTTTTTTCCGGAACGACACCGGAATAAAAAATATATAAAAGAAAAAATTTGTATGTTGGCGTATCTGAAGCCCTACATCGGAAAAGTTAAAAAGAAAAACTAATTGTGATTACTTGAAAAAGTGATTGTGGACAAAAGAAATTAAAAAAAAATAAATAAAATCAACAAAAATTAAATCGGAAAACATCAACAAAAATAAAAAAAAACAAGAAAGGAAAGCTAACTACGGGCGGAGCCGAAGTTGATATGCCCTTGCAGTTGAGTCGCAGTTCGCTAGGTGGCGCCACCCATCTTATTTTATTAGATATATAGCGGATCGTTTATAGTCGGCCGATCCTTATGAAAATTTGCAGATCAGTTTTTCCCAAAATAGAATCTGTACCAAATCCCATCTTTCTAACTTAAAAAATACCAAAGTTATGCCAATTTCGATCTTTCTATGACAACTATAGGATATAGTCGGCCGATCCTTATGAAATTTTGTACACAGGATATTTTGGTATATATAACACGTGTGGAAAGTCTCAACTTTCTAACTTAAAAAACACCAAAGTTATGGCATTTCCGATCAATCAGTTATATGGCAGCTATAGGATATAGTCGACCGATCCCGGTCGTTCCGACTTATATACTGCCTGCAAAGGAAAGAAGGATGTGTGCAAAGTTTCAACTCGATAGCTTTAAAACTGAGAGACTAGTTTGCGTAGAAACAGACAGACGGACATGCTCATATCGACTCAGGAGGTGATCCTGATCAAGAATATATATACTTTATAGGGTCGGAGATGTCTCCTTCACTGCGTTGCACACTTTTGACCAAAATTATAATACCCTCTGCAAGGGTATAAAAAAAAGTTCAAATGTCGACAAAAGAAAAAATTTCAATTATAGAAGACCAGGTGCGTCTCAGTGGCAAGTAGATGCGCTTCTCGCAAAAAATGCCTATTTAGAAGAGGATAGAGTGTCACTTAAAAGTATTGAGCTTAGAGCCTGCACGAACCATAATTATTTGGTTCAACTTGGTGCTGTAGAGCACGAATACTTTACAAAAAATCATTTCGATAGCATGCTTTCAAAATGTAAGTCCGCAAAGGAAAAATTAACAAGAAAGGAAAGCTAACTTCGGGCGGAGCCGAAGTTGATATACCCTTGCAGTTCAGTCGCAGTCCGCTAGGTGGCGCCACGCATCTTATATTATTAGATATATAGCGGATCGTATATAGTCGGCCGATCCTTATGAAATTTGGCATATCGAATTATTTTGCCCAAAAAGTAATCTGTACCAAGTCCCATCTTTCTAACTTAAAAAACACCAAAGTTATGCCAATTCCGATCGTTCTATGACAGCTATTGGATATAGTCGGCCGATCCTTATGAAATTTTGTATATAAGATATTTTGGTCAAACATAACATGTGTGGAAAGTCCCAACCCTCTAACTTAAACAACACCAAAGTTATGGCATTTCCGATCAATCAGTTATATGGCAGCTATAGGATATAGTCGACCGATCCCGGCCGTTCCGACTTATATACCTGCAAGGAAAAAAAGGATGTGTCCAAAGTTTCAACTCGATAGCTCCAAAACTGAGAGACTAGTTTGCGTAGAAACCGACAGACAGACAGACAGACGGACAGACGGACATGCTCATATCGACTCAGGAGGTGATCCTGATCAAGAATATATATACTTTATAGGGTCGGAGATGCCTCCTTCACTGCGTTGCACACTTTTGACCAAAATTATAATACCCTCTGCAAGGGTATAAAAATATTATTGGCCACGATGAGCTCTTTTCTAGGCTTGAGGGTGCTATAAGGAATCTCGAGGATTACCTCGAGCAGACTTACATAGAAATTGAGGAAAGGAAAGCTGAAACCTTTCCGATAAGAATTAAAAAATTAAAAATGTTTCTCAGCAAAGTAGAAACAGTGTCCGAATTAATAAATATTGAAGGGCTTAATAATAAATATATGCCCAAAATAATAGAGCTCAGAGAAGATGTTGAAATACACATTGAGCTCATGAATAATAAAATCGAAGTAAGTCGATTAGAAAAGTAGCCCTAAAATGGACGAACTACCTACCCTACCAAAAATTGAGGTTCCCAGTTTCTTTGGAGACTCCAAAGATTGGGATAATTTTTATGAGTTATTCAAGGAGCTTGTGCATACAAGAATGGATGGTCCATCCTTGAAGCTTAACCTTAAAAGTTAAGAAAAAAGTAAAAGTAAAGAAAAATAAATTTGGACTCATATAGGCATTTATAAAATACAATTGATTCTATAAATGACTCAATTTATATGATGCGTCTTAAAGCAAATCTGACCGAGGAATCAGATTGCATTTTTGCGCTTATTATTAAAAAGAAATTTAATATTGAGGCTCTGCAACAATATGAGGGTCAAGTAAAAAAGTCAAATGACATCCAAAATTTGAAAGATGTCATAGAATTTTTAGATCAACGGCTTAGTTTGTTGACATCAGTTAGAAATGAGTTACCAACTAGAAAAATAATACAAAAAAATCACATAAATAACCAACCATGCCCGATGTGCAAAATGCCCGGCATCAATTAATTGTTTGCTATAAATTAAAGCATTAAGTCCTCAAGAAAAAACGAATATGGTAAAAAATTGAATTGGTGCTACAGATGTTTAAAGCACAGTTCAAACTCAAAATGTCCAAGCGAGCTAGTATGCTCGTATTGTCAAAAATTACACCATAGCATGTTACATTTTATAAAAGACAATGTAAATACATGCATGACCTCTGAACCAGCGTTGTTGGCCACGGCATATGTTCAGATTAAAGGTCAAGATGGTGAATTCGGGAAATTTAGAGCATTAATTGACAATGGGTCACAGAGCACTCTAATTTCTGAAGAAGCGGCACAAAAACTTAAGTTGCCAAAAATAAAAGCGCACACAGAAATAAGCGGAGTATCAGCAACAGGTGCCTGTGTTTCAAATCACAAATTAAAATTGACAATCAGGAATAATTCTAAATATTCAAAAGAAGTGAGCACAAACGCAATTGTTTTGCCAAAATTAATGAAAAGTCTTCCCACAAACAAAATTTTTATAAATAAGTCGGATTGGAAAGGATTCTATTTAGCGGATCGCAATTTCGACAAACCTGGTCGAATTGACCTGGTAATTGGTGCGGATTTATATCCACAAATTTTACTGCCGGAGATAACCAAAAAGGGTATGCTTCTTGGGCAAAAAACTATCTTTGGATGGACAGTGTCCGGATGCACGAAATCCAGGGGTAGTAAGTCAATTGTAGCAACCAGTATCGAGCTCAAAGAAATGGACCGATATTGGAGCTTCCTGTTATGAATCATACAGCAGAAATAGCTCACCTGGCCAAACAAATAGAAGATTTGAAAGCACAAAATTTTAATTTGAAAAATATCGACTTTCATCATGTGTCAGGTCATAGCTCCTTAATTTTGGTAATGATAATCAAAACTGTACTTATTATATCCTATTTAAGGAAATAAAAGTCGAAAAACAACTGTTGGCATAGCACTGCCGAATGTTAAAAAAAAATATGTTTATTTTATCACTGTGGACGGAAGTCCACGAGGTGACGACCTGGACGCCTTGGCGTGCGTATGTTTATTGTATAAAGTAATGGTTTTTTACATATATTGAAGTAATCAATCAAACAAAAAAAGAAAAGTTATATCTAAAAAAAAATAAGAAACAAAATAAGTAAAATTTACAGTCCACTAAAAAAACGAATGAAAAAAGTTTTCAAGATGTCCACTAAAAAAAAAAATTACAAAAAAAAAATATTTTACAGTCCACCAAAAAATCGAATGAAAATAATAATTAATTTAAAAATGTAAACACAAGTCAAGCACTTTTGTGGCCCCTTACAGGATGTTCAAACATTAAGTTGAACATGGGAGCTAATAAAATAACTTAAACAATGTTGAAATATTTAAAAATATGAAATTGAATCAAGTAATTAACAACATATTGTTATCGAACAATTATAATAATAATAATTTTCTAATATTGAAGAAAAGAAATTTAAACAAGAAAGGAAAGCTAACTTCGGGCGGAGCCGAAGTTGATATACCCTTGCAGTTCAGTCGCAGTCCGCTAGGTGGCGCCACCCATCTTATTTTATTAGATATATAAAGGATCGTTTATAGTCGGCCGATCCTCATGAAAATTGGCAGATCAGATTGTTTTCCCCAAAATAGAATCTGTACCAAATCCCATCTTTCTAACTTAAAAAGCACCAAAGTTATGCCAATTCCGATCGTTGTATGACAGCTATAGGATATAGTCGACCGATCCCGGCCGTTCCGACTTATGTACTACCTGCAAGGAAAAGAAGGATGTGTGCAAAGTTTCATCCGATAGCTCTAAAACTGAGAGACTAGTTTGCGTAGAAACCGACAGACAGACGGACAGACGGACATGCTTATATCGACTCAGGAGGTGATCCTGATCAAGAATATATATACTTTATAGGGTCGGAGATGTCTCCTTCACAGCGTTGCACACTTTTGACCAAAATTATAATACCCTCTGCAAGGGTATAAAAAACAAAAGTATACATATACAGTCCGCTATCTAGCGTTATCAAAGACAATATAATGAATTTAAAAAGAAATAAAATGTACACCTTTTTTGTGGCCTTTTGCAGAATGTTCAAGCATTGAACATGATACGAATTCCAAAGATAGAATGTAAAAGATCGGACCCATGGAAATAAGTAATCAACAGCATGGTTTGAAAACGATCTCCTGCAGTCTAAACAAATATTTATGTGGTGCACTTGAAGCACTTAAGAAAGGGTCACATAGCATGTCAGCGTGCAGTCCGTTGATAAGTAGTTTTAAATAGATTTAAGATATTCATTTATCTTTCTTTTAAAAGAAATGTATGAAATAAAAACAGTTTTTTGAAACGGAACTCATTGGAGTAACACCATTATTTAAGGGGCTCTTCTTAACACATATACGTAAATAAAATGCAAAAAACAACAAAAAAGGAAAGCTAACTTCGGGCTAAGCCGAAGTTGATATACCCTTGCAGTTAAGGTTGTTCCATTTCCGATCGTTCAGTTATATGTCGTCTATAGGATATGGTAGGCCGAACCTTATGAAATTTGGCAGGTCGAATTAAATTGCCCAAAATAGATCGTCCAATTCCGATCGTTCAGTTATATGGCAGCTATAGGGTATAGTCGGCCGATCCTTATGTAATTTAGCAAATTCTTTTTCTCAAAATAGAGTCTGTACCACGTCCCATTTTTCTAGCTTAAAAAACACCAAAGTTATGTCAATTTCGATCGTTCTATGACAGCTATAGGATATGATCGGCCGATCCTTAATTTTTTCTTGAAATTTTGTACATCAGTTATCTTGGCCAAATATACCATGTGTGGAAAATACCAACCCTCTAACATAAAAAACACCAAAGTTATGGCATTTCCGATCAATCAGTTATATGGCAGCTATAGGATATAGTCGACCAATCCCGGCCGTTCCGACTTATATACTACCTGACTCCAATTATAGTCCCAGTGTGTCAGCCATCCTTCTGGTGATTATGTTAATCTGTGATCCAGAATTTAGGAGTGTGCCTCATTGCCGAGGGGGTCCGGCTGGTCCATGTATTGCCACTTGGGCGGTTGGTAACAGAACTGTGGGCTTATCTGTAAGCAGGGCTGTGGCTGAACACACCACTCGTGATGAACTGGATCGAAGTGGAGCGGTCGAAAGCTCTTGGATCGCGGACTTCATCTTCATTTCTTTAATCTTCATAGCCGTTCATATTGGTATCGACCCTTTAGTCGTTGCCAGGCATCGTGGTATTTTGTCTGTCTGCCAATTGATGTTGAGATTAGATTTTTTGCTTCACCTATTACTGATTCTCCAAATGACGGAATTTTACTGCATCGCTGTAGTCTTGATTGTGGATGCATTCCGTAAAAATTTCATAGAATCGTAGCTAATGTCGGTAATCTCTGTCAAACTTTGGAATCTCGACCGGCGGAATCACGAACGTTGAGGCGGAAGACCTGTGTGTGGCTCTCTGCCCTTCTTGGTGTTCCTCGCTTAGAAAAGAGCCAGAGTTATTAGACCTACCACCATTAAAGGTACGTCGTACTTGTGCTGGGATCATGCTCTTTCATGAAATCATTCTTGGTCAAGTTGACTCGAAACTTTTACTGGAAAAGATACTTTTTCTGTTCCAACCAGGTCCTTCCGACCCTGGTTACAAATTTGCAGATCTAATTTTGCGGATCATGATCCTTTTCGTGTTATCTGTAAAAATTATAACCTATTGTTACATTTCTTTTCCGCTGAATCAACCCTAGATGTAATAAAATGTAAATTGATTGTTTCTTTATTAGAATAATTCAGCCTTACTCTTAATTATAATTAATTTTACAAGTTTTAAAAATAATAGTTCTTTGTTACATTCAATAAATAATTAAAGTAAAATATTCCGCTTGTACGACCTGAAATCGATCGCTAGTATGTCCATCTGTAGTAATTTTAGGATCCAAATCAATAAAGTTTTGATGGCCGTCCACAATCTCTTTTCATAACTCATATCTCATATCCACAATATCTTTCTATAACTTCACATGTTGCCTGGTGTAAACCGATACTTTCTTTCCTCGAGTCCTCGAGATCGTCGAGCCGTTCTACTTGCCTTTATTTTAGTGAGGTATTCTTTAAGTCCTCTGTAAGAACTTATCCGCTAGTCTTAGGCGGTGCCTTGGGCTCGAAGTTTACTCCAGTTTTTCGGGGCCGCGGTGCCGGGCTTGACCCTGAGGGTATTCCATCCGAAAATATGGCTTCATATTTTTTGACAAGGTCTGTGAGTGCCTTGGCCTTTGAAAAATATTCATTGTCTGGACTCAGTGCTAACTCGGCTAACTAACTGGAGCTTGGCATGGTTTTTTTGAAATTGGGTTCACACGTGGGTAAGCTGCTGAAGTCGCTCATCGAAGTACCCTTCGTTATGACTAAATGTACCTGGATTCTGCAAGGGACTGCTCGGGTTGACTAGGCGCTAAAGTTGATATGAGATACTTGAAGTCCTAGGTTGGTTATACTCAAGTACATATGCTAAGGGGTTTCGGCTGATTCCGTATCAGCCGGTGCTTCTGGCTGTCCGTTTCACGGGAGCAACACTCAAAGTAGGTTAGGTCCAAAATAAAGACAGTTGCGAATACAGACTATATCGGTTCGTTACTCGCTGCTAAGTTGTGGCACTTAAAACCAGCCTTCTTTGAGTGTTGGTCCCGTGAAACGGACCACAAGTAGGACTTTCCTTAACCAACCTACTTCGAGTGTTACTCCTGTGTAAACGGACCACAAGTAGGACTCTCTTTACCTAACCTACTTCGAGTGTTGCTCCTGTGTAAATGGACCACAAGTAGGAATCAATTTATCTAAGCTACTTCGAGTGTTGCTTCCGTGAAACGGACCGCCAGTGGCACCAGTAGCGAAACCCCTTACCATATGTACTTGAGGATAACCAACCCATGACTTCAAGTATCTCACATCAACTTCAGCCTGATCAGAGCAAGCGCCTGGTCTACCCGAGCAGACCCTTGAAGAATCCAGGTACATTTAGTCAGAAAATTTCATTCTACATTCTTTGAGACTCCGGGACCTACCGTTATGCCGCATATCGCTCTTCGGAACACGTTCTTTACACCATTGAGAAGCTTTTTAAATATCTATTTTACTTTCTTTAAGACTAAATGTCTTAAAAGTAGACAAAAAAAATACACATAGAATAAATTCTTTTAAAATTTATTTTTCAAAATTCCTTTCCGTTTCACTTCCTCTCTTTATCTGAAAGAGATCGGACGTGTTTTTTTTTTGTGCGCACTGCGGTTTTATAAAAAATCTTATTAGTTAACTTTAAACATTCCGGTGTTTATTTTTATTTCTTTTCTCGTTCAATAGAGATGCTTATCTCTATTCTTCTCGCTCTCATTAATCCCCTTTTCGTTTCCCTGGTGCAGTGGTTCAAGGTACGTCAATAATAAAAACAAAAAATATGAATAAAATAATTATTTAATTATTTAGTAATCATGGAACTTAAACTTGTATATGCGTTGAAGTCTAATAATAAAACAATCTCCTCTTCCCAGCCTACCATCCACAGCTGCCTTTGTGAAAACGTTTTACTAAGTGCTAAGTGTGCCGGGATGCTATCTCTGGTCTCCACTTTTGCTGTGACGGTTGAAGTGCTGTTCAGGACGTTCATGATCCAGATTAAAAATGGATTCAAGGAGTTGATTAGCGGTTTTCGTAAAACAAATGACCAACTCTGAGCGCTCGATACAAAGTTTAGTAGTCTTAAACTACTAAATGAGTCTCCAAAGCGTAAGAAACCCTCTTTTAGTGATGTGTTTGTGGCGAATAATCCGCAGCCTACCGAGCCGACAATTATGAAGCCGCTTATATCTCTGGCCACCCCAAGAGACGGACCAGTGAAAAATTTGGCTTCAAGTGATCCCAGACCCAAAAGTTCAAACGCCCTAAACAGTCACCAAACAAGGTACTCAACCGTCCGGAGCCCCGGTACGAACTGATGCCGCAATAATAGTTACGGCGGCACCAAACCCCTTGAAGGTGATCCCACCATCGAAACACATTTTTATTTCCCGGCTTGCCCTGATACTTCTGAGATTAATATCTCGGGTTACATCAAAGCCAAAACAAAAGCCGAAGGTGGTGGATATTACAAAATTTAAATCTTCTTCTTCTGATCTTACAGTCGTCTATCAAGGTGGAAGCTAAGGTACGTTATTTCGTTAGCTTGAGGAATCTGCATACTGTTTAGTAAAAGCGGAGGGCATGTTTGTCTATTAAGAGTAAACGTTACATGTTTACACTATTGTTCGTTTATTTTAATGCGCCCATCGAACAGAAACCTCACCACTACTATTAGATGATTAGCCAGTTGGTTTGTTGCTTGCGTTGGGCATCTGGAGCGACTAAGGATAGCGGTATCGTCGGCGAACGTTGACGTTGTTAGTTGTGCGTTTGTGGGAATATCCGAAGTATACAAAACATATAGACACGGGCCAAGTGCGCATTCTTATGGAACTCCAGCTTCGATGATGTAGTCGCCCGAGTTAGCTGCGTTGCATCTCACTGAGAAAACCCTATTGTAGGGGTAAAATTCCAGTAGATTGTGGGTGTATGTAAGCAAATATGTTTTAATTTTGTGCATGATTCCATTAAGCCATACCCGGTCGAAAGCTTGAGAAACGTTGAAAAAAAATAGCGCTACAGTTTTCTCGCTGTTCGAAGGCTGAGCGTATTTTGGATGTTAATCTGTTCACTTGCTTGATGGTTCCGGGGTTTTGTCGGAAGCCAAATTGGTGTGCCGGGATAATTTTGCAAGCTTCAAGATGTGGTATTATGGGAGTTGGCAAGCATGTTTCTAAAAATTTTGACAAGCAAGATAGAAGTTTTTTTGGTCTGTACGATGAAGGAGTTGTGTGGTCTTTTCCATGCTTCGGTATCATTATAATGATGGATTTCATTATGGATGATGGATTCCACTTTTTTGGGAAATAGCCAAGATTAATGATACCATTTAATAGTTTGCAGACGACCTCCATAGCGCATTTTGGAAGTTCAATCAGCATCTTTGGCGTCAGTAGGACACCGTTCGGCCGGAATGAAGGTGCAGTTGGCTGAGGGCAGCCTCTAGATGAATGACTGGCCGGAGGAATGAATTTGCGGCAGGGTTTGGCTGGAAGACACTTTTGAGCTGTGTAGCTCGGTTTTCGTCGCTGCGAGCCCAGTATCCCGAAGAGTTTCTTCGGGGTAATCGGAGTGGTCATTTCGTTTGGGGCGCTACGATTTGGGTGGTCCCTCCACAGGGGATACATTGTGCTTATAGGTGAAAGATTCTGGATGTACCTCAGCTGCGCATTTTCTTCTTGTTGGTGAAGGGCCAGGTCGAGTCATCGGGTTGCTTCCTTAAGGTATTACTTTGATGCTGGTGATCTGCTCTTTTGCCAATCACTGTTCGATTTGCTGATTAGATTTGTGGTATTTGTTTCGGTCTACTTCCTGCCCTTGAGGAGTAGAGATTTTGGCTGCCACAACGAGTATTTCTTCCAGGGCGCTCGTAGTGTAGTCGATGTCCGATTCCATGTTAAACTCCGGAGCGAGTTCTATGTAAGCACTTAAGAACTTTTTGTATTCAAGCCAGTTCATTTTTGGCGACGTCAGACTGAGGGGGTGTTCGGTTATTTCTGGGCTTTGAAGAAGCGTTAAAAATACAGGGAGTCACTAGACGGGATCCTCTCCCTAGTCACCTGCGGCTATAAAACGATCCCCAAGTGAATTGTAGAAGTCCATAAATTGTACTTCCGAGATTGAGAAACGAGGAGGGCAGTTAACGGTAGCGATTGAAATGCTTCCGTTTCTTGACTGAATTTGTATCGATGTGGCCTGCAAGAAGTTTGTTTAAAACCTTTTGTTAAAATGGTGTTTTAAACGTTCCCTGATTAGAACTCTAATTGAGTTAAAAATCAGGGAGTTCTAAAGTGCATTGCACTGGACCGTTGCGTTTATGTGGCTCTTCAACTGTGATTCTCCGATGTAAAAGATATTGCAGCTTGTAGATTGGGTGGATTTCGTTCTTCTTCAGATACATGCTTTCTGGCTCGAGCTCGACTTTGAAGGTTGAAGGGTTGTGGCTTTTTATCTTTATTTAGAATGTTAATAACATTCTTGGCGGAGAAGCCCTTTTCATTAAGGCGGTTTTTATTTTCGCGGCGGTAACATCGGGTTCGATTCCCTTTACTACCACTTGTATGCCCTTGCTGCTTTTCAGCTGGTACGTGTAATAGTTTTTCTGAGCATTGTCCATATATTTGGACACGATACGGAAGTGCTCTTCAGTCTTGGTTTGCACCTATGTTTCGTGGATGTTCCCTTTGATAAGCGGGACAACATGAAAGTTGTCTCCGTTCCCGATCAACGCCGCAATTCGGTTGATCAGTGGGTGCCCTGGTTTTTCGCCCTGATATAGATTGGAGGGGGCTTTGGTTTTTTTTGCGGTGTCTTGTGCTGGTTGGTTTTCGTCAACCTCCGCCACTAGGGCAAATCTGTTACTACTGGATCTGCCTGGTTCTTCGTCGATCTTCTGGACGCTGTTAATTTTTGTTTTATTTCCTGCCGGATTACTCTGCGGGCTAAGCATGCGCTTAATTTGGATGTAGCGATCCATTCCAGTCTGTGTGGGGCCGGGGCCGCTTTAGCACTTTCCGAAGTTGTTGTTTTTGTACTCGCTATAGTCGTTGATGTCGGGGTTTTTTGAGTTGGAGTGGTTGTCTTTGGATGCAGAAATTGTAGCACTGCTTGTTGTTGGTGCGAAATTTTGTTCCGCCATTGGAGGGGGGTTTTACACTGCGAACTCCATGACGTGGGAGTCGGAGTGAGCAGAGAAGGTAAGCAAGACCGTGCCCTTTGGCTTTCAGCGGTCACTAGAGTTGGGTTGCTCTTAATCGCCGATTTTTCCATTTCGGTATCGCGGGTTGAAAAATAAGAGTAGGATCCGTTTCTTTGGTTCACTGAGCTTCTACGCTCGTTCTTTTGATCGTTGCTCAATGAGCTCACTGCGTGACACTTATTTATTTATGCACTAGTTTTTGTTTTAGCTCATCACAATTGTTCACATCACAAAAGCTTGTCTATTGATTTTCATAAATTGTGGTTTAGCTTTTTTTCGCTTATATTGGGTTATCCCAGATTTTTTTTATTGCAACTATTATGTTGCTGTTTTCCCGGAGCTCGGGCCAGCTTTTGGTTAGAGAGCATTTTCGTCTAGAACATCAGCCATGTATGGGGAAGAAAAAAAATTACCAAACCTATAGTTGTAAAACTTCCACATGTTACGGCCACTGACTAACCTTCCACAGCATCTTCCTCAGTTTATAAAAACTAATGTCTTCATTAACACTTATCTATCACTGTGGATGGAAGTCCACGAGGTGACGACCAGCATGCCTTGGCGTGCGCGAGGAGACTCTATATATAACCCAAGAACTACACATTTTCTGTACGTTTTAATTATTGTTTTAATTAGATATTGGTATTGTTTTAATTCGATAATTTCCAAAAATTTTCCAAAAGTCGTTTGGTTGGGAGAAATTCGGTTGAAAGTTTAGGGTGAAAAATTTGAATCACTAAATTGTGACTGGTGGAGACATTTTAGTCCCCAAATAGAATATTTTTATATATTCGCATTCTACTCCTAAATACGCGTCGATTGGTACCTCAACCCGATCTGACATGCGCAACTTTTGATGTACAACTTTTTGAAATACTTTAAGCTTACGTTAAAAAATTATAAGAGGAAGGGAAAGCTAACTTCGGGCGGAGCCGAAGTAGATATACCCTTGCAGTTAAGGTTGTTCAATTTCCGATCGTTCAGTTATATGTCGTCTATAGGATATAGTAGGCCGAACGTTATAAAATTTGGCAGGTCGAATTATATTGCCCAAATAGAATCCGTAGAAAATCCTGTCATTCAAGCTTAAAGACACCATAGTTTTGCCGATTCCGATCGTTCAGTTATATGGCAGCTATAGGATATAGTCGGCCGATCCTTAGCAAATCGATTTATTTTGCCCAAAATAGAGTCTGTACCAAGTCCCATCTTTCTAACTTTAAAAACACCAAAGTTATGTCAGTTCCGATCGTTCTATGACAGCTATAGGATATAGTCGGCCGATAATTATTAAATTTTGCAGATAAGATATCTTGGACAAACATCATGTGTGTTTTAACATGTGGGCAAAGTCCCAACCCTCTAGCTCGAAAAACACCAAAGGTTTGACATTTCCGATTATTCAGTTATATGTCAGCTGTGGGATATAGTCGACCGATCCCGGCCGTTCCGATATACTACCTACGGAACAGAAGGATGTGTGCAAAGTTTCAACTCGATAGCTCTAAAACTGAGAGACTAGTTTGCGTAGAAACCGACAGGCAGACGGACAGACGATGAAGATGAAGAAGATCCTGATCAAGAATATATATACTTTATAGTGTCGGAAATGTCTCCTCCTCTGCGTTGCACACTTTTGACGAAAATTATTATACCTCTGCAACTTTGTTAATTAAAAATCATATCTTTATAATCAAGAAAGATATTAAAACGTGCATTACACCGTTAAAAAGGTTTTATACATATCTTTAAGACCAAATGTCTTCATTGAAGAAAATAAAATACACCGAAAATAATTTTTTTTTAAGAAACAAAAATATTTTTAAAATTGGCTTATTCGATCTTATTTATATTGAACGTAAGGAGAGCCCTTGAGATAAATTAACTTTAAATATATCGCTTATATCTGGCAAAAGGACAAATTTGTGCAATAAACTTGAAAATGTGAAGTAAATTCTTTCAACTTTTACTTTATTTAAATAAATAAAATCGAAAGTTTGACGCAGAACTTTTTAGAGAATTTATACATATTTATATTCTGCATCCCATTTTGACTTGCAGTATTTTTGAACGCTCTGATGTTTTTTTAGATAGAGCTATCCGGTGTGGACACCTAGACTCTCATGATACCTAAGCATACCCAGTTTGTGCTAAACTTTACCCCGCCCGTTTTCACCACCGAAATTAAAATCTTCCCAATGCTTAATTAATAACTACAAAACAAAATTCAGCCAAATCGGAAATTTTATTTAATATTAGTTTTTAAATAAAAAAAATTTATTCAATTGTACCAAAAAAGTTTTAGAAAAGTTATTAAGTTTTAGAGAAATTTGGGGGAAATCAAAATAAATTTAAATTAAATTTACTCATCACTAATCCCAATTCTCTTGAATACGAGTCGATTGGTGACTGAACTATCCCGATCAGACATTCTAGTCAGAACTAGAAAAAAAATGTTCCCCGTTTTTATTGTAATATGCACATATATGCACAATTAATATCTTTTATATATATATCGACCACCCACTGTACCAAGAGTACTTAAAGGTAGTAGTAGTGTAGCACTTTGTCGCCGTGTTTATGTTATCCAAGGTCTCGGTCATAAACCTAAGTGCACCGAAATATGAATCGCCCGCTGTGCCTTTGCTGTACGCCGAAAAGTGCATATTTCCGCATATACGTAACACGAGTGGACCTTATGCATGTCCACATACCTCTGCCTAAGCGAACATAACATAAATATATATTCATATATAAATATTTAAGAATACATAACCGTCTCTCCGCTGCCGCTTTGGGCAGCGCAGCTACGAGACTTAGACCTCCTTGAACTCCTAAGTAAAATTGTAAAACCAGAAACTCCCATGAGCTCGGAGCGGCAACAACAGCTGCTCCGAACATAATCCAAATGAATAAAATGAATAAAGAATTAAACTAAAACTTTTGGTTTGGGAACGCATCTACATACTTGGAGAACCTTCGATAAAACAATACATGGCGACCGTGATAGGACACAGGACATCGAAGGATCTCCAACACTTTAGACATCGAATGATCCACGACTAAAAACATAAAAAAAAAAACTGAGTGAGTAAAGTGATGTGATGGGAAAGCATGGAGTACAACGAAAAAAAAAAGGGGAAGAAGGAATAGCGCATCAGAGAGAGAGACTTCTCTTTATGAAAATTTCAGTACCCGCATGGTCAACAGCTCAATAGCTAACGAGCTAAAACGAGCTTGATTGCTGATGGGATTGAAATCCCAATCCCATCTACTCACTCAAGTATTATAAAAACACTTGAAAAACAAACTATTGAATATTTATTTATTTATTTATTATTAAAGATAGATAAGTTTACAAAACTAGACTAACTTAGTTGATAAAGCGCTGGCAGCAAGGCCTTCGGCTTTTAAGGTTAATGATATTTAAGTCTATTAGTATGATTACATATTGTTTGTTGTATTTAGGCTACTTAGTTGGTAGATTTTATTTATGTACATTTTGAGTATTTTTAAATTTTGTGGTATAGGTTTTTAAGATTTTTTCTAAATTATCAGGGCTGAGTTCGTTAAGGAGATTTAATGGGTTTGTATTTTTGAAGATGGATAGTTTTATAGGGAGGTAGTGTGTCCTAGTCTGAGGCGTCTTATTTTAATTTGATCTAGTCTGCTTGATTTGGGATGGAAGGATCTGCAATAACTGTCGATGTTTGAATTGTCTTTGTTAATGTTTTTGTTCCCTTGATTGCATTGTTCTATGTTTAGTTTATTTCTTGTTAGGAATTCTAGTTTTAAGTGTCTGTTTATGTGTGTTAAATTAATATTTGGGGTGTAAATATGGGGCATATTGCATGTCGATTTTGCTGTTTGGTCTGCTAGTTCGTTGCCTGTTATGCCTACATGACCAGGGATCCACAATAGTTTAATTTTTGGGGCTAGTTTTGTAAGGAGTGATCTGATTTTGTTGGAGTAAAAATTGTTGTTGTTTGTGTTTTTTATGGCGTCAATTGCTGAGAGAGAGTCAGAGCAGATCATGAACTTTCCCATTGTGTTTTTGACTTTGTCGATCGCTACTAATATGGCTATTATTTCTGCGCATAGTACTGATGAGTGTGAGGGTAGGATACCATATTTAATAATATATGTATCTGTCGTGATAGCCATATGATATAGTGGAGTTCATTTTTGATTCGTCCGTAAATATGAATTTGTGTTTTTATGGCTGTCTTTGGTATGTTCGTATAGTTTCCTGTATGTGTCTGGTGGAGTGGTTTGTTTTTTGTGCACTCTAAATGTTGTGTCTATGAGGTTTGGGAGATCCCAAGGTGGCTGGTATTTCTGTAGTTTAACTGGTTCGTAGGGTAGGTTTAGTGCTTGGCAAAGGTTTATTGTGCGGTCTATGATTGATGGGTTCTTTTTTGGTTTATTTTGATTTACAAGTTTGTGTATTGGTGTATCTTTGGACAATATAAGGTTTTTTATGAGTTTGGCTGTTTGAAGGTCCCGTTTTTGCTCTAATGGGAGGATGTTGGCTTCGTATAGCAAGTTATTTATGGGTGTGGTTCGGTAGGCACCAAGGGCTAGACGGATTGCAGTGTTAAATGGTGTTTTTAATTTGTTTAGTACGCTTTTTGAAGCCTGTCCGTATAGAAACAGTCCATATTCCATTTTTGCTATGACTGTTGCTTTCGCGACGTGGAGTAGTGTTTGTGTGTTACAATTGAATTTGATGTTGGAGAGGCATTTTATGATATTCAATTTTTGGTGTAGTGATGGAAGGAGTGATTTTATGTGTGTGTCCCATTTGTATTTACTGTTTATGGTTATCCCTAAGATTTTGAGTGCTGTTACTTGTTGTATTGGTGTATTGCTACAGCTTATGGTGCTAGTGCAATTGTGTTTTAGGCAAATATGGAGGTGTTGGCATTTAGCTAAGGATAAAGATACCCCTGAGTATGAGCACCAGCTGTTTATGTCATGTAATAAGTTGTCTAGGTTGAAATTAAGGTTTTTGTTGTTTTTGAAATTTATAATGAGGAAAAAATCATCGGCGTATGCGTTAAATTTAATTTCTCTGTGTAAAGATATTATGTTTGAGAGTTTATTGTATTCGATGAGGAATAGGATTACCGATATAGGTGATCCTTGTGGGATACCGTTGGATAATGGGAGTGAATTTGACATGTGCGCACCGACTTTGACAATTATTTTACGTTTGAGCATAAAATTCTTGACATAATTGATTATTTTAGGGACTGTTTTCCATTCCTGGAGTTGGTCAATAATAGTGTGCACACCTACTCGATCAAAGGCTCTTGAAAAGTCAAGAGTGACGAAGGAGGTGTGCCACTTCGACTTCATTATGAGATGGTCTACGTATTTGAGACTATCCGAAGTCGATTTGCCTTTTTTAAAGCCGAATTGGTTTGTATTTAAGAGATTAATGTGGGTCACATATCACCATAGTCTTTTCGCTATGATTTTGTCTAGTGTTTTTGCTAGGCACCAGTTGAGAAAAATAGGTCTGTATGAAGAGATGTTTGTTTTGTCAGTTTTAGGTTTAAGTATGGGTATGATTAAGCTTATTTTGTAGGCTTGAGGTATGTGGCTGTCGAAAATTTGGTTAAAGAGGTTTGTTATTCTGTTTTTTGTGGTAAGGGAGCTATTGCGTATCATTTCGTAAGAAATTCTGTTTAATCCTGGAGTGGATCCTTTAAGTGTTTGTAGTGCTGCTATTAATTCAAGATGAGTTATGTTTCCCTCGATCTTTTTGGCTGTTGAGGTCGGTGTATAGTTGGTTGAGTTGATTTTATATTTGTTATTTCGGTATTCATCAGAGAAGTTTAGGTCGCTTGAGAGATCTGAGAAGTGCTATTTTGAGAGTATCTGTTGTTGCTGTGTTGTTATTGGGATTATGTATGGCATGAATTTATTTGCTTCGGTTAAGCCCGCAGAAACGCCTTATGTTGCTCCATATTTTGGATAAAGGAGTTTCTGGTTGAATGGTGGATGTAAAGGAGTTGGAAGCTTCGCTTTTACTTTTTTTAATTTCGAATTTCTATTTGGCATTTAAGCGTCTGTAATTTATAATACTTGTAAGGTTGATGTTGCGATTAAGTGCTTTCCAAGCTAATTTTTTTTCTTTTTTTAACTGTGCTAGTTTTTTGTTCCACCAAGGAACCGTGTAGGGCTTTCTATTTGTTGAGGTTTGTGGGATGGAAATGTTTGCGCTGTGTAATATAATTTTGTTAAGTTGTGCGGCTTCTTTGTTGACGTTTAATGAAGTGGGGAATATTTCGTTATTTATGTGTGTGAGAGTCTGGTATTGCTCCCAGTTGGCTTTTTATACCCTTGCAGAGGGTATTATAATTTTGGTCAAAAGTGTGCAACGCAGTGAAGGAGACATCTCCGACCCTATAAAGTATATATATTCTTGATCAGGATCACCTCCTGAGTCGATATGAGCATGTCCGTCTGTCTGTTTCTACGCAAACTAGTCTCTCAGTTTTAAAGCTATCGAGTTGAAACTTTGCACACATCCTTCTTTCCTTTGCAGGCAGTATATAAGTCGGAACGGCCGGGATCGGTCGACTATATCCTATAGCTGCCATATAACTGATTGATTGGAAATGCCATAACTTTGGTGTTTTTTAAGTTAGAGGGTTGGGACTTTCCACACATGTTACGTTTGACCAAAATATCTTATGTACAAAATTTCATAAGGATCGTCCGACTATATCCTATAGCTGTCATAGAACGATTGAAATTGGCATAACTTTGGTGTTTTTTAAGTTAGAAAGATGGGATTTGGTACAGATTCTATTTTGGGAAAAACAATCTGATCTGCAAATTTTCATAAGGATCGGCCGACTATATACGATCCGCTATATATCTAATAAAATAAGATGGGTGGCGCCACCTAGCGGACTGCGACTGAACTGCAAGGGTATATCAACTTCGGCTCCGCCCGAAGTTAGCTTTCCTTTCTTGTTTTGATATAAAAAATGGTTTTGAAAATTTGTTTATCGTGTTTGGAGGGAATAGAGAGATAACTATCGGAAAATGGTCGCTGCCGTGGAGATCATTTAGTATTTCCCACTTGGCGTGTGGAGCAAGTGTTGCTGAGCAGAGTGAAAGGTCAATATGCGTGTATGTGTTGTGTGTTGAGAAATGTGTGGGGGATTTGTCATTTAGTAAGATTAGCTGTGTGTTGTCAATGGATTGTTGTATTGTTTTTCCTCGGGAATTAGTTTTTGGGGAACCCCAAGCAGGGTGCCATCCGTTAGTCTCCTAGTATCAGTGATGGTGTTTGGTTATTGAACAAAGTGTCTTCAAGGATTTGGTTTGTGAAGGTTCTGTTTGGTGCAATGTATGTTGTCTTTATGAGCATGTTCTTTTTGGATTTTATATGTATTGCTAGAGCTTCAAGGTCGTCTGGAATGTTTACTATAGAATATTGAATTGACTTGTGTACTAATATCGCTACGCCGCCAAATCTATTGGTGGCTATGTTTGTTAGTAGTGTGTTATTTATTGGAGTTGGTATATTGTTAGTGTATTGTATGTGTGTTTCTTGAAGTGTAATGATATGCGGAGAGAATTTTTTTTATCAGGATAAGGAGATTATTATAGTTATTTGTGTGTATTATAGTTATTTGTGTATTTGTGAATGTTCCATTGAATTGTAATTAGTGACATTCTGGTAGAGTTAGAAGTTCTAAGGTTAAACTTTAAAGAAGGGGAGATCTGTGGCTTTTAAACCGATTCGCTGTCGCTGTTAGTGGTTTGTTTGTTTTTGTTGGAGGATTTGGCTTTTGATTTAGTTGGTTTGAAGTTAGTACAAAGAGGGTTAGACTTATCTTTAGGGAAAATTTTTAGTTTAAGATCCTTTGTGAGTTGAGATCCGTATGAGGTTGATATTCTGGTGGGGTTCGTGTTGTCCATTTCCATGGCTTCGGTGTCGTCCTGGTCGTGGTTTTGGAGAATTTTTTCCGGTGCCGGTGTTGTTTTGATTGGTGCAGATGAGGTTGATGGTGAGTTAGTTTGGTTGTGATCGCAGGATATGGATGTAGTTTGTGCATTAGAAGATGTTGATGCGAGTGTATTTGAAGATTTTTGGAGTGTATTTGTGGTTGTGGTTTTTGTGAGTGTATTTGCATAAGAGTTTCTTGTTTTGTAACCGTGTCGCTCAAAGTATATACCCAGAGCAGTTCTATGGTAGACTTTTTCGGTGGTTTTTATGGCAGTGAGTTCCTTTTGTTTAAGGAATGTGGGGCAATTGCGGCCCAAAGGGCTGTGTTGGGAGTTTATTTCCGGATTGTTTACGCAATTTATTTTTCGTTTTTGCAGAGTTTTCCTTCGCTGGTGTGTTTTTCGTCTGAGCGGTTTAAACATTTTTCGGTGCTCTTGCATATGGGTGCAGGGTGTCCGAAGCGGAGGCACTTTCTGCAACGCAGTGGAAGAGGTATGTAGTTCGTACACGAACCGTTTCATAGCCGACACGCAGTATTTCAGGGAGTTGATGGGTTTCAAATGTAATTATTATGCGTCCGGTTTCTATTAGGTTGTTGTTGTTATACCCTTGCAGAGGGTATTATAATTTTGGTCAAAAGTGTGCAACGCAGTGAAGGAGACATCTCCGACCCTATAAAGTATATATATTCTTGATCAGGATCACCTCCTGAGTCGATATGAGCATGTCCGTCTGTCCGTCTGTCTGTTTCTACGCAAACTAGTCTCTCAGTTTTAAAGCTATCGAGTTGAAACTTTGCACACATCCTTCTTTCCTTTGCAGGCAGTATATAAGTCGGAACGGCCGGGATCGGTTGACTATATCCTATAGCTGCCATATAACTGATTGATCGGAAATGCCATAACTTTGGTGTTTTTTAAGTTAGAGGGTTGGGACTTTCCACACATGTTATATTTGACCAAAATATCTTATGTACAAAATTTCATAAGGATCGGCCGACTATATCCTATAGCTGTCATAGAACGATCGAAATTGGCATAACTTTGGTGTTTTTTAAGTTAGAAAGATGGGACTTGGTACAGATTACTCTTTGGGCAAAATAATTCAATATGCCAAATTTCATAAGGATCGGCCGACTATATATCTAATAATATAAGATGCGTGGCGCCACCTAGCGGACTGCGACTGAACTGCAAGGGTATATCAACTTCGGCTCCGCCCGAAGTTAGCTTTCCTTTCTTGTTGGGGTTGTTGTTGTTATTGGTGTTGTTGTTGTTGATGGTGTTGCTGTAGTTGTTGGTGTTGTTGTAGTTGTTGGTGTTGGAGTTATTGATGGTGTTTTGTCTCTTCATTATTTTTTTTACTTCAATTACTTTCTGTGGTTTTAGCTCTCGAAGGATTGTTTCTTCGTCTATATATCTAAGGTCATTACAGTAGATAACGCCTTTTGAAAAATTAAGTGTCTTGTATTCGGTAGCTGTTATTTCCATATCTGGGATTTTGGTAAGTTTTAGAAGTTTTGTGGCTTGTGTGTTGTTTTTTGTTTTTATCAAAAGACCGCCGTCTCTGGTTTTTTGACAGATTCAACTCTTCCTCCGCAGGCAAAGTCCACAGATTTCTCGATGATGAAAGGTGAAACGGTTTCAAATGAGGATTCATTTTTACTTTTGATGACAATGAATTTGGGTACCCCTTGTTGATACGATCTCGTAGTGAATTTAGCCATGCCTGGTGGATCGTGCAAATTATAATCACGCCGGGTTTTAACTTTTAAAAAAATATATATTTAAACTTTATTAGATTTCATTTAGATCCCGATCTTAAGTCTAACAAGGCATTGTATCTTAACCTATGCTAGATTCCGACTGACCAGGCTTGAGCTGATTCTTTTCCTTCTTGGTTCGGGATCTTCCCGAAGTATATTACGAATTGAATTCCGAAGAGAATTTCCCGAATGGGATTGCTGTGATCAGCATGGAAAATTTGGGTATCAATATGGATGCTTAAAAAGGGTAGCCGCAGTGGTGTGATTCTAGCGGATGTTTAGTCTAATGTTGTTAGTCTAATGTTTTGCCGTGGCCGGATCAATAGGGGGAATTTGTTTATTTCATTTCTCAAGCTTGGTCTTCCGTTAGGGTGCTAGATGCGAGTGTGGGAATGTTTACATTATAAAGACTCAAAAGAGCTTGGTGGCAAGTGCCAAAATAATTGTTTATAATATTAATATAAAATATGGATTAAACTTCTAGTTAATTCCCCCCCTCCTAAGATGAATCGTCCCGATTCATTACAATTGTGCTGTGAGGGAGGTGATTTTATTATTAAGTTTGGCAAATGTTATTTCAATATTTCTTTCAGTTTCAATTTCTGCAATGGATTCTGCAGTGGTTTCGATTTTTGGAATTTCTATTTCTTGTTCAATATTGATTCGTTTTAATTGAATTTGTTTTAGCATGTCTTGGTTTTTTATTATTTTAAAAGTGGAGGAGTCTAACAGATCTGATAGTACAACTGGTTTATTTTCGTGTCTAAATGTTTCTTTAATGACTTGTTCGTTTAGTATTTTTGTATTAACAAGAAAGGAAGCTAACTTCGGGCGGAGCCGAAGTTGATATACCCTTGCAGTTCAGTCGCAGTCCGCTAGGTGGCGCCACCCATCTTATTTTATTAGATATATAGCGGATCGTTTATAGTCGGCCGATCCTTATGAAAATTTGCAGATCAGATTGTTTTTCCCAAAATAGAATCTGTACCAAATCCCATCTTTCTAACTTAAAAAATACCAAAGTTATGCCAATTTCGATCTTTCTATGACAACTATAGGATATAGTCGGCCGATCCTTATGAAATAGGAATTCTAGTTTTAAGTGTCTGTTTATGTGTGTTAAATTAATATTTGGGGTGTAAATATGGGGCATATTGCATGTCGATTTTGCTGTTTGGTCTGCTAGTTCGTTGCCTGTTATGCCTACATGACCAGGGATCCACAATAGTTTAATTTTTGGGGCTAGTTTTGTAAGGAGTGATCTGATTTTGTTGGAGTAAAAATTGTTGTTGTTTGTGTTTTTTATGGCGTCAATTGCTGAGAGAGAGTCAGAGCAGATCATGAACTTTCCCATTGTGTTTTTGACTTTGTCGATCGCTACTAATATGGCTATTATTTCTGCGCATAGTACTGATGAGTGTGAGGGTAGGATACCATATTTAATAATATATGTATCTGTCGTGATAGCCATATGATATAGTGGAGTTCATTTTTGATTCGTCCGTAAATATGAATTTGTGTTTTTATGGCTGTCTTTGGTATGTTCGTATAGTTTCCTGTATGTGTCTGGTGGAGTGGTTTGTTTTTTGTGCACTCTAAATGTTGTGTCTATGAGGTTTGGGAGATCCCAAGGTGGCTGGTATTTCTGTAGCTTAACTGGTTCGTAGGGTAGGTTTAGTGCTTGGCAAAGGTTTATTGTGCGGTCTATGATTGATGGGTTCTTTTTTGGTTTATTTTGATTTACAAGTTTTGTGTATTGGTGTATCTTTGGACAATATAAGGTTTTTTATGAGTTTGGCTGTTTGAAGGTCCCGTTTTTGCTCTAATGGGAGGATGTTGGCTTCGTATAGCAAGTTATTTATGGGTGTGGTTCGGTAGGCACCAAGGGCTAGACGGATTGCAGTGTTAAATGGTGTTTTTAATTTGTTTAGTACGCTTTTTGAAGCCTGTCCGTATAGAAACAGTCCATATTCCATTTTTGCTATGACTGTTGCTTTCGCGACGTGGAGTAGTGTTTGTGTGTTACAATTGAATTTGATGTTGGAGAGGCATTTTATGATATTCAATTTTTGGTGTAGTGATGGAAGGAGTGATTTTATGTGTGTGTCCCATTTGTATTTACTGTTTATGGTTATCCCTAAGATTTTGAGTGCTGTTACTTGTTGTATTGGTGTATTGCTACAGCTTATGGTGCTAGTGCAATTGTGTTTTAGGCAAATATGGAGGTGTTGGCATTTAGCTAAGGATAAAGATACCCCTGAGTATGAGCACCAGCTGTTTATGTCATGTAATAAGTTGTCTAGGTTGAAATTAAGGTTTTTGTTGTTTTTGAAATTTATAATGAGGAAAAAATCATCGGCGTATGCGTTAAATTTAATTTCTCTGTGTAAAGATATTATGTTTGAGAGTTTATTGTATTCGATGAGGAATAGGATTACCGATATAGGTGATCCTTGTGGGATACCGTTGGATAATGGGAGTGAATTTGACATGTGCGCACCGACTTTGACAATTATTTTACGTTTGAGCATAAAATTCTTGACATAATTGATTATTTTAGGGACTGTTTTCCATTCCTGGAGTTGGTCAATAATAGTGTGCACACCTACTCGATCAAAGGCTCTTGAAAAGTCAAGAGTGACGAAGGAGGTGTGCCACTTCGACTTCATTATGAGATGGTCTACGTATTTGAGACTATCCGAAGTCGATTTGCCTTTTTTAAAGCCGAATTGGTTTGTATTTAAGAGATTAATGTGGGTCACATATCACCATAGTCTTTTCGCTATGATTTTGTCTAGTGTTTTTGCTAGGCACCAGTTGAGAAAAATAGGTCTGTATGAAGAGATGTTTGTTTTGTCAGTTTTAGGTTTAAGTATGGGTATGATTAAGCTTATTTTGTAGGCTTGAGGTATGTGGCTGTCGAAAATTTGGTTAAAGAGGTTTGTTATTCTGTTTTTTGTGGTAAGGGAGCTATTGCGTATCATTTCGTAAGAAATTCTGTTTAATCCTGGAGTGGATCCTTTAAGTGTTTGTAGTGCTGCTATTAATTCAAGATGAGTTATGTTTCCCTCGATCTTTTTGGCTGTTGAGGTCGGTGTATAGTTGGTTGAGTTGATTTTATATTTGTTATTTCGGAATTCATCAGAGAGGTTTAGGTCGCTTGAGAGATCTGAGAAGTGCTATTTTGAGAGTATCTGTTGTTGTTGTGTTGTTATTGGGATTATGTATGGCATGAATTTGTTTGCTTGGGTTAAGCCCGCAGAAACGCCTTATGTTGCTCCATATTTTGGATAAAGGAGTTTCTGGTTGAATGGTGGATGTAAAGGAGTTGGAAGCTTCGCTTTTACTTTTTTTAATTTCGAATTTCTATTTGGCATTTAAGCGTCTGTAATTTATAATACTTGTAAGGTTGATGTTGCGATTAAGTGCTTTCCAAGCTAATTTTTTTTCTTTTTTTAACTGTGCTAGTTTTTTGTTCCACCAAGGAACCGTGTAGGGCTTTCTATTTGTTGAGGTTTGTGGGATGGAAATGTTTGCGCTGTGTAATATAATTTTGTTAAGTTGTGCGGCTTCTTTGTTGACGTTTAATGAAGTGGGGAATATTTCGTTATTTATGTGTGTGAGAGTCTGGTATTGCTCCCAGTTGGCTTTTTATACCCTTGCAGAGGGTATTATAATTTTGGTCAAAAGTGTGCAACGCAGTGAAGGAGACATCTCCGACCCTATAAAGTATATATATTCTTGATCAGGATCACCTCCTGAGTCGATATGAGCATGTCCGTCTGTCTGTTTCTACGCAAACTAGTCTCTCAGTTTTAAAGCTATCGAGTTGAAACTTTGCACACATCCTTCTTTCCTTTGCAGGCAGTATATAAGTCGGAACGGCCGGGATCGGTCGACTATATCCTATAGCTGCCATATAACTGATTGATTGGAAATGCCATAACTTTGGTGTTTTTTAAGTTAGAGGGTTGGGACTTTCCACACATGTTACGTTTGACCAAAATATCTTATGTACAAAATTTCATAAGGATCGTCCGACTATATCCTATAGCTGTCATAGAACGATTGAAATTGGCATAACTTTGGTGTTTTTTAAGTTAGAAAGATGGGATTTGGTACAGATTCTATTTTGGGAAAAACAATCTGATCTGCAAATTTTCATAAGGATCGGCCGACTATATACGATCCGCTATATATCTAATAAAATAAGATGGGTGGCGCCACCTAGCGGACTGCGACTGAACTGCAAGGGTATATCAACTTCGGCTCCGCCCGAAGTTAGCTTTCCTTTCTTGTTTTGATATAAAAAATGGTTTTGAAAATTTGTTTATCGTGTTTGGAGGGAATAGAGAGATAACTATCGGAAAATGGTCGCTGCCGTGGAGATCATTTAGTATTTCCCACTTGGCGTGTGGAGCAAGTGTTGCTGAGCAGAGTGAAAGGTCAATATGCGTGTATGTGTTGTGTGTTGAGAAATGTGTGGGGGATTTGTCATTTAGTAAGATTAGCTGTGTGTTGTCAATGGATTGTTGTATTGTTTTTCCTCGGGAATTAGTTTTTGGGGAACCCCAAGCAGGGTGCCATCCGTTAGTCTCCTAGTATCAGTGATGGTGTTTGGTTATTGAACAAAGTGTCTTCAAGGATTTGGTTTGTGAAGGTTCTGTTTGGTGCAATGTATGTTGTCTTTATGAGCATGTTCTTTTTGGATTTTATATGTATTGCTAGAGCTTCAAGGTCGTCTGGAATGTTTACTATAGAATATTGAATTGACTTGTGTACTAATATCGCTACGCCGCCAAATCTATTGGTGGCTATGTTTGTTAGTAGTGTGTTATTTATTGGAGTTGGTATATTGTTAGTGTATTGTATGTGTGTTTCTTGAAGTGTAATGATATGCGGAGAGAATTTTTTTTATCAGGATAAGGAGATTATTATAGTTATTTGTGTGTATTATAGTTATTTGTGTATTTGTGAATGTTCCATTGAATTGTAATTAGTGACATTCTGGTAGAGTTAGAAGTTCTAAGGTTAAACTTTAAAGAAGGGGAGATCTGTGGCTTTTAAACCGATTCGCTGTCGCTGTTAGTGGTTTGTTTGTTTTTGTTGGAGGATTTGGCTTTTGATTTAGTTGGTTTGAAGTTAGTACAAAGAGGGTTAGACTTATCTTTAGGGAAAATTTTTAGTTTAAGATCCTTTGTGAGTTGAGATCCGTATGAGGTTGATATTCTGGTGGGGTTCGTGTTGTCCATTTCCATGGCTTCGGTGTCGTCCTGGTCGTGGTTTTGGAGAATTTTTTCCGGTGCCGGTGTTGTTTTGATTGGTGCAGATGAGGTTGATGGTGAGTTAGTTTGGTTGTGATCGCAGGATATGGATGTAGTTTGTGCATTAGAAGATGTTGATGCGAGTGTATTTGAAGATTTTTGGAGTGTATTTGTGGTTGTGGTTTTTGTGAGTGTATTTGCATAAGAGTTTCTTGTTTTGTAACCGTGTCGCTCAAAGTATATACCCAGAGCAGTTCTATGGTAGACTTTTTCGGTGGTTTTTATGGCAGTGAGTTCCTTTTGTTTAAGGAATGTGGGGCAATTGCGGCCCAAAGGGCTGTGTTGGGAGTTTATTTCCGGATTGTTTACGCAATTTATTTTTCGTTTTTGCAGAGTTTTCCTTCGCTGGTGTGTTTTTCGTCTGAGCGGTTTAAACATTTTTCGGTGCTCTTGCATATGGGTGCAGGGTGTCCGAAGCGGAGGCACTTTCTGCAACGCAGTGGAAGAGGTATGTAGTTCGTACACGAACCGTTTCATAGCCGACACGCAGTATTTCAGGGAGTTGATGGGTTTCAAATGTAATTATTATGCGTCCGGTTTCTATTAGGTTGTTGTTGTTATACCCTTGCAGAGGGTATTATAATTTTGGTCAAAAGTGTGCAACGCAGTGAAGGAGACATCTCCGACCCTATAAAGTATATATATTCTTGATCAGGATCACCTCCTGAGTCGATATGAGCATGTCCGTCTGTCCGTCTGTCTGTTTCTACGCAAACTAGTCTCTCAGTTTTAAAGCTATCGAGTTGAAACTTTGCACACATCCTTCTTTCCTTTGCAGGCAGTATATAAGTCGGAACGGCCGGGATCGGTTGACTATATCCTATAGCTGCCATATAACTGATTGATCGGAAATGCCATAACTTTGGTGTTTTTTAAGTTAGAGGGTTGGGACTTTCCACACATGTTATATTTGACCAAAATATCTTATGTACAAAATTTCATAAGGATCGGCCGACTATATCCTATAGCTGTCATAGAACGATCGAAATTGGCATAACTTTGGTGTTTTTTAAGTTAGAAAGATGGGACTTGGTACAGATTACTCTTTGGGCAAAATAATTCAATATGCCAAATTTCATAAGGATCGGCCGACTATATATCTAATAATATAAGATGCGTGGCGCCACCTAGCGGACTGCGACTGAACTGCAAGGGTATATCAACTTCGGCTCCGCCCGAAGTTAGCTTTCCTTTCTTGTTGGGGTTGTTGTTGTTATTGGTGTTGTTGTTGTTGATGGTGTTGCTGTAGTTGTTGGTGTTGTTGTAGTTGTTGGTGTTGGAGTTATTGATGGTGTTTTGTCTCTTCATTATTTTTTTTACTTCAATTACTTTCTGTGGTTTTAGCTCTCGAAGGATTGTTTCTTCGTCTATATATCTAAGGTCATTACAGTAGATAACGCCTTTTGAAAAATTAAGTGTCTTGTATTCGGTAGCTGTTATTTCCATATCTGGGATTTTGGTAAGTTTTAGAAGTTTTGTGGCTTGTGTGTTGTTTTTTGTTTTTATCAAAAGACCGCCGTCTCTGGTTTTTTGACAGATTCAACTCTTCCTCCGCAGGCAAAGTCCACAGATTTCTCGATGATGAAAGGTGAAACGGTTTCAAATGAGGATTCATTTTTACTTTTGATGACAATGAATTTGGGTACCCCTTGTTGATACGATCTCGTAGTGAATTTAGCCATGCCTGGTGGATCGTGCAAATTATAATCACGCCGGGTTTTAACTTTTAAAAAAATATATATTTAAACTTTATTAGATTTCATTTAGATCCCGATCTTAAGTCTAACAAGGCATTGTATCTTAACCTATGCTAGATTCCGACTGACCAGGCTTGAGCTGATTCTTTTCCTTCTTGGTTCGGGATCTTCCCGAAGTATATTACGAATTGAATTCCGAAGAGAATTTCCCGAATGGGATTGCTGTGATCAGCATGGAAAATTTGGGTATCAATATGGATGCTTAAAAAGGGTAGCCGCAGTGGTGTGATTCTAGCGGATGTTTAGTCTAATGTTGTTAGTCTAATGTTTTGCCGTGGCCGGATCAATAGGGGGAATTTGTTTATTTCATTTCTCAAGCTTGGTCTTCCGTTAGGGTGCTAGATGCGAGTGTGGGAATGTTTACATTATAAAGACTCAAAAGAGCTTGGTGGCAAGTGCCAAAATAATTGTTTATAATATTAATATAAAATATGGATTAAACTTCTAGTTAATTCCCCCCCTCCTAAGATGAATCGTCCCGATTCATTACAATTGTGCTGTGAGGGAGGTGATTTTATTATTAAGTTTGGCAAATGTTATTTCAATATTTCTTTCAGTTTCAATTTCTGCAATGGATTCTGCAGTGGTTTCGATTTTTGGAATTTCTATTTCTTGTTCAATATTGATTCGTTTTAATTGAATTTGTTTTAGCATGTCTTGGTTTTTTATTATTTTAAAAGTGGAGATGTCTAACAGATCTGATAGTACAACTGGTTTATTTTCGTGTCAAAATGTTTCTTTAATGACTTGTTCGTTTAGTATTTTTGTATTAACAAGAAAGGAAGCTAACTTCGGGCGGAGCCGAAGTTGATATACCCTTGCAGTTCAGTCGCAGTCCGCTAGGTGGCGCCACCCATCTTATTTTATTAGATATATAGCGGATCGTTTATAGTCGGCCGATCCTTATGAAAATTTGCAGATCAGATTGTTTTTCCCAAAATAGAATCTGTACCAAATCCCATCTTTCTAACTTAAAAAATACCAAAGTTATGCCAATTTCGATCTTTCTATGACAACTATAGGATATAGTCGGCCGATCCTTATGAAATTATCCTATAGCTGCCATATAACTGATATATATGCCATATAACTAATATCCTATAGCTGCCATATAACTGATTGATTGGAAATGCCATAACTTTGGTGTTTTTTAAGTTAGAGGGTTGGGACTTTCCACACATGTTACGTTTGACCAAAATATCTTATGTACAAAATTTCATAAGGATCGTCCGACTATATCCTATAGCTGTCATAGAACGATTGAAATTGGCATAACTTTGGTGTTTTTTAAGTTAGAAAGATGGGATTTGGTACAGATTCTATTTTGGGAAAAACAATCTGATCTGCAAATTTTCATAAGGATCGGCCGACTATATACGATCCGCTATATATCTAATAAAATAAGATGGGTGGCGCCACCTAGCGGACTGCGACTGAACTGCAAGGGTATATCAACTTCGGCTCCGCCCGAAGTTAGCTTTCCTTTCTTGTTTTGATATAAAAAATGGTTTTGAAAATTTGTTTATCGTGTTTGGAGGGAATAGAGAGATAACTATCGGAAAATGGTCGCTGCCGTGGAGATCATTTAGTATTTCCCACTTGGCGTGTGGAGCAAGTGTTGCTGAGCAGAGTGAAAGGTCAATATGCGTGTATGTGTTGTGTGTTGAGAAATGTGTGGGGGATTTGTCATTTAGTAAGATTAGCTGTGTGTTGTCAATGGATTGTTGTATTGTTTTTCCTCGGGAATTAGTTTTTGGGGAACCCCAAGCAGGGTGCCATCCGTTAGTCTCCTAGTATCAGTGATGGTGTTTGGTTATTGAACAAAGTGTCTTCAAGGATTTGGTTTGTGAAGGTTCTGTTTGGTGCAATGTATGTTGTCTTTATGAGCATGTTCTTTTTGGATTTTATATGTATTGCTAGAGCTTCAAGGTCGTCTGGAATGTTTACTATAGAATATTGAATTGACTTGTGTACTAATATCGCTACGCCGCCAAATCTATTGGTGGCTATGTTTGTTAGTAGTGTGTTATTTATTGGAGTTGGTATATTGTTAGTGTATTGTATGTGTGTTTCTTGAAGTGTAATGATATGCGGAGAGAATTTTTTTTATCAGGATAAGGAGATTATTATAGTTATTTGTGTGTATTATAGTTATTTGTGTATTTGTGAATGTTCCATTGAATTGTAATTAGTGACATTCTGGTAGAGTTAGAAGTTCTAAGGTTAAACTTTAAAGAAGGGGAGATCTGTGGCTTTTAAACCGATTCGCTGTCGCTGTTAGTGGTTTGTTTGTTTTTGTTGGAGGATTTGGCTTTTGATTTAGTTGGTTTGAAGTTAGTACAAAGAGGGTTAGACTTATCTTTAGGGAAAATTTTTAGTTTAAGATCCTTTGTGAGTTGAGATCCGTATGAGGTTGATATTCTGGTGGGGTTCGTGTTGTCCATTTCCATGGCTTCGGTGTCGTCCTGGTCGTGGTTTTGGAGAATTTTTTCCGGTGCCGGTGTTGTTTTGATTGGTGCAGATGAGGTTGATGGTGAGTTAGTTTGGTTGTGATCGCAGGATATGGATGTAGTTTGTGCATTAGAAGATGTTGATGCGAGTGTATTTGAAGATTTTTGGAGTGTATTTGTGGTTGTGGTTTTTGTGAGTGTATTTGCATAAGAGTTTCTTGTTTTGTAACCGTGTCGCTCAAAGTATATACCCAGAGCAGTTCTATGGTAGACTTTTTCGGTGGTTTTTATGGCAGTGAGTTCCTTTTGTTTAAGGAATGTGGGGCAATTGCGGCCCAAAGGGCTGTGTTGGGAGTTTATTTCCGGATTGTTTACGCAATTTATTTTTCGTTTTTGCAGAGTTTTCCTTCGCTGGTGTGTTTTTCGTCTGAGCGGTTTAAACATTTTTCGGTGCTCTTGCATATGGGTGCAGGGTGTCCGAAGCGGAGGCACTTTCTGCAACGCAGTGGAAGAGGTATGTAGTTCGTACACGAACCGTTTCATAGCCGACACGCAGTATTTCAGGGAGTTGATGGGTTTCAAATGTAATTATTATGCGTCCGGTTTCTATTAGGTTGTTGTTGTTATACCCTTGCAGAGGGTATTATAATTTTGGTCAAAAGTGTGCAACGCAGTGAAGGAGACATCTCCGACCCTATAAAGTATATATATTCTTGATCAGGATCACCTCCTGAGTCGATATGAGCATGTCCGTCTGTCCGTCTGTCTGTTTCTACGCAAACTAGTCTCTCAGTTTTAAAGCTATCGAGTTGAAACTTTGCACACATCCTTCTTTCCTTTGCAGGCAGTATATAAGTCGGAACGGCCGGGATCGGTTGACTATATCCTATAGCTGCCATATAACTGATTGATCGGAAATGCCATAACTTTGGTGTTTTTTAAGTTAGAGGGTTGGGACTTTCCACACATGTTATATTTGACCAAAATATCTTATGTACAAAATTTCATAAGGATCGGCCGACTATATCCTATAGCTGTCATAGAACGATCGAAATTGGCATAACTTTGGTGTTTTTTAAGTTAGAAAGATGGGACTTGGTACAGATTACTCTTTGGGCAAAATAATTCAATATGCCAAATTTCATAAGGATCGGCCGACTATATATCTAATAATATAAGATGCGTGGCGCCACCTAGCGGACTGCGACTGAACTGCAAGGGTATATCAACTTCGGCTCCGCCCGAAGTTAGCTTTCCTTTCTTGTTGGGGTTGTTGTTGTTATTGGTGTTGTTGTTGTTGATGGTGTTGCTGTAGTTGTTGGTGTTGTTGTAGTTGTTGGTGTTGGAGTTATTGATGGTGTTTTGTCTCTTCATTATTTTTTTTACTTCAATTACTTTCTGTGGTTTTAGCTCTCGAAGGATTGTTTCTTCGTCTATATATCTAAGGTCATTACAGTAGATAACGCCTTTTGAAAAATTAAGTGTCTTGTATTCGGTAGCTGTTATTTCCATATCTGGGATTTTGGTAAGTTTTAGAAGTTTTGTGGCTTGTGTGTTGTTTTTTGTTTTTATCAAAAGACCGCCGTCTCTGGTTTTTTGACAGATTCAACTCTTCCTCCGCAGGCAAAGTCCACAGATTTCTCGATGATGAAAGGTGAAACGGTTTCAAATGAGGATTCATTTTTACTTTTGATGACAATGAATTTGGGTACCCCTTGTTGATACGATCTCGTAGTGAATTTAGCCATGCCTGGTGGATCGTGCAAATTATAATCACGCCGGGTTTTAACTTTTAAAAAAATATATATTTAAACTTTATTAGATTTCATTTAGATCCCGATCTTAAGTCTAACAAGGCATTGTATCTTAACCTATGCTAGATTCCGACTGACCAGGCTTGAGCTGATTCTTTTCCTTCTTGGTTCGGGATCTTCCCGAAGTATATTACGAATTGAATTCCGAAGAGAATTTCCCGAATGGGATTGCTGTGATCAGCATGGAAAATTTGGGTATCAATATGGATGCTTAAAAAGGGTAGCCGCAGTGGTGTGATTCTAGCGGATGTTTAGTCTAATGTTGTTAGTCTAATGTTTTGCCGTGGCCGGATCAATAGGGGGAATTTGTTTATTTCATTTCTCAAGCTTGGTCTTCCGTTAGGGTGCTAGATGCGAGTGTGGGAATGTTTACATTATAAAGACTCAAAAGAGCTTGGTGGCAAGTGCCAAAATAATTGTTTATAATATTAATATAAAATATGGATTAAACTTCTAGTTAATTCCCCCCCTCCTAAGATGAATCGTCCCGATTCATTACAATTGTGCTGTGAGGGAGGTGATTTTATTATTAAGTTTGGCAAATGTTATTTCAATATTTCTTTCAGTTTCAATTTCTGCAATGGATTCTGCAGTGGTTTCGATTTTTGGAATTTCTATTTCTTGTTCAATATTGATTCGTTTTAATTGAATTTGTTTTAGCATGTCTTGGTTTTTTATTATTTTAAAAGTGGAGATGTCTAACAGATCTGATAGTACAACTGGTTTATTTTCGTGTCAAAATGTTTCTTTAATGACTTGTTCGTTTAGTATTTTTGTATTAACAAGAAAGGAAGCTAACTTCGGGCGGAGCCGAAGTTGATATACCCTTGCAGTTCAGTCGCAGTCCGCTAGGTGGCGCCACCCATCTTATTTTATTAGATATATAGCGGATCGTTTATAGTCGGCCGATCCTTATGAAAATTTGCAGATCAGATTGTTTTTCCCAAAATAGAATCTGTACCAAATCCCATCTTTCTAACTTAAAAAATACCAAAGTTATGCCAATTTCGATCTTTCTATGACAACTATAGGATATAGTCGGCCGATCCTTATGAAATTTTGTACACAGGATATTTTGGTCAAATATAACACGTGTGGAAAGTCTCAACTTTCTAACTTAAAAAACACCAAAGTTATGGCATTTCCGATCAATCAGTTATATGGCAGCTATAGGATATAGTCGACCGATCCCGGTCGTTCCGACTTATATACTGCCTGCAAGGAAAATAAGAATGGGTGCAAAGTTTCAACTCGATAGCTCCAAAACTGAGAGACTAGTTTGTGTAGAAACCGACAGACAGGCAGACAGACAGACAGACAGACAGACGGACAGACGGACAGACGGACAGACGGACATGCTCATATCGACTCAGGAGGTGATCCTGATCAAGAATATATATACTTTATAGGGTCGGAGATGTCTCCTTCACTGCGTTGCACACTTTTGACCAAAATTATAATACCCTCTGCAAGGGTATAACAATTCACAATAAATTCACGTATATTTCAAGAAGTCCAACTTATGACCAAAATTCTTAACACAATCATTGTTAACAAAGAAACAAAAGTAAGACAACACCGACTACAGTTAATTACACTTGATATCCAAAATTTAATCGATACAATCACTTTAGCAAAAATAGACATTTTTATACCCTTGCAGAGGGTATTATAATTTTGGTCAAAAGTGTGCAACGCAGTGAAGGAGACATAAGTTAGAAAGTTGAGACTTTCCACACGTGTTATATTTGACCAAAATATCTTGGGTACAAAATTTCATAAGGATCGGCCGACTATATCCTATAGCTGTCATAGAAAGATCGAAATTTGCATAACTTTGGTATTTTTTAAGTTAGAAAAATGGGATTTGGTACAGATTCTATTTTGGGGAAAACAATCTGATCTGCAAATTTTCATAAGGATCGGCCGACGATAAGCGATCCGCTATATATCTAATAAAATAAGATGGGTGACGCCACCTAGCGGACTGCGACTGAACTGCAAGGGTATATCAACTTCGGCTCCGCCCGAAGTTAGCTTTCCTTTCTTGTTAATACAAAAATACTAAACGAACAAGTCATTAAAGAAATATTTAGACACGAAAATAAACCAGTTGTACTATCAGATCTGTTAGACATCTTCACTTTTAAAATAATAAAAAACCAAGACCTACTTATAATATATATAAAATATCCAATTATAAACAATATCTGTAGCTTGTACACATCAAGGGAAATTGCCCAAAATAATGGAAAATTAATAATAGACGATAAGACAGCATACTGTAATGGAAAATTTTATAAAATAACAAACTTTTTAAAAACAAATATTCAATAACTATTGTAAACTCTCAAACGAGAGCTCGTGTTTTATAAATCTCTTGAATGGAAAAAAAGCAAACAGTTCAAAAATACGAGAAAAAAATAAACAATTTGAAAATTTAGACGAAGGCGCTATTCTCCTCACTGGAGAAAATATTGTAAACGAAACAAAACTAAATGGCGCATTTTTGATTTTATTTAATGAAAGCATAATTATTAATAATATAAAATACATCAACAAAAAACAGAAAATGTTAGATTACATATCACAATATAAATACAATAATTATATAATAACAGATTACATATTTTCCAATGATTCCGAACTAAGTTTAGACAACATAAGCATTATAAACCCGTTTGTAAAAATAGGAAATACAAAAATATCCCTTGAACTCATATTATTAATTGTAATACTTATCCTTTGTGCCATATATAAATCACGTAAAATAATACTTAAAATGCTAAAACAAATTCAATTAAAACGAACCAATATTGAACAAGAAATAGAAATTCCAAAAATCGAAACCACTGCAGAATCCATTGCAGAAATTGAAACTGAAAGAAATATTGAAATAACATTTGCCGAACTTAATAATAAAATCACCTCCCTCACAGCACAATTGTAATGAATCGGGACGATTCATCTTAGGAGGGGGAGAATTAACTAGAAGTTTAATCCATATTTTATATTAATATTATAAACAATTATTTTGGCACTTGCCACCAAGCTCTTATGAGTCTTTATAATGTAAACATTCCCACACTCGCATCTAGCACCCTAACGGAAGACCAAGCTTGAGAAGACCAAGTGTGCAACGCAGTGAAGGAGACATCTCCGACCCTATAAAGTATATATATTCTTGATCAGGATCACCTCCTGAGTCGATATGAGCATGTCCGTCTGTCCGTCTGTCCGTCTGTCTGTCTGTCTGTCTGTCTGTCGGTTTCTACACAAACTAGTCTCTCAGTTTTGGAGCTATCGAGTTGAAACTTTGCACCCATTCTTATTTTCCTTGCAGGCAGTATATAAGTCGGAACGGCCGGGATCGGTCGACTATATCCTATAGCTGCCATATAACTGATTGATCGGAAATGCCATAACTTTGGTGTTTTTTAAGTTAGAGGGTTGGGACTTTCCACACATGTTATGTTTGACCATGTGTGGATGTATGTATGATGTACAAAATTTCATAAAGATCGGCCGACTATATCCTATAGCTGTCATAGAACGATCAAAATTGGCATAACTTTGGTGTTTTTTAAGTTAGAAAGATGGGACTTGGTACAGATTACTTTTTGGGCAAAATCATTCGATATGCCAAATTTCATAAGGATCGGCCGACTATATACGATCCGCTATATATCTAATAATATAAGATGCGTGGCGCCACCTAGCGGACTGTGACTGAACTGCAAGGGTATATCAGCTTCGGCTCCGCCCGAAGTTAGCTTTCCTTTCTTGTTTGTTATTGTTTTCTGTCAGTTCGTTAATTTTGTTTTCGATTCTTATTAAGTCGTCATGGTCTGGTGTACCTGCTAGCCATTTCCATGCTGTGCCCAATTCGTTAATGCCCCTTTTATTTCTTGATGGTATTAATTGGGACATAAGAATTTTAATAATGTTTAGATTTAGGGAAATGTCCCAGTCTGAGTCTGAGTTGCTGTTGTTAGTATTTTTATCTTCTATTCTAATTATTTCTTTGTAAAAACTTAGGTTTGTGATATGAAAGAGGTCCTCAAATGAGTCATACGTCAACACATCGATTTCATTCTTCAGTAGAAGGTATTCGTTGTTAGTGTAGTCGATTATTTCGGAGTGGCAAGTGATTATCAAAATGGTGATGATAAATTGTATTTCCATTTTATGTAAAATATGGGTTATTTAATGTTATCTTTATGAATAACTCGTTTCCTATTATTAATGATTACTTTGTTTGGTAGGTTTTCATTAATGACTTGTTTTTTAAATCTTGGGCCTAGTTTATTTCGTTCTCCGTGTATTTTTTCGTATACTACTTTCTACCTACATGATAATTTTTATCTAATTTATTTTTATTATGATAATCTAACATTTTAGTTTGTGCTGTTTGTAGTTTTAATGGTAAGTCACTGTGATCTACTTTGTTAAATAAAATGTCGTATGGCTTTTGATTTGTTACTGAATAAATTGTCATATTGTAGCTTTTTGCTGCTCTTATAATAACTTCGGGATATTCTAGGAGACGGTACTCATCTTTAACACAACGAGCTATCTCAGTTAGGGTTGAATGGGCTCTTTCAACTTGTCCATTCGAAAGGCTATGTCTAGGGTCTGCATAATGGATTGAAATACCAGAACGCTGTAGGAAGGATTTAAATTGTGCTGATGTAAAGCTAGGTTCGTTATCTGTCATAATCGTTTTAACTTGGGGAAATGTTTGAAGTATTTCATAGACTTTTAAATCGATATTTTTTTTGTTAGTATTTTCTTTTACAACAAGGTATTTGGAATAGGAATCAATGCAAGTTAAGAAGGTTAGGTTTTGCGCGTAAAAAATGTCAATATGTAAGTGTTGGATACGAATTTATTAATGAAGTTATTTTTTAATTGAACTTGAATTTCATACAACACTTCAGGAGTACAATGAATCTCTGTATTAATATTGGGTTGTAGATATTCTTTAAGGACTGTCGCTAAGTTCTCTGGTTGATCATATTCAATAAGATGACGTTTATTTTCAAATACATTTATCTGTTCATGAATTGTGAATTTTCCCTTTGCTATTAAAAGTTGTTGTTTAAATTGATTAATGGGTTTTTTTGTTTCGCCTATAATGTTACTAAAGCTACTTTCGGCTGAGTGTTGGGTTCCGTAATCCGTGGACTCTACATCTTCATCTTCTGTAATATTATTTATTTCAATTCGGGACAGTGAGTCTGCTACTACATTGGTAGTACCCGGTTTATACAAAATTTTTGGGCTGAAGCTTTCTATGTAATTGAACCATCGTTTTAATTCTACATTTTGGTTTTTATCCGAAATTGCGAATGAGAGCGGTTGATGGTCTGTATGTATTTCTATTCCTGATACTCCGTACAAATAGTTTCTTAGGTTTTTTAATGCCCAAACTATTGCTAAAAGTTCTTTTTTGTTAGTCGCGTAATTTCTTTCAGTTTTGTTAAGGGTTTTTGATATAAAAGTGATTGGGTATCCGTCCTGAGAAAGTACTGCTCCTATAGCTAAGTCAGATGCGTCAGTTGTTAATGGTAATTGTTTTGAATAGTCTGGTTGGACTAATTCTATTTGGCAAATTAGGTGTTCTTTGAGTTCATTAAATGCCTGTATTGCAGTCTCGTCAAGAGTAATTGCAACATTTTTTGACATCCTCTTGGATATTTTTCCATTGAAACCTTCTAAAAATCTAGTCAGGGGTTTGGCAATGGTTGCATAGTTTTTTACAAATTTTCTATAATATCCAGTGAGGTCCAGAATTGGGTAATTCGATATGGTGTCGATTTTTTGGGGGTCGGTTTTAATAATGTTTTGCGCTACTACATATCCTAAAAATGACGTTTCTAATTTAAAAAATTGAGATTTTTCTAATGATATTTTCATATTGGCTTTATGTAAAATATTAATGATTGAATTTAGGTCTTTGAAATATTGTTCGAGGGAGTGAGAGAAAATAATTGTGTCATCCATGTAGACATGGCAGAATTTACCCTCTGGAAGATTCGAGGTGCGTTTGTTAACCCGAATAGCATTCTAATGAATTCGTACTTTCCGTTGTTAATTGAAATTGAAGTTTTTTCTACGTCTGATTCTTTCATCAAAATATGGTGGAAACCTGATTCTAAGTCTATAGTACTAAAGTATTTAGCTTTTCCAAGATTTGATAAAATAACTGTCGGATCTTGCATGGGGTATCTATCTGGAATCGTGCTAAGGTTTAGTTTTCTGAAATCGATGCATTGTCTTTTTTTAGGGGTGCCATCTTCATTAGTACCTTTTTTTGATACTACAATTACGGGTGAGTTGTAAGGACTTTTGCTGGGTCTAATGATTTCATCATTAATCATTCGTTGTATTTCTTGATTAACAAATTCGTTTACTGCTTGTGAGTATGGGTATTGCCTTGAGTAAATCGGTTTATCGTTTATTGTGTCTATTTCACAGCGAACGTCCGTCCGGAATGGTAAATTTGTATTTATTTCTGAATGTACTTTTTTTATTGTGCTTATTATTAGTTCAATGTAGTTTTCTGTATCGGTTTCGTCTATATTGTTTTTTTCATTGTTTATGCCAAAAATATTTTCGGCCGTGTTATCCATATTCTTTATATCGTTTGAATCGGATTTTACATCGGCATCGTGTTCAGTGTCTGAGTACCCTGAACCACTTGAGGGGTAGTTGTCGGAAATCTGACTTTTGGTGCATTTGGAACCTGAGTATTCCAAATTTCTTGTGTCGGAATGAACATCGACGGCGTGTTTGGGTTTTATATAACCCAAACTGTTAGATTTGAAATTGTCAGAAGTATCGCTGATGGTGCTCTGAGAACTTAAGTGTTTCGAATTGTGTGTGTCGGATTGAACATCGACGGCGTGTTCGGGTTTTATGTACCCCAAACTGTTATATTTATAATTGTCAGAAGTTTCGCTGACAGAGTTTTTGGACTCTGAGTGCTCTAAACTGTATATGTCGGAATGAACAGCGACGGCGTGTTTGGACTTATACACCCCAAACTTTTTATGCTAAGTGAATTCTTGCTTGACAAATTTTCGTGGTTAAAATATTTGTCTAATATATATTTTTTTAGTGGAAGTATGGTTGTTTCTTTGTTTAGTTCTAATAAATTTATTTTTTCGTCATAGTGTAATTTTTCGATTTTTCCCTTACATTTTAGTGTGTCATTGTTCGTGTCAATGACTGCTCCTATCTTTTTTTAGTAAAGTGTATCCTATTAATAAGTCTGCCTTTAGGCCCTCTATTTCGTAAAAAATTTGTTTTGTTTGAAAAATTGTTATGTAGTGGCATTTTTTTATTGTTGAGTATCCATTAACCGTGGATACTCTTTTGTAAATGGGCAATTCTATCCCGTTTTGGTAGGTACCTTTTTTTATGTAACAGGCTGTGGCTCCTGTATCTATCAGAACATTAAGTTTTTTATTAATTTTTTTGTCAAATCGTAATATGTGTGGCAGACTTATTCTTCTCATAAAAAATGTTCCTCTTTGATATTATTTATGCGCATTTGTTTGTTTCTAGGTTGAGCAGATGACTCAATTTGTGCTCGTTGGAATGAATTATATTGGAGGCTATTTGTAGTTTGGTATTGTTCACCATTTGGGAATGCTTGGTTACTATTTTTATTTTAGATTTGGATTCTGGAGTCCACTTCCATAGGTTCGCTTCTGTTTTGGTATGTATTATTCCTTTGCGTCCAAGTATTATAACTTGGATAGGGATTATACCGAGTGTTATTGTGTTGATAGCTATTGTGGTTTTGGTAGCTATTACTATTTTGGGGGTTATTTTTATTTTGTGAATTATTATTATTCTGAGATAATTGGGATTTTGTCCATTATGATTTTTGTAATTGTCGTTGGTTCTGTTCAGGCGCAATTGATTGCCCTGATTCTGACCATCGGATCTATAATATGGTTCGTTTTGGTTTCGTTGGTTATCGTTATAACGGCGCTGAGGTGCGCTAAAACGATAAGCGAACTGTGCCCTCATATGATTGCTCTCCATTTCTTGAACTCTAGCTAGAGCGTTTGGTAAGTCTGGAGGATTTAGGGAAAATAACATGCCAGAAATTGGGCCGTTTAGGCCAGTTATAAATACCCTCAAGGCATTTTGTCTATGTCTGAGGTTTGCTTCTGTAGTTATTGGATTTTCTTTCCCGTACTTAATTATGGTTTTATTTATTAAGAGGGTTAACTTTTTGTTAACCAAATTATAAAAGTCCATAACTGAAAATCTGTTTTGTGTCAGCACACTTAATTCTTCTTAAATTATGTGGATTGGCCTCTTGTCGCTAAAGACAAAATCGAGTCTGGCCAAAATAGCATCAAAGTTCAATACGGTTCCATGGTTTGTTAAAGCGTCATTGGCTTTGCCTACTATCTTGTTACTTAAAATGGTTAGGGCTACAAAGTACCGACGGCTTTTGCGGACATAGAGTCCCATTGCTGTTTCCGCCAAGCTAATTGTCTAGATTTCCAGAAAATTGTGGAACGGATTTGACTATCTCTAGTGTTTCGTCGCATGGAATGGTATCGTCAATCTGTTCGATTTGGAATTCGGTCACTAAATTGGATTTGGAATCCAAGAGAGAACGTAAAGTTTTTATTTCCTCATGTAGTGGTGTTAGGTTGTTAGCTATCAATCGGACAATTAGGTCTGATGTTAATGTTTGTTCAGGTGTTTGTCGGCTTAAATTAGCGCTATGGCTAGTAGATGGACCGTTTGAGTCTGTCATTTTAAAGTTTCTTAAAGCGTTTATTAATTCTTCCAGTATTAATCTTCCAGTATTAATCACTATTTAGCAAAACAGCAGGCAATTTTTTCTCGAATTTAATTTAGATTGGTATATTATATGAAATATATATATAGGCATATTTTGAGTCGGAGATTTATAAAAACACAATAGAGAGAGAGAAAAAAAAGTTATATATATGATGTGTGGTTTTTTTTTTTTTTTTTTTTTTTTATAAAACTAAACAATAATCTATCTCACGTTTGTGCTTTTTTTTGGTGTTCCTCTGATGAAATTCCTTTTTTTTTTTTTTCTTCCTTCCCAGTCCTTTTTCCGTTGAGTGGGGGGTCTTCTACCGTAGTTTTTCGGTTCCTGCGGGGCTCGCTTTAGTTTCCTTTTGTTTGTTTGAAATATAGGTTTTTGGTTTTGTTTTTGTTTTTATTTATTTTTTTTTTATTTTATTTAATTAGCTTTATTTTATTTAACTTTTTTCGAGTTTGTTTGAGTTTTTACTTATTATTTTTAATCTTTTCCTTTTTTATCTTCTTGTTTGTGTGTGTTTTTTTTTTTTTTTTTTGTAATTTTAGTTTAGTTACTTTTTTCACTTTTTTCGAGTTCGTTTGATTTTTCACTTTTTGGTGGTTCAAAATTTATTCAGTTTGTATATTTTGTTTTTGTTCTCTTTTTGTGTCACTTTTTTCTTAAAAAATACCACTTTGGGCGTTGAGGGTTAATTTTTTCACTTTTTTCGAGTTCGTTTGATTTTTCACTTTTTGGTGGTTCAAAATTTATTCAGTTTGTATATTTTGGTTTTGTTCTCTTTTTGTGTCACTTTTTTCTTGAAAAATACCACTTTGGGCGTTGAGGGTTAATTTTTTTCACTTTTTTCGAGTTCGTTTGATTTTTCACTTTTTGGTGGTTCAAAATTTATTCAGTTTGTATATTTTGTTTTTGTTCTCTTTTTGTGTCACCTTTTTGTTGAAAAATTCCACTTTGGGCGTTGAGGTTATTCTAGTTATTACCGGTACGTGATATAAGTTTTTTTACATAGAAACCTTTATTTTTCAGGTCTATGATTTTTTTTGAGGCACTCGCAAATATCTTTTTTTAATCGATATTTTTAATTAACGCGGGCCCCACGTTGGGCGCCAATTATAATCATGACGGGTTTTAACTTTTAAAAAAATATATATCACTGTGGACGGAAGTCCACGAGGTGACGACCTGCATGCCTAGGCGTGCGCGAGGAAACTCTATATATAGCCGAATAATTAAAAATTTTCTTTAGGCAACCGATCTAAATGAATGATATACCAATCGAAAGGTATTGTGTTAATTAGATAATTTTTGTCGAAACATATTCCAAAAGTTACTTGGTTTGGGAGAAATTAGGGTGAAAGTAAAAAAAATTTTTATCACTAAAAAGGGGCTGGTGGGCACATTTTAGTCCCCAGATAGAATATTTTTATATATTCGCATTATTATAGTATATCGCATAGTATATATTCGCTAGAGCTAAATACGCGTCGATTGGTACCTCAATCGACCCGATCCGACATTTCATTCAGAAGTTATTCGAAAAATTCGATTTTTTCTTCTTCTTCAAAATGAAGCCAGTTTGCGTCGGTTTGTCGGTTTGTCGGTTTGTCTGTTTGCACTATTTTTATCTTAAAAATCCTGAAAAAAATTGGAAAATGTTTGTTACTATCATATGAGCAACTATTGTTTTACAACTTTTTGAAATACCTTAAGCTTACGTCAAAAAATTAAAAAAACTTTGTTAATGAAAAAATTCATAACTTTATAATTAAGAAAGATATTAAAATGAGCTTTACACCGTTAAAATGGTTTTTTAAATATCAATTTCACTTTCTTTGAGACCAAACGTCTATATAGTACACAAAAAAAAATACACTGAAAATAAACTTTTTTTTTTTTTATTTTTCAAAATTTGGTCGACTGATCCTTTTTATATTGCACGTGGAGATAGCTTTTGAGATGACGCAACTTTTGATATATCGCTCATATCTGGCAAAATCCGTTAACTCAAGATATAGTCCTGTAAGTGCAGCTACCCTTTGTTTACAGCCCCCTGTGAAGCTTGCATTTACTTATACATGTGTGTGTATTTGAATGGCAACTTTGCTTTTTGGAGTCTGCATATATTTGTTCAAAACCCTAAAAAAAATGGAGTATATCTTTTCAGATTTTAGTTTATATATTTAAAAATAAAATCCAAATAAAAAAGGGCTTAAAAAGTAAAACATAAACATTGACTCAAGTTGGATTCGAACCCAGGCCCTCCGTGTTAGGAACCACGACGCTCTCCACTCGGCTAACCTCAAACTTTGTTGCTTGATGGCAACTTTTGATGTAATTCTACTTTGTGTTTCAGTGTCTCATGTCTTAATGAGAATACTCAGAAGATTGGTACTTCAACCGACCCGGTCCGACGTTTCTTTCAGAAGTTATTCAAGAAATTTGATTTTTACAGTTTTTTCAAAATGAAGCCAGTGGGTCAGTTTGTCTATATTTTTTTCTTTGCACTACTGAATAAAATTGGAGATTTTTGTTAATGTCATATGACTCATATGATATGAGCAATTATTGTTCTACAACTTTTTGAAAAAGCTGTAAAAATCTAATTTCTTGAATAACTTCTGAAAGAAATGTCGGACGGGTCGGTTGAGGTACCAATCTTGAGGTCCCAAAGAAAAACAAGAAAAGAAAGCTAACTTCGGGCGAAGCCGAAGTTGATATACCCTTGCAGTTGTGCCATTTCCGATCATTCAGTTATATGGCGGCTATTGGATATAGTTGGCCGATCCCTATGAAATTTTGCCAATAAGATTATTTTGCCCAAAATGGAATCTGTACCAAGTCCCATCTTTCTAACTTAAAAACCACCAAAGTTATGCCAATTCCGATCGTTCTATGACAGCTTTAGGATATAGTCGGCCCATCCTTATGAAAGTTTGTACATAAGATATTTTTAAATATTTCAAAAATAAAATCCATATAAAAAAGGGCTTAAAAAGTAAAACGTAAATATTGACTCAACTAGGATTAGAACTCAGGCCCTCCCGTTTTAGAAACCACAACGTTCTCCACTCGGCTAATCTCGAACTTCGTTACTTGATGGCAAATTTTGATGTAATTCTGCTTTATGTTTCAGTGTCTCATGTCTTAATGAGAAGAATGCAAAATTTTATGAGTAGAACGCTTTATATGCATATGCCCCCACTGAGCATATAATGCATATAAATAAATGCAGCCACCACCGTTTTGGGCCAAATCATGGATTAAAAGCTAAAAAAAAACCAGCCAAACCAACTCCGGCAATACTTTTCTAATATTTATTATTTTATATCGCACACCCAAAATAAATTGTTACATTCAACAATTGGTTTAACTAGAAAAACTGGAAAAACGAAATTTCCAGTTTTTTTAAATTTTTTATCTTTGCGCATTTATTTTAGATATAATACATGTTTATTATATGATTGATCGGATATGCCATAACTTTGTTTTTATACCCTTGCAGAGGGTATTATAATTTTGGTCAGAAGTGTGCAACGCAATGAAGGAGACATCTCCGACCCTATAAAGTATATATATTCTTGATCAGGATCACCTCCTGAGTCGATATGAGCATGTCCGTCTGTCTGTCTGTCTGTCTGTTTCTACGCAAACTAGTCTCTCAGTTTTAAAGCTATCGAGTTGAAACTTTGCACACACCCTTCTTTCTATTGCAGGCAGTACATAAGTCGGAACGGCCGGGATCGGTCGACTATATCCTATAGCTGCCATATAACTGATTGATCGGAAATGCTATAACTTTTGTGTTTTTTAAGTTAGAGGGTTGGGGGGTTAGAGGGTTAGAGGGTTTCCACTCATGTTATGTTTGACCAAAATATCTTATGTACAAAATTTCATAAGGATCGGCCGACTATATCCTATAGCTGTCATAGAACGATCGGAATTGGCATAACTTTGGTGTTTTTTAAGTTAGAAAGATGGGACTTGGTACAGATTACTTTTTGGGCAAAATAATTCGATATGCCAAATTTCATAAGGATCGGCCGACTATATACGATCCGCTATATATCTAATAATATAAGATGCGTGGCGCCACCTAGCGAACTGCGACTGAACTGCAAGGGTATATCAACTTCGGCTATGCCCGAAGTTAGCTTTCCTTTCTTGTTTTTTAATAATTTATTATATAGTGGTACTCTCATAAGGATAGGCCTCTCATCTGTTAATTTGTTAAAATAATTTGGTTTCCCACAACTACGAAACAATTTTGGATTTTAAATACATTTTTGGGCAAATTTTTAATTAAAATTTTTAAACTAACCAAATTCCAAAACCTTTGTAAATTAAAAATACGTATAACTTCAGAGCCACTGAAGCTATTGAAAAATTCTTTACGTCGTTGGAAAGGTTTTTAATTATTCCACCTTCTTGAATGTCAAAATCTATAGAGTTAAAAAAAAATAGTTTTGATGTTTATCCTTACAATTAAAGTATTGCAAACTGTGTAAATCGCCTGTCCAGAGGTTACTTCCATATATGTATATATATTCTATATGTTATGCGTTCTATTTTAAATAATTGAAGATCAATATATACAAAAAACCAACTGATATCATATAAAAAACCTCTTGACGAGGTAAAGTACCGGTGACGAACCTGCATGCGAAACCCAAAATATCTGATATCAATTTCAGTGACGAAAATATGCTATATAGGTGTACAAAATTGTATATAAAAAATATTCTTGTTCGGCACGTGCAAGAAAAACAAAAAAAAATCAGTCACGTGCCGAACAAGAATATTTTTTATATGCAATTTTGTACACCTATATAGCATATTTTCGTCACTGAAATTGATATCAGATATTTTGGGTTTCGCATGCAGGTTCGTCACCGGTACTTCACCTCGTCAAGAGGTTTTTTATATGATTTAAACTTTATTAGATTTCATTTAGATCCCGATCTTAAGTCTAACAAGGCATTGTATCTTAACCTATGCTAGATTCCGACTGACCAGGCTTGAGCTGATTCTTTTCCTTCTTGGTTCGGGATCTTCCCGAAGTATATTACGAATTGAATTCCGAAGAGAATTTCCCGAATGGGATTGCTGTGATCAGCATGGAAAATTTGGGTATCAATACGGATGCTTAAAAAGGGGAGCCGCAGTGGTCTGTTGTTTTTGCCGTGGCCGGCTCAATAGGGGCAATTTGTTTATTTCATTTCTCAAGCTTGATCTTCTGTTAGGGTGCTAGATGCGAGTGTGGGAATGTTTACATTATAAAGACTCAAAAGAGCTTGGTGGCAAGTGCCCCAATAATTGTTTATAATATTAATATAAAATATGGATTAAACTTCTAGTTAATTTGCATGGTTGTTTGTAAAGGGCTTGCGCCCGAGTGGTAAGAAATGGTGTGTTTTTTGTTGTTGTTTTTTAGGTTTTGTTTTGTGCTTATTATTTGTTTTTCAACTTTTGCTGATAAGTTCAATAGGTTTTACGAACGCGAGATCGTTGCTGTTCTAATACGACTTGTCTCTTCGGAGGTTGAAGTGGTACTGAATATTGGATATAGTTGGCCGATCCCTATGAAATTTGTCAAATAAGATTATTTTGCCTAAAATGGAATCTGTACCAAGTCCCACATTTCTAACTTAAAAAACAGCAAAGTTATGCCAATTCCGATCGATCTATGACAGCTATAGGATATAGTCGGCCGATCCTTATGAAATTTTGTAGACAAGATATTTTGGCCAAATATAACATGTGTGGAAAGTCTCAACCCTCCAACTTAAAAAACACCAAAGTAATGGAGTGTCTGGAGTCCTCAATTTGGAGTACAATAAGATCACATTGAATCTGTACAAAAAAAACTTCCTTACTTTTGCTCTTAGGGGACTTAATTGGGATGCAAATCTTTACCTCCCCTCTTATCATAGTAGACTTTTACTAATCAACTTACCATCATTAACAAATCGTAGAACGATGCTGGGTGTCATGTTTCTATATAATCTTAATTCTGGAAATATAGACAGCCAGCATTTACTAACACGCTTAAATTTTAACATTCCAAGTAGAAGGACCAGAAACTTTCGTCCTCTACTCCTCAGCCATTGTAGTTCGACGTATGCCCAACACGATCCGTTCAGGGTATTATGTTCGGACTACAATGGTCTCTACCACATCTTGTCACTTTGCTCTACTAACAATCTTAAATCGCTTATATTAACCGCCTTATCTGTGCAACACTCTTCCTCATAATATCTTTCTCCTAATCCTCGCTTATCTATCTCGGATCTATTCCCGCGATTCGGGCCGTACGTTACGCGGCAGCGTCCCTCGGTCGGTTGGACGGGAGGTGGGCTGTACGTATGCAGTGGGAACCGTGCAAAAAAAAAAATGGCATTTCCGATCAATCAGTTATATGGCAGCTATAGGATATAGGCGACCGATCGCGGCCGTTCCGACATATATACTACCTGCAAGGAAAAAAAGGATATGTGAAAAGTTTTACCTCGATAGCTCCAAAACTGAGAGGCTAGTTTGCGTAGAAACCGACAGACAGACAGACGGACAGACAGACAGACGGACAGACGGACATGCTCATATCGACTCAGGAGGTGATCCTGATCAAGAATATATATACTTTATAGGGTCGGAGATGTCTCCTTCACTGCGTTGCACACTTTTGACCAAAATTATAATACCCTCTGCAAGGGTATAAAAACAAAATATATATAGCCAAATAGGGCAAGTCTTTTTAAATGTGCCAAACTGAATGGCAAATAAATAATAAATTTAATTATACGATTTACACAAAAAATTATATACCAATTTTTGAGAAAATACCCAAAATGGGTTTAGTAGATGTAAAACAAGTAGACTCCACAGCAAATGTAATAAATCAAATTGAGTCCAACACAATGAACACAGAATTGACAAATATCCTATTATCAATTATTGTATTCATTTTGATCGCATTCATTTTGTATAAAGCATATGTTTTTCATAATAAATGTATAGCTAAAAAAGCGATTAATAAAAGCCAGGCTATCGATCTGGACAAAATATAAAAAAAAGAGAAAGCAACAAAAAACAAGAAAGAAAAGCTAACTTCGGGCGGAGCCGAAGCTGATATACCCTTGCAGTTCAGTCACAGTCCGCTAGGTGGCGCCACGCATCTTATATTATTAGATATATAGCGGATCGTATATAGTCGGCCGATCCTTATGAAATTTGGCATATCGAATTATTTTGCCCAAAAAGTAATCTGTACCAAGTCCCATCTTTCTAACTTAAAAAACACCAAAGTTATGCCAATTCCGATCGTTCTATGACAGCTATAGGATATAGTCGGCCGATCCTTATGAAATTTTGTACATCATACATACATCCACACATGGTCAAACATAACATGTGTGGAAAGTCCCAACCCTCTAACTTAAAAAACACCAAAGTTATGGCATTTCCGATCAATCAGTTATATGGCAGCTATAGGATATAGTCGACCGATCCCGGTCGTTCCGACTTATATACTACCTGCAAGGAAAAAAAGGATGTGTGCAAAGTTTCAACTCGATAGCTCCAAAACTGAGAGACTAGTTTGTGTAGAAACCGACAGACAGACAGGCAGAAAGACAGACAGACAGACAGACAGACAGACAGACAGACAGACAGACAGTCGGACAGACGGACAGACGGACATGCTCATATCGACTCAGGAGGTGATCCTGATCAAGAATATATATACTTTATAGGGTCGGAGATGTCTCCTTCACTGCGTTGCACACTTTTGACCAAAATTATAATACCCTCTGCAAGGGTATAAAAAGGGAATTTTTATATATATATAATAAAAAAAAAAAAATAACAACGCTCAATACCAAATTCTGATATATTTAAGATACACCCATGATGTATTAAAAAAAAAAAAAAACCGATTTCATAATGTTCTTGAATAATCTTATCTTTACGTACAATGAAAATAAAATGAAATAAAAACAAGAAAGGAAAGCTAACTTCGAGCGGAGCCGAAGTTTATATACCCTTGCAGTTGAGTTGCAGTCCGCTAGGTGGCGCCACGCATCTTTTATTATTAGATATATAACGGATCGTATATAGTCGGCCGATCCTTATAAAATTTGGCATATCGAATTATTTTGTCCAAAGAGGAACCCATTGAAAATCCCATCCTTCTAATTTGAAAAACGACATGCTCATATCGACTCAGGAGGTGATCCTGATCAAGAATATATATACTTTATGGGGTCGGAGATGTCTCCTTCACTGCGTTGCACACTTTTGACCAAAATTATAATACCCTCTGCAAGGGTATAATAAATAAAATAAAGAAAGTTGAAAAAAGAAAATAATTCCAGTATGAGTACACAAAGAGCCATAGACAAAATATATGAAAAGGACCCATATTTCAATGAAAGAATCAAGCATTTAGTATCAACAACCCCAGTTAGTGTGTATGAGTTAGAAATACTTTATAAAGAAACATTTAACTGCCACGTTTCACCATTGCTTTACTGCACCGCAATCCAAAAGGAATAGTATTAACAACAATTCCGGTTGTGCTAGTGAAATCAAGAATAGACGAGCATCCACTTTTAGGTAGAACGAGTTTTATGATGGTTTCTAAAAGATAATCCATACCCATAATATAATGCAATGGAATGAATTATCGAAAGAACTATCAAGCATTAAAGCAGAATTCGACAAATCGCATAAGTCACTAACACAGAATAGACCGATACAAAAAACAACGGTCAGTAAACACTTAGAAATATTAGTTAAATGCTTTAATGAAGCTCGAATATTAATATATAAACACAGAGAAAAGTTAAATCCGGATCACTGGTCTCGAGTATCAAAGTTTTTGATCAGACTAAGATCTAATCTGACATCTGTAAAAGAAAGGTTCAAGCTTGATATTTCAATACCTACTATTCTCAATACTTCAATAACAATTTAAGGTGGTGACGAATTAGAATCAAACGAAGATATTGACCAACAAGAAATAGAAGAAAGCGATATTAACAACCTTACGGTTCCGGCAGTCCTTATTCAATCTGAATTATCAGACCAGGACTTGACCGACTCTGAGTTTAACGACAGCATTGTAGAATTAAAACCAACCACAATGGCTGACGAGAGCATTGCCCAAAGAGCATACATTAGAGAAATATCGAATGCCATCCCTGAATTTAACGGGCAAAGGTTACACCTGCAGAGATTTATAACAGCTTTGAGGTTAGTTAACCTAACGAAAGGCACATTCGAGAATTTGGCTGTAGAAGTAATTAAATCAAAAATAACACAGGCCAACAGCAAAAAATCTCCACGCATAATTTCACCTGCTCTATAACCTTTAAGCTCCCCTTAATCAAAGTCCAGAACAAACATAGGTTCTATCACCCACAGTTTCCGCGGTACACCTAGGAGAAGAAATCGATCAAATTTTACCATATATTGAATTATGTAGGCCGTGTAATGGCGATGACCATCACTGTTTCTAGTACATATCATTTTTGAAATGTATGTGTACCAACTAAAATGAAAAAATGGTATCTAGCAGTTAGCATATCTTTGGAATACTCATCCAAAGTTGAAATCTCAGATTTTCTACATTAATGTTTGGTCTTCTATGATTTTTCCCCAAACATTTTTCTATGGAAGCTTTTTATATTATTATTGAAATCAGTAGATCATACCATGTTTTAATTTTGGGTTTAAGGAAAAACTCGAAATAATTTTATTGAATTTATTATAGGGGGTTAAACAATATTTTCTTCAATTAAATTGAAGTTTTTAATCTCATATTTTCAAAAAGTCATGGCTATCTACAACTTCTGTAAAGCTTTACTAAACAAACTGAACCTGCAATAGATACGTTTTGAACAAAGAAACAGTTAAACAGTCGGCCTGTGTATTTGGATCAACTTTATACAGAGTCCTAAATGAGAGAACTATAGAAGCAATAATAAGAAAGCTACAAGACACTATAGTCGGAGAAACCTCTGACATAATTAAAGCCAAAATGACGAAAACAACCCAGAAAGGCAAAACCGCGGAAAAATTCACGACGGAAATAGACAACTTAAGGAAACTCCTAGAAGCTTCATACACTGACCAAGAGGCCATCACCACAATGGTTAACGAGGAAATAATTATCGCGGTAATAATTTCAGAAACAATTATCGCGGTAGAGGTAATAATCGAGGTAATTATAATAATACCAGATATTACCAAAATAACGGTTATAATCAAAACACTAGCTACTACAGAAATAACGGTAATCAGAATAACAGTTATTACACGAACAAGAACCGCGGCGGAAATAACCGTGGTGGAAACAACCGCGGCGGAACTAGCCGTGGGGGAAACAGCATTAATAACGGTAATAATAATAATAACCAAAATAACAATATAAGGATAGCCCAAACGAATTCGGAAAACTCCCAAACACCTTTAGATACACGTCAGTAAAAAACAACAAGATTCACACTATAAATCTCAGTCAAAGTACATTCGTAGGTTTCATAAACGCAGCAACAGGAAAAGAATTAGTTTTTCTACTAGATACTGGTGCAGAAATATCCATATTAAAGGAAAATTCAGATAATTTACAAAACATTCAAGATAATCATATCATAAACATACAGGGTATAAGCCAAGAGGTTACCAAATCAAAAGGCATAACTTCTATTGAAATTCAGACTTCTAAGTACATCATCCCATATGATTTTCATATAGTAAATGTGCAATTCGCTATTCCTTGCAATGGGATACTGGGAATATATTTTATCAAAAGGTACAATTGTCAATTAGACTTTAAACCTTCTGAAGACTGGCTTGTAATTAGACCAAATAATCTCAAATATCCAATTTATGTTCCGATAACATACAGTTCTGGCGACAACTCCCTAATTCTGCCAGCAAGATCCCAAGTAATCCGAAAAATTAAGATATATTCCGAAGAAAACAGTGTATTAATTCCGAATCAAGAGATTCATAAAGGTATCTATATAGCAAATACCATAGCACTGTGGACTGTCAATGCATATGTAAGACTACCAAATACCACAAATATAGATCAGGTAGTTAATATTAAAAATATTCATCATGAACCACTTTCAAACTACGATGTAGTAAAAATAGACCCAGAAAACAGTAAAAAAACTGTATTATTCCAACTTACAAAAATCTTCCCACCTCAATTCAATGATCAACTTACAAAATTATGCACCCAGTATAGTGATGTATTCGGACTAGAAACCGAAGCGATCACTACAAGTAATTTATATAAACAAAAACTGAGATTAAGTGATGATGAACCCGTATATACAAAAAATTACAGAAATCCTCATAGTCAACAAGACGAAATTCAAAGACAAGTCCAAAAACTCATTAATGATAAAATAGTAGAACCCTCTGTATCACCTTATAATAGCCCACTTTTGTTAGTACCAAAAAAGTCACTCACAAATTCAGAAAATAAAAAATGGCGATTAGTAATTGATTATCGTCAAATTAATAAAAACTCTTATCTGATAAATTTTCACTCCCTAGAATCGATGACATTTTAGATCAGGGATGCCCAGTCCCATTGCTCTCGTTCCTCCTTTGTTGTTGGATTGCTCTGTCATATGGGTAGAGCAAAATCATATACGTGTGCTGCTCCCAGTATAGGCAAGGCAAATTACAATAACAATTTTTCGTAGTTTAATAACACTTAAACAGTTTCAACACTTTTCTGGCATTTTGTTGTTGGATTGCCGAAAACTTTTCACTGCAAAAAATCACTTCTTGTTGTGGTTTTGGACAGAATGGTTGACTGTGGAACGATGCATTTTTTCTTTGTCGAAAATTTTCTTTGCGAGCAGCAATGTATTATATGTAATATAATAATAAGCGGAAACAAAAAAATTAATTTGGAAAGGCATTTTATTAAATGCTATGCTAAAGTATCTGCGTCACAAGCCGATATGGAAGCGCAGTAAAAAAAATTCGAAAAATAATTGAGCATATTGAAAATAATTATAATCCTAAAATTAATTCTCAATTATCCGAAAAAATTTTTTTTTTTTTTTTTCTGTTGAAAATGTTACAAAAATTTTTTTCAGTGATACGATAGAAAAAAAAAAAAAAACTATCGCTCATATGTATTTGTGCTTTTGTGCATAGGTATTGGAATTTGCTCTGTCATAAGCAGTGTTTGGGCACCCCTGTTTTAGATCAACTAGGTAGAGCAAAGTATTTCTCATGTCTCGACTTAATGTTCGGTTTTCACCAAATTGAACTCGAAAAAAATTCACGAGATATAACATCCTTTTCAACAAATAATGGTTCATATCGTTTCACGCGATTACCATTCGGTTTAAAAATAGCGCCAAACTCCTTTCAGAGAATGATGACTATAGCTTTCTCTGGATTGGAACCTTCGGAAGCATTTCTTTACATGGATGACTTAATAGTCATAGGTTGTTCCGAAAACCACATGCTCAAGAACCTGACTGATGTTTTCGAGAAATGTAGGAAACACAACCTAAAGTTACATCCCGAAAAATTTTCATTTTTCATGCATGAAGTCACCTTCCTAGGACATAAATGCACAAATAAAGGAATCTTGCCTGACGACAAAAAATACGACGTCATAAAAAACTACCCAGTCCCACATGATGTGGACAGCGCTATAAGATTCGTTGCATTTTGTAATTATTACAGACGTTTCATAAAGAATTTTGCAGAATACTCCCGTCACATAACAAGATTATGTAGGAAAATGTAAAATTCGAATGGACAACAGAATGTCAAAACACTTTCAAACATCTAAAATCAGCATTAATAAACCCAACTCTGTTGCAATACCCAGATTTTAGCAAAGAATTGTGCATAATTACAGATGCTAGCAAATACGCTTGTGGAGCAGTACTAACTCAAAATAAAAATGGATTACAGCTTCCAGTTGCATACGCATCAAGATCCTTTACGAAGGGTGAAAGCAACAAGAGCACTACAGAACAAGAATTAGTAGCTATTCATTGGGCAATAACATACTTCAGACCATATATTTATGGTAGGCACTTCAATGTCAAAACAGACCACAGAGCACTTACCTATTTATTTTCAATGATAAATCCCAGTTCCAAACTAACACGAATGAGACTTGAATTAGAGGAATATAATTTTACAGAAGAGTATCTAAAGGGTAAAGATAATTATGTAGCCGATGCGCTGTCTAGAATAACAATCACCGACTTGAAAAACATACATTTAAATATTAAAATTCTGAAAGTCACTACCAGAAACCAAAGTAGACAAAAATTCTGCACAGGAAAAGAAAAAATAGAATTGCATAAGCAATCCATAGAAAAAGCTTCAAAGCCCAACGTATATGAAGTCATTAATAATGATGAAGTACGTAAAGTAGTGACCTTGCATGTAAATAACAATATGTGTTTATTTAAGCACGGAAGGGAAATTACAGCAAGATATAATGTTAGCGATTTATATACTAATGGAACCCTTGACTTAGGTCAATTCTTTCAAAGGCTTGAAAAGCAAGCCGGTATGCACAAAATCAGCCAACTTAAAGTGGCACCGTGGGAAAATATCTTTGAACATGTTTCAATTGATAATTTTAAAAATATGGGCAATTATATATTGAAATCATTAAGAGTAGCGCTACTCAACCCGGTGACCGTAATAAAAAATAATAAAGAAAAAGAAGCTATATTGTCTACATTTCACGATGATCCAATACAAGGTGGTCATACAGGCATTACTAAAACCTTGGTCAAGGTCCAGAGGCATTATTACTGGAAAAATATGTCCAAATACATAAAAGAGTACATAAAGAAATGTCCTAAATGTCCAGTAACACTCATATGCGATTAAACCAAATACCTGGTAGCGATACCAATATAAAAAAAAGTGCAAATACGGTAGCAAAAGCTATATTTGAAGATTTTATTCTAAAGTACGGTCCAATGAAGACGTTCATTACGGACATGGGAACGGAATATAAAAATTCAATTATTGAAGGTCTATGTAAAAATTTAAATATTGAAAACATAACTTCTACTGCACATCATCACCAAACTGTAGGTACCGTGGAGCGAAGCCACAGAACACTCAATGAGTACATTCGTTCATACATCTCAGTTGACAAAACGGATTGGGATTTATGGCTACAATACTTCGTCTATTGCTTTAATACGACCCCCTCGATGGCACATGACTATTGTCCATACGAGCTAGTTTTTGGTAAAACTTCAAATTTACCTAAGCATTTTAATAGCATAGAAAACATAAAACCTCTTTATTATATAGAAGATTATGCTAAGGAATCAAAATTCAGATTAGAACAGGCATTTAAGAGAGCCAGACTAATGCTAGAATCTCATAAAATAAAACAAAAAATTATTTACGACAAAACTAGTTTAGATTTTGAGTTGAAAATAGGAGATAAGGTTTTATTAAAAAATGAAACTGGACATAAGCTAGATTTTAAATATACAAGCCCCTATAAGGTAGAACAAATAGGAGGAGGGATAATATAACTATATTAGACAATAACAAGAAAGGAAAGCTAACTTCGGGCGGAGCCGAAGTTGATATACCCTTGCAGTTCAGTCGCAGTCCGCTAGGTGGCGCCATGCATATTATATTATTAGATATATAGAAGATCGTATATAGTCGGCCGATCCTTATGAAATTGGCAGATCGGATTGTTTTTCACAAAATAGAATCTGTACCAAATCCCATCTTTCTAACTTAAAAAACACCAAAGTTATGCCAATTCCGATCGGTGTATGACAGCTATAGGATATAGTCAGCCGATCCTTATGAAATTTTGTACATAAGATATGTTGGTCAAATATAACATGTGTGGAAAGTCCCAACCCTCTATCTTAAAAAACAACGAAGTTGTGGCATTTCCGATCAATCAGTTATATGGCAGCTATAGGATATAGTCGACCGATCCCGGCCGTTCCGACTTATGTACTACCTGCAAGGAAAATAAGGATGTGTGCAAAGTTTCAACTCGATAGCTTTAAAACTGAGAGACTAGTTTGCGTAGAAACAGACAGACAGACAGACAGACAGACAGACAGACAGACAGACAGACAGACGGACAGACGGACAGACGGACAGACGGACAGACGGACATGCTCATATCGACTCAGGAGGTGATCCTGATCAAGAATATATATACTTTATAGGGTCGGAGATGTCTCCTTCACTGCGTTGCACACTTTTGACCAAAATTATAATACCCTCTGCAAGGGTATAAAAATAAAAATCAAATAGTACATAAAGATAGATTAAAACTTTTTATTTCATAATCAATCAAAATTTCATAAATATATCACGTATGGCAATACATAAAAACAAAAAAAAAGGAAAGAAAAATGACCAAATAAATAAAAAAAAAATGAGAAAAATAAGCATACCGAAAATAACACAAAAAAAAACATCTTATTGTTAATATCATTTATTAAATTTTTACAATCTATGTTAGAAAATAACTTCATTAAATTACGTTATTTTTAAAAGGAGGGAGATGTAATATGCACATATATGCACAATTAATATCTTATATATATATATATCGACCACCCACTGTACCAAGAGTGTTTGTCGCAGTGTTTATGTTATCCAAGGTCTCGGTCATAAACCTAAGTGCACCGAAATATGAATCGCCCGCTGTGCCTTTGCTGTACGCCGAAAAGTGCATATTTCCGCATATACGTAACACGAGTGGACCTTATGCATGTCCACATACCTCCGCCTAAGCGAACATAACATAAATATATATTCATATATAAATATTTAAGAATACATAACCGTCTCTCCGCTGCCGCTTTGGGCAGCGCAGCTACGAGACTTTGACCTCCTTGAACTCCTAAGTAAAATTGTAAAACCAGAAACTCCCATGAGCTCGGAGCGGCAACAAATGAATAAATGAATAAAGAATTAAACTAAAACTTTTGGTTTGGGAACGCATCTACATACTTGGAGAACCTTCGATAAAACAATACATTAAACCCTTACTGAGGGTATTATAATTTTGGCGAAAAGAGCGGAACTTAGTAAAGGACCCTATAAAATATATACATTTTTTAACAGGATCACCTCCTAAGCCGATACTAACTTTTTTTTCGCCTGATTAAATTTATTCTAATTCTCTTGAATACGAATCAATTGGTGACTAAACTATCCCGATCAGACATTCTGGTCAACACTAAAGAAAAACAAGTCGTCTATCAGTCTGTCTGCCTATTTGTTTCTGCCCGAACTAGTCAGTCAGATTTAAAGCTATGAATTTAAACTTTGAACACATCCTTCTTTATTTTGCACGCAGTATATAAGTCGACTGAGCCAAGATTGGTTGACTATATCCGATACTGGCCATATACGAGGGTTGCTATATATATTTCTGGCCTAGGCCATACTAAGTGTTGCCTGGCGCCATCTGACGTTTTCATTGGGAAGTTTGACATGTTTTAGTATAAACGTGCTCAGAACATTTTGACGTACGGCCATAATTTGTGATGTTTACAGTGACTTGAGAAAATCCATTTCGCAGAAAATGGAGGAAGTCGTGAACATTTTCCCGCAATCATTTTTCACGGCTTTCGACGTGAATTAATACGACGAGAGTGCATCGATGAACTTAAATCTTTGTATGGCGATCTTATAGCACTGTGAAAAACTGGTATAATGAATTCAATCGTGGCCGACGAACGCTTGAAGACGAAGGTCGTCAAAGTCGTCCAAAAACAGTCGTTGTAATGCAAGATCGTCATGTGACATACCATGAGATAGTCGCATCCTTGGGTATTTCTTCCACCAGCATACATTCGATATTGCATGAGCATTTGGCCGTAAAAAAAAATTCTCGTTGTATCCCGCACAATTCGACAATCGCTCAAAAAAAGGCTCGTGTGGATTGGTGCAAAAAAAATTTAAAAAACTACAATCGCGGTGTTTCAAAAGACGTTTATACGATCGTCACAAGTGACGAATCATAGATCTATGCTTATGAGCCCGAAAAAAAACAGCAATCGATCGTGTGAGTCTTCGAAGACGAGCCAAATCCATCGAAAGTTGTTCGTGGAAGAAGCATTTCGAAGAAAATGGTGGCCTGTTTCTTCGGTAAAACAGGTCATGTGGCGACTGTTCCGCTTGAGCAACGTAGGACGGTCAATTCTGAGTGGTATACCACAATTTTTTTGCCTAAAATTTTTGGGGAAATTCGAAAAACGAACAAGAGAATATGGATCATTCTGCACCATGACAATGCGAGCTCTCACACATCAGCTCAAACCAGCGCCTTTTTGATCGGCCAAAATGTCGAATTGATGGGTCATCCGCCATACAGCCCTGACTTGGCACAAAATGACTTCTTTTTATTCCCGCACATCAAGAAAAAAATGCGTGTTCAAAGATTTTCGACGCCAGAAGATGCTGTTGAAGCGTTCAAAAACCATGTTTTGGAGGTGTCTCAATCAGATTGGACAAAGTGCTTCGACAATTGGTTTGAGCGCATGCAAAAGTATATAAGTCAAACTGGAGAATACTTTGAAAAACAATAAAACCATTTTTAATCATAAATATTCGCATTTTCATTATAAGGACAGAAATATTATATATATAGCAACCCTTGTATCAGATTCTGCCGGCAGCAACTCCTATGAGGACCTGGTGAATTTTGCTCAAATGCTGAGGTAGAGAGAATTTTTAGCCGAGGAAACTTGGTGTAAGCCAAAATTAGCAACCGTTTAAAGGTAGATACATTAAATTTGGGTCACATACATTTGGCAAATAGGTCATAATTATAACTTGCCTGAAAATTATATCCAATTAATTTGGTGTAGGCTACTTAGTAGGGTGGGTCGAATTCCAACAAGTTGTTCAAATCGAATTCTAATAGTGCGGAAAACTTGCTACGGAATACTACAAGCATTTTGCAAAAAAAAAATTTGAAATCGGTCAATATCTTCTGTTCGCGCATCGCACTTAAAGTTTCGAAAATACCGAATTTTCAAAACTTCTTAAAAGTACGATTTAGTCGCAATTTTCCAAAGTTTTACTTATTATTATATTTATTTTGAATCATTTAAAAGGTTTTTTCGTAATTAGGTAAATCAATAGTGGTTTTAAGAATTTAAAATAAATAAGTTTTTAGTACAAATTTCATGCATTACGATTGTTTTTCACGCTCAGCTTTCCCCAGGATCAACGACGAGGACGTAGTGAAAAATCTGATCCCATTTTTTTTATTGCTATTTTTTTATTTGTTTTTAATGATTTTTTTTTTTTTTTTTTAATGATTTATATATTTTTTTTTGATTTTTTTTAGATTTTTTAAAATTTTTTTGTTTTTTTTTTTTAATTTTCTTTTTGTTTTTCGATTTTGTTTTATTTGTCTGTTGTATACTGGGACTTGTTCTCAAATTTAGGCAAACTGCAACGAGAATATAAAGTTGAGCGTATGTAACCATCCCTATTGTGATAACCACATACCTTCTTCGACGCTTCAGTAACAAACTTAACAGTTCGCTCTACTGCTTGAGTGTGGCATGGAAAGCTTAGCAAGTTGCTTTGACCGATTGATAGTTGGTTATCAATGGAAGATACCAAAACTGCATTTGACGCATTGACTGTAGAAGACCAGTCGATCATTTCATAGTACTTAGTGGCATTAGATTATACATATCGAGTGAAGAGCCCTCCGAAAACTTAGTTCACATAGTTACATTTATAATGAAAGTGTATTTACCTACTTGGTTTCAAATAAAAATGAGTGATTCAATAACAGATGGTGCGAGACATGTCTTCACTATGATTAAAAATTCTCGATACTTGCCAAAACGTCTTTTAAAAGTAGTTGATCCTGTAATTCAACACAATGCTTATTTCGCGCATCCTGAAAATTTGCTTTTGTCTATGCTCACAGATGAAAATCTTAATGTACGTAAGATCGGGTTGCAAAGAATTTTAAAAGCCAGAGAGAAGACTCCTACTGCGGAGACTTCGGTGCGCTCGTTCCTTTTGCCAAAACTAAACTTTAATGCCACTAAGTACTATGAAATGATCGACTGGTCTTCTACAGTAGTATCACCTCCTCCAGTACTTAGGAATGTGTCAAATGCAGTTTTGGTATCTTCCATTGATAACCAACTATCAATCGGTCAAAGCAACTTGCTAAGCTTTCCATGCCACACTCAAGCAGTAGAGCGAACTGTTAAGCTTGTTACTGAAGCGTCGAAGAAGGTATGTGGTTATCACAATAGGGATGGTTACATACTCTCAACTTTATATTCTCGTTGCAGTTTGCCTAAATTTGAGAACAAGTCCCAGTATACAACAGACAAATAAAACAAAATCGAAAAACAAAAAGAAAATTAAAAAAAAAAACAACAAAAATTTTAAAAAATCTAAAAAAAATCAAAAAAAAAATATATAAATCATTAAAAAAATAAAAAAAATAATTAAAAACAAATAAAAAAATAGCAATAACAAAAATGGGATCAGATTTTTCACTCGTCGTTGATCCTGGGGAAAGCTGAGCGTGAAAAACAATCGTAATGCATGAAATTTGTACTAAAAACTTATTTATTTTAAATTCTTAAAACCACTATTGATTTACCTAATTACGAAAATCCTTTTAAATGATTCAAAATAAATATAATAATAAGTAAAACTTTGGAAAATTGCGACTAAATCGTACTTTTAAGAAGTTTTGAAAATTCGGTATTTTCGAAACTTTAAGTGCGATGCGCGAACAGAAGATATTGACCGATTTCAAAATTTTTTTTTGCAAAATGCTTGTAGTATTCCGTAGCAAGTTTTCCGCACTATTAGAATTCGATTTGAACAACTTGTTGGAATTCGACCCGCCCTACTACTTAGGTATAAGGACAGCAATAATGACGAAAGAAAAATAATCAAAAATGCCTTAAATCTATTATCTTAATATTAAAAAATAAACTTACTGTAAACAAGCTTTTTGTCCTTTTTTCTATCCTTTTTATAATATTTTCATCCTATTTTTCCTGTTTTTTTTCTTAATTTGTTATATGGCAGCTATAGGATATAGTCGACCGATCCCGGCCGTTCCGACTTATGTACTACCTGCAAGGAAAATAAGGATGTGTGCAAAGTTTCAACTCGATAGCTTTAAAACTGAGAGACTAGTTTGCGTAGAAACAGACAGACAGACAGACAGACAGACAGACAGACAGACAGACGGACAGACGGACAGACGGACAGACGGACAGACGGACATGCTCATATCGACTCAGGAGGTGATCCTGATCAAGAATATATATACTTTATAGGGTCGGAGATGTCTCCTTCACTGCGTTGCACACTTTTGACCAAAATTATAATACCCTCTGCAAGGGTATAAAAATAAAAATCAAATAGTACATAAAGATAGATTAAAACTTTTTATTTCATAATCAATCAAAATTTCATAAATATATCACGTATGGCAATACATAAAAACAAAAAAAAAGGAAAGAAAAATGACCAAATAAATAAAAAAAAAATGAGAAAAATAAGCATACCGAAAATAACACAAAAAAAAACATCTTATTGTTAATATCATTTATTAAATTTTTACAATCTATGTTAGAAAATAACTTCATTAAATTACGTTATTTTTAAAAGGAGGGAGATGTAATATGCACATATATGCACAATTAATATCTTATATATATATATATCGACCACCCACTGTACCAAGAGTGTTTGTCGCAGTGTTTATGTTATCCAAGGTCTCGGTCATAAACCTAAGTGCACCGAAATATGAATCGCCCGCTGTGCCTTTGCTGTACGCCGAAAAGTGCATATTTCCGCATATACGTAACACGAGTGGACCTTATGCATGTCCACATACCTCCGCCTAAGCGAACATAACATAAATATATATTCATATATAAATATTTAAGAATACATAACCGTCTCTCCGCTGCCGCTTTGGGCAGCGCAGCTACGAGACTTTGACCTCCTTGAACTCCTAAGTAAAATTGTAAAACCAGAAACTCCCATGAGCTCGGAGCGGCAACAAATGAATAAATGAATAAAGAATTAAACTAAAACTTTTGGTTTGGGAACGCATCTACATACTTGGAGAACCTTCGATAAAACAATACATTAAACCCTTACTGAGGGTATTATAATTTTGGCGAAAAGAGCGGAACTTAGTAAAGGACCCTATAAAATATATACATTTTTTAACAGGATCACCTCCTAAGCCGATACTAACTTTTTTTTCGCCTGATTAAATTTATTCTAATTCTCTTGAATACGAATCAATTGGTGACTAAACTATCCCGATCAGACATTCTGGTCAACACTAAAGAAAAACAAGTCGTCTATCAGTCTGTCTGCCTATTTGTTTCTGCCCGAACTAGTCAGTCAGATTTAAAGCTATGAATTTAAACTTTGAACACATCCTTCTTTATTTTGCACGCAGTATATAAGTCGACTGAGCCAAGATTGGTTGACTATATCCGATACTGGCCATATACGAGGGTTGCTATATATATTTCTGGCCTAGGCCATACTAAGTGTTGCCTGGCGCCATCTGACGTTTTCATTGGGAAGTTTGACATGTTTTAGTATAAACGTGCTCAGAACATTTTGACGTACGGCCATAATTTGTGATGTTTACAGTGACTTGAGAAAATCCATTTCGCAGAAAATGGAGGAAGTCGTGAACATTTTCCCGCAATCATTTTTCACGGCTTTCGACGTGAATTAATACGACGAGAGTGCATCGATGAACTTAAATCTTTGTATGGCGATCTTATAGCACTGTGAAAAACTGGTATAATGAATTCAATCGTGGCCGACGAACGCTTGAAGACGAAGGTCGTCAAAGTCGTCCAAAAACAGTCGTTGTAATGCAAGATCGTCATGTGACATACCATGAGATAGTCGCATCCTTGGGTATTTCTTCCACCAGCATACATTCGATATTGCATGAGCATTTGGCCGTAAAAAAAAATTCTCGTTGTATCCCGCACAATTCGACAATCGCTCAAAAAAAGGCTCGTGTGGATTGGTGCAAAAAAAATTTAAAAAACTACAATCGCGGTGTTTCAAAAGACGTTTATACGATCGTCACAAGTGACGAATCATAGATCTATGCTTATGAGCCCGAAAAAAAACAGCAATCGATCGTGTGAGTCTTCGAAGACGAGCCAAATCCATCGAAAGTTGTTCGTGGAAGAAGCATTTCGAAGAAAATGGTGGCCTGTTTCTTCGGTAAAACAGGTCATGTGGCGACTGTTCCGCTTGAGCAACGTAGGACGGTCAATTCTGAGTGGTATACCACAATTTTTTTGCCTAAAATTTTTGGGGAAATTCGAAAAACGAACAAGAGAATATGGATCATTCTGCACCATGACAATGCGAGCTCTCACACATCAGCTCAAACCAGCGCCTTTTTGATCGGCCAAAATGTCGAATTGATGGGTCATCCGCCATACAGCCCTGACTTGGCACAAAATGACTTCTTTTTATTCCCGCACATCAAGAAAAAAATGCGTGTTCAAAGATTTTCGACGCCAGAAGATGCTGTTGAAGCGTTCAAAAACCATGTTTTGGAGGTGTCTCAATCAGATTGGACAAAGTGCTTCGACAATTGGTTTGAGCGCATGCAAAAGTATATAAGTCAAACTGGAGAATACTTTGAAAAACAATAAAACCATTTTTAATCATAAATATTCGCATTTTCATTATAAGGACAGAAATATTATATATATAGCAACCCTTGTATCAGATTCTGCCGGCAGCAACTCCTATGAGGACCTGGTGAATTTTGCTCAAATGCTGAGGTAGAGAGAATTTTTAGCCGAGGAAACTTGGTGTAAGCCAAAATTAGCAACCGTTTAAAGGTAGATACATTAAATTTGGGTCACATACATTTGGCAAATAGGTCATAATTATAACTTGCCTGAAAATTATATCCAATTAATTTGGTGTAGGCTACTTAGTAGGGTGGGTCGAATTCCAACAAGTTGTTCAAATCGAATTCTAATAGTGCGGAAAACTTGCTACGGAATACTACAAGCATTTTGCAAAAAAAAAATTTGAAATCGGTCAATATCTTCTGTTCGCGCATCGCACTTAAAGTTTCGAAAATACCGAATTTTCAAAACTTCTTAAAAGTACGATTTAGTCGCAATTTTCCAAAGTTTTACTTATTATTATATTTATTTTGAATCATTTAAAAGGTTTTTTCGTAATTAGGTAAATCAATAGTGGTTTTAAGAATTTAAAATAAATAAGTTTTTAGTACAAATTTCATGCATTACGATTGTTTTTCACGCTCAGCTTTCCCCAGGATCAACGACGAGGACGTAGTGAAAAATCTGATCCCATTTTTTTTATTGCTATTTTTTTATTTGTTTTTAATGATTTTTTTTTTTTTTTTTTAATGATTTATATATTTTTTTTTGATTTTTTTTAGATTTTTTAAAATTTTTTTGTTTTTTTTTTTTAATTTTCTTTTTGTTTTTCGATTTTGTTTTATTTGTCTGTTGTATACTGGGACTTGTTCTCAAATTTAGGCAAACTGCAACGAGAATATAAAGTTGAGCGTATGTAACCATCCCTATTGTGATAACCACATACCTTCTTCGACGCTTCAGTAACAAACTTAACAGTTCGCTCTACTGCTTGAGTGTGGCATGGAAAGCTTAGCAAGTTGCTTTGACCGATTGATAGTTGGTTATCAATGGAAGATACCAAAACTGCATTTGACGCATTGACTGTAGAAGACCAGTCGATCATTTCATAGTACTTAGTGGCATTAGATTATACATATCGAGTGAAGAGCCCTCCGAAAACTTAGTTCACATAGTTACATTTATAATGAAAGTGTATTTACCTACTTGGTTTCAAATAAAAATGAGTGATTCAATAACAGATGGTGCGAGACATGTCTTCACTATGATTAAAAATTCTCGATACTTGCCAAAACGTCTTTTAAAAGTAGTTGATCCTGTAATTCAACACAATGCTTATTTCGCGCATCCTGAAAATTTGCTTTTGTCTATGCTCACAGATGAAAATCTTAATGTACGTAAGATCGGGTTGCAAAGAATTTTAAAAGCCAGAGAGAAGACTCCTACTGCGGAGACTTCGGTGCGCTCGTTCCTTTTGCCAAAACTAAACTTTAATGCCACTAAGTACTATGAAATGATCGACTGGTCTTCTACAGTAGTATCACCTCCTCCAGTACTTAGGAATGTGTCAAATGCAGTTTTGGTATCTTCCATTGATAACCAACTATCAATCGGTCAAAGCAACTTGCTAAGCTTTCCATGCCACACTCAAGCAGTAGAGCGAACTGTTAAGCTTGTTACTGAAGCGTCGAAGAAGGTATGTGGTTATCACAATAGGGATGGTTACATACTCTCAACTTTATATTCTCGTTGCAGTTTGCCTAAATTTGAGAACAAGTCCCAGTATACAACAGACAAATAAAACAAAATCGAAAAACAAAAAGAAAATTAAAAAAAAAAACAACAAAAATTTTAAAAAATCTAAAAAAAATCAAAAAAAAATATATAAATCATTAAAAAAATAAAAAAAATAATTAAAAACAAATAAAAAAATAGCAATAACAAAAATGGGATCAGATTTTTCACTCGTCGTTGATCCTGGGGAAAGCTGAGCGTGAAAAACAATCGTAATGCATGAAATTTGTACTAAAAACTTATTTATTTTAAATTCTTAAAACCACTATTGATTTACCTAATTACGAAAATCCTTTTAAATGATTCAAAATAAATATAATAATAAGTAAAACTTTGGAAAATTGCGACTAAATCGTACTTTTAAGAAGTTTTGAAAATTCGGTATTTTCGAAACTTTAAGTGCGATGCGCGAACAGAAGATATTGACCGATTTCAAAATTTTTTTTTGCAAAATGCTTGTAGTATTCCGTAGCAAGTTTTCCGCACTATTAGAATTCGATTTGAACAACTTGTTGGAATTCGACCCGCCCTACTACTTAGGTATAAGGACAGCAATAATGACGAAAGAAAAATAATCAAAAATGCCTTAAATCTATTATCTTAATATTAAAAAATAAACTTACTGTAAACAAGCTTTTTGTCCTTTTTTCTATCCTTTTTATAATATTTTCATCCTATTTTTCCTGTTTTTTTTCTTAATTTGTCTTTTTTTTCGAAAAAATATTAGCATCAATGCTTCAAATATACATATCCATGTACATATGTTCATATGTATGTATATGTACGTAACACCACTAACCATACAACAAAATTGGTAGCTGCACTTATAATACTATATCTTGAGTTAACGAATTTTGCCAGATATAAGCGATATATCAAAAGTTGGGTTTAATGAGATTAGTTTATCTCAACAATTTCAAAAAAACTAAAGGTGGCTGTTTACTATAAATTTCGAAAACGACGAAAAGAAAAGTACATGCACTCGGCTAGACGTTATAATTCGATATATTCAACAAAAATAACTTAAGCCTAGCTCATCTACTGCGGCGAAGTGGGGCGAATTCGCAAGAGAGCGCCACTGAGCTTTTATTTCGCTCCCGCTCCGCCCTATGCTAACTTAGACTAGACTTCAATTTTTTTCGACTTCAGTGTTTAATTATGCTACTAATTTGTTTAGATTTCAGTAATCTAATTATGCTAAAAGTTGCATCATCTCAATCTCCTTGTGCAATATAAAGAAGCACAAATGACTCATTTGACTTTGTTTATATTGCAAAAAAAAAGACTCATTTGATTTTGTTGATATTGCTTTTATTATATATTGCTCTAGTTTATATTAAAAAAAAAGACTTTCAGTGTATTTTTATTTTGTCTACTATTAAGACGTTTGGTCTTAAAAAAAATAAAAAAGATATTTAAAAAACCTTTTCAAGCACGTTTCAATATCTTTCTTGATTATAAAGGTACAATTTTTTAATTAAACATTTTTTTTAAATTTTTTTACGTAAGCTTAAGGTATTTGAACCAGTTGTTTCAATAGTTGCTCATATGATAGTAACAAACATCTCCAATTTTTTTCAGGATTGCCAAGAAAAAAATATTTCAAACCGACAACCAGACAAACTGCCTTCATTTGGCAAAACCTGTAAAAATCAAATTTCTTGAATAACTTCTAAACGAAATGTCGGATCGGGTCGATTGAGGTACCAATCGATGCGTCTTTAAAAGTAAATTGTCTCCACCAAATTGGATTATAGACCCAAATTTTTGTAGTTTCACCCGAATTTCTCCAAAACCAAATTACTTTTGGAAAATATTTGGACAAAAATTATCTAATTAAAAAAATCGTTTCGATTGGTATATAATTCATCGGATCCGATGCACAAAGAAAATTTTTAATTCTTCGGCTATATATCGGATGCAGTCTTTAATCTGACTTTGCCGTATCCCGGCGTGTTTTTGCGATTGCTCTCATCAGATTGCCTATATCTTTGATACGAACCATATACTTCGTAAAAACAATATTATTCTTCAATATTATTTCTGCCGCGCTCTTCAAATATTCATATATATATTCTCTTCCTGAGTTTTATTCTCTGGTCGTGTAACCCGTAACATCGTTGTTGCTCCGAAGCGGTTATTCGTATCTCTTTTGTTACATCTTCTCATCGACGTGCCTGATCCGAACGTGCCTCTCTACCACAGAGTTTCTAATTGAACTCTTCTCGCTCTCACTACAGTGGACAAATCTCAATCAATAAGGAGTCTAATTTGCACTGCTCAAAAATGCGAGTTTGGAGGATCCCTCACTGGTGACTCTTATCTGTCCTGCTAGCTTTGCAATAACTGCTCACATATTAAATGTTCTGGTGGTGAGCACAATGGACGGATAAGCGATCTTATCACAAATAATATTGGTCTGACATGCTTTTGTATTGCCTGTAGACAGATTGAGACTGAGATGCGGACCTACATGAAGCAGACGAGAAATGGTTTTCTAGATGTCCGGAAGCAATTTTCTGCACTTAAAAAGCAATTTCTTACACTTCAGGCTCAATTTCTTGGTCTCAAGTTATTAAGTGAATCTCCAAGGAGAAAAATTCCGAACAACAACCCGATGGCGGTCAATTTACTGGGTACTCCTGCTTCTCATGCGATTCACGTCTAATACTTCATCGCCTACTGTTGTTCCTGTGGAAGTGATTCGTTCACCAAGTCAGCCAATGGAATCGTCGAGGAGTCTTGGTCCACCTATCGTCTTGGATCCTCCATCGTTAGAAAACCTGCAAGTTCCTGTGGTACCGTCTCCTAGGCCTCTCACTGGTGGGGCCCTCTCACAAAACGTTCGAAGTATTCTGAGTAAATTGAGCCAATTTTTTACTAAGAATGCTTCTTTTGATTTTGATGCTGTCTGGTTTAATTCCTCTGTCTCTGATTATAAAATTTTTTTTCCAAGGTACACTGTGTTTCGAATGGATAGGCCATCTTTCGCGTCCTCATTACTGTTAATAATAAATACTCAGCTGAACTAATCTCTTTCCCGAATCAGTTTTGAATCGAGTTCATCGCTGTAAAAATAGCTGTTGGTCCGTTTCATATTTTCATGACCTGTTCCTATATACCTCCATCGGTTGAGGAGACTGTATATTTTCACCACCTTGAGGCTATTAAGTTTTTTTATCATTAGTCAATGACTCTGATTTTGTCCTAATTAAAGGTGATTTCAACCTTCCACAAACCTCCTGGATCCCATGTGAAGATAACAATTTCTTGCATCCCAGGTGTCACAACGACTTTATTGAAGAATTAATTGAAATTGCTATTTTAACCCCGTCCTAAACACACTTAGCAGATCTCTAGACCCTATTTTCTCCAATATCGCTTTCTGAGGACATACACCATTCTACACTATTGGTTTCTGTGTTATTTGATGTCCCTAATATTCATGCTAACTATAAAGCTCAGCATCGTACTAAATGTTTCCGAAAAATGGATTTTAATGCTCTTCGCAATCATTAGGTGGAATTGACTGGGAATATCTTTCATATTTTAACTCTATTGATGCTGCAACTGATTCTTTTTATGATGTAATCCATAACGCGTTGGACAAATTTGTTCCTAAAGTTTCATCGTCTTCATCAACGAAACCGCATAGGTTTTATAAATACCTTTCTCGTCTTAAGAAAAGGAAGTCTAGAGTTTACAAAATGTTTCTTGAAACAAACTTTCTTCACATTCGCAACCAGTTTATAACCAACTTTATAAGCGTTACATCGCGAAACTTCCGAAATGAAACGTAAGTCAAGTCTTTTTCCGCCTTTCCTAACTTATAAAATTATTTCCGATTCTTCAGAACAAGGTATTGCTAAACTCTTCGCTTTATTTTTTCAATCAACCATTTAAATTTTACATATCCTTATAAATTTCCGAATATAAACAATATTTAATTTTCTAAATTTGATCATCTCGACGTTTTTAATGCTCTTTCAACCTTGGATATCTCATTTTCTGCTGCATAATTCTGAAGCATAATTTCCTCCACCCAGCATGTTTTAACGAATGTTAAAAACGAATTACGACGAAACGAAACGAAACGAATGCAAATCGATGTAGTTTCCACCGATTGTAAAGCTTTCGATTTTGTTAATCTCCTTCTCCGGAAACTTTATCTTATGAATTTTCCTCCTAATATCATACAATGGATGACTTCATATCTATCGAATCGTACGAAGCGTGTTTTGTTCAAGAACATCACATCTCAAGTTATAAAAGTTACATCTGGTGTTCCGCAAGGCAGTCACTTAGGACCTTCTTCTGTTTATCCTCTTTGTTAACGACTTACCTAGTGTCATAAGCTATGCTACTACACTTATGTATGCTGATGATGTCAAGCTCTCTTTTTCTTTCTCTTGACCTTGATGAAGTCTTCTTGTGGTGCTCTAACAATCTCCTCTCACTAAACGTAGCATGTCATCTCGTACTCACTTGGGAATTACTTTTTAAATCGGGTTATTTTCGACCACAAGCTATCGTTTAATGAACACATTTCTGTAACAGTTAATAAAGCCAGAGAAGTACATTGTATGTCTCTTTGGTTCGACCGATCCTGGAATACTTTTCAAGCGTTTGGGGTCCGCAGTATGTGGTTCATCAAAGAAGTATTGAATCAGTGCAAAAGCAGATTCTTTTATTTGCCCTAAAATAATTAAACTGAGACTCAGATGGTCTCCTTCCATTATAACGTTAACGGCTAAAGTTATTAGACCTTCCACCATTGCAGGTACGTCGTACTTGCGCTGAGGTCATGCTCCTTCATAAAATCATTCTCGGTCAAGTTGACTCGAAACTTTTACTGGAAAAGATACTTTTTTCTGTTTCAAACAAGTCCACCAGGTTCTTTCGACCCCTTTGGTTACCAATTTGCAGATCTAATTTCGCGGTCCTTTTCGTGTTATCTGTAAAAATTATAACCTATTGTCACATTTATTTTCCCCTGAATTAACCCTAGATGTAATCTATATATGTATATAAAAGAAAGTCGTGTTAGTTACACCACTTATAACTCAATAACGGCAGAACAGATTTGGCTGAAAATTGGTAGGAAGGTAGCTTAGAGCCAGGAAACGGACATAGGATACTTTTTATCCCGTTCGACAGCGTTCCCGTGTGACTTGACATGAAACGTCAGTCACTATAAAACGTGGTATAACAAAAAAGAATCAGACTTGGAATAACAAAACGCAAATTACAGCTATGTAATTGACGTTATCATGGAAGCAGCAGAAAGGCGTGGAGTCAGGCTTGAAGATTAACAGCAATAGATTTAATTCGCTCGCAAAGACATGAACACGATAGGGCAAGGTCTGTTGAATTCCATGCACAGATAACAGTAGATCGAAATCAGAAATTTCTTGCATTTTGATATGATCCAGCTGTTGATCCAGCCATGTCTGCACTTGCTGCCAGGCTCTGAAGTTGTTCTGGCGGGAAAATCAAATTACGTCAACTTGAAACACCACTAGAGCCACTGCGAACTCTGCTTGCTGGAACCACTGCTGAATCGAAGCATTTCCTATTAAATATTAGGAAATATAATTCTTGCTTCCAAATGACGTCATTTGGTTCGTAAATTGTAACTGACGAATTCATGCCAACTTTCAAAATCAAAGGGCAAATATATCACAAAGCTGGCGCCCTGCTCCCGTTCCACACAGTGAACATAAATTTCTTCAAATATACTTTAACATCAGGTATGGGAAAAGAACTGCGAGCATGTAAACTCATTGTTTGAGATGAATATACCAAGGTACACAAAAAAGCGTGTCTGTCGTGTTCTTCATTTCATGATCGTCCAACCACAAATACGCCACCGAGAAGAGTGGCAGGGTACAGCTAGTAAAATATAAATTAATTGTTTTCCTATTAGAATAATATAGCCTTTTTCTTAATTATAATTAATTTTAAAAATTGTATAAATAACAGTTAATTGTTACATTCAATAAAAAGTATATATAGGGGTCGTCACCTCGTGGACTGCCGTCCACAGTGATAACTTTTCTAAAACTTTTTGGTAATGTTGAATGTAATATTTTTTATTTAAAAAACTAATATTAAATAATATTTCCGATTTGGCTGAATTTTTTTTTTGTGTTATAAATTAAGCATTGGTAAGATTTTAATTCCGGGGGTGAAAGTGGACATGGTAAAATTTGTCAAAAATTGGATATACTTGGTATCATGTGAGTGTAAGTGTCGAATCGGATAGCTCTATCTCAAAATAATCCTCAAATTAAAGTGGGATTCAGAATGAAAATAATTTAAAAATTAAATAAAAATTTTCAGTGTATTTTTTTTGTCTGCTACTAAAACCTTTGGTCTTAAAAAAACTGAAATAGATATTTAAGAAACCTTTTTAACGTTGTAAAGCACGTTTTAATATCTTCCTTGATTATGAAGTTATAAATTTTTTAATTAACAAAGTTTTTTTTTAATTTTTTAACGTAAACTTAAGGTATTTCAAAAAGTTGCTCATATTTTAGTAACAAAAATCTCAAATTTTTTTCAGAACTGCCTCTAGGTCATAGAGCAAACAACCAGACAAACAGAGGGACAAGCTGCCTTCATTTGGAAAGAGCTCTAAAAATCGAATTTCTTGAATAACTTCTGAACGAAATGTTGGAGCGGGTCGGTTGAGGTACCAATCGATGCGTCTTTAGGTATAATGCGTCTTTAGGTATAATAAAGTAAAATATTCTATCTGTGGACTAAAATGTCTCCACCAGCCCCAATTTAGTGATTCAAAATTGTTTTACTTTCACCCTAATTTCTCCCAAACCAAACGAATTTTGAAAAATGTTTGAACAAAAATTATCTAATTAAATTCATACCATTCAATTAGTACATAATTCATTCAGATCGGATGCCTACAGAAAATTTTTAATTCTTCAGCTATATATGGTCTTTGTATAATTTTTTGGTAATATCTCATTAAAAAAAGGGAGGAAAGCTAACTTCGGGCGGAGCCGAAGTTGATATACCCTTGCAGTTAAGGTTGTGCCATTTCCGATCGTTCAGTTATATGGCGGCTATTGGATATAGATGGCCGATCCTTATGAAATTTGGCAGAACAGATTAGATAGCCAAAAATGAAATCCCATCATTCTAGCTTAAAAGACACCAAAGTTATTCCAATTCTGATCGTTCAGTTATATAAGAGCTATAGGATATAGTCACCCGAAATTTGGCAAATCAGATTATTTTGTCAAAAAAAGTATCTGTACTAAGTCTCAACTTTCTAACTTAAAAAACAACAAAGTTATGCCAATTCCGATCGTTCTATGACAGCTATAGGATATAGTCGGCCGTTCCTTATGAAATTTTGGTCTTAAGATATTTTGGCCAAATATAACATGTGTGGAAAGTCCCAACTTTCTTAAATTTAAACTTCTCCCAACTTAAAAAAAACGAAAGTTATGGCATTTCCGATCAAGCAGTTATATGGCAGCTATAGGATATAGTCGACCGATCTCGGCCGTTCCGACTTATATACTGTCTGCAAACAAAAGAAGGATGTGTGCAAAGTTTCAACTTGATTGCTTTAAAATTGAGAGACTTTATAGGGTCGGAAATGTCTCCTTAACTGCGTTGCACACTTTTGACCAAAATCAATATACCCTCTGCAAGGGTATAAAAAACATTTTACAAATCGACAGGCTACTGCCATTTCCGATCTTTCAGTTACATGGCAGTTTTAGGATATAGTCGGCCGCTGTAGTAGGATGAACTTGGCAGATCGGATTAGATTGCGCAATATGGTGTTGGTTTCATCTAGTATCTAGTATCTGTATCTAGTTTAAGAAACAGCAAAGTTCGATTCCAATCATTTTATAAGATCATTCTAAGATCCTTATGAAACTTTTTAGATACGATATTTTGGCCAAATATAACATGTGTGGAAAGTCCCTTCTAACTTAAAAAAAATCAACGTTATGGCATTTCCGATCAATAAGATATAGGATAAAGTCTACCGATCCCGGCCGTTCCGACTTGTAAACTGCCTTCAAACAAAAGAAGCATATGTTCTAAGTTTAAAGTCGATAGCTTTAAAACTGAGAGAGTATTTTGCGTAGAATCCGACAGACAGACGGACTCAGGAGGTTAATCGACTCAGGAGGTTATCCTCCTGATATATTCATTATAGGATCGTAGTGGTCTCCTTTACTGCGTTGCACATTTTTGACCAAAATTATAATAAAATCTGCAAGGGAATAAAAACACTTTTTTAGGGAGGTTCATTTTTAGTGTAAGCTAGTGTAATTTGTTGATCAATATAAAACAAAAAAATAAATAAGCACAAAAATATTACCATATTTATTTATAGCCCTTTAAAACGATTTTGATGACTTGATTGAGAATCATGTCGGCCAGGAAGTATAGTAGCTGGGAAAAACATAGACATGAAGAACAATATCTTAAATATATTGCTAAATTAAAATTTATTCCTGAAGAAATTAAACCGAAATCCATAGAGGAAAAGTTGTTCGAACCCAATATTGCGCGAATTTCTCTTTCGCCACGACCTATTTCCAATACATTAAGAATCAAAGATGTAAAAAATTGGTTGTTTCTCGCAACAATTATTCTGTTTGTATCTGCTCAATTTGTTTATGGACAAGAGGATGCTGAAAGCTACAAAAAGTTTTTCAATTCCAGTGGAAGACCCGAATATAACATATTTAGCTCAAATTTTAATGCAAATGCGCTTCCCGACCCAGATCGGATTGATGTTAACTCGAATTTAAATAAAATCGAAGTAAATGAAGCGAGCTTAAAAAGGTATAGCTCATTCAATTCGTCAAAAATTGACATATTTTCCAATGCTCAAACAGTTTCGATGAACCGCAATATTTTGCTCAATTTTGATAATATGCTACAACGGCAATTGCGAGAGAAAGCAAGGTTAGACAGTTTGGAGTCTATAAAAATGCATATACTTATGCGATTAAATCTTAAACAACTTCCAAATATAACAAAACCTATACCTGTGCCGCAAAATATAATAGATAACTTTTATAAAGACTACAATGTATCTTCTCAAAATGTAATATCGAACCATGCATTTCGAAATATTAAACGAAATGTTAGTCAGCTTCGCGGTGCAAATATCGAAGATTTTAAGGACAACGAATCTACCCAAATGCAAGGGGATAGTTCTAATACTGTAAATGAGTTCCCAAATATTTATAAAAGAGAGTCCAACGAAAAAAACATCAAAAGAAAAATTCCAACAAATATCAAAACCGATGATTATGAAAGTGTTCTTTCACAAATCAGCAGCATTTACATCTTTCCTGAACGTAAGTAAATGAAATATTAACATGATTAAAAAAAATAAATTAGTTTGCAAATATATATTATGTAATAATATTAAAAATATATATACAAATTAAATTTTTTTTTTCTCCATTATTTTTATTTACTTGTCGAATCTAAAATTTACGTGTTGGCCATTAATAGCTAGGGTTTGGGCGGGGTGGTTTCTAGTTTTCATCAATGATGGAATGAATGCAAGGTTGAACCTTGAAGCCATTTCTTCATTATTTTGATGGCTTTGTAAGCCTCCCTCTCTACCTCCTCCTGATTCTTCTTCATTGTCATTAGCAAAGGCTATGACGTTACATCCTGCTGGGAGGAGCAGCTTTAGGATCCCGTGCCCGTGTCGGTGTCTAAAGCAGGAATCCAATGCTAAAGTAGGTTAATACTATCTTTATCAGGGTGCTGGGCACATTGATCTGCCATATGGCTGCCAATGTTTTGCCCCTGTTCACAGCGTCGAAAGCATTGCGGATGTCCAGGGTGACTATGATGGAGTACTTTTTAGAGCCACTCTTCCTGAATCCAGCTATGGCTTTCCTAGCATCGTTAGAAACTATTTCTATGTTTCAACCATCGACTTTCCCTATCGAAAACCGTACTGGTTGATCAGAAGCCCTTCAGTCATCACAATGGCTGCTGAGGGCATCGCAGCCCCCAGCCTCTCAAATACTTTGTCTATTTTATCGCCTTCCTTTCGCCTTTGTCCACTCTGGGCCTATCTGTGAGGGCTGGTTTTCGGTACTTTTTGATCCTGCCGACCACTCTGGTGGTAGACCTCTCCGCCGTCCATTAAGAACACACACTGCGAGGGTTTTCTTCTGGGTAAGAGCTAGGTCAGCATCGATAGACCCTGAATTCCGCCACAGATAACAGATGCAGGTTTATGACCCGAAGGGAGGGATTGTGCATGCGAACACGGGAATCACTGCGCTGCGACAATCGGTGTGCCAATAATCTCCTCCTGGCGGGGGCGAAGGGTGTTATTCCGCTCCGAAATGTGTAACTTCCATTCTGGATGCTTTCAGTATGCTGTTTAGTGATAATTGTGGATATTATTTGTTTATGGTCAAGGTTAGGCTATTTCGTTATTATACCCTCGCAGATGGAATTATAAATTGGGTCAAAACTGGGCCACGCAGTGAATATATATATTCTTAATCAGTATCATCTTCACAGTCTATATGAGAATGTCCATATAAGCATATAAAAGGCCGGGATCTGCCGACTATATCCTAAAGGTGCCATATAACTGATTGATCGGAAATGCCAGAGCTTTGGTTTTTAAAGATAGAGGGACTTTCTACGGATTCCATTTTGGGCAATCTAATCCGATCTACCAAATTCTATAAGGATTGCCGACTATATACGATCCTATCTTCTATCCTATGTGTATAAATATAAGCTGCTACTTAATTGCAAGTGTTAAAAATCTTTAGATTAAAAATCTTTAATCTAAGATGCTATCCCATTGAATGTATCAAGTGGGGGTTTATTTTACGAATCGATATGTTAATCTTTAAATATTAAATATTAAATGTAGCATAACACTGGCCAACAGCAAAAAATCTCCACGCATAATTTCACCTGCTCCATAACCTTTAAGCTCCCCTTAATCAAAGTCCAGAACAAACATAGGTTCTATCACCCACAGTTTCCGCGGTACACCTAGGAGAAGAAATCGATCAAATTTTACCATATATTGAATTATGTAGGCCGTGTAATGGCGATGACCATCACTGTTTCTAGTACATATCATTTTTGAAATGTATGTGTACCAACTAAAACGAAAAAATGGTATCTAGCAGTTAGCATATCTTTGGAATACTCATCCAAAGTTGAAATCTCAGATTTTCTACATTAATGTTTGGTCTTCTATGATTTTTCCCCAAAAATTTTTCTATGGAAGCTTTTTATATTATTATTGAAATCAGTAGATCATACCATGTTTTAATTTTGGGTTTAAGGAAAAACTCGAAATAATTTTATTGAATTTATTATAGGGGGTTAAACAATATTTTCTTCAATTAAATTGGAGTTTTTAATCTCATATTTTCAAAAATTCATGGCTATCTACAACTTCTGTGAAGCTTTACTAAACAAGCTCAACCTGCAATAGATACGTTTTGAACAAAGAAACACTTTTAAATTATAATTAACAAGAAAGGAAAGCTAACTTCGGGCGTAGCCGAAGTTGATATACCCTTGCAGTTCAGTCGCAGTCCGCTAGGTTTTTCCCAAAATAGAATCTGTACTAAATCCCATCTTTCTAACTTAAAAAACACCAAAGTTATGCCAATTTCGTTCGTTCTATGACAGCTATAGGATATAGTCGGCCGATCCTTATGAAACTTTGTACATAAGATATTTTGGTCAAACATAACATGTGTGGAAAGTCCCAACCTCTAACTTAAAAAACACCAAAGTTATGGCATTTCCGATCAATCAGTTATATGGCAGCTATAGGATATAGTCGACCGATCCCGGCCGTTCCGACTTATGTACTGCCTGCAACGGAAAGAAGGGTGTGTGCAAAGTTTCAACTCGATAGCTTTAAAACTGAGAGACTAGTTTGCGTAGAAACAGACAGACAGACAGACAGACAGACAGACGGACAGACGGACAGACGGACATGCTCATATCGACTCAGGAGGTGATCCTGATCAAGAATATATATACTTTATAGGGTCGGAGATGTCTCCTTCACTGCGTTGCCACTTTTGACCAAAATTATAATACCCTCTGCAAGGGTATAAAAATTTATCCACCTTTTGTTTTTAAAATAGTTGAGATAAAATAATCTCATTAAACATTTTGGAGCCCCCGGGTGGACTTTTTTTATTATAATTTTATAAATAAAGCAACTAGTGACAGTGACACAAAGAATACATAGAAAACAAGAAAGGAAAGCTAACTTCGAGCGAAGCCGAAGTTGATATACCCTTGCAGTTGAGTCGCAGTTCGCTAGGTGGCGCCACGCATCCCTTATTATTAGATATATAGCGGATCGTATATAGTCGGCCAAAGAGTAATCTGTACCAAGTCCCATCTTTCTAACTTAAAAAACACCAAAGTTATGGCATTTCCGATTAATCAGTTATATGGCAGCTACAGGATATAGTCGACCGATCCCGGCCGTTCCGACTTATATACTACGTGCAAGGAAAAAAAGGATGTGAGCAAAGTTTCAACTCGATAGCTCCAAAACTGAGAGACTAGTTTGCGTAGAAACCGACAGACAGACAGACGGACAGACGGACAGACAGACAGACGGACAGACGGACATGCTCATATCGACTCAGGAGGTGATCCTGACCAAGAATACATATACTTTATAGGGTCGGAGATGTCTCCTTCACTGCGTTGCACACTTTTGACCAAAATTATAATACCCTCTGCAAGGGTATAAAAATAATAAAAAAAAAAAGAAAAATCGCGACGGCAGTGCTGTGAACTTTGAAAACAATAAACAAAAAACAATTTAAAGTTCGCGTCGCGAAACAACATTTATTTAACAACTGAATTTATTCAGCGCCTTTAAAGGAGTCATCGTCATCCCCATGCCCTGTATTTGTGCAAAAAATTTAAAGTCGAGAAAAGACAAATTAATATTCATCTTATGCTGGAATATTGCACCATCCTTTCAATTCTTGGCGCATACGTACTTCAAAATAGTAGAGCTAAAGTCAATATATAATGTTGTTCTTAATTTCATTAAAATATTGCCAATATAAATGAAGAATTGCCTGTGGACAAAATTAAGACGCTTAAATTATTCCAAAATCACTGTTGCCCCCTACCCCTCGTTCTCGATCTTGTAAATATTTGCCTATAAAATAGATAAAGTGCAGCGAAAAAATTATTTTATATATTTTTCCATAAATAATTTGGTACATACAAATAGATGCAGCGGTGAACTTATTGTTTCCGCCTCCCTCCGTTATCCACTGCTGCGTTACTCTATGCACGTATATATATTTTTGGCTCCTTTTGCTCAACGGAACGCCAAGTGACGCGATACCCTACAATTTGGTTCGGTATATTGTTTTTGGTATCACTGGCGAACAAATATTTAAATACTCAGTGCCTCGACTATAGATTTATAGATTTATAGATTTATTATACTATCAATTAATTAATTAATTATTTTCGTTGGTTGAAAATTAATAATGTATTTTTATACCCTTGTAGAGGGTATTATAATTTTGGTCAAAAGTGTGCAACGAAAGAGACATCCCCGACCCTATAAAGTATATATATTCTTGATCAGGTTGAGTCGATATGAAATTTGCGATGAAATATGCGAAATTTCATAAGGATCGGCCGACTATATACGATCCGCTATATATCTAATAATATAAGATGCGTGGCGCCACCTAGCGGACTGCGACTCAACTTCAAGGGTATATCAACTTCGGCTCCGCCCGAAGTTAGCTTTTCTTTCTTGTTTATCATAAAAAAAAAAAAATTTTAATTCACAGAATTACTTTGAAATACAAATTTAAATAGAAGCAGTATTTGTTAAATTATTTAATTATTATTGCTTTCGTTTTTTTTGCATCGAAATGAAAGTTAAAATTTATTTAATTTTATATATGTCGGGAAACAGTAGAATTCAAGGACAAACAAAGTTGTCGCGAAGTTCTAATTTCGGGGAGTATAGAATTTATGCGAAAGGCATAGCAGCAGAGACGGTGGTAGTCTCTGCTGGTGAGTGAGGTCCGCTGACGAGTTACCAAAAGTTTAAAGAGATGAAAAGAGATGACGACAGAGGCTCAACTTGAGAGAAGGCTAAGAGAGAGAAGGGTGAGAGAAATGGTCGATGAGAGGAAATGTGTTAGTCGAGTGATGGTAACGAACGTGAGCGGAACTTGCTGTGCTGCCGCATAGATTTTATTAAGTGACAATGGAAGGAACTACTGGACATACTACAGGGACTACTGGACCTACTACATCAGAAGTGGGATCTCCTTCGCCACAAGGGCAAAGTTCAAATCAATATACGACAGCGCTGGAGGAGCAAAACAAAAACCTCATGGAAATCATAAAGGCCATGCAGGCGCCAAAACTTCGGCGTCAGATAGGAAGACCACGCATGTCACATTGCCCAAATTTAATCCCGATGGTGCGGGACGGATCCAACAGCATGGCACTACGGTCGATTTAATCTTCGCAGATAACGTACTTGAAGGCAGCGCCCTAGTAATAGCACTAAGCAAAGCGCTGGAAGGCAGTGCTTCGCAATGGCTGTCACAGGTATGCTTTGCTGGCATCACCTGGACCCAATTCAAGGAACGGTTCATCCAGCGATTCGTGGGCATTGAGACAACGGCTGCCAGATCTGGAGAAAGCTTTGCTGAATATGGCAGTTGCATAGTTACGCTATTACTATCCAAGTGGAAATCTACGGAGCTGGAAGAGATTGCGGTGTCAATAGCGTTAGCCCACATGACGCAAATTGACAATAATTTGCTGCGTGGGGTTTTAACAACCAGCGTGACGACACGTAATGAACTACAGCGGCAGCTGCAGGCTTACGCCTTCAAGAAGCGTAAAAAAGAAATTGATGAATCTTCGTCAAGTTTGGACAAGAAAAAACCACCACGTGCAGTCGCACGTAAAATGCCATAGTTGTGGAAAAATTGTCCACAAATACGCTAAATGCCGCGCTCGCATGGAGAGCTCATTCTCAATAAAAGGAAAGAACTACAGTGGAAGCAGCGTTTCTGGAGTAAAGGAGCGTTCAAACATAAGATGCTACAAGTGTGGTGAGGCTGGACCTATTGCTACTGTATGCCCCAAAGGTAGCACCAGTGGAAACGGCGAGTACAAGGAGAAGCGCGTGGACATATGTCAAGTTCTTCAGCCCAAAGGCTTATTCTATCAAAGGCGTGAGACCTTTCCATTTTTTTGGACTCGGGTGGCGAGTGTTCTTTGATAAAAGAAAAATTAAGTAACAACTGTGCGCACTGTGTTGTCATAAAATTTGCTTATTAGATTTGCATAAACAATCGGTGTTTATTTCTATTCACTTAAAAAAAATAAAAATAATAAAATATTGCAATTCATAGATCCGTATCGCTTCGCGTGTGCAGTGATAAATTTGGAGGTAAAATAATAATTTTATAAATTTTTCTTCCAAACATAGCCCTGCTCTTCTTCTTCATACGGTGTTGCTTCTATTCTATTGCTCCTATTTCTCGCTCAATAGAGATTCTTATCTCTATTCCTTGCATTTTACTAACTCGCACTAACTGCTCTCTTCAATCTTCCCCTTTTCCCTGGTACAGTGGTACAAGGTTCATCAATATTATTAATAAATTAATTATTGAAATTTTAATAATTTTTAATAAATTAATTATTTAAAATCTTAATAATTATGGAATTTAAATTGGTCTGTGCATTGAAGTCTTGCAATAAGACAATCTCGTCTTCCCAGCCTACCATCCATTGCTGGCTCTGTGAAAACGTTTTACACGCTAAGTGTGCCGGGTTCACGGCCTCAGTTTCGGATGCAATCTCGCGTAGGTCTGGTCTTCACTTTTGCTGTGACGGTTGTCGTGCTGTTCAGGACGAAATGAGATCGTTCATGAGGCAGACTAAAAGCGGTTTCAAGGAGTTGATTAGTGGTTTTCGAAAAATCAATGACCAACTCTGTGCACTCGATGCACAGTTTAGTAGTCTTCAACTACTAAATGAGCTTCCAAAGCGTAAAAAATCCTCTTTTAGTGATGTGCTTGTAGCGAATAATCTTCAGCCTACTCAGCCGACAACTATGCAGCTGCTTCTATCTCTGGCCAACCCAGGGGCCGGACCTCAGAAAAATTCGGCTTCCGAATATCTCAGGATTAATAAGCAATTGTCCGATATGTCCTCTGTGGCTTCAAGTGATCCCAGACCCAATAATTCAAACCCCTGTAACTGTCACCAAACAGGGCAATCAACCGTCCGGACCCCTGGTACGTACTGATGCCGCTGTACTAGTTGCGGCGGCACCAAAACCCTTGCAGGTGATCCCACCATCGAAACACATTTTTGTTTCCCGGCTTGCCCCTGATACTTCGGAGATTGATATCTCGGCTTACATCAAAGCCAAAGCAAAAGCCGACATAAAGGTGGTGGACATTACAAAATTTAAATATTCATACACCAGGCACACGTCATCTTTCAAAATACGTGTGCCCTTGCAGATGTTCAAGACGATTTGTTTCGCCAGCTTTTGGCCAGAGAATATTTTCGTCCAAGAACATCAGCCAAGTACGGTGAAAAAAAAAATAACCAAACCTGCGGGTGTAAAACTCCCACATGTTACGGCCACTGACCAACCTTCCACTTCATCTTCCTCTGTTTTAAAAAACTAATGTCTTCTCCAACACTTACCTATCAGAATACAAGAGGGTTACGTAGTAAACTTCCCAAACTGTATTCTGATAGTTCTTTCTTTGCATCTCACATTATTGTATTTACAGAAACTTGGTTAAAGTCGGAGATCTTAAGTTCGGAAGTTTTTCCTAGTAGGTACACCACTTTTAGATGTGATAGAACTCTGCGAAGAGGAGGAGGAGTGTTAATCTCTGTAGACTCCAAACTCGCTTCTGAAGAGGTATAATCACAAGAGTTTGGTGACATTGAATTCCTTTGCATCAAAATCACTTTGTCCGATCAATCTTTGTATGTTACCTGTTCGTACATACCACCTTCGTCTGAACCGCCAACATACTGGCAACATTTGTCCGCTATTCGTTTACAGAACAGACGTTCGAAAACCATCCCCAACGTCATCCCAGAACTTATGTGGTCAAATGTTGAAAATTCACCGTCTTTACAGCTTAACTCCCACTACGACTTCCCTGTGGGCATGTTTGACATGTCACTCGGGCAAATTAACCACGTTAGAAATTCTTTAGGTCGGCTGCTGGACTTATGTTTCGTTTCTGATCCTGATGGAATTACTCTTTCCAGAACTTTGGCCCTTTCTGACCCTGAGGATCCATATCATCCCACTCTTGAGGTTTCAATTGAAAACATCTCCTTTATTGACATTAAGTCTACACTTAAATCTCATAAAGTTCGTTTCTTTCGTAAGGCTGACTTAATGAAATTAAATAATTTAATTTCGGAATTTGATTGGTCTTGATTGGTGATTTACTGGCATGCGAGGATATAAATATTCGCCGCTGCAGGATTCAGTTTACTCAGGATCCGAAGCAGTTTTATAACTTTGTAAACACTAAGCGTAAACATGTATCTTTTCCCCCACTGCTTACGTTTGAGAACTCTTATGCGAACACTGATCAGGCAATGGCCGATCACTTTGCAGTTTTTTTAAACTACGTATTCACCTAGCAGCAGCTCAGCTCAGCCTTACACTTATGATATCAAATCAGCCAATCTTATATTTCGCCCATCTTTCGATCAAAGTGGTGTGTTATCGGATCTTCTTAAGGTCAAGCCCGTGTATTCGCCAGGCCCTGATGGAGTACCAGGCTGTGTTCTGAAGAACTGCACCGAGGATCTATGCAAACCGCTCGTTAAATTCTTTAATCTATCGCTGGAAACTTCGATCTTTCCCCTTATGTGGAAGGAATCCTTCATTATTCCGCTGCATAAAAAAGGGAAAAAATCCGACGCTGCGAATTATAGAGGCATCTCTAAATTGTCAGCAATTCCAAAGCTTTTTGAAAAACTTATCACTCCACATTTGCAACACCTATGTAGTTCAATAATAACTCCGTGCCAGCATGGCTTCATGAAGCGCCGCTCCACCACTACCAACTTATTGGAGCTAACATCTTTCATCACGGATGGCTTCCGGAATGGCTTACAAACAGACGTCATATACACTGATTTCAGTAAAGCATTTGACTCTGTTAACCATTCGCTTCTTATAAGTAAACTCAGTCTTTTGGGATTCCCAACTGATCTTCTTATCTGGATTTCGAGCTACTTATCTGGGAGAACTTTTCTTTAAAGACGTTACCTCTCGTTTAGTCCGCGCCACATCTGGGGTGCCCCAAGGAAGCCATCTTGGACCCTTACTTTTTACCCTGTTTATTAACAACTTGCCCCTTGCCTTAACTAATTCACTTGTACTTATGTACGCTGATGACGTTAAACTATGCCTTCTGTATAAATTCACTAGCGCCCAGTCTAGACTTCAATCCGATTTGGATAAACTTCAAAATTGGTGTTTAGCAAATAACCTAATGCTGAATGGATCGAAATGTAAACTTATGTCTTTTTACCGATCTAGTCCTCACCAGGCTGTGTACTTTCTCTATGGGAACGCCTTAGAACGATTAACTCAGGTTAACGATCTAGGTGTCCTTTTAGATTTGAAACTTAAATTTACCGACCATATATCTACCATGGTTAATAAAGCTAAGGGTGTGCTTGGTTTTATTAAAAGATGGTCAAAAGAATTTAATGACCCATACATAACTAAAACGTTATATACATCACTGGTCCGTCCGATTCTTGAGTATGGATCGTGTGTCTGGAGTCCTCAATATGGAGTACACCAAGATCACATTGAATCTGTACAAAAAAAACTTTCTTACTTTTGCGCTTAGGGGACTTAATTGGGATACAAATCTTTACCTCCTCTCTTATCGTAGTAGACTTTGACTTATCAACTTACCATTATTAACAATCCGTGGAACGGTGCTGGGTGTCATGTTTCTATATAATCTTATTTATGGAAATGTAGACAGCCTGCATTTACTAACACGCGTACGTTCCTAGTAGAAGGACTAGAAACTTTCGTCCTCTACTTCTCAGCCATTATAGTTACATATGCCCAACACGATTCGTTCAGGGTATTATGTTCGGACTACAATAGTCTCTATCACATCTTGTCACTTTGCTCTACTAACAATCTTAAATCGCTTATATTAACCGCCTTATCTGTGCAACACTCTTCCTCGTGATATCTTTCTCCTACTTTTCGCTTAACTATCTCGGATTTATTCCCGCGATTCGAGCCGTGCGTCATGCGGCATCGTCCCTCGGTCGGTTGGACGGGAGGTGGGCTGTACGTATGCAGTGGGAACCGCGCAAAAAAAAATTATTTGAAACATGACATCATGATTGGACAAGAAATATTCCAGCTTGGTTTTGGTGTGATTATCGAAACAGACAAACTTAATATTTACAAAACGAAGATTATTAATGCTATACATGAAGATACATCCAATTTTGAAAATGTACTTGACACCAACATAGAATTAAGTGAAATTGATAAATGTAAACTAAAAAACATACTGAAACATTACTCTGACATTTTTATAAATGGAATCTCAACTAAACGCGTAACCACAGGAGCATTAGAAATTCGTTTGATAGATAAGAATAAAACTGTTCAAAGGTGCCCTTATCGGCTCAGTATAGATGAAAAATATTAGTTAGGGAAAAAATAGATCAAATGATTAAATCCCATGTGATCCGTCCAAGCAATTCGCCATTTGCAAGTCCAATGCTATTGGTCAAAAAGAAAGATGACAGCGACAGACTGTGTTTTGATTTTCGTGAGCTAAATTCAAACACAGTCTCAGATGAGTAACCGTTGCCATTGATTTCTGATCAGATAGATCGCTTGGGAGGCGATCTCTTAGACATGGCCACCGGATTTTATCAAATACCGATCCATCCTGATTCCATAGAAAGAACAGCATTCGTTGCCCCAGAGGGTCAGTATGAATTTCTAGTGATGCCATTTGGGCTAAAAAATGCCTCTTCTATTTTTGTACGTGCCATAGTGCGAGCCCTGGGTGACTTAGCCTATTCCTACGTAGTGGTCTACATAGACGACGTGCTGATTGTAGCAGAAACAAAGGAGGAAGCATATGAAAGGTTAAGCATTGTACTGAGAGTTTTGACTGAGGCAGGTTTTACATTCAACATAAAAAAGTGCGCTTTTCTTCGCACAGGAATAGAGTACATGGGATTTTATATTAAAGATGGTGAAATTAAACCAAATCCAAGTAAGATAGAAGCTCTGACAGTTCTGTCGCCAACTCAGTTAAGGCAATTTATAGGTTTGGCATCATATTTTAGACAATTTGTCCCGCGGTTCTCAGAGCAGATGAAGCCGCTCTATGAGTTGACCTCTAAACTTAAAACGTTTGATTGGAAAGAGAAGCTTGAGCAGATCCGACAAAAGATTATCAAAATACTGACGTCTGACCCCGTACTGATAAACTTTGACCCTGAACTCCAAATCGAATTGCATACAGATGCTAGTTCCGATGGGTATGGTGCAATGCTAATACACAAGATAGATGGGAAACAAAGAGTAATAGAATATTTTAGCAAATGCACGACAGTATCTGAAGCTAAATATCACTCATATGAATTATAAACCTTAGCTGTTTACAATGCAGTTTCACAATGCAATACAGCTGGTTACAATGCAATACACTTCAGACATTATTTACATCGTAGAAAATTATTGTGTACACCGTTTGCAATTCACTAAGAGCGACTCAGAAGAAAGCTGAATTGACCCCAAGAGTACACCGTTGGTGGGGGTATTTACAGGCTTTTGATTTTAGAATTGAGTATCGAAAGGGTTGCCAAATGGCACACGTGGATTTTTTATCACGCAATCCAATCCCTATAGTTTTAAACTGTCCTCCGTAGAGTAGCAGAGGTTCGTGTAGATCTAGCAGCAATAACAAATAATTGGCTGATAGCCGAACAGCAACGAGATGATAGCATAATAAAAATCGTGGACCAATTAAATGGTGAAGATGTAGAGACCGATGTAATGAAAACTTACGAAATTAGGACTGGGCTATTGTACCACAAGATACAACGTAATGGCAAGACTCGTTGTTTGCCAGTGATTCCCATGGCGTTTAGGTGGTCTGTCATAAACCATGTACATGAGGCTATGATGCATTTAGGATGGCAGAAAACTCTAGACAAGGTTTATGAACAATTCTAGTTTGAGCATATGTCTAAATATGTCAAGAAATTCGTTGAAAATTGCATAAGATGCAAATTGGCTAAGCCCCCTTCTGGAAAGGCACAAATAGAGTTGCACCCCATTCCTAAGGTTGATATACCTTGGCATACTATCCACGTGGATATAAGTGGCAAACTCAGTGGGAAAAACGACCTAAAGGAATACATTAATGTCCAGGTAGATGCATTTACAAAGTTTGTTCACTTGTATCACACTCTTAATCTAGACTCAGAAAATTGCATTCAAGATGTGAAGTCAGGCATATATTTCTTTGGAGTACCCAGTCGAATTATTGCAGACCAGGGCAGGAGCTTTGCAAGTAATAAATTCCGAGAATTTTGCTTATCGAATAAAATTGAATTGCACTTAATAGCCACGGGAGCAAGCCGTGCCAATGGACAGGTAGAACGTGTAATGAGCACGCTAAAAGCTATGCTAACTGCTGTAGAAACTAGCGAACGTTCTTGGCAGGATGGATTGCAAGATATCCAGTTAGCCATAAATTGCTCTACAAATAGAGTTACAAAATCTAGTGCTTTAGAGTTGCTAATAGGGAAAGAGGCTAGGCCTTTTGGTATGATGAAAATAAATGAAGAAGAGAATATTGTAATAAAGAGAAAGGGCTAGAATAAAAGCTAAAGAAAATATGGAGAATAATGCACCATACGATAAAGAAAGATTTGACAAAAATAAAGCGAAAATTATTGCGTATAACGTAGGTGATCATGTTTTATTGAAGACTGAAGAGCGTCATCAAACAAATTTTGATCCAAAGTTCAAGGGTCCATTTCAAGTCGTAAAAGTATTAGATGGAGATCGATATGAATTAAAATCATTAGTTAATAAGCGAACGTATAAATACTCACACGAGTTTCTTAGAGCGCTACCAAATATACAATTAATCAGCGAATTAAGATGAGAATTGCAGAATAATGTTGTACCCCAAGAGGGGGTAGAGCCTGCGGTTGACACAAGTGAATGTGCGTTTGTGTCCCAAGAGGGGATAGAGCATGAAGACGGCACAAGTGAAGGTGCGTCTGTGTCCCAAGAGGGGAAAGAGTATGAGGATGACACAAGTGAATGTGCATCTGTGTCCCAAGGAGGGAAATGTTGACCACAGTATAGCAGCTGTCTCGCAGGGTCGAACAGTGTTATGGCGGAGGTCTTGGTGACCTGGTGCATGTATTTGCACGGCAAAGTTGAACAAAATTGATTAGAATTAAGAATGGCTTAAGAAAAGAAGGAAGAATGAAAAGTTTATGTTAAACGTTGGAATTGTTTATGGAAAGCGACTCATCTAGTTTGTAGTTGTAGGAGAATAATGATGAAAAAAATTAATGAATAAAATAAATTTAAGGCTTCGAATAAAAAAATCAACATAACCAAGGTTTTCTTGACCTTTTCAGCAATTTAAAAACTCAACACACAGGGACGTGAGATAGGTAAGGAAGGCCGAGTCGGGAAACAGTAGAATTCAAGGACAAACAGAGTTGTCGCGAAGTTCTACATTCAGGGAATATAGAATTCATGCGAAAGTCATAGCAGCAGAGACGGTGGTAGTCTCTGCTGGTGAGTGAGGTCCGCTGACGAGTTACCAAAAGTTTAAAGAGATGACGACATAGGCTCAACTTGAGAGAAGGCTAAGAGAGAGAAGGGTGAGAGAAATGATCGATGAGAGAAAATGTGTTAGTCGAATGATGGTAACGAACGTGAGCGGAACTTGCTGTGCTGCCGCATCGATTTTATTAAGTGACAAGGGAAGGAATACTACAGGGACTACTGGACCTACTACATATACATATTAAAACTTTATTTATTTAATAAAATTTAAATAATTTTTAAATATTTAAATTGCATCGAAGTCGCTTCTTTTTAGAAAAGAAATAATTTTTTGAATGGAGAGTAATAAACCTAAAATTAATTCCACGACCCTTCATGATTTAAAAAGAAGATTAAATGTTAAAGTAAAAAGCATTCGCCGGTTAGAGGAACGTTTGGAAGCTGGATCACTTCCTGAAAAACACCGAGCTAGAATGCAGGCTTCAAGTTTTAGATGAGCAAATAAGTTGCAAGACCAGATCGAGCAGTTAGACGAAATGGATGAATTTGGAGCCGAGTTGGAAGAATTAACAATCTCAACCAAGGCAAGGATTATGTCCCTATGTAATGCCTTCAGTACAGCTGATGCAATTTCTGCAGCCCCAACTCGAGCTAGACTTCTCAGTTTGGCATTACCAAAATTCAGATATTTAATTATTTAATTTCTTGCCTCTCTGGTGAATCCTTAGGAACTATCAAGGCATTCCAAGTCACCGACAGTAATTATTACCGATTATAATTATAAATATTATGTTCAGCCTTCCAAAAATTTCCCAGCCATCTGCGTCGTCGTTGATGGGTCTTATCGACACTGTGTCATCGATTTGTGGATCATTATTATCCATAGGGAATGACACTATAATTGAACACTCTATGATTATATATTTAGTTTTGAACAGAGTAGATCCAGAGTGACCAGGCAAAAATGGAATGAGTCACTGGATTATGAGGAACTGCCCCTTTGGTCCGATATCGAAAAGGTATTAAATCGTAGGGACCAGCATCTATCTGCTGAAGAGACTAGCAAAACAAAACTTGCTCCTTTGCCAACACCAAACCAGCTTGCAGTTATTACAACGCTCAAAACCATTTTGTGGCCCAGTGCAGTCCGTTCGCGCGCCTTGCTGTAATGCAAAGGTTTAAGTTTGTTAAGTCGGCAGGTCACACCGTAGCGAAGTGCAAATCGACTAGATGTTAAATCTGTGCAAAATCGCACCATAAACTTCTGCACCGATTTACAGTGACTGAAAATAACTTAGCTTTACCACCACCAACAGAAAATCCTTGGTGGTGGTCGCCGGTCGAAAAAAAAAAAGATACATCGCAACCATGGGATCAGAATCAGACCCCGTAATCGAAATGCTCATTGATGAGCAAATTGAAAGCAACATAGTCATCCAAAGGCTAATAAGAAACTTCACAAAGGACTCCGCACAGCGAAAACTCAAGGAAGGATACGTCGAGGAGAGACTCCAACAGCTCACTCACGCATGGACCCAGTTTAAAAAGAATGATGCCAGCTCCATGAGCAAACACTAAGTCCGGAAAATGATTATTTTACAAAAGCCAATGCGCTAGAAGAACTTGTGAAAAATTTGAAGCCATATTTTCCGATGGAATCCCATCAGGGTCAGGCTTCGGAAAACAGGCAAAAATCTCGAGCCAAAGGCACAATCATCACGAGGAAAAGAGAAGACCTTCGATCAACATCATTAAAATGAAGACATGAAGGACGATTAGACGATATGGAACACTTTCTGTGCAACCGCACCGAAGGACGGGAAGTGTCCACACACGTCAGACAACACATGAAGGAGCTATGGAAGGAAATCGTCACGGGATACCATAATTTTATCGACCTGAAACCAGCCATAAAAAATGATGGACACATCGATGACAGATTTCAGGTTTTACGAGAAGAATACTTTTCGTTTCTGAGCGAAGAATCGCAATCGACTTCAGCATCAACACAAAAACCTGCGATCGCACCTCCGTTTGTAATACCACCAGTAGAAATTCTAAAATTTGACGGAGACTACCGACATTGGCTACGATTCTACGAAATTTTTACGGAATCCATCCACAATTAAGACTACAGCGATGCAGTAAAATTCCGTCATTTGGAGAATCGTGTAAGAGATGAAGCAAAAAACCTAATCGCAACGTCAATTGGTTGACAGACCAGTTAGGGGATGACTAAAGAATTGACTAAAGAATTGATACCAAATTGAACGGCTGTTTAAATCCGCGATCCAAAAGCTTTTCGGACACCCCAGAAGAAATGGATCAGCGGACCAGCTGCGCAGCTTACATGATACCGTGCTCCGAACGATCGCCACTCTCAACGCACTCAAGGTGTCAACAGACAACTGGGAGCCAATCCTGATACACATCATTAAGGAAAGATTGGACCCACACACGCTGTTATCTCTAGAACTAGCCATCACCGATCCAACCAACCGACAACCTCTGAAGCAGATGTTAGGACACCTTGAACGTCAGGCAACCAGTCAAGTATCAAAGCGGAAAAATACGTCAACCGCTCCACTTCGATCCAGTTCATCACGAGTGGTATATTCAGCCACAGCCCTGCTTACAGATAAGCCCACCGTTCTGTAACCAACCGCCCAAGTGGCAATACATGGACCAGCCGGACCCCCTCAGCAATGCCGCACACTTCTAGATTCTAGATCACAGATTAACATAATTACCAGAAGGATGGCTGACACACTTGGACTACAATTGGAGCCATCAACCCTGAACATCGCTGCAACCATCCCATCCTATTCAAGTGCCAAGAAATATCTCACCTCAGTTGCGCTTAGCCGATCCTGAATTTACGCAGCCCGAGAATATTGACCTGTTGTTGGGCACCGAAATCATATCGCAGCTTATGAGGCCACAACAGGCATATTTGGGAGAAGGACAGCCACTACTATGGGGCCAGTGCGTCCGGAATCAGCTCCTAATATCAAGGCAGAGCAAGTCGTCTGTAATACGGCGGCTTAGACACCGGAAACTAACGAGCCACGAAAGGGTATCGGTGAAATCGTATCGGAACAAAGTTTGATTGCATGCATCGGCAAGGTGAAAATAGTAAAATCTGGAAGATTACATAGTCCCACTCATCGCGGATCAACAAGGAGAGCCATAGACGGACCCTGAACCTTAAGCCCAAGTTTGTCAACTCACAACTGAAGAGCACAGAGTGCAAGGGCCAGTAAACAAGGGAATTCAGGGAGTTAAAGTCACCTCCAATTCTAAAGGATGTAGGAAGGAGACACATCACACATCCCAGCGACACATGCCAGCATGGGTAACAAGCATCTTCAAAAGGGAGCAAGAAGCAAGGCCAAGAAAGAAGCAAGAGTCCTGTATGCGCACTGACTCCAGAACAAACGCCTATTACTACGTGGGATGCACAAGGAGAATGGTTATGAGGGCGCGCAACAAGGCGAAGGAGACAATAGGTTTTTTTGGTATTTACATTAGATTTTTAGTAATTAGTTTTAAGAGCCAAAATATTTTCTAGTGCAAGGGTACACAACCCACCAAAAAACCCACTAACCTATTGGCACACTTATTAATAATTAGTAATAAGCATTAAACTATATCCAACCTATTAACCCAGCACTAGTAGACGGCGCCAGAAGCAGAAATCAGCATTATCAGCGGGAAGAATGACCGACTGACCGAGGCAAGCAAAACCCAAGCAAAAAACTAGCAATGCATGAATAAGCAATCTGAGTCAGCAGGCTCAGAGGTGGGTGACCCTGTCATTCACATTAGTTTTAGCACATACATAACATTGACCTTTCTTAGATTTAAGTATGTATAATTTAGCATCTTATATAAGAATTGTTATTCTGAAATAAAGATAGTTGCGAAATCAGAGTGAATCGGTTCACAAGTAGGACTCTCTTAAAACTATCTACTTCGCGTGGCTCCAGTGTAAACGGACCATAAGTAGAACTTTCATCATCGAACCTATTTCGAGTGGCTCCTGTGTAAACGGACCACAAGTAGAGCTTCATTATCTAATCTTATTCGAGTGTTGCTCCCGTGAAACGGACCACAAGTAGAACACGCGGAACTCAACCGCCTTCGAGTGTTGCTCCCGTGAAACGGATCACAAGTAGAACCCGCGTTACCCAACCTACTTCGAGTGTTGCTCCCGTGAAACGGACCACAAGTAGAAACCCCGTACCATCTGTACTTGAGGAGAACCAGCCCCAGGCTTTAAGTATCCCACATCAACTCCAGGCTGATCACAGCAAGCGCCTGAGCAACCCGATCAGTTTCTTGAGGAATCCAGGTCCAGTCAGAACCTTTATACGTTTTTTTAACTACGACTTCGGGATCTAAGGTTTTGCCCGCGAGTTAAAATTCGACGTAGTGGCCGCACAATGCGCTACGGACGAACAAGAACCATCTGAGCCCATTCCTGGCCATAAGGTGTTTGAAGAGGTTGAGGAATCCGCGAAAAATACATTCCCTCGAGCTGCTAAAGTTATTGGGTCTGACTTTTACGTCGACGACATGTTAACGGGTGCTGGTTGCGTGGAGGAGCTAAAGACAATTAAGTCCGAAGTAATTCAGGTTATTCAAAACGCTTGGTTTGAATTGAGTAAGTGGTTTATAAACTCTCCTGAAGTTAGCTGACGGAGACTCAGAGAGGCATTAGGAATCGCTTGGGTTCATTGAAATGACGTGTTTAAATTTGAAATTGATTCTTCAGTCATGGGTCAAAGGGCGACAAAGCAGAAAATTCTATCGGTGACATCAAAGCTATTCGACCCGCTTGGCTTATTAAGCCCAATCCTTATTAAAGGAAAAATCCTGTTGCGGGGGCTTTGGCTTAATAAGCTAGTTTGGGATGAGTCGATTCCACTGCATTTTGGAATAAGTGTGGAACAAAATTCAGCTCGCCTTGTCACAGTTACAAGATATCTCAATACCGAGATTTGTGATGAGTGAGCCGAAGTCATCAATTCAAATTCATGCCTTTTCTGACGCATCGATGAGAGCCTATGGAGGATGCGTCTATATTCGTTGCGAATCTACAGAAGGTTTTTAAGTCTCGTTGTTGACTGCAAAGTCGAAAGTAGCGCCGCTTAAGACAAAGACGCTCCCCCGTCTTGAGTTATGTGCCGCTCACCTTCTCGCATACCTCTGCCGTAAAATCAAGACTCTTATAAAAGTACTGATCGAACGCAGTATATTTTGGTCAGATTCAGGAGTTTATCTTCATTGGATACGTTCCCATCCATCATCGTTGTCAACGTTCGTATCAAATAGAGTTGCTGAGATTCAAGAGTGGTCCGAGGACAGCACGTGGCGGCATGTACCAACTAAACAGAATCCGGCAGATATCGTGTTAAGAGGTGGAGACTTAAAGAAGACGGTGGAATCGATCTGGTTTACAGGTTCATCGTTTTTAACGGAGCCGGAAGATAAGTGGCCAACGAGTCCCCGGTTTGATCCGTCACCAGAGGTGTTGCAGATGGAAGTAAAAAGAATGCGGTCGGATTAACTTCATATTTATTGGAAGTGATAGAAGGATTTGCTTCTCACTTTAAACTGCTGAGAGTGTTTGTTTACATGTTCCGCTTTATAAAGAAGTGTAAAAAATTGGTAGTTCCTTTTGATAGTGTACCTTCACCTGTCGAATATCAAGAAGCTTTTAATAAAATTGTCCAGATAGTTCAAGAGAACGAGTATCGAGAGGAAATTAAAAATATTCGAAAAAAACTTGTTGTTGGTCCAAGTCTATGAAGCTTCTCAGACTGGGCTTGCCTTTTCGTTGTTTTGGGTCGGGGGGCGACTAGCTAATGCTCCTATATCGTACGATGCCAAGTTTCCCAAGTATCTCAATTTGTCCAGAGCTATGTCCGATACTTGCACGAGTCGAATTTTCACTGGTGAGTCTCTTGCGACAGCGTGTTTGGATAATAAACGCGCAGGAAGTCTGCAGTCAGATAGTACGGTCATGCATACGCTGTTTTAAATGCAAGCCTCATCTGATGACTCAAATCATGGGAGATTTACCCTTAGATCGAATACGTGCTCTCCGCCCATTCTCCATATGTGGCGTGGATTTCTGTGGCCCTATTGAAACGACGTTGAAAATTCGTGGTAGGCCACCCTAGGCGTCCTACATTGCCCTTTTTGTTTGTTTTACGTCCAAGGCAGTTCATTTAGAAGTAGTATCTGATTTATCACTAACTCCTTTTTATTGGCATTTCAAAGGTTCGTTGAGCGCCGAGGATGTCCGCAGATGGTGCACTGCGACAACGCGACGAACTTCGTCGGAGCGAGTCGCCACTTCGCGGCACTGCGGCAAAAAATCAAGGACGAGGCGAACGAACTGAGACAATACGCATCAAAAAAAGGATGCGTATTTGCGTTCATACCGCCGCGGGCTCCGCTCATGGGTGGTCGATGGGAGGCAGGTGTCAAATCTGCAAAGCACCTACTCCTACGTGCGGTGGGCAGCGCACGGTTGACCGCAGAGGAGCTGCAGACCGTCCTCGTTGGAGTCGAAGCCGTAATGAATTCGAGGCCCCTGGGCGCCCTCAGTCAGGACCCAAGCGACGGCGAGGCGTTGACTCCCGGGCACTTGTTGACTGGTCAACCGCTCATCGCCCCACCAGCACTGCGGACCCCGGACCAGCAGGGTCTAACGTGCTTGCGGCGATGGCGGCTTGTCTCGTCAATTAAGCAAACGTTTTGGCAGCGATGGCCTTCAGGTGCGGTCGAAGTGGTATCGGGAGCAGGAGGACTTCAGGAAGGGCGATCTGGTTCTAGTCGCGGAACATCACCAGCCACCCCAACAGTGGATCCCCGCCAGGGTCGTCGAAACAAACGCCGGCGCGGACGGAAGGGTCAGGGTCGCCGTCGTGAGGACTAGCGCTGGAGCGATTTTCAAGAGGGCGATCCATAAGCTGGCGATGCTGCCGGTTGGTTGAAGCCAGAGGCCTTCAACGGGGCTGGTGTAGCATAATTAGATTTGATTAGGTTATCATAATTAAATACTGTATTAATAATAATAATAATAATTAAATACATAATAAAATAGTGCTCTCTCATAATTAATTAAGAAAGGAATATGCTCTTATTCTTATATACACTGTTACTCCAGAGCGCTCGCAAGGTTCAATTGACTTTTTTTGGGAAATGCCATATAACTGAACAATCGGAATTGGCATAACTTTGGTGTCTTTTAAGCTAGAATGATTTTAAGCAAAATTTCATAAGGATCGGCCGACTATATCCTAAAGCCGCCATATGACTGAACGATCGGAAATGGCACAACCTTAACTGCAAGGGTATATCAACTTCAGCTCCGCACGAAGTTAGCTTTCCTTTCTTGGTTTTGGTAATATCTGTTTACTAAACTGTGAAAAAAAATGTTTACAATAAAAAAAATGATATTAAACGAAAGGTATTGAAGTGATGTTTATGTGGATAAATAATACAGGGTTGTCCATATTCGACGGACCCATCTGACGACGCCATAACTTTTGACAGAGATGGCAGATCGCTTAATGACATACCGCGTTTGAAGCGTCAGTCCAAGCAGATTTTTACCATGGAACAATACACGCCACGCGAGCGCTCTGAAATAGTTGAAATTTACATTCACCACAACAAGTCAATTGTGAAAACTCAACGTGCTTTTAAAAAATTAAAAAGTGTGAAAAGTGCGCCTTCTAAGAACACCATTAAGCGTTTATATTGCCGTATTTACGCCACTGAAAATCCTGAGAAGATTCAAGAAGTGCCTCTTCACGACGAAAAAGTCACAGTTTGGTGCGGCGTTCGATCGATTTTCTGGAGAAATTTTTTCCGGGCCGTTTGATGTCGAAAAGTGGTGATTTGGACTGGCCACCGCGTTCGCCCGATTTGACGCCGCCTGACTTCTTCTTGTGGGTCTTGAAGTCAAAGGTTTACGTTAACAAGCCAAGGACCCTAGAAGAGCTCAAGGACAACATTCGTGAAGAAATAGCCGCCGCTAATGTTGGCGAAAACGGTGGAAAATGCTGCAAAAAGGGCACAATACGCCATCAACGCCAGAGGCGGCCATTTGAAAGATATCATATTCAAAAATTTATGTAAACAAATCTACTTGGAACAAATTAAATGATTAAGATTGCTAACCGCCAAATTTTTATTTTTTTCTTTGATTTAAAAAAAAAAAACATGGGTCCGTCGAATATGGTATGTGCAGATTGAATTAAATCTCTGGAAGTAACATCACTCTAATACTTTTCGATTAATATCACCTTTTTGTTACTAAACAGTTTTTTCATGGGATATTAGCTAAAAACTAAAAAAGGAAGATTTTCAAAAATATCTCCAAATCAGTTTTTAAGAAAAATAAACGGATGTCATTTTCGAGTTCTCCCAAATTCCCAATTCTCCCACCCCAAATTACTATAAAAAACACATTTTTACCGAAGTTCATATTACGTGTAAACTAGTGTAATTGATTGGGTGTTTGAAAAGCTTAGGTAAGCGAAGGTAAAGGGAAAAAAATTTAGATAAGTAAATATAATAACTCTATATCTTCTTTAATACTGCCATTCAAAACTCGACCTTAGATTTTTTCTAGAGTGAGCTAGTCAGGATATATAAGGCCAGTGCTTTATTGGTCCGCTTTCCCGTATAGTTTGGCTTTTCCCTGTCATGAGAATAAAATTCATACTCGCGAAAATAAATTTTAGTCGACGCGTTTAAGGAACTTTGCGCTACGTCGAAACAATTCGAAAAATTACATTAAAAATATTAAAGCTGCCCCATTAGTTCAAGAAATGTACTGGGGAACTCTATAACTTATTATAAAATAGAAAATCTTCTAGAACTAAACAATATCCCAATAAATTAGAATAAGATTCTTTCGTGCGATTTTCAAGTAATGTGGAATAAACGCTACCAGCTTTTTGGTAGCGGCCGAATTACACACTTTCTATTCAAATTTTCAATATTTATCGTGGGTCAATTAACTCTATGGCGAATATACAATAACAAAGTGCTTAGACGCCGAAGCTATACCAAAGCTTCCAAAAGCCCATGCGCTACAAATAACAACAAAGTGCATGCAAAACTGACAAGACAAGAATAAATACTGATAACAACCGCTGCAGCTAAACATATTATGATTATTTTTAAATGGTTTTGTTGGTGGCTACTTGGCCCAATAAATATAGTTATAAATATAGTGTTATGTTGAAGGACCTCCTTTTTAGAAACCGACAACCCAATGGGTGAACCCTACAGCCGTGCTGCGAGGTAAGAGCAAGGTAGGTTACATATCCAACGTTAACCCGACAGACAACCGACGAGCCTTTTTAAAGGAAAAGGCGAAGAAGAAAAGCCGACATAGGAGCAGATCAGCGGAAAAGGAAGAGCAGAACAGCAACAACATTGTAATACTATCAAGTGTTTTCGATAGCTTCAAATCAAAAAAAGAAGGCAGGCGCAGTTGTATATGAGTTATTATTTAAGGGTAAATTTAGGTCCCAAATCAGCATTCGCTCTGTAATATAACATACGCTCCTAACTACAATAAAGCGCGTGCAAAACTGAAAGAAAGACACACAAGAATAAAAGCTGATAAATAGCTGTCGTTGCCTCCTTGGCGGAGTCCATAACCGATAAAATGCAAAAATTAAATTAATGATCTGGATAAGCAGACATCATTGGATCTCAGCAGCTGATGCAGAGCTCATGATTCCTTGCATATGATCATTGCATCGGTCAGACAACTCTAGCGTTATGAGGCCACTATAGTCGAACTTTAACTCGGGGGAGTAACGTATGGTCCCCTTAACTATGGTTAGCTGGTCAATGTTAATGAAAGTAAGGTCAATGTTAAAGAAAGTACGTGCTAGATAATAGTTCTGGGTCTGCTGAATCAGATCGCTTGGTTTTAGGATTCTGCCGAGCTTGCTGGTTTTGCTCGCTCCGATTAGTCGGTTATTCTTACCGCTGATATTGCTGATTTCAGTTTCTGGCGCAATTCCGGTCTATTGGAGCTGGGTTATTTGGTGTTGGCACTAGGAGCCAACTAACAGTGGAAAAATAGCAGAACTTGAGCAGTGAAGGAAAGTTAGCCTGATATTAAAACTTTTTTAATCGATGGTAATTTTGATCGAGTTGTTAGAAACTCATAAGGTGAGTCATAATGTTTTAATTACTGCAATCTATCATTACGACGATTCTGATCAGGCGCAACATAATAGGCTTCCCATGTTTGGTTTTGGATCGGATCAGCAAGCATGAAGCAGTACGACCGCTAGAACAACACCCATGGAATCAGTTGAACACACCTAGAGCTTTGTAATGACCCAATTTTAATCTTATTCTGTACCGCGATAATGTGACGTAACCAGCAGTCCAGAAAGAGTGAAGCCCTAAAATACACATGCTGTAGGGAAAATGAAGACTGGTGCCGCTGCAGCTCAGTGTTTCGGCTTAAGCGAGCAGCCAGAAATGAGTGCGAGTTTTCGTGATGATTTGCCTTCGTGATTTCGTGAGCCTGAATAGGATAAATTTAGTTGCAGCAGTGCTATCCCGTGCCGACCTTGCCTGTGAGCATGGAACACTTTCGGTAAAGCAGATTTGCACAACCACTACCACGGCGAACCTCGATAGCTGCGCCAAATTGTATCGACTCCCACCCCAAATTACGATTATGTATAATTTTTCTTTATTTTAGTATTAAACATTTTTAACATCGCATAAATGTAAGCTCGAATAAGTATGAGTTAATTTGTACAGGTTCTTATCTTAACTTTAGTTTCATAAACAAACCAAAAAGCCTTGAACGAAAGACCAGACAAGCCTTTTTCCCATTTGTATAACTTATCCTTTGTAATAAATTAAACAGTGAATGTTCACTGTTTTATCATCTTGGGTCCAAGATCGATGCAGAACCGGAAAAGCTGAGTGAGTAAACCACCAAGAGTAATTGTAAGTGAATTTAAATACAGTGGGAAATCATGGACATTCCTTACCTTTCCTTTCTGGATGATAGGCTAAATCGTAATATTTTTTTTTCTTATACAAATTGACCCCAGACTACAGCGAGTAGCGTTCACTACAAACATAAAAACGCGTGCTGAACTGCAACAACAACTCAAGGCGCACACGTTCAGCAGTAATGTAGAATTTTCTGGATCACAGGGACCCTAAAGGAAGAGGTTCAAAATGCAGACGCCGATTAGATGCCATAATTGTGGGAAACTTGGACATAAGGCAATTGAGGGTCGCAAGAGTAGAACAAAAGAGCGAAACGAGACTAGACCAGGCCATAGCAACAACAGAACAACGATGGCACGAGAGAGATCAACAGTAACTTGTTTCAAGTGTGGTGGCGTTGGACATATGGCATCAGTGTGTACGAGGGAAACAGTAACCGCGAGCCGAAGCAGCAACGAAAGAAGGGTAGAAATGTGCGCAGTACATCAGCCTAACGGGACTGCAATTCAATTTGGTTTCCATTTTTAAAAACTTCGGTAAAAGAATTTATAACATGGATGTTTTGAGAGGCATAGGCGACAACGTTGTTAAGAGCAATATGCAAATTCTATACCATACAAATCTCTGAATTTAATTATACCCTTGCAGAGGGAATAATAATTTTGGTCAAAAGTGTGCAACGCAGTGAAGGAGACATCTCCGACCCTATAAAGTATATATATTCTTAATCAGGATCACCTCCTGAGTCGATATGAGCATGTCCGTCTGTCCGTCTGTCCGTTTCTACGCAAACTAGTCTCTCATTTTTAAAGCTATTGAGTTAAAACTTTGCACACATCCTTCTTTCCTTTGCAGGTAGTACATAAGTCGGAACGGCCGAGATTGGTAGACTATATCCTATAGCTACCATATAACTGATGGGACTTTCTATGCATTCTAATTTGGGCCAACTTATCCGATCTGCCAAATTTCATAAGGATCGGCCGTCTATATCCTATAGCTGCCATATAACTGACTAAGGGAGATTGATTTGATGCCTTTTTGGGCAAAATAATTGATGCCAAATTTCTTAAGAATCGGCCGTCTATATACGATCCGTTACATATCTAATAATATAAGATGCGTGGCGCCACCTAGCGGACTGCGACTCAACTGTAAGGGTATATAAACTTCGGCTCCGCCCGAAGTTAGCTTTCCTTTCTTGTTGAGCTTGGTTTTGGAGTAACCTTAGAAAGAGATAGATTCGATATCTACAGAACTCAAACCGACATACTGGCCAAATATTCCCAATTTCTCATTGATGGCATTCCAAATAGACGTGTTACTACAGGTTCTTTAGAAATCCGTTTAGTGAACATAAACAAAACGGTACAGACACGACTATATCGTCTTAGCGAGGGTGAGAAAGAAATAGTGAGAGAAAAGATTCAGCAAATGCTAAATTTTTTTAGTCCATTGTTACTAGTTAAAAAGAAGGACGGCAGTGATAGACTATGCATAGATTATCGAGAAATATCGAGAATAATTATACCCTGCTATTAATATCAGACCAAATAGATCGCCTGCGAGACGGTAAATATTTCTCTAGCCTAAACATGGAACGAAAAGCATGAGTAAATTCGCAAAAAAATTATTAAGGTGCTGACTAGTGATTTTATTTTATTAAAACAAAGCGGTATTGACACCGCGGTTCATCGTTGGTGGTTCTGCAGTCATACGAATTCCAGGTGGAATACAAGGAAGCCAAATCCCGTCACTATAGTAGAGCAGGAAAGTTTGACTAAGGTAGTAGAGGTACGAGTTAACTTGGCAACTTAACCCACAACTGGCTTATATTCGAACAGAAGCGTGATCAAGACATATCGCAAATTTATATAGTGATGAAATGCAGAAAGAAATAGCAAATTCTTATGAAATCAGGAATAGTTTGCTGCATCGTAAAATTTAAAGAAATGGGAAGACACGATTCTTGCCAGTCATACCCAGGGCATTTAGGGGGTCAGTTGTTAATCATGTTCACGAGGCATTGCAGCACTTGGGGTGGCAAAAAAACCCTAGATACGATTTACGAGCAATATTGGTTTGATGGAATGTCAAAATACGTGCAAAGGTTTGTAGAAAATTGTGTGACATGTAAATTGTCAAAATCGGTGTCAGGTAAAATACAATCGGAGTTACATCCCATTCCCAAGGTAGACATTAGACATCTGCATGAGTGGCAAAAAACCCACATTCAAATGCACAATGCTAAAAATGAGTTGAGTGAATTTGAGAGCAAAGCCAACATGATGTGAGAGGGTTGGATCTCTTACGCCTACTCATTTGCACAATCATTTGGTAGAAGGAGACGAATTGAGTGAATTGAGAACGTTGAAAACAGAGACGTTTCATTCAAATGATTCAAGTTGTAAATGTAAATAAAAGGAAATAAAAACAAATTAAATGCAGCGAATTTATATCTAATTTAAATTGGAATGCAAAAACATTATTTTGTTAATATTTTCAAAGTTAGTGGCTATTTGACAACGCTTCTCTGTTATCAAATTTCTTACGTTTGAAAAGGTCCGTTCCGAAGCCGCGCTGCTCGCTGGAATGCAAAATATTTTGCAGCTTGTTTTGTGCAATAGCGGAAAAAATTGCTTATTCAAATGCCACCAAGCTAAAGCATTAAAATCAGGAGTGTATGCAACCTTAATATTGGAATATACAGAAATTTCTTGTTCCACCTTCTCCTGTATTGTCTCAAATTTGAGGACATCGAAATAATCGGCAAATTCATCATCTATTAACTGGGCTTCATTATTGTTGAGGTCAGAATTGTCTTGAAGAAATTGACTCATAATAATTTTGCAATCATTAATAATGGTCTCTTTCTAAGTTTGTGAGAATTGAATTAGTTTGTTAGTTGGGGGAAAAAGGAACAAAGCTATGTTATGGTATTTTGACAAATTTGGAGTGCCCGAATGATAAGAAACAACTCGAACGATTCGGGTATACATGACATTGACATATTTCTCATTTCACTTTTCGTTTCGTTCATTCCCTGTCATTTCGTTTGACGTCTCAAATTACGAGAGGAACCTAAGCTTACATTCATACTATTTCATTTCATTTCCAACATTCCACTCACTCTATTCTATTCGATTCGAATGTACTCTATTAGACGTATGTGATGAATGTAATCATGCAGATGTCTAGTAGACATATAATAGCATACGGTACACATAGATATTTGGGGGAAATTAAGTGGAAAAAAGGACGAGAAGGAATACGTCATCGTTCAAATTTATGCCTTCACTAAGTTCGTTTACCTGTACCACACCTAGAACTTGGACACGGTGAACTGCATACAGTCAGTAAAGTCTGCGATATCAATATTTGGTGTTCCTAACAGAATTATAGCGGAGCAAGGTAGATGCTTCACAAGTAGCGAGTTTCGAAAATTCTGTTCCAATAACAAAATTGACCTCAATGTAGTAGCAACGGGTGCCAGTAGAGCAAATGGCCAGGTGGAGCGTGTCATGAGTGTGCTAGAGGGCATGCTAACGGCTGTAGAGACGAGTGAACGAATGTGGCAAGAGGCATTGGGCGAAGTAAAATTGACAATAAACTGTACCATGAACCGGGTAACTAACCATAGTCCATTAGAGCTGATGATTGGCAAAGAAGCGAGGGAATGCTCACTGTAAATGAGGAAGAGCGCGTAGACCCGAATAAGGCTAGGAAGGAAGCTAAGGAAGGTATAAGTAAGAATGCTCATTGTATGATAAGGCAAGAATGGATAAAAGCATACTCAGGTAGTAAGGCATAAAATTGGCGATCATGTATTACTGAATAACGAAGAGCGGCACCAAACAAAGTTGGATCCAAAATTAAAGGGACCATTCGAAATTGTGCAATTGTGCTAGATGGTGACCGATATTTTTTAAAATCATTGACAACTAGACGAGTGTATAAATATTAACATGATAGTGTGCGTAGAGTGCCTAAAGATTAAGAGACTTTTGAATTAGCAGAAGAGCTTGACGACGGCAAAAAAGTAGTACGTGCAAGCAAGAGATCTCTGACCTAAAAGGGGTGCAGAGGAAAGATTTTATGCAGAAGAGAGCGTAGTAATCTGATTTGTATGAAAGAAGCTTGTTAAAGTGATGATTTGATGATAAGTTTGGTAACCAAATTGGTAACCAGATGATTGAGCTTGAGCGGAAGAGAGCGTGTACTCTAAAATATGTAAAAGAGAAGAAAGTTATCCTGCGAAGCTAATCTCTGATGGATATTCAAGTGGTTGGATTTGTACGGAAAAGAGCTTGTACTCTAGAGAATTTTAGAAGTGTTATCCCGACAAACTAACGCTTGAAGGCACAAGAAGTGCAATTGAATTTGTCTTGAAGTATAAGTAAGCCTTGTAATCATAGGGATAAGATAAATAATTTGGGATATTAATAATGATGTGTTAGGATAAATCTTGTACTATGCAGAGCAACACGAGGTCGTGTTAAAGTCAGGAAGGCCGTGTATTTACTGATTAATTATAAGTTAAGTGTATAGTATAAGAGGAAATAAATAGGAATGAAGAGAGAATGAAGAGAGAGAAGCTTTTCGAATGAGAGCGCGGTAGGGAAGGAGAGTAAAGCTAAGCGTGGCACAATGATGAAAAGGAGGAAGAGGAGAGGGAAGGCAATCAAGAACAGCCCTCAGAAGTGAACGGACGTGAAATAAGATCATTGCGACTCGCTGCGCGTGGTGAAATACAAAATGGCAGAGGAAAACGACCACCATTTTCCGAAAAATACATGACTAAAGAACGCATCCATAGATTTCGATAGGCGTCACCCAATCAGCAGCCTTGCATATCGGTAAATGTCAACATGCATCTCATAGGCTAGCTGGGAGAACTTCCAGTAAAAATCTTTCACTAAAAATAAGGTCCTCTAACTCCTCCTGGAGCGTGGTGAATCTATGGCGCAACCCCTTCACCACGATCCTAGGGTCATAAGTATAGACTCCTCACTAAGAATTGCGGCAATGACTTTAATATGCAGGGTCTGCTTCTCCATGCAGGTAACCTATTCTTTTTTCCTGTGAAATAGGTCGACATTCAAGTGGGAGTCACAAATGAGCTTTTTTTTTAAAAGAAGTGAGTGTAAATGACATGTGCTTGTAAATAATTCCGAAAACCATCCTAAAAAAACGAGTTAGCTCCTATAAGTTGAGGGGGTGTATCATGGAAAAAGTATTGAACTACAAAGGAGTTGCAAATATGGATAATTAGTTTTTCAAATAACTTTGAAGTTGCTTATAGTCTATAAATGCGTCTAAAATTGGCATAGACTGATTGCTTTTGCCTTTTTTATGCACAGGCATAAATTAGGATTCCTACCTGAAGAAAAAAATCAAAGTTTGAAAAGTTTGGAAAACAAACTGGTTTAACCTTAAGACCCGATTTAAACAAAATATGAGCTTATTTTTTAACATCATGTATATAATAATAATGTTATGTGATAATGTGATAAGACTGTTATGAGTCTAAACCGCCTGCTTTTGGGAGAAAGAAGTTAGTACTTAGCTGTACTTAAAAAAATACTCTCAATGTGCAATAATCGACACGCGCTTACAATAAAACATAGTACAGTGAGGTTCGAGTGAAAATCGTGCAACGAAGGTTCTGGGTTCTCCACATGTTCACATCTCCACAAAACTCCACATGTTTTTAATAGAAAGATCGCGTTGGCAATGGTAACTTTTGGGTACAATGTGAATTAATTGCGAATTTCATGAGTCCGAGAGAACTATCCAAAAGGCTAGAGAAATTTTAAAAGGCTCTTTTTAAATTTCACTGATGGCTGGTAAAATTATAAAAATACCCAAAATCGTCGAAAACTAAAATGTGTGATTTACGTTATACTTTGATATATATTCTTATGTTCAAATTTAAGCCCAGCTTATCCATTGCGGCGAACTCGCAAAAGAGCGAATATGAGATGTTTCTTGAGCCCCCGCTCCACCGTATGTTAACTTATACTAGTCATTAGAGATGACAAATTTAAACACATATATGAACTACAAAAATCATAAATAATAATAATTAAGTGATTAAAATTCTCGGTAACCGGAATGATTACATCGTTGTCTACGACTTGTCTTATAACATTTGTGAGCTCCGAATAATTTCTACTGAATTTCGGCAATGCCAAACTAGAAAGTCGAGGTCTAGTTCCGGCTACAGAAAATGCATTAACTGGAAGGGAGCCTTCAGCAACATTTAAAATGGTCAACTACGACATTATCCATGCTATGGTCGTTATTACCAGTTCTGCTCCAAATTTATCTTCCCCATCTAATAGTTTGATCTGGTCATGTAACCTTTACATATTGTCTCATTTAATAACTGAAGCCGGCAAATTATAGTTTATGTTTATTGGTCATTAAAAAAATAAATTAGTTTCAGTTTAATAACACAGACCGACAATTTCCAATATTTTTTTCCTCCACGAGACTCTTGTGCTTGGTTCTATGAATAATAATGTAAACTCGTTTTAAGAGTGTAACGCTACTAGCTTTTTGAGAGCTTCAATAAGGAAGCCAAGGGTTCATTGTTCGATTTTAATATTTCAATATTTTTTTTGGGGTAAATTCCGCCCATAAAAAAAAGGTAGCGGACGGTCAATATCAAATCTAAAATACAAGTGCTTAAGTAAGAGCAGGGGGGAGCATAAGAAGGTCTAAAGTGCATGCGCTGCAAAGAACAACAAAGGGCAGCGAAAATGGGAGAATCAAAGAAGATGGATCTGCTGATAACGAGCAATTAGTGGACCGCGGCGGCTGGTCCCACTGAGAGAACTAATTATTGATAATTTCATTGAATGATGCTGGCACAAGTCCCAACAAAGAGAATTTAGGGATCTTGAACTGTTAACTAGCGATTAAAAGCTATCGCGTTGAAACTTTGCACACATCCTTCTTTTGTTTGCAGGCAGTATATAAGTCGGAACGTCCGAGATCGGTCGACTATATCCTATAGCTGTCATAGAACGATCGGAATTGGCATAACTTTGTTGTTTTTAAAGTTAGAAAAATGGAACTTGGCACAGATTCCATTTTGGCAAAGTAATCCGCTTTTCCAAATTTCATAATGATCGTCCGACTATATCCTATAGCTACCATACAACTGAACGATCGGAAATGGCACAACGTTGCTAGTTGTAAAGATACTTGGGGTTGTCTCCAAAATTTTTTGAAAACAACTGATTTAATGGTGAAACTTTCATATACTATATATGATCCGACATATATATAATAATATAAGCTGCTACCTAACTGCAAGGGTATATCAACTTCGACTCCGCCCGAAGTTAGCTTTCCATTCTTGTTTTAATTTATTTTGTTTATGGACACTGATGAGCAAAACTGTAACACGAATTCAGCCCTCTAATTTCGAAGGTCTGTCGGTTCAATTCAGGATAACTAGTCAGTCCTTCTATAGATTTTGACTATAACTCCGGGGCCTACCTTTACTCCCGCGAGTTAAAGTTTGGCAATAATGGCCGCCCCGACGTGATCCTTTTCTATAGGATCACAACGGAACTATAGCCATACGGCAGTTAAAACTTTTGTGAAAAAAAAATACCCAGCCATGGGATCCGAATCAGACCCTGTAATACAGATGCTCTTGGATGAGCAAATTGAAAGGAATACATCTATCCAAAAGCTGATCAGAAACTTTAAAAAAGCCTCAATAGAGCGACACTCAAAGAAGGTTATTTCGATGAGTGACTAAGACAACTCACCAATGCATGGCCCTATGTGGACCCGATTTAAAAAAAAACGATGCGAAGCTCCACGAGCAAGAACTAAGTCCAGACAATGAATATTTTACAAAGAGCAAGGCACTCACACCCTTGTGAAATAATATGAAGCCATATTTTTGATGGAATACCATCAGGGTCAGGCCCGTCACAGCGGCCCCGAAAAACTGGTGAAAGCCTCGAGTCCAAGAAATATCTTAGGGGTAGCGGGAAAGTTCTTACAGAGGACCCAAATATCACCTCACTAAAGGAAAAGAAGTTTCTTTGTACACCAGGAAAAATATTAATGATTTCTAAAACTAGATTGTGGCTGGCCATCAAAACTTTATTGATTTGATTCCAAGCATTAATACAGATGGACGTACTAGCGATCGATTCCAGGTGTAGCAAGCGGAATCTTTTACTTTTCTGCCCGACATCCGCCTCAACGTTTGCAATGCCGGCGGTCGAAAATCCAAAGTTTGACGGAGAATTCCGGCAATATCTCCGATTCTACGAAATTTTAATGGAATTTGTAACTCAGTATCATCACTTGGTACTTAAAGTAACCTTCTTAGAGCCTTAGGTTCTAACCAAATTGTTTAAGGATCGGCCGATTATATCTTATAGCTGCCATGTAACTAAACGATGGGAAATGGCGTAACTTTGGTAAACCATGGCGTAAACTTTAAAGATACTTGGGTCTGTTTTAAAAATTTTAATTAGAAAATTGATTCGATGGTGAAATTTGACGGTGAAGCTGCCACCTATCTGCAAGGGAATATCAACTTTGGCTCCTCCCGAAGCTATCTTTTTTTCTTTCTTGTTTTACTTGGGGTTGTTTCCAAAATTTTTTTAAATTTAATTTAATGGTGAAACTTTCATATACTATATACGATCCGACATAAATATAATAGTATAAGCTGCTACCTATCTGCAAGGGAATATCAACTTTGGCTCCTCCCGAAGTAATCTTTCTGTTGAGCTATCAGCGTTTTGATAGCGGCCGAATTAACAATACGAGGTTCAATTTTATAATTCAATTTATTATGGGTCAATTTAACCCCAAAACAAATTCCGCGGCCGAACCAAAACAATGCCGAATTACAAGTGCATAAAACCTAAGAGCTTGCGCAGAAGCTCCACTAAAGCTCCCAAAGTGCATGCGCTACAAAAGAACAACAAAGCGCATGCGAATCTGGGAGAAACAAAGAATATGGTACAGCTGATAACGGGTAATTAGTGGACCGCTAAGAGCACTGAGATTAGTGTACACTGAGAGAGTTAAATATAAATAATTATGTTATTTGATGCTGGCACAAGTCCCAACGTCCTCCCCCCGTTGAATTCCGAAATTGCGCGTAGGCGCACCTTTCGATTGCAGGATCGGGAGCCTTCACGGCTGGAGCAGCAGCCACCTTGGCAGCTGCAGACGGCGGCACCAGCGATGCGGACGACCTCCCCCCATTGGAAGGGTGCAGGCTAGAGTCCAGAATGGAGTCAGACCTGGCCAGATGAGGGATTAACAGCAGCTACGGGGTTAAGAGCAGCAGCTTTAGAAAATCCATCGCAGACAACTGCCAGATGCGATGTGGAAATAGCGACCACGGGGGGAGCGGTGGCCAGCAGGGGCACTGACGAGACGCAATTGCCCACGTCCTGGCTATCATGATCGTTGTTCAGGTTTCGCTCCAATTTCAAATCCTGAAAACCCGATTGGATGTCGCGGTCCAGCGAAGAATCCTGACTGCATGAGCGACGATTTACCAAGAGACCACCATGCACTTTCGTAGCCTCTATGGTTGGTTTGGTCAATGACGGAGCAATGGGAAAAGTGGTGCCGTCGAGACGAGTGGAGTGTTCAGGCACCCTCATGGAGTACCTTGCCATTCCCACCTGAATATCAACGCGCACATCAGCGGAGAACTTCCAGAATAATCCACTCCCAATTTCACTAGAGCTCAATCGCTCTAACTCATCCTGGAGTGTGGTGAATTTCTTGCAATGTAATGGAAACAACAGAAACAAATTGTCCTTTACAAAGTTTCCCTTATGCACTTTAATGATCACAAATCAAACCGGGCGCGATCACGTCGGGGTCACCAAGGTTGAGCTATCAGCGTTTTGATAGCGGCCGAATTAACAAGACGAGGTTCAATTTTATAATTCAATTTACTATGGGTCAATTTAACCCCAAAACAAATTCCGCGGCCGAACCAAAACAATACAAGTGCATAAAACCTAAGAGCTGGCCCAGAAGCTCCACCAAAGCTCCCCAAGTGCATGCGCTACAAAAGAACAACAAAGCGCATGCGAATCTGGGAAAAACAAAGAATATGGTACAGCTGATAACGGGCAATTAGTGGACCGCTGCGGCTAGTTACACTGAGAGAGTTAAATAGAAATAATTATGTTATTTGATGCTGGCACAAGTCCCAACACTTTCCTTTCTTGTTTTCGTTTTTGTTCGCTTTGTTTTATATCTTAACTGGCTCTTTTTTGAAACCCTAAGAGTGTATATATTCTTAATAAGGATGACCTCCTGAGTTGATGTAAGCATATCCGTATGTCCGTTCGTTTGTCTGTCTGTCTTTTTGTCTGTCTGTTTCTACGCAAACTAGTCTCTTAGTTATAAAGCTATCGAGTTGACACACATCCTTTTTTTGTTTGCAGGGAGTATATAGGTCGGAACGGACGGGGTCGACTATATCCCATAGCTGACATATTACAGATTTATCCTTGTTTGACGGATTGGATTGCTGACATTGAAATGGTGGAAACAGCCCCTTTAAAAATAGCAAGGTTGTGCCATTTCCGATCGTTCAGTTACATGGCAGCTATGGGATATAGTAGGCCGATCCATATAAATTTTGGCAGATGGGATTACTTTGCCCAAAATGGAATCTGTACCAAGTCCCATCTTTCTCACTTAAAAAATAAAAATATTTTGGCATTTCCGATAAATTTGTAATATGTCAGCTATAGGATATAGTCGCCCTTTTTTTCGGATTTTCCAGCGGTGTATAAGGTGCGGTAAACTTATGCCGCTCGCCGAGCCCTTCGAGGAACCTCTTGAAGCTCCTGCTGTTGAACTGGATACCATTGTCGGTCACCATCACCTTTGGTATCCTGTACCGGGAAACAAACCATTTACGGATAGCTTTATGCAGCGCCTCAATTTTCGCTTTCCTCAGCGAAGCCATTTGCGTCCACTTTGAGAACCTGTTCAATGTACCTAATATGAATGTGTTTCCGTGCATTTTCTCATCAAATGCCACGACCTACATTTAATCTACCTTAATTTGGGAAATCTGAGGTAGCTGTTGGAACCGATGAACTGACGTACCCGATAACTGAGACAACTGAGCCTGAGGAAGAAAACAGATCCGATAAGGGACGATAGGCGGTGGCCAAGAGCTCTATACGCCAATCTATATGTAGTAACATTGTCATTTTAGATTGGGCTGGGTTAAGACGGCAAACGGTTTCCTCCTAGAGAGGCTCCGACACGCTTAGACCGTATTAGGTCCCTTGTGAAACCGTAGACTGGATGTCATTTCCTCGTCCCTAGGGGGACGCATGGTCTAACAGTTTCCCATGAGGTTTCCCCGTGAGGCTTTGGTAAATTTTTGTATCCTGTTCGGATCCATTTTTTACTTCTCCGAGATGTCGGTTAATAACCTATTACCTAGGTGGAATAGTCTACAAGACAGGTCTGGGCAGTGATATAGAAGGAGCTTGACAGTTTCTTCCTCCTTTTCGTTCCTAATGCAGCGGCAGTCGTCGTTGTACTGTGAATTCATTCGTCTTGCATGCTTTTCCACTAGTCAGTGCCCCTGGGTGTCTCTTGTAGCAGTGCTGGTGGGTCCTGTTAATCCTTAGTAAATGATATTTCCTTTTCTATAAGATATTTGCCCAGAATTGGCGGCCACAGGGAAATTTCGAGCGGATTCCCAGCTGTGCTGTTTGTTTTTTTTTTTGGCTTCCTCAGTTGAAGTTTATATGCGGCTATTAGTAGCTATACCACTCCACCCTAGAGCGGTGAGGTGGTGATCAATTCATCTGCTATGCAGTTGCCTGTGATTTCCTTGTGACCAGGGACCCAGAAGAGGCTTATGAAATACTGATTGGCATTTATTGAAGAGACGATCCACAGCCTGAAACTGTTTTCGAGTTTCTGGTGATCGAGCTGATCGATTTAATAGCCGCTTAGATTACATTTTCATTTTAGACGGTAAAAAAAAATAAAATAAACAACGGACTGGGTTCCTTATAAAAAGTTAACAGTTTTTAGAAGAAAATTTGTCTCAAACAACAACCGAACAGAGCTCGTTACTCAGTACCATAACCGCGGTGTATCGGTTACTCTGTGTGATGTTCCGCTGTTTCAGGGTAAGCAGTAGGCACCATAGCCCGCATGCACGTTTCACACATCCCTACGTTCTTCCGAATACCCCTTTGCATCTATTGTGCACCCAAAGATGAAACTGTTTAGAATAATCTAAAAGACTTTGAAACGAATAAACAGCGTAGAGAATATCATCAACTTCTATTTTTTTTTTCTCGCAGTTTTGCATGTGCTTTGCTTTTAATTCTTAGTATAAGTGTGTGTAGCCCCCGCCTCGCCTCTAAACAACTGCATTGTTTCAAGCTTCTCTTGCTAAGCTTTTATTTACTTGTATATTCGGTATTAATTTGAGCGGCTGCTTATTTTAGGAATAAATTTAATTTTTAAATATTGAAAATTTGAGCTACAACTTGTTTATTTATTCTGCCGCTATTACAAACTACTAAATGCATTACAAACTATTCAGCATAATTCAAAATATTTTTTTTGTTTTTTCTTAATATTTTTTTTCTCATTTCTATTTAAGTTCTTTCTTTTTTAAGGTTCTTATCTACACACACTTGACGTTTTCAAAGACACCGTGAACTCTCCTTCTGTTGTTATTTTCTATTTGTGTATGAGGATCCGAAAAGAATAAAGATAATCCGTTGTACAAGAGATTTAAATTGTGATACAGAACCACTGGGCTTTTTATCTACATCATTATTTAATGTGTGTATCATCAAAGTTATGGATAATGGAAAGTGCTGCCAAATTGCGGAAATTAGTTTTTAAATTTAATTTGTTGTTTGGAATTTCTTATAACACTAAGCAATTTGAAGAGGAATTAATAGGAACAATAAACCGACGATTTTGGGCATAATATCCGGAATAAGTGCCCGACAAATACGACTTTTTACATTAATTTAATTATACCCGGACAAGGTACAGAGTAGAGTACAAGGAGTATATTGTATTCGTGTGAATATATGTAACAGGGGTATAATCTCCGACCCCATAAAGTACATCTATTCTTGATCAGTATCAAAAGCGGAACATATATAACCATGTCCTTATGAATGGGTGGATCTTAGAGACCAGAAGACAATTTATACTGACTATTTATATAGTATACTATATAACTATTCAATTTTATATGTAGACTTCTATAATACCCACGCAGATCAAGTTTCTTTTTTATTTTTTTGCCGGGCTCCCTACCGCCCAAAAAATATCATATTTCTGAAGGGTTGGTTCAGGAAAATTGTGGAAAAATTTAGTCTTCAAACTATTTTTATACCCTTGCAGTGGGTATTTTTCAAATTTTAGTCAAAAGTGTGCAACGCAGTAGAGGAAACTGAGTCGATATAATCATGACCGTCTGTTTCTACGCAAACTCGACTCTCAGTTTTACTTGAAACTACTTCTTTTGAAACTTTGCACACATCTTTCTTTTATTTGAATAAGTCGGAACGGCCGGAATGGGTCGACTATATCCTGAACCATAGGAAATGGTACAATTTTTATTAGAAAAATTAATTTGATTGTGAAATTCTCATAAGGATCGGATAACTGTATACGTTCCGATATATATAAGTTAAGGTGTCCAATGGTCGGTCACCTGATTAAGAATACTCCGTTCATGATTCGATGTGCGTGATTACAATTTATTGTTGGTTTCTTAAGTTAACAATTGTTCAATAGTGAGTTAAGAATGGGTTCTTAAGTGTAGAATTCTTAGATTGGGTTAAAGATGTCCAAGTTCGGCTTAGATGTTCAGCGGTCCGGAGAAGACTGGCTACGCCGAGTTGAGACCCTCCGGTCATCGGTTCGGAATAGGCTGATCTCCCACTCCAATTCTATACGCGGTGTCAGCGTGTGTGGCGTCGGCGTGTGTGGTGTCGGCAGATGTGGAGTCAGCTTTCCCGCAACACTTTAGTCAGCGTACATAGTTGCACACTTGTGACTTAGTTGCACTCTTGTGACATACCCGGATGTACTTGAACCCACAGCACTTGAATATTGGGAATTGTGCTTATGTTGTGGATTCGGGTTTAAGAGTCCGGGTCGAGTTCAGGGCGTAGTGGTAGGGGGCGAATAGTGCTGAGTAAATGGTAGGGGGCGAATAGTGCTGAGCAGAGGGAGGGGCCCGAATGTGCCGGGTGATAACTCCTCCCCCTCTAAAAGTCTGCGTCCCGCGGATCAATTAATAGAATGATGGGCTGTTGTTGATGTCTTCTTTGTGTTCTCCAGATCTTCGGTGATAACTCTCGTGGTTGGTATTCCTTTGGTGGAGGTCAGCTTCCTCCAGATGATGAACAGGATCAAGAAGACTACTAGTGTTAGAGAAGCCTCCAAGACGTAGGAAAAAGTTACGCCTCGTGAGACGCCAGACATCGCCTGTGTGTTTTGGGCGTTGATGTCATCAACATAACCAAGGGAAGGTCTGTAGCCGGTTACCATAATGTTGGTTAGTACCGGTGGTAAGGCCATAGGGTGATTTGCAGAATGGGCGGTGAAGTTTTTGTTTCGGACTGCGACGACTTCATTGTTGAACTGGACTATGTACGTCCCTTCCAGTTGGTAGTCCCTTTCGAGTGTTGTAAGCGATCCATTATAATTGGAGAGGAATAATGTCCCATCCTCAACTAACTGCACGACTTCTTCGTTGCTCCGAAGGTATGAGCAAGATGCATGGCCACCCTTCAGGAGCCGTGGAATGCATGAGTTCTCCTCCAAGGCTATTAAATCCTCTTCTGGGCAGACTGTTATATTGCCGATGGTGGAACAGCTGCCCACTACTGCATACGTTTCCTCTCTGTTCAGTGCGAACTTGTGGTGCTCGAGCACTATTTGTCTTCCGCCTGATACTGTTGGATACAAGCGTACAAGTTCGTATCTCCTGCTTGATACTTTGGGGAGAGCCAGGACGTATAGTAGCGTCGTGCCATTGGAGAGTATCGTTGGCCGGGAAAATTCCACTGCTTCCACAGCGTTTTGGTACGGGAGATCGTTGACTTCCGTGAGCATGGTTTCAATTTCTTCGTGATCCAGAAGATTTGAATTCGTCACTCCCGTTTTGGCAAGTTGGCAGGCCCTCGTGATTTCCGCCACTTGGCCAGCCAGGATAATTGCCTTATGCAGTGTTGCTGTAACTGCGTGGAGGTCTCCGTCAATCGCATTGACTCTCGCTACCACATCATTTAGTTCTTGAATCGATTTGTGGCTTGCGTCGAAGAGTCGAGCGTTGATCCGAATCTGCTGGTTGTTGTTTTCGCTGATCATCTTTTCCGAGTTGAGTACCGCATTCCAGTCCTCTGCATCCGGTGATCCTGCTATCCATTTCCAGGCTGAACCCATCCAGTTTACCGCTCGAGCTCTGCGTGTTGTTGGCCTCATTACTCTGTTCATCCCTTCCGCTGCCTGCTCCAGGTAATGCCTCGTTATAGTTTTGATGCGTTGATCCGACAGGGTTGCCGCATCCCGGCTAGTTTCGTCCACTAGCTGCATCATCCTCGATATGTCGATGACGTGAACCAGTTTGAATATTCCGTTGATGCGCCATACTCCTCCTTGTTGCAGTGGTACGACGGGTGCGTCATATTTGTATATGCGCGCGGCTGACATGAGACCGATGGTTGTGAGGCTTATAGGGCATTAATCAAGAATGAAAGAAAAGCTAGTGTATATACTATTCATACTTATAATATCTTATTCTACGTTTAATGTTTTGTGAAAGTGTTGAAATAATAAAAAAGTTTTTTGTGGTTTGTTTTTTTCTTAAAAAATAGAGGGTCGTAAAGCGCTCTTCAATTCCTCAAGTCTGCTTTGTGTAGAATTTTCCCTGATTTAGTTTTTATTGTCACTTCGCGATTCTCTTGGACCTCCTCTGGTCTGAAACGTTGTTTCTCTTTAGTTTTAATCTGCTTATTAGCGACGAAAACCTTATCCCCCGATTCATATTGTTTAGGTTCGGACCTATTTTTATTATGACCTATATTGGCCATAGCCTGGTTTCGTTCAATCAGGCCTCTAACATCTTCAAGTGTTTTTTCCTTGAAGTTAGATAAACCCTGATAGTTAATGCGCGATGCGCGGTTTAAGAATAGGTCAACGGGCTTTTTGTTGGTCACTGAATGGACAGAGTTGTTGTATCTGTCTACAGCGATCAGCGCTAACTGTGCACTTGTGAATTTGGGATGTTCGAATTTTAAGCACCGGTAGATTTCCAAAAAGGTGGAATGAAATCTTTCCACTTGACCGTTGACTTCACTCCTCTGAGTAGGGGTATAGTACAATTCAATCTCCAATGTACGGAGATAGTTTAATACCGTCGGACAAAGGAGACCCCTCTCGTTGTCTGACACTATCATTCTAGGCACCGTAAAGTAGTGAAGGGCCTCTAACAGTGTTTCGCGGAGGTGAATTGATGCCTTGGATTGTAGGGGAAAAAGTTTGGCGAATTTCGTGAATTTGTCAATACAGCTTAGATAAACCTTTTTTTCTAGTGTGAATACGTCGATATGCAGTATTTCGCATGGGTAGTTTGGGATGGGTGTCGGTTGCAACTCTGGTTTATTGGGATGACGCTCGTATTTGAATCGTTTGCAGCAGTCGCACGATGACAACTGGGCACGAACCGTACTTGTCATTCTGGGAAAATAGAATTTCTCCAAAATTTGAATAGTGACTTCCTTTGGACCTCTGTGGGCCCTGCGATGTTCCCTTTCTATTATCTCGGAGATTTGCTCTGGATCGGACAAATCCTTTTCCAATCTTTGCGTTATTCGAATTTTATATAGCTTAAAATTCTCAAAGCATGTAGATTGGAAGGATGGGAGGTAAGTTTCAGAAATCTTTACTCCATTAATTATTGAGGGTTTTAAATGTTTTTCGAGAATGTTCACTAAACCGGACATGGTCCCGTCGTTAAGTGGTATTAAATGACGGTGAGTACTCAAGCTGGTTTTCATCAAAAACCAGCTGATTCCTGAACGCATTGATTGGTGCTTCTACATGAGGTATCAATTGAGAAGCATCCTCAAGCGCACTGTGAACGGTAGCCAAGGAGTCAGTTTCAGAGGCAGTGCACGTTGTTGACCCGAGGTAGTTAACTTGCGTTGTGATACGCGAAAGGGCGTCAGCGACGACGTTGGATTTACCGGGCGTATAAGAAATTGCGGCGCCATATTCTTCAATTCGCGACTTCCATCGCTTGAGTTTCGCGTTGAAGTTGCGATTGCTCAACGCGTACGTAAGTGGTTGGTGATCGGTGTATACCTTGATTGACCCTGCGCCATAAAGATAAGATCTAAGATTATCTAATGCCCATACTATCGCGAGCATTTCTTTCTCTATGGTAGCGTAGTTTTCCTCGGTTTCGTTCAATGCACGAGAAATGTAAGCTATTGGTCGGTCCTTGCCCTGCTCGTCTTGGGACAGAACAGCACCTATGGCATAGTCCGACGCGTCAGTGGTCAAATGGAATGGTTTACTAAAATCGGGGAAAGCCAGGACTTCAGAGGAGGCAAGAATTGCCTTCAGGTCATTAAAGGCCTGTAAAGCTACGCCATCCAGTTCGATCGGAACCTTCCTAGATTGCGATGCTTTAATTCTAGCGTACTCTCCTCTTGTCAAATTCGTCAATGGTTTCGCGATTGTCGCATAGTCCTGAACGAATTTCCTGTAATATGAGGCCATTCCAAGAAAACTTTTCAGCTCCTTCACGTTAGTAGGGGGCTTCATATCGGTTATTGCTTTCACCTTCTGGTCGTTTGCTTTAATACCGTCCTGCGTAACAATATAACCTAAGAACTCAACTTGTGTGGAGAGGAAACGTGTTTTCCCCAAGTTTACATGCAGTTTGGCCTTCCGAAGATTTTGGAAAACCGCACGCAAATTGTTCCAATGACTCTGATAGTCTTCGCCGAAAACAATAATATCGTCGATGTAGACATAGCAGATTTTTCCGATGTGTTCTCTCAAAACATCGTCAATCATCCGCTGGAAGATTGCCGGGGCATTTTTTAGGCCAAATGGTAGACGAAGGAATTCGTATTTCCCATTGAGGGTGGAGAAGGCCGTTTTAGGGATGTCTTTTTCGTTCATGTGAATTTGGTGGAAGCCAGACGTCAGATCAATCGTCGTGAAATACTTGGCTTTCCCAAGGCTGGCCAGAGTAGAATTTATATCCGGTATCGGGTAAGTATCGGATATCGTAACCGCATTTAGGCGCTTGAAGTCGATAACCATGCGATACTGCTTCTCACCATTTGGTTTAGGTTTTTTTGGGACAATCCAGATCGGAGAGTTATACGGGCTGGCAGATGGCCTTATTATTCCCCCGTCTAAGAGTTCTTGTATTTGCTTTTCAACCTCCCCCCTCATGTTCGCGGGGTATGGGTAACTGCGAGTGAAAATGGGGTCTTGAGTGTTAGTACGTATTTCGGCCTTAACGGTTGTATTTACCGATTCCCCTGACGAAAGTGGTTCAAAAATTGTTGCAAATTCTTTAAGTAGATTGTCCAGCGCTTGTTTGGTTTCGTCGTCATGATCGCCGTCAATCAGGGCATGGACATTGGAGGAATATCTCGCCAGAAGGGGTATCTGGGTACCAGGGGATATTAACAGAAGATCGTTTTTTCGATCAATTAGGGCTTTTGCTTCCCTGAGAGTATCGTCACCGATGATACCGTCGAAGGAATTCAGACCAGGCAGAACGTAGAAGGTGGTAATTGCGTCATTGCCAATGGGCTCAAAGAATCGTCCTATCAGGCAATGCGTGATTTTAACATTACCAGCAGCAGATTCAACATAAAAGGGAGTGGATAAGGGGATGGAGCCGGCGGAGTGTTTTTGGCTAACAAAGTTCTTATTCGCGCCGGTGTCGATAAGAAACTTCAACTTGTTGCCATTTCGCGCGACGTATTCTATGTATGGCACGCTGGTTAGGCGTCCGTCATAAAATTTGCCTCATCGTTAACGTTCTCGTTGTCGGCCTTATGGTATGGGGCATCATACTCAAGGCTCGAGTCGTGGGCGCTCACCGCTTCGTCTACGTAAGTAGCTTGACAAGCGGAATTTTGCGTGTCGGTTTCGGGCATTGTCACCACGCTGGACGGAACTGCCGCCATGTGGTACAATCTTTGTGCCTTCTTGAAGGGATTCGGGCCGGGTGCGGACCCATACACGGAGTCGTTTCCACGGCGCATGCCAAAGCCGGATTGATACGACTGACCGGACCGATTTGATTCCATTTTAATGGCTGGTCGTGGTCCCTGGAATCTGTTAAAGCCCCGTGAATTGCCGGATGAACCATCATTGAAGGTTGCACCCACCGGTGCCCTTACTGGTGGTTGGAATGAAGGCGGAAACCGTGGGGCCATCGGAGGCGCATAGCGTGATGCGTTTGTTGGGTAGCGGGGTTGGAAAAATGGGGTGAACTTATTTGTATGTTCCATTCGTGCATTACCCCTGACCGATACATTTTGTAGCTCCAGGCAAAAGGAATATGCCTCAGGCAAGTTCTTCGGACCCCGAATTATCAGTAATTTAGAGGCATCGCCGTTGAGTCCTCTTACAAAAACATCCAGCGCTTTGTCCCTATACATCTCAATCAGGGCACTGGCCACGTTATGCGCATGCTCTGATTGTTTTAATTTGTTTAGGATCAAGGAAAAGTGATTATTGACGTCATTGTAGAATTGATCTAGGGTTCTACCTGCCTGTGTCAACTGGCTTAATTGATACTCAAGGGTTCGGACGTCCCGCTTGTCGGCGTAGTGAAGCGAGAGGACCCGCTTAATTTCCGACCAATCATCGTCCTCCACATTATAAGAAGAAAGCGCCAAATCGGCGTCACCTCTTATTTTCTGCCTAATATAAAGAATTATGGTCCTATACAAGGGCTTGCCTATAATGATTTCATAATCATTGACAATGGCTTGCGCCCTGTTAATCCAGGACACAAATTTCCCGGGCTCCCCCTCGAAAGTCTGGAGTTCCTTAACGCAATCTGGCAAAGTAGATGTTTCTTTTAATTCATATTCGGTGCGCGGACGGACCAAGGGAACGGGTTGGATTACCGCGGGATTACGTCTTTCATGGTCTTGCTCGAGGGTGGCTACCCTCGTCCCGACTTTCCTGATATCCTCTTTAACTGCTACGACCTGATCTAAGAGGGTCTTAAGGCTCTCGTCAAACTTTTGCAGGGTGGCCTTGATTTCTTCCATTTCAACAGCAAGGGGAAAAATGTTTTATTCAGAAAAATATAATAGACCTATGTCAAGGGGTCTCAAGAGAATGACGCGTAAGTCGAATGCAAAAATAATAAGTAAGTAATTTTAATATCTTTAAATTCTAGAAATATAACCTTTAGTATTCGTAAATGATGGTTGAACTTCTGTGTTCTTTAATAAAATTTTTAATAGTTGTTTTTGGCTTACAGTATAATTTTCGATATTTGTAAATGGTGTTTGGATTTTTTATTGATTGGGTTTATGTTAAGGGGAATATTCAATTTTGTAGCTGTATTTTTAATAGTTGTTTTTGGCTTACAGTATAATTTTCGATATTTGTAAATGGGGTTTGGATTTTTTATTGATTGTGTTTATGTTAAGGGGAATATTCAATTTTGTCTGATTTTATTGTCTTGAGGAGGAAGAGAGGAAGCGCTTTACTCACCCTTTACAACTATCTGTGTGTCGATATCCGTGTGTCTTGGAGTGCTCGTGTTCGTCTTCAACTTCTTCTGATAATTAGAAAAAGAAATTTTTTTAAATATGAGGAATGGCAGAATATAATATTATTTAATTCTAATAGGGTGTAGAGTGAGTGTGTATTATGGGTGCTGTTTCGTTGCATATCTTGTATACTTTCAGTTTTCCTTTTTTGTTGCATACTTTAAGTTTTTCTTTTTTTGTTGCATATCTTAAGTGTAATTTTTGTTGCATACTTTTAGTTTTTTCTTTTTCGTTCGTTTCAGTTTTTCTTTTTGTTTCGTGCTTTTGGGTTTTCTTTTGTTCTGTGTGTTGTAAAATCTGGTTTTTGGGTTTGTCTCGTGTTCTTGTATTTTCTTGGCACTGGGCGCGGTGGTCCGTATTGTTCCGTTTTGGCCCGCAGGCCTACTCAGGTACGGTTGCTCACACAACCCACTGGGCAGCTTTTTTTGGGTGCATTGCACACCTCTTAGCGTTTCCAGCAGATTGCCACACACCATTTTTATCTTTTATTTTTTAATTTATTTTTCTTGCCACACGCGAATAAGCTTCACGGTGGTTCTCTTATTTTTTTATACGCACGGCAATGTTTTAGCACTCGCGGATATGCCAGTGGCAAACCGCCGCAGTGGGTAATTCCGTTTCTTTTCTTTTATAACGCGACACAACCCTTTTTTATATTTTATTTTTTCCTTTTGTTATACTTCTTGCCACACGCGAATGTCTTCGCGGTGGTTCTCTTATTTTTTTATATGAAGTAATATTTTTGCACCCGCGAATATGCTATGATAGCAAACCGCCGCGGTGGGTAATTACTTCATTACTTTTATTTCAACACATATTTTTCTTCTTTTTCTTTTTAATTTCGTTTCATATTTCGTAATTCTTTGATTTCATTTTCGTTTTTGTATTTCAATCTCATTTTGGTTCTTAAATTACCCGCTCTTTTCCCAAACCTTAATGTTTTAATGACCTGTCTTTTTTTGCTCTACTCTGAAAACTTTACGTTATTTTTCATCCTTGATTTTATTCCTTTATTTACTTGAAAGAAAAATAAAAACTCCTCGTTATTTCACCTCTACACTTTTCCTATTTTTTCCTCTTAATTTTCGGAAGGATTATTACACTTTAAAACATTTCCCTATTCATCTTCCCCCTTTTTTTATTTTAATTTGGGAAAAATTCCTCCACTTTTAAACTTTTTACTATTCATTTCCTTTACTTTCATTTTATTTCGGAAAAAACTTCATCTTCCCCCTTTTTTTATTTTATTTTGGGAAAAATTTCCACACTTTTAGATCTTTCACTATTCATTTTCTCTATTTTCATTTTATTTTGGAAAAAATTTCATCTTCCCCCCTTTTTTTATTTTGGAAAAAATTTCTACATTTTTAACCTTTTCACTATTCATTTTCTCTATTTTTATTTTATTCTGAAAAAACAATTTCTACACTTTTAACCTTTCCACTATTCATTTTCTCCCTTTCTTATTTTACTTTGGGAAAAAAAAAAAAAATTTCTACACTTTAACTTTTTCACTATTCATTTCTCATTTCCTTTTGGGGAATTTTGTTTGGGAAAAAAACGAAGAATATTTCTCTTCCTTTTTTCTTTTTTTCTCTTTTTGAGAAGGATTTCTTATATTTGCACATTTTTTCTTTAATTTTCGATTGATTTTTTCCCTTTGGGAAAACATTTTCCAGCACACACAATACACCTTCACTCTACTTACCCGCTCGGGCGCCAGTTAAGGTGTCCAATGGTCGGTCACCTGATTAAGAATACTCCGTTCATGATTCGATGTGCGTGATTACAATTTATTGTTGGTTTCTTAAGTTAACAATTGTTCAATAGTGAGTTAAGAATGGGTTCTTAAGTGTAGAATTCTTAGATTGGGTTAAAGATGTCCAAGTTCGGCTTAGATGTTCAGCGGTCCGGAGAAGACTGGCTACGCCGAGTTGAGACCCTCCGGTCATCGGTTCGGAATAGGCTGATCTCCCACTCCAATTCTATACGCGGTGTCAGCGTGTGTGGCGTCGGCGTGTGTGGTGTCGGCAGATGTGGAGTCAGCTTTCCCGCAACACTTTAGTCAGCGTACATAGTTGCACACTTGTGACTTAGTTGCACTCTTGTGACATACCCGGATGTACTTGAACCCACAGCACTTGAATATTGGGAATTGTGCTTATGTTGTGGATTCGGGTTTAAGAGTCCGGGTCGAGTTCAGGGCGTAGTGGTAGGGGGCGAATAGTGCTGAGTAAATGGTAGGGGGCGAATAGTGCTGAGCAGAGGGAGGGGCCCGAATGTGCCGGGTGATAACTTATATAATAATATAAATATATAAATATATATGTTAAGCTGCAATCATAGTGCTTGCTTCCCACTCCAACTCGTTTTGTGTTTTGCACTCATTCTATTCTATTTTATTCGAATTTATTATTGTATTTATGCAGACCTCTATTTTACATATTCAAAAGGGGTAAAGTTTTATATTTATATATGGTTCATCTTAATGCCATGGATATGCTGTACGATAATCTGACCATTATGTCAAGGGACTCGCGTAATCTGCCAATTAAAAAAACGATTTTTTATCCATTAAACTCAATGAATTAAGGTCTTCACGTAGTCCGCCGAACATGGTGAGCAAGCTGCTCCTAACGTCATCACCTGCATCTCGTATGTGTCCGGCTCCCGCTGGTCATCTCCGTTCCTTCACAGGAACCTCTGGGAACCTCTATCTTGTGGCTGCATTAGTACCTGGTGAAACATCTCCTTGATGTCTGCACAAACCCCAACTGCTCCTTCCCGAAAATGGAAGAGCACTGCTGGAAGTGGTTTGTAGCGCTGTGGGCCTTTCAGCAGCGCTGAGTTGAGGGACACTCCGTTCACCTTGGCAGCCGCGTCGAAGACCAGCCGGATTTTTCCAGGTTTGTTCGGGTTTTCCACCCCGAAATGCGGCAGGTACCATAGCTTGCCTTCCTGGTACCTCTGGACTTCCTGGGGCTCCAGTCGTCGTGCATACCCCTTCTTCACGTAATCGTCCATCAATCCTTTATAGGCCCGCGCGAAGTCCACGTCGCGCCTCATTTTTCTTTCGATGTTGACGAGTCTCTTAAGCGCCATATTGTAGCTCTCCGGCAGTCTCACCTCGTCGTCTCTCCATAGCAGCCCGGTTTCGTATCGTCGACCTACTCGCTTAGTCGACTCCTCCAGGATTCTCAGGGCCCGTGCGTCGCCGTCTGCATCTGCGACTGTCGGCGCCAGCTCCACTCCGCCAGCTGCGACTGGCTGTGCCGGCTTTACTCCGAAATTCTCGATCTCGATATAGTCGCTGACCATCTTCTCCAGAAGATTATCCTGGGGCACGGCTAGGAGGCACGAACTCTGAAGCGGTGAGCTCACCTTTCCGCTCACCGGTCCATACACCACCCATCCAAGTGCGGTGGCTGCTGCAAATGGTCCTCCAGATCCATAGCTTCTTGTTTTGAGGGGTATTCCAAGATGCGCATGATCCAGTCCAATTAGGAACCTCGGCGTCGCATTGTTGTACGGCTTCACAGGCAGGCGCGCATTTGCCTCCACTGCCTGTACATCATCCCGACGCAGGCTCTGCATCGGAAGGTTCAAATTGGCTACTCCGTACACGTTCTTCAGCCCATGGCGCTTTGGCTTGCCCGCTGCACTGATCTGCAGGCTGACCACTTTCGTGTGCTCTTTGGCAGATTTCCCACCAAACCATTGCACGTTCAGTTGGCGACTCTCGCCTTTCAGGTTCAGGCTGCGGATGAGTTCGTCATCGATGAGCGTGACAGACGATCCTTCATCCAGCAGTGCATAGGTGTCGACCTGCGTATTCTCCCCGTACAACGTCACGGGTAGAATCCGGAATAGTAGGTGGCCTCCAATCGAGTCAACGCAGTTCAGGTTCCGATGCATTAAATCGTGGCGGTCACTCGTCGATCGCCTTTCATCCTGCTCACGCCCCGCGTCTATAACTGCGGCTGACGTGGGACGGCTCCTCTCGTTGGAATCCACTGGTCGTGGCATTCCACTCCGTTTGCTGTTGCTTCTCTGGTCGCTCCTGCGGCCTCCCTCTGCGACGTACGGCTGTCTAGAATGTCCAGGTGACTCGTGGAGAAGGTAGTGATGCCTCATTTGGCATCCGTGGACGTTGCATCCGCGGCTCTTCCTGCAGAACCGGGACATGTGTCCGGGCTCCAGACACGAGAAGCATAGTCTCAACTTCCTCGCTGACTCGATCCGCGTCGTCGTAGAAACGCCGTTGAATTCCTTGGAGTCCCTGATCTGGTGTTGTCCCTCGCATATAGGGCAACATCTGGGGCGGTCGGCATACCGCTCCTCCTCGTGAACACTATTCGCGTGCAGGATCCTTCGCTTCGGTTGCTCCTTGGCTCCAACGTCCGTGACAGTGCACACCAGTCTTGCGAATTCATGAAGCCATTCGCTCAGGTGCACCACTGTCGGATACGGTTGTATCGTGACCGCGTGCCTCGCCCAGTCCAACCTCTTGCTCAGCGGCAGCTTGGCGATCAGCTCCTCCAGTAGGGTTGGGTTCCCTAGGTGCTGGCTGCCGATCGGGGTTGACTGCAGGAACGCTGCTAGGTTGCTCACCTTCGTTGCGAACGGGACGATCCTTGCGATGTTGGCCTCCTGAATTGGCTGCACATCGCGCACGCTATCCAGTTGGCTACGGATGAGTAGCCCCGGACGTCCATACCGAAATTGAAGCTGCTCCATAACGGCTTCTACGTTGCTGGGATGGATGAGCAACGACTTCACTGTCTCTCGGGCGTCGCCTTTCAGGGCTTTCACTAGCCGCTGGTTGTTTTCCAGTTGTGTACACCGGTAGGCTGCCGTTGTCTCCGTGAACGCGCACAGAAATATTGGCCATTCCTCTGGCTGACCGTCGAAGTCGGGAAGATCAGGCAATCTACGTGGCGTCCATCCAGGTATGCTCGCCGTCGCCACTTCATATGGCAGGTTCGATGGTGCAGATACCTCCAAATTGTGTGCCGGCTCCCGTGGCGGATGGACATAACCTAGCCCAGGCTGCGCCGTGGCGGTCACACAAAATGGCAGAGAATAGCCCACTGTTGTTGTTGGTGTGTATGTCCGTGTGACAGGTTGCCCGTTTGCATAATGGCCGCCCAGCGTCGGCGCCAAATTTCCACTCCATTGCGGCGGCAAACTTGCACTCAATTGTGCCGGCAACTGCAGCGATGACGTCACTCCAAGCTCCGTTTGCATCATTCCACTCAAACATGGCGGTGTATTCGCCGCACCGCTCACTCCAACGCCGCTTGCCCCGATTCCAACGGGATTCCTGGCGGCCTCTGCTTGTCCTCCACTTGCCCTTGCCTTTTCCAGCTCAGACTCGAGACGTGCGATCCTTTCCATCAGGGCCGCCACTTGCACAGTTGTGGGGTCTGTAATCTGCCCCCTTGCTTCGGGCTGCAGGTTACTTGCCGCTTTCCTGGCGGCTGTTCCACTTTCCTTCGGAGTCTGTGGCCGCTGCCGATCACCAGCCACACTCGCAGAGCTTGCCGGGGTGCAAGTTGCTGTGGCCGTGGTGGTCGCAGTTGCGGGAACACCCGAGGCTTCCAGCCTGGGGCTCCGCCGGGGCGAATGCTTCGTGGGCATCATGTTGCAGAGTGCGAATAAAAGAAAATGTCGCCGCTTGGCCGATCACGGGGAATGCCTTTAAACACTTCAAACACTAGTGCTGGACAACAGTTGGAGTTCTGTGCTTGTTGATCGGTTTTATTCTGCAAAGGTTACATTGATTACTTATTTTTACAACTACTTATTCTTAACCTACCGCAGTTTCTCTTCCCTCTTTCGTGATGGCGCAAATCGGTCTAATTCCGCCAAATTGTTTCCCTCTGTTTACACTTTTCTTTAGTGGGACCAAAATAACCTAAACTTAAAATACCAGCTATCCATACAAAATACTAAGCCGCTTAATTTAAACTTAACTAACTATCGATAACCTAATCCGTTCCGCGACAGGCATATTGAATTATTTTTCCCAAAATAGAATCTGTACCAAATCCCATCTTTCTAACTTAAAAAACACCAAAGTTATGCTAATTTCGATCGTTCTATGACAGCTATAGGAGATAGTCGGCCGATCCTTATGAAATTTTGTACACAAGATATTTTGGTCAAATATAACATGTGTGGAAAGTCCCAACCCTCTAACTTAAAAAACACCAAAGTTATGGCATTTCCGATCAATCAGTTATATGGCAGCTATAGGATATAGTCGACCGATCCCGGCCGTTCCGACTTATATACTGCCTGCAAAGGAAAGAAGGGTGTGTGCAAAGTTTCAACTCGATAGCTTTAAAACTGAGAGACTAGTTTGCGTAGAAACGGACAGACGGACAGACGGACATGCTCATATCGACTCAGGAGGTGATCCTGATCAAGAATATATATACTTTATAGGGTCGGAGATGTCTCCTTCACTGCGTTGCACACTTTTGACCAAAATAATAATACCCTCTGCAAGGGTATAACAACAAAGGAAAGCTAACTTCGGGCGGAGCCGAAGTTAATATACCCTTGCAGTTGAGTCGCAATCCGCTAGGTGGCGCCACGCATCTTTTATTATTAGATATATAGCGGATCGTATATAGTCGGCCGATCCTTATGAAATTTGGCATATTGAATTATTTTTCCCAAAATAGAATCTGTACCAAATCCCATCTTTCTAACTTAAAAAACACCAAAGTTATGCCAATTTCGATCGTTCTATGACAGCTATAGGATATAGTCGGACGATCCTTGTACATAAGATATTTTGATCAAATATAACATGTGTGGAAAGACCCAACCCTCTAACTTAAAAAACACCAAAGTTATGGCATTTCCGATTAATCAGTTATATGGCAGCTATAGGATATAGTCGACCGATCCCGGCCGTTCCGACTTATATACTACCTGCAAGGAAAAGAAGGATGGGTGCAAAGTTTCAACTCGATAGCTCCAAAACTGAGAGACTAGTTTGCGTAGAAACCGACAGACAGACAGACGGACCGACGGACAGACGGACATGCTTATATCGACTCAGGAGGTGATCCTGATCAAGAATTTATATACTTTATAGGGTCGGAGATGTCTCCTTCACTGCGTTGCACACTTTTGACCAAAATTAGAATACCCTCTGCAAGGGTATAATAATGTAATAAACCTTAAAAAACTATTGAACTTAACAGTCAAATTCTCGCTACCAGTGTTATACCCACTAAGTTAATAATTATAGTTATAATAGTTTTTGTCACAAGTCTGCCACAATTGATCGAATGTATCCTATAGCATATATATAATTGATCTAAAATGACACAACTTTTCTAAAGATTCTAATTTTCCTTTTGTAATACTTTATTCAAAACTTATTTTATAAAAAATTTAATAAAATTGAAATATTTTAATGATCTTATAATATAAAATGGCTCTTAGATGCAAGGATATAAATACTTTGGTTCTACCCAAAGTTAGCTCTCCTTTCTTGTTTTAGCTGTTTTTTGCATTTTGTTGGTCAAGTTATCCCTTTTCAAATTCATGAACGCCGCCATCACAGTTGAAGAACCAGGATAATCACAGTTGAAGAACCACATAAACGCAACGGTCCAGTGCAATGCTATAACTGCCAAGAGTATGGACACACTATGTCATGGTGCATACTCATACTGCGGACTGTCTGTGTAGTCTGCGGGGATAACCACAACTTCTCTTACTGCCCTACAAACAAGGACAGCATCGCGAAGAAATGTGGAAAATGCATAGGCAATAGAGGATATACATATGGTGTACAAGGAGTTTAAGAGTCGCATGCGCCAATCGATCGCAACGCGCAACCAATCCACAGAATGTGTACATTGCATCAAAAGCTACGCCAGTCGCCTTCTTCGCCAAAGCTGCGAGGTCCTCATTCGGTCTCTGCTGAGCTATCAGCATTTTGATAGCGGCCGAATTAATAGACCAGGTTCAATTTTACAATTCAATTTATTATGGGTCAATTTAACCCCAAAACAAATTCCGCGGCCGATCCAAAACAATGCCGAATTACAAGTGCATAAACCTAAGAGCTTGCGCAGAAGCTCCATCAAAGCTCCCAAATTGCATGCGCTTCAAAAGAACAACAAAGCGCATGCGAATCCTGGAGAAACAAAGAATGTGGAACAGCTGATAACGGGCAATTAGTGGGACCGCTGCGGCTAGTTACACTGAGAGAGTTAAATAGAAATAATTATGATATTTGATGCTGGTACAAGTCCCAACATCCTCCCTCCGTTGAATTCCATCTTTCAACAAAAAATCCTTAGGGGCATGGAACAGCTTCATCACATAATATTTCTGATGATCTCAAGGTCCATAATTCTCAGTTGCAGGCTGCCGTGGCCATCCAGATCCAGAGAGCGCTCGAGCCAGGTGTCAATAGAGTGGCGAGAGTGGAAGGAAACTTCTTTCAGAAATTGCGCGTAGGCGCACCTTTCGATTGCAGGATCGGGAGCCTTCACGGCTGGAGCAGCCACCTTGGCAGCTGCAGACGGCGGCACCAGCGATTCGGACGACCTCCCCCCATTGGAAGGGTGCAGGCTAGAGTCCAGAATGGAGTCAGACCTGGGCGCTGACTTAATCGGCAACGGTGACAATAATCCAAATCTCGGGCCAGATGAGGGATTAAGTACAGCAGCTTCAGAAAATCCATCGCAGACAACTGCCAGATGCGACGTTGAAATAGCGACCACGGGGGGAGCGGTGGATAGCAGGGGCACTGATGAGACGCAATTGCCCACGTCCTGGCTATCGTGATCGTTGTTCAAGGTTTGTTCCAACTTCAAATCCCGAGAACCCGATTGGATGTCGCGGTCCAGCGGGTAATCCTGACTGCATGAGCGACGACTTTCCAACAGACCATCCTGCACCTTCACCACCGCTATGGTTGGTTCTGCTATTGACGAAGCAGTGGGACCATTGGTGCCGTCGAGACGAGTGGAGTGTGCAGGAACCCTCATGGTGTGCTTTGCCATTCCCACCTGAATGTCAAAGCGCACATCAGCGGCAAGCTGGGAGAACTTCCAGCATAATTCACTCCCAACTTCAACAGAGCTCAATCGCTCTAACTCATCCTGGAGTGTGGTAAATTTCTTGAGCAACGCAATTTCCAACGGCTCCAGTACCATGATGGTCAAATCTTCCTCCTGAACTGCAGCCCTGACCTTATTATGCAGGGCTTCCATCTCCTGGTAGGTCACCTCTGCTCTTCGCCGCAAAAGTCTTTCCCTGGTTGCAGGAACCGAGGCACTAGCTACGTCTCCAGACTCCATTATGAAATTTGTTTTTGTGCAAGGTACAATGTAATGGAAACAATAGCAACAAGTTTTCCTTTACAAGGTTTCCTTTGAGCACTTTAATGATCACAAATCAATTAGAGCGCGATCACATCGGGGTCACCAAATGTTGAGCTATCAGCGTTCTGATAGCGGCCGAATTAATAGACCAGGTTCAATTTTACAATTCAATTTATTATGGGTCAATTTAACCCCAAACCAAATTCCGCGGCCGATCCAAAACAATGCCGAATTACAAGTGCATAAACCTAAGAGCTTGCGCAGAAGCTCCATCAAAGCTCCCAAATTGCATGCGCTTCAAAAGAACAACAAAGCGCATGCGAATCCTGGAGAAACAAAGAATATGGAACAGCTGATAACGGGCAATTAGTGGACCGCTCCGGCTAGTTACATTGAGAGGCTTAAATAGAAATAATTATGATATTTGATGCTGGCACAAGTCCCAACAGTCTCCTTACTGCCCTCCTCGTTTCTCCATCTCGGAAGGACAATTTATGGTCTACAATTAGCAGCAGGAGACTACAACGCCAAACATACGCACTGGGGATCACGTCTAGTGATTCCCAGAGGAAGGCAATTGTACAATGCAATTATAAATGTGAGAAATAATTTGGACTATGTTTCGCCTGGAAGTCCCACACTGGCCAACCGACCCACGCAAGCTCCCAGACCTTATTGATTTTGCGGTGTCAAAAAACATACCTTGCAATCAGCCTTCGATCAGCGAGAATACTGTAGCGCTATTTTTCTCGACGTATCTCAAGTTTTCGACCGAGTTTGGCTTAATGGACTCATGCACAAAATTATAACGTAGTTGGCAACATATACCCACAAGCTGCTGGAATAATACCTCTACAATAGGGTTTTCTCAGTGAGATGCAACGCAGCTACTTCGGGCGACTACATAATCGAAGCTGGAGTTCCATAAGAAAGCGCACTTGGCCCGTGTCTATATGTTTTGTATACTGCGGATATTCCTACGAACGCCCAAGATGCCCAACGCAAGCAACAAACCAATTGGCTAATCATCTAATAGTAGTGGAAAGGTGGCTGTCCGACTGGCGCATTAAAATAAACGAACAAAAGTGTAAACATGTAACATTTCCTCTTAATAGACAAACATGCCCTCCACTTTCACTGAACGGTATGCAGATCCCTCAAGCTAACGAAGTAACATACCTTGGCGTCCTCCTTGATAGACAACTAACCTGGCGTAAGCACATCGAATGCAAGAAGGTGCACCTAAAACTAAAGCCAGCAGCCTCCACTGGATCATAAACTCACGATCGCCACAGTGCCTGGACTACAAGCTACTACTCTACAATTCAGTCCTAAAGCCAATCTGGACGTATGGCTCCCAGCTGTGGGGGAACGCGAGCAGCAGCAACATAGACATCATACAGCGCGCACAATCAAAAATCTTGAGAACTATCACTGGGGCACCTCGGTATGTTCGCAACGAAACATCCACCGGGATCTGGGCACCCTCGCGTTGAAAGACGAACTTCAGAAGCAAAAAGAGTTCTACAAAGAAAAACTGTCTTCGCACCCAAATCCCCTCGCTCAGGGATTGACTTGGGTTGCTAGCAGATCGCGCCTACGACGCAACGACCTTCCAACCCAGCAATCGATTTTTAGGGCCGTCTAACTCTGTATCAGACAACATGACTGTTAGTTAAGTTAAGAATATAAGATTTGATACACCTCTTGTTAGTCTCCCAAAGAGAAGATTCAAAAAATAAAAGAAACATTTAAAAAAAAAAATAAAATTGATGAGCAAAACTTCTGTTTTGGTGGTTATAGAAAGCTGTGCCTAACATTATTTTATATCTGTCCATGTAGATAAGTATTGATTTTGTTATGTTAAGAGAGTGTATCTTGCATTTGAATTGTGCTTTAAATTCAATAACTAGTTCCCAGCTAGTTTTGCCTCACATACATTACAGATGGAATGATTTGGCTTTTTCAACCAATTTATCACTTACCCGTCAAACAGGCAGGTACTACACATATACATGCTTAAAAAACCGTTTGCTACATTTTTTTTAGTACAACCTTTGGGTGACCTTTGGGCCGAAAGGTCTAAAAAATGGTTTGACAGTTAAGACAGGAGCAAAGAAAATGAGACCGTTGAGAGTTGATGAGAGGTTTTTTGACTCAGTTTGCTCCACAATACGTTTTTGTGATTATAAGCGACTTTCAAAATCATTTTGACAATGCTGTTAATATTGTTAGTTAGCTGAACTAAGTACGGTGAAGGAAAAAAATTACCAAACTCTCACATGTAACGGCCACTGACCAACCTTCCACCTCGTCTTCCTCAATAACAAAAAACTAATGTCTTATTTAAAACTTACCTATCAGAATACTAGAGGGTTACATAGTAAATTTCCCAAACAGTATTCTGATAGTTTTTCCCTTGCATCTCAAATTAAAGTCTTTACAGAGATCTTAAGCTCCGAAGTTTTTCCTAGTAGGTACACCACTTTTAGATGTGATAGAACTCTGCGAAGAGGAGGAGGAGTGTTAATCTCTGTAGACTCCAAACTCGCTTCTGAAGAGGTATAATCACAAGAGTTTGGTGACATTGAATTCCTTTGCATCAAAATCACTTTGTCCGATCAATCTTTGTATGTTACCTGTTCGTACATACCACCTTCGTCTGAACCGCCAACATACTGGCAACATTTGTCCGCTATTCGTTTGGTTTTCGATCGTCTGTCTGATGGTGACCAGCTGATAGCTCTGGGTGACTTTAATATCCCAGAACTCATGTGGTCAAATGTTGAAAATTCAACTCCCACCACGACTTCCCTGTGGGCATGTTCGACATGTCACTCGTGAAAATTAACCATGTTAGAAATTCTTGAGGTCGGCTGTTGGACTTATGTTTCGTTTCTAATCCTGATGGAATTACTCTTTCCAGAACTTTGCCCCTTTCTAACCCTTAGGATCCATATCATCCCACTCTTGAGCTTTCAATCGAAAACAATTCCTTAATTGACCTTAAGTCTACACTTAAATCTCATAAAGTTCGTTTCTTTCGTAAGGCTGACTTTATGAAATTAAATAAGCTAATTTCGGAATTTGATTGGTCTGATTTACTGGCATGCGATGATATAAACTTAGCATTAAAAAAATTTTATTTCACTGTAAACTATTTTTTTGACGTTTGTATGCCGTGGAAATATCCGTCCGCTTCAACGAATCCGCCTTGTTATACAAGCCACCTTTTAAATTTAAAGAATAGTATGAGTAGACTTTTAAACAAACATAGATTATCTGGCTGTACAGTTAGTTCTTCAAGATACTTAGTAGCTCGGTCCAATTTCACCGTGCATAACGCAGAATGTTATAGGAGTTATATTCGCCGCTACAGGATTCAGTTTACTCAGGATCCGAAGCAGTTTTATAACTTTGTAAACCCTAAGCGTAAATATGTATCTTTTCCTCCACTGCTTACGTTTGAGAACACTGATTAGGCAATGCCCGATCTCTTTGCATAGTTTTTTCAAACAACGTAAAACAAGTATGTTTTGGGATATGTACCTGGGATCACCTGTAAGGGTTTTGGTGCAGCAGTAACTAATAATCTAGCATCAATTTGTACCGGGAGTCGGGACGATTACTACCCTGTGCGATAATTTTTAAAGGATCTTGAACTAATGGGTCTAGTAGTATCACTTGAAGTAGTATCACTCACTCATTAATACTAAGATATTTATACCCCAGTTCCAGGATGGCCAGAGATATAAGCGGCAGCCTAATTTTCGGCTTAAGAGGCGTGTACGTTTTTACAGAGCCAGCAGTGGATGGAAGTCTGGGATAATGAGATTGCCTTTTTAAGACTTACTCGAACAGACAAGCTTGAATTTCATAACTATAAATTATTTATTAATTATTATTATTTTTTTTTTTAAGTAACTTGAACCACTCAGCCAGGGAAGATAAAACGGGAGCTTAAAGAGAACGATTAGTGAGAGTTAAGCAATACAAAAACAATGAAGAAGCAGAGCAGATCTATGCTTTGAAAATTATCTTCCTCTCTTTATCTTAAAGCGGACGGACGTGTTTTTTTTTTGTGTGCAATGCGTTTTTAAATATGAAATAAGTTTTCCATAAACAATCGGTGTTTATTTCTATACACATAAAAAAAAATAAATAAACAAATTGCAATCTTTAGATCCGTATGGCTTCGCGTGGGCAGTGATATATTCAGAGGTAAAATAATAATTTGATTAATTTTGCTTCTAAACATACTGCGTCACTCTGCTTCTTCATCTCTTTCGGTGTTGCTTTAGCCTATTGCTTCTACTCTCGCTAAATAGATATTTATCTCTATTCTTTGCATTTTACTAACTCGCACTAACTGCTCTCTCTAATCTTCCCCTTTCGTTTCCTGGTACAGTGGTACAAGGTTCATCAATAATATTAATAAATTAATTACACTAGTTTACAAAATTTCAAAAACTTTCTGCCTTTTATATCCCACCGTAATTTTTTGATACATGTAGGTCTAGTAAACACAAAAATTAGGTTCATAAATTTTTTTATGGTAAAATTTTTTTTATTCACTTTTGAAATTTTCTTTTGTATTTTTGGAGATGTGAAGACTTTTTTAAGAATATCTCGCGTTCTAATGAACCGATTTTATCGAATGAGCACTTATTTTAATGATAATTGAGTTTTCTCAAACTTTAATTTTATTAATTTTTCGATTCGTTGGAAATTTCAGTCAGTAGAGGCTCGAACATGTCAACAAATTTCAGTAAATTCAACTGCAAAAATGTACATATCGACCCACAAAAAATATAAATTGTGAAGATAAGTTATGTTTGAATTAATTTAATCAAAGCTTCCACTTTTACGGCTAAAATAAGCTATTGATGATGAAAATCTATTGAAAATTATAGATTTTATGAATTTTTGAGTAAATCACTCAATTTGAGTATTTTTACTATTCGAACGTTTTTCTCATTCAATGTTATGTATTTTGCTTGCATTTAAACTCTATTAAATAGCATTTGTATTATTTTTGAGCAGTTTGAGCAAACTCAATTACCATTAAAATAAGTGCTTATTCGATAAAATCGGTTCATTAGAACGCGAGATTTACTTAAATAAGTCTGCACATCTCCAAAAATCCAAAAAAAAATTTTCAAAAGTGAATTTAAAAAAAATTTTACCATAAAAAAATGTATCAAAGTCATTTTCGTGTTCAGTAGACCAACATACATCAGAAAATCATAATGATTAACGAAAGGCATTTTGAGTGTAAACTAGTGTTATTGAATTTTTAATAATTTTTAATAAATTAATTATTTAATTTTTTAATAATTATGAAATTTAAACTGATCTGTGCGCTGAAGTCTTGTAATAAGACAATCTCTTCTTCCCAGCCTACCATCCACTGCTGGCTTTGTGAAAAAGTCTTACACGCTTAGTGTGCCGGGTTCACGGCCTCAGTTTCGGATGCAATATCACGTACGTCTGGTCTCCACTTTTGCTCTGACGGTTGTCGTGCTGTTCAGGACGAAATGAGATCGTTCATGAGGCAGACTAAAAGCGGATTCAAGGAGTTTGTTGGCACCTAGTGCCAAGACCTACTACCCTATATGCAAACTTAGTAATTTGATCCAATCAATATGCATCAGAATGTTGCAATATACAAAACCACTAACCTATTGGCAATAAGCATAAACAATATCCAACCTAATAACCCAGCACTAGTAGACGGCGCCAGAAGCAGAAATCAGCATTATCAGAAAGAAGAATGACCGACTGACCAAAACCAAGTAAAACCCAAGCATGTTCTAGCAATCATAAACAAGCAATCTGAGTCAGCAGACTCAGAGGTGGGTGACCCTTGCATTCACATTAGTTTTAGCACATACATAACATTGACCTTCCGTAGATTTAAGTATGTATAATTTAGCATCTTATATAAGAATTGTTCTTCTGAAAAAAAGATAGTTGCGAGATCAGAGTCAATAGTCTCGTTACTCAGTGCTGAAACTACGGCACTTAAAATTGACCTACTTCATGTGATCCTGTGTAAAACGATTCACAAAGTAGGACTCTCTAAAAACTATCTACTTCGCGTGGCTCCAGTGTAAACGGACCACTAGTAGAATCCGCGGCATACCAGTCTACTTTAAGTGTTGCTCCCGTGAAACGGACCACAAGTAGACCTCGCATTACCTAACCACTTCGAGTATTGCTCCCGTGAAACGGACCACGAGGAGATCCCGCGGCATACCAGTCTATTTCGAATGTTGCTCCCATGAAACGGACCACCAGTAGACCACGCGTTACCTAACCTACTTCGAGTGTTGCTCCCGTGAAACGGACCGCCAGTAGGACCGGCTGATAAGGAATCAGCCGACCCACCATACCACCGGTACTTGAGGAAAACCAGCCCAGGACTTCAAGCACCCCACATCAACTCCAGTCTGATCACAGCAAGCGCCTGGTCAACCCGAGCAGTCCCTTGCAGAATCCAGGTAAATTTAGTCAGACTATTTATGGTCTTTGACTACGACTCCAGGACCTACCGCTACTCCCGCGAGTTCAAGTTTGATGTAGTTGCCGCATAACGCTCTACGGACGAACAGAGTTGATTAGTGGTTTGTGTAAAATCAATGACCACTCTGTGCGCTCGATAGTTTAGTTGTCTTCAACTTCTAAATGAGTCTCCAAAGCGTAAGAAATACTCTTTTAGTGATGTGCTTGTGGCGAATAATCTTCAGCCGGCTCAGCCAAAAACTATGTAGCCGCTTATATCTCTGGCCACCACAAGGCCAGACCTGAGGCAAATTCGGCTTCCGAATATCTCAGAATTAATGAGCAATTGTCCGATATGTCCTCTGTGGCATCGCTATAATTCAATAATTCAAACCCCTGTAACAGTCATCAAACAGGGTAATCAACCGTCCGGACCTCCAGTACGTACTGATGCCGCAGAATTATTTACGGCGGCACCAAAACCCTTGCAGGTGATCCCACCATCGAAACACATTTTTGTTTCCCGGCTTGCCCCTGATACTTCTGAGATTGATATCTCGGTTTAAATCAAAGCCAAAACAAAAGTCAACATAAGGGTGGTAGATATTACAATATTCATACACCAGGCACACGTCATCTTTCAAAATACGCGTGCCCTTGCAGATGTTTAACACGATTTGTTCTGCCAGCTTTTGGCCAGAGAATATTTTCGTCCAAGAACATCAGCCAAGTACAGTGAAAAAACAAATAACCAAACCTGTGGGTGTAAAACTCCCACATGTTACGGCCACTGACCAACCTTCCACCTCATCTTCTTCAGTTTCAACAAACTAACGTCTTCCCTAACACTTACCCATCAGAATACTAGAGGGTTACGTAGTAAACTTCCCAAACTGTATTCTGATAGTTCTTTCTTTGCATCTCACATTATTGTATTTACAGAAACTTGGTTAAAGCCGGAGATCTTAAGCTCCGAAGTTTTTCCTAGTAGGTACACCACTTTTAGATGTGATAGAACTCTGCGAAGGGGAGGAGAAGTGTTAGTCTCTGTTTACTGAGATTAGTTTACCTCACACTTTCGAAAAAACTAAAAGTGGCTGTTTACTATAATTTTTAACAAAGACGAAAAGAAAAACCAAGCGTTCGACTCAACGTTATATTCGCTATCTATTGCGGTGAAGCGGGGCGAATTCGCAAGAGAGCGCAACTGAGCTTTTATTTCGCTCCCGCTCCGCCCTATGCTAACTAAGACTAGACTTCAATTTTTTCTCGACTTTTACTTAAGCTACTAATCTAATCTAATTATTCTACAGTCTCTATAGACTCCAAACTCGCTTCTGAAGAGGTATAATCACAAGAGTTTGGTGACATTGAATTCCTTTGCATCAAAATCATTTTGTCCGATCAATCTTTGTATGTAACCTATTCTTACATACCACCTTCATCCGAACCGCCAACATATTGGCAACATTTGTCCGCTATTCGTTTGGTTTTCGATCGTCTGTCTGATGGTGACCAGGTGATCGCTCTGGGTGACTTTAATATCCCAGAACTCATGTGGTCAAATGTTGAAAATTCAACTCCCACCACGACTTCCCTGTGGGCATGTTCGACATGTCACTCGTGAAAATTAACCATGTTAGAAATTCTTTAGGTCGGCTGTTGGACTTATGTTTCGTTTCTAATCCTGATGGAATTACTCTTTCCAGAACTTTGCCCCTTTCTAACCCTTAGGATCCATATCATCCCACTCTTGAGCTTTCAATCGAAAACAATTCCTTAATTGACCTTAAGTCTACACTTAAATCTCATAAAGTTCATTTCTTTCGTAAGGCTGACTTTATGAAATTAAATAAGCTAATTTCGGAATTTGATTGGTCTGATTTACTGGCATGCGATGATATAAACTTAGCATTAAAAAAATTTTATTTCACTGTAAACTCATTTTTTGACGTTTGTGTGCCGTGGAAATATCCGTCCGCTTCAACGAATCCGCCTTGTTATACAAGCCACCTTTTAAATTTAAAGAATAGTATGAGTAGACTTTTAAACAAACATAGATTATCTGGCTGTACAGTTAGTTATTCAAGATACTTAGTAGCTCGGTCCAATTTCACCGTGCATAACGCAGAATGTTATAGGTGTTATATTCGCCGCTGCAGGATTCAGTTTACTCAGGATCCGAAGCAGTTTTATAACTTTGTAAACCCTAAGCGTAAATATGTATCTTTTCCCCCACTGCTTACGTTTGAGAACACTGATCAGGCAATGGCCGATCTCTTTGCATAGTTTTTTCAAACAACGTATTCACCTAGCAGCAGTGCAGCTCAGCCTTACACTTATAATATCCAATCAGACAACCTTATATTTTGCCCATCTTTCGATCAAAGTGATTTGTTATCGGATCTTCTTAAAGTTAAGCCCGTGTATTCGCCAGGACCTGGGTACCAGGCTATGTTCTTAAAAACTGCAGCGAGTCTCTGGGCATACCGCTCGTTAAACTTTTTAATCTATCACTGCAAACTTCTTTTCATTTATGTGGAAGGAATATTTCATTTGATGACGTTCAGCTATGCCTTCAGTATAAATTCACTAGTGCCATGTCTAGACTTCAATCCTATTTGGATTAACTTCAAAATTGGTGTTTAGCAAATAACTTAAAGCTTAATGGATCGAAATGTAAGCTCATGTCTCGTTACCGTTCTAGTCCTCACCAGGCTATGTACTTTCTCTATGGGAACGCCTAAGAACGATTAACTCAGGTTAACGATCTAGGTGTCATATTAGATTTGAGACTTAAATTTACCGACCATATATCTACCATGGTCAATAAAGCTATGGGTGTGCTTGGTTTTATTAAAAGATGGTCAAAAGAATTTAATGACCCGTACATAACTAAAACGTTATATACATCATTGGTCCGTCAGATTTTTGAGTATGGATTGTGTGTCTGGAATCCTCAATACGGAGTACACCAATATCACATTGAATCTGTACAAAAAACTTCCTTACTTTTGCTCTTAGCGGACTTAATTGGGATGCAAATCTATACCTTCCCTCTTATCGTAGTAGACTTTTACTAATCAACTTATCATCATTAACAAATCGTAGAACGATGCTGGGTGTCATGTTTCTATATAATCTTATTTATGGGAATATAGACAGCCAGCATTTACTAGCACGCGTAAATTTTAACATTCCTAGTAGAAGGACCAGAAACTTTCGTCCTTTGCTCCTCAGCCATTGTAGTTCGACATATGCCCAACATGATTCGTTCAGGGTATTATGTTCGGACTACAATGGTCTCTACCACATCTTGTCACTTTGCTCTACTAACAAACCTAAATCGCTTATATTAACCGCCTTATATGTGCAACACTCTTCCTCGTGATATCTTTCTCCTACTCTTCGCTTAAACTATCTCGGATCTATTCCCGCGACTCGAGCCGTACGTTACGCGGCAGCGTGTCTCGGTCGGTTGGGCGGGAGGTGGTCTGTAAAAAAAAATTATTAATTTACCTCCAAATCACTGCACTCGCGAGCGAGTTAATAATAAATTATCCCGATATTTTAATGAAACTATTAAGACAATAAAATATAGTAACAGGACAGAACATACAGCAAAATACATTATTATTAAATTTTTATGCGGAATTTAAATAATAATGAAGGCGTCCATCGCTTAAAGTGCTTTTGTGGAATTAATTAAACAACATTTGGGAACAAAATTAATGAAAACATCAGTAATACTTTCCAATCTACCTACCTATGCAGATTTACACAAGAAAATAATTAATATTCATAAGAAAACTATACATCAGGATATTTCAAAAATCCGATTGGTGCCTCAACCGACCCGATCCGACATTTCTTTCAGAAGTTATTCAATAAATTCGATTTTTACAGATTTTTTTAAAATGAAGGCAGTGAGTCTGCTTGCACTATTTTTATACCCTTGCAGAGGGTATTATAATTTTTTGCGCGGTTCCCACTGCATACGTACAGCCCACCTCCCGTCCAACCGACCGAGGGACGCTGCCGCGTAACGTACGGCTCGAATCGCGGGAATAGATCCGAGATAGATAAGCGAGGATTAGAAGAAAGATATTACGAGGAAGAGTGTTGCACAGATAAGGCGGTTAATATAAGCGATTTAAGATTGTTAGTAGAGCAAAGTGACAAGATGTGGTAGAGACCATTGTAGTCCGAACATAATACCCTGAACGGATCGTGTTGGGCATATGTCGAACTACAATGGCTGAGGAGCAAAGGACGAAAGTTTCTGGTCCTTCTACTAGGAATGTTAAAATTTAAGCGTGTTAGTAAATGCTGGCTGTCTATATTCCCATAAATAAGATTATATAGAAACATGACACCCAGCATCGTTCTACGATTTGTTAATGATGGTAAGTTGATTAGTAAAAGTCTACTATGATAAGAGGGGAGGTAAAGATTTGCATCCCAATTAAGTCCCCTAAGCGCAAAAATAAGAAAGTTTTTTTGTACAGATTCAATGTGATCTTGGTGTACTCCATATTGAGGACTCCAGACACACGATCCATACTCAAGAATCGGACGGACCAGTGATGTATATAACGTTTTAGTTATGTACGGGTCATTAAATTCTTTTGACCATCTTTTAATAAAACCAAGCACACCCATAGCTTAATTAACCATGGTAGATACATGGTCGGTAAATTTAAGTTTCAAATCTAATAGGACACCTAGATCGTTAACCTGAGTTAATCGTTCTAAGGCGTTCCCATAGAGAAAGTACATAGCCTGGTGAGGACTAGATTGGTAAAAAGACATAAGTTTACATTTCGATCCATTAAGCTTTAAGTTATTTGCTAAACACCAATTTTGAAGTTTATCCAAATCGGATTGAAGTCTAGACTGGGCGCTAGTAAATTTATACTGAAGGCATAGCTTAACGTCATCAGCGTACATAAGTACAAGTGAATTAGTTAAGGCAAGGGGCATGTCGTTAATAAACAGAGTAAAAAGTAGGGGTCCAAGATGGCTTCTTTGGGGCACCCCCGATGTGGCGCGGACTAATCGCGAGGTAACATCTTTAAAGAAAACACGTTGGGTTCTCCCTGATAATGCTTTACTGAAGTCAGTGTATATGACGTCTGTTTGTAAGCCATTCCGGAAGCCATCCGTGATAAAAGATCCAATAAGTTGGTAGTGGTGGAGCGGCGCTTCATGAAGCCATGCTGGCACGGAGTTATTATTGAACTACATAGGTGTTGCAAATGTGGAGTGATAAGTTTTTCAAAAAGCTTTGGAATTGCTGACAATTTAGAGATGCCTCTATAATTAGCAGCGTCGGATTTTTTTTTTGCAGCGGAATAATGAAGGATTCCTTCCACATAAGGGGAAAGATCGAAGTTTCCAGCGATAGATTAAAGAGTTTAACGAGCGGTTTGCCCAGAGCCTCGGCGCAGTTCTTCAGAACACAGCCTGGTACTCCATCAGGGCCTGGCGAATACACGGGCTTGACCTTAAGAAGATTCGATAACACACCACTTTGATCGAAAGATGGGCGAAATATAAGATTGGCTGATTTGATATTATAAGTGTAAGGCTGAGCTGCACTGCTGCTAGGTGAATACGTTGTTTGAAAAAACTATGCAAAGAGATCGGCCATTGCCTGATCAGTGTTCTCAAACGTAAGCAGTGGAGGAAAAGATACATATTTACGCTTAGTGTTTACAAAGTTATAAAACTGCTTCGGATCCTGAGTAAACTGAATCCTGCAGCGGCGAATATAACACCTATAACATTCTGCGTTATGCACGGTGAAATTGGACCGAGCTACTAAGTATCTTGAATAACTAACTGTACAGCCAGATAATCTATGTTTGTTTAAAAGTCTACTCATACTATTCTTTAAATTTATAAGGTGCCTTGTATACCAAGGCGGATTCGTTGAAGCGGACGGATATTTCCACGGCACGCAAGCGTCGAAAAATATGTTCAAAGTGTAATAAAATTTTTGTAATGCGATGTTTATATCCTCGCATGCCAGTAAATCAGACCAATCAAATTCCAAAATTATCTTATTTAATTTCGTAAAGTCAGCCTTACGAAAGAAACGAACTTTCTGAGATTTAACTGTAGACTTAAGGTCAAGAAAGTAATTATTTTCGATTGAAACCTCAAGAGTGGGATGATATGGATCCTCAGGGTTAGAAAGGGGCAAAGTTCTGGAAAGAGTAATTCCATCAGGATCAGAAACAAAACATAAGTCCAACAGCCGACCTAAAGAATTTCTAACATGGTTAATTTGCCCGAGTGACATGTCGAACATGCCCTCAGGGAAGTCATGGTGGGAGTTGAATTTTCAACATTTGACCACATGAGTTCTGGGATATTAAAGTCACCCAGAACGATCACTTGGTCACCATCAGACAGACGATCGAAAACCAAACGAATAGCGGACAAATGTTGCCAATATGTTCGGTTCGGATGAAGGTGGTATGTACGAACAGGTAACATACAAAGATTGATCGGGCAAAGTGATTTTGATGCAAAGAAATTCAATGTCACCAAACTCTTGTGATTTTACCTCTTCAGAAGCGAATTTGGAGTCTACAGAAATTAGCACTCCTCCTCCCCTTCGCAAAGTTCTATCACATCTAAAAGTGGTGTACCTACTAGGAAAAACTTCGGAGCTTAAGATCTCCGGCTTTAACCAAGTTTCTGTAAATACTATCATGTGGGATGCAAAAAAAGAACTATCAGAATACAGTTTGGGAAGTTTACTACGTAACCCTCTTGTATTCTGATAGGTAAGTGTTAATGAAGACATTTGTTTTTTGAGATTGAGGAAGATGAGGTGGAAGGTTGATCAGTGGCATTAACATGTGGGAGTTTTACTCCCACAGACTTGGTTATCTTTTTTTTCACCGTACTTGGCTGATGTTTTTGGACGAAAATGTTCTCTGGCCAAAAGCTGGCGGAACAGATCGTCTTGAACATCTGCAAGGGCACACGTATTTTGAAAGATGACATGTGCCTGGTGTAAGAATATTTGAATTTTGTAATATCCACCACCTTTATGTCGGCTTTTGCTTTGGCTTTGATGTAAGCCGAGATATCAATCTCCGAAGTATCAGGGGCAAGCCGGGAAACAAAAATGTGTTTCGATGGTGGGATCACCTGCAAGGGTTTTCACCTGCATAGTTGTCGGCTGAGCAGGCTGAAGATTATTCATTACAAGCACATCACTAAAAGAGGATTTTTTTACGCTTTGGTGACTCATTTAGTAGGTGAAGGCTACTAAACTGTGTATCAAGCGCACAGAGTTGGTCATTGATTTTTCGAAAACTACTAATCAACTCCTTGAAACCGCTTTTAGTCTGCCTCATGAACGACCTCATTTCGTCCTGAACAGCACGACAACCATCACAGCAAAAGTGGAGACCAGACCTACGCGAGATTGCATCCGAAACTGAGGCCGTGAACCCGGCACACTTAGCGTGTAAAACGTTTTCACAGAGCCAGCAATGGATGGTAGGCTGGGAAGACGAGATTGTCTTATTGCAAGACTTTAATGCACAGACCAATTTGAAATCCATAATTATTAAAAATGTAAATAATTAATTTATTAAAAATTATTTAAAATTAAATAATTAATTTATTAACAATTAAATAATTAATTTATTAAAAATTAGTAAAAAAATTAATAATTAATTTAAAAATATTATTTGATTTTATTAATGAGGAACCTTGAACCACAGTACCAAGGAAACGAGAAGGGGAGATTAAAGAGAGCAGTTAGTGCAAGTTAGTAAGATTTAAAGAAATAGAGATAAGAATCTCTATTGAGCGAGAGTAGAAGCAACAGAATATCAACAACACCGTAGGAGATGAAGAAGCAGAGCAGGGCTATGTTTGGAAAGTAAATTAAATAAATTATTATTTTACCTCCAAATATATCACTGCACACTCGAAGCGATACGGATCTAAAAAATTGCAATTTTTTTTTATATCTGTAAAGAAATAAGCACCGATTGTTTATAGAAAGCTTATTGCAAATTTTACAAAAACGTAGTGCGCACTTAAGATAAAGAGAGGAAGTGGTCAATTTTTTGGTCAAAAGTGTGCAACGCAGTGAAGGAGACATCTCCGACCCTATAAAGTATATATATTCTTGATCAGGATCACCTCCTGAGTCGTAAGTATGTCCGTCTGTCCGTCAGTCTGTCGGTTTCTACGCAAACTAGTCTCTCAGTTTTAGAGATATCGAGTTGAAACTTTGCACACATCCTTCTTTTCCTTGCAGGTAGTACATAAGTCGGAACGGCCGGAATCGGTCGACTATATCCTATAGCTGCCATATAACTGATTGATCGGAAATGCCATAACTTTGGTGTTCTTTAAGTTTGAGGGTTGGGACTTTCCACACATGTTATATTAGTCCAAAATATCTTATGTACAAAATTTCATAAGGATCGGCCGACTATATCCTATAGCTGTCGTAGAACGATCGGAATTGGCATAACTTTGGTGTTTTTAAGTTAGAAAGATGGGACTTTGTACAGATTCCTCTTTGGGCAAAATAATTCAATATGCCAAATTACATAAGGATCGGCCAACTATATACGATCCGCTATATATCTAATAATATAAGATGTGTGGCGCCACCTAGCGGACTGCGACTCAACTGCAAGGAACTCCTTTCTTGTTTTCTTAACAATCCAGAAGAAAATTGGACATGTTTGTTACTATCATATGAGCAAATATTGTTCTACAACTCTTTGAAATACCTTAAGCTTACGTTAAAAATTAAAAAAAAACGTTGTTTATTAAAAAATTCATAACTTTATAATCAAGAAAGTTATTAAAACGTGCTTTACACCGTTGAAAAGGTTTTTTAAATATCTTTTTCACTTTTTTAAAAAAACTAATTTGTTTTTCAAAATTGGCTCATTTTATCTTATTTATATTGCACGTGGAGATAGCTCTTGGGATGACGCAACTTTTGATATATCGCTTATATCTGGCAAAATTTGTTAACTGAAGATGTAGTCCTATATGTAAGTGCAGGTACCAATTTTGCAGCCACCCGTGAAGCTTGGTGTTACGTACACATATGTACATATATGTACAAATATGGATGTGTATATTTGATGGGGATTATTGTTTTTGAGCTTGTGCATGTATTTGTGCAATAAACTTGAAAATATGGAGTAAAGTCTTTCAACTTTTTCTTTATTTGTCTATCGGTCGACTATTTCCTACAGCTGCCATATAACTGATTGATCGGAAATGCCATAACTTTGGTGTTTTTTAAGTTAGAGGGTTGGGACTTTCCACACATGTTATATTTGGTCAAAATATCTTATGTACAAAATTCGGAAGGATCGGCCGACTATATCCTATAGCTGTCGTTGAACGATCGGAATTGGCATAAGTTTGGTGTTTTTCCAATATTTTTATTAGAAAATTTATTTTATGGTGAAATTCTCAATAGGATCGGACAACTATATACGACCCGATGTATATAATAATAATATAAGCTTAACTGCAAGGGTATATCAACTTCTTTTCTTGTTTTTTTTTTTTGATAAGTTATTATCTCTCATCTGTTTATTTGTTTAAATAATTAATTAAATAATAGTTAATAACAAAGGCCGACAATTTCCAACTTTTTTTTTCCTCCACGCATAATTTTACCTGCTCCATAACCTTTAGGCTCCCCTGAACCACAGTCCAGAACAAACATAGGTTCTATCACCCACAGTTTCCGCGGTACACCTAAGAGAAGAAATTGAAAAATTTTTACCATATATTGAATTATGTAGGCCGTGTAATGGCGATGACCATCATTGTTTCTAGTACATATCATTTTTGAAATGTATGTGTACCAACTAAAATTAAAAAATGGTATCTAGCAGTTAGCATATCTTTGGAATACTCATCCAAAGTTGAAATCTCAAATTTTCTACATTAATTTTTGGTCTTCTATGATTTTTCCCCAAAAAGTTTTCTATGGAAGATTTTTATTTTCTTATTGAAATTAGTAGATCATACCATGTTTTATTTTGGATTTAAAGAAAAACTCGAAATAATTTTATTGAATTTATTATAGGTGGTTAAACAATATTTTCTTCCATTAGCAGCAGTTCAATTCAATGTAGAACGCCATGACTTTTTGAAAATATAAGATTAAAAACTCCAATTTAATTGTCCTGTGTAATTAATAATACGAAAATATGCGAAATAGGCACGTGCAAGAAAAACCAAAAAAAATCTGGCACGTGCCGAATAAGAATATTTTTTATAAGCAATTTTGTACACCTATATTTCGTCACCAAAATTGATATCAGATATTTTGGTTTCGCATGCAGTTACTCACCGGTATTTTACCTCGTCAAGAGGTTTGATCCCCAACCAAAGACACAAATGAGCAGTAGACTGTAGAGTTTTATGTTCTTGTCAGTTTCGCTGTCTAATTGGTACTAAAGTAAAGTTACAGATCTACCATTTGTGGAACTTAAAGAAATGTGTGTGTGTATACATTTTGTGGATTTTAAAGCTAATAGGTAGACCAAATATAAAGATGACAATATGGGTTAACTTATAAACTATGTACCGATAGTTCCTAAACATTCCGGGCCACCCCGAAACACGGTTTCTGAACTGGGTAGTTTCGAAGTTTTAGTTATTGGCCGGGTAACTTCTCCTGCTGCCGTCTTGATCCTGACTGCTCGAACCATATTGTCCTTTCCTTGGAAGGTGTCGATCCCTTTCGCTAAATGCCATAATACTGGTGGTGTGTTGGACTTCTTGACGAGCACAACGCTGCCGTTAGAGGTTGTCGTGGTCCACTTAGGACGCTGCTGTAGACTTGGCTGCGTGTTGCAGCCATCGAATCCTTGCTGCCTTGATCTCATCGAATGTTAGAGAATTCGATGTTTGTTTGGAAGATGGGTGCTTCATGCGATGAATGAAGCGCAAAACGTAAGCAAGTGTGTGTATAAGCTTCAGCCAAGATGATATGCGATTGAGAAGCTTATCCAAAGAGTTGTCCGTCGTGACGGTCATCTGCGCAGCTAGGCAGGTAGTTTTGACTTCGCCATGAATGTGTTTGTCTGAAAGAGAAGTACAGTTGTGAGCAGGGTTCAACTTAACCAAGAATTGATCCTTGTCCCTCAACCATGAAGGACCCTCCACCATAATTGGAAGTCGAGCTCATTGACTCCCAAGCCACGGGATGCGCAATCCGCTGGGTTTGATTTTGAATCTACATGCCGCCATTTTAGAGAATGGTTTCGAGGATCTCAGATGTGCGGTTCCCAACAAACTTCTTGAGTTGGGTATACGATATATATTGGGAATACGATAGCCATGACTGGACTATCATGGAATCACTCCATGCGTAGTTCGTTACGTCGTTATGCACTCGTACTGGTGCCATATAACGCCATATAACTGCTAGAAATGGTGCGCATGATATTCCATACGTCACTGTGCATAGTTGGTAGTGCTTGATAGGATTTGACGAACCCGCTCTCCATTCGATTCTCTGATAGTCTCTATGTTTTTCGCTCACCCAGATTTGACAGAACATCTTGACTATGTCCGCTGAAAAGACGTATTTGTACAAATTAATTAAATTAAGGGGTAGGTATAGTTGTATGTCCGTCTTCAGTAGAGGGTGATATAATATCCCTGGCGGTTGCCTAGGGTTCTTCATTGGACATTGCCGTTGCGCGGTTAACTTCAGTTAACTACTCCCCCTTCAACAATGAGGCCGCCCTCGGCCGACCCTATTTGGGCGATCATCTCCTTTAGTTTGGCCGCGGTTCTTCGGGCCTGAGTAACCCGCCGATAGGCCAAGCCGATGCAAATCAAAGCGCAGCATATTGCTCCCACTATGAACACCATCTGATATATTTGATGATGGTTGATCTTCTCCCCGAACTCCTTGATGTATTCCAGGTTACGTTCACTCAGCCGGTGAAGGTAAGGAAGACTGAGAACGTTGCGTTCCATAGTGACGTTCAGGGAAGGCGAGCTGGCCACTCCTGGAGCCCTCTTCTGGGCTGTGTCATGATTGACCAATCGGGTTTCATTGACCATGGCACCTTCTTCAAAGGTGACGAGATATGTGCCCCTTATATGGGCACAGGTGCCATTATCCACACACACTCGAGCCGGGCTATCATTTATAATCTCAATCCCCTCATCAACGTAGGTGATGGGGTGTAAATCGCTTTGCTGAATCTCGCAATGTGCCGTGCCTCCAGCGTGGAGCTCTTGAGCGCATGATCTTCTTCGCGCCAGCCGACAAAATGTAGCCCCTGCTGTCAGAGAGCAGTTTTCTACCGTGTGGATATTGCCGTCGCATTCAGCAATAATATTGTCCTCCAGCCTGAGTATGGTGTCGTGATGTGACACCGGGAAAACGGTGATCTTGTTGCAGGCTGCCTTAATCTTTGGAAACTTAATAATAATTTGTAATATGTTATTGGATTGTAAAATCTTAATGGACGATACGGACAAAACATCCCCAATCGAGGTCTCGGTGGCCTCTTCCATCCACACACCTTCCAGGTCTGCATGATCTAAGATGCTAGGGCTGACGACATTAACTTTGGCAAGTGCTACTGCCTGTATTAAACCCTGCAGCTTCATTGTTATCATCCTATTTCGAGTTAAAAGTATCTCGAATAGGTGCCCTGTATCAATTTGGGACTTTTTAGCTGACCTCAGAAGTTGGTTGACGGTAGCGGAAATTTTATTAATTTGAATTTGCACCTTGTTCTTAATATTGACCTGTCTATTGTTTGCATTTGTTAATTCGAATTCTCTAAATTGAATTTTCTCGAAGTCTTCCGCGTCCGGCGTTCCCGCCACTACTTTCAACGCGGTCCCTAGGAAGTCTAAGCTTCTTGCTACCCTATGATGGATGCTCAATGAGTCGAGCAGGTCGCGCAGATGGGCGACATCAAAAATCAAGAGTTTCTGCATGTGAGACTAAGGGAACATGTTGGATATCCCGTTAGTTTCTTCTATGACGCGCCTATATTCCGAGAGATTCGCTGAATGTTTCACAATCGCGAATTCCTCCCATACTAGAATTCTGCCATCAACGATGGGAATGTATTTAGCTTTAGAGTAGTCCGTGACGCGTGCCGATGTTGTGGTCAAAAGGAAAATCAGGGATATGGTTGTGAACCTGTAATTTGGAAGTGCTGTAAGTTTGTTAAAATTGGGTAGCCCACCACCAAAGCGTGATTAAAATAATAAAGGAAGCAAAACTTATGCCAAGTGGCTTTTTCTTCACACAAAGGTAAGAGTTTGTTGGCCAGGCGTTTGTTGGACTTCACTAGGACTTATTCGCCAACCTCGAACACTCTATTTTGTCGGGAAGCGTTTGCCCTGTTTCGGAGCTTGTCCTGAGATATTTTTATCTTATCCTGTATTTCGTATTGTGGCCCATTTGATTGAGTCTGAACCACGTCAGCCGGCCTCTTGTCGATGACCGAATGGATAGATTTGTTGTATCTGGTTATAGCCAGTGCTGGTTTGAGGTCCTCTATGGATCTAGAGGGAACCGGTTGGACGACGGCAAATTTCGAGAATTTGTCGATGCACGCAAGGAAATACTTTTTATCCGTGGAGAAGATGCCTATGTGTAGCATTTCTCCTACATGAGATGGGATTGGTGTTTCGCCAAGCTCCTGTTTCTTTGGATGTCTATAGTATTTAGCCTTGGCGCAAGTCCTGCAGGAATCGACCATTTCGTTCGCCATTTTGGTCATTTTCGGGAAGTAGTACTCGGAGAGTACCTGCTTCACGTTTTCTTGGGCAAATCTGTGAGCTCTGTTGTGCTCGACAGTGAGAATCTCCCGCCTCTCGTCAGTTGCAAAAATATCCGTTACTCTGTTTTTGCAGTGCCAAAATTTGGTGTCAGGAAATTGCCGATCCAATTTGTCCTGTATCATTGCTAGCGTGTGTAAATCGCGTGTGTGTGGGGTTTACGCCTTTAGGAATTATTACGTCCGCCAGCTCTTCCAGCAATGACTCCTCGCAAGTGAAGTCAATGTTAATCCATCTCATATTTCCAAAGAGAACAAAGCTGCGTTTTGATGAAAAGCGGGCTTCCTCCAGAGTTATCTGGTTTTGGCTTGCCCGTGGATGGGATGGTGTGGGTTAGCGACAGCTCACTGTGAATTGTGGCCGCACTTGAAAATGCCTCTTCCTCTTCTACAACGTTGAGTTGTTACCTCGAGAGGGCATCTGCAACGAGGTTGTCTTTGCCAGGCATGTAATGAACCTTGGCACCACACTCGTCGATGAGTTCTTTCCACCTTTTAATTTTCGTGTTCGGATTAGAGTCCGACACTGCGTAGGTCAGCGGTTGGTGGTCAGTGTAGACATTTATGTCTGTGACCCCATATAGGTAGTGACGAAGTTTTTCTAGTGCCAAAACTATGGCTAACAGCTCCCTTTCGTTGGTAGCGTAGTTAACCTCTCTGTCCTTTAAGGTTCTAGAGATCATAGTAATGGGTCGTTCCTTTTGGGAAAGCACTGCGCCAATGCCATATGCTAAGGCATCTGTCGTTAGATCAAATGCCAATTTATAATCGGGGTATCTGAGGATGACATCCTCAGATGTTTCGAAGCTTTTCGAAGGCCAGCCGTTGTGGCTCGGTAAATTGAACCTGGATGATCTGTATCTGCTGACATTTCCATGTTCCCCTTTTAAGATGCTAGAAATGGGCTTAGCTATTGATGCAAAATCTTTGATAAAGCACCTATAGTAGCTAGCCAAGCCCATGAATGACCTTACTTCAAAAACGTTTTTAGGCTCCGGGAATTCCTTGATGGACCGGACCTTTTCTGGGTCTGTTCTAGTCCCTTCGCTGGTGACTATAAACCCCAAATTAACGCTTTTTTTGAAGAAGACCGATTTTTGCGCCGACACTTTCATGTTGACGTCGTGCAGGCTCTTTAGCACCCAGTCTACGTGCCGTATGTGGGCATTTTCGTCCTCTGAGAAGACGATAACATCTTCGACATAGACATAGCAAAATTTACCAATCTGCTCTCGCAGTATGTCGTCGATGGTTCTTTGGAAGATGCTGGCAGTATTCCTCAACCCGAATGGCAGTCGGCGAAACTCGTATTTTCCCCCGTTTACGGAAAAGGAAGTTTTTTCACGGTCACGTTCTGCCAGTGTAATTTGGTGGTAGCCAGACTTCAAATCGAGCGTTGTGAAGTACTTGGCCTTGCCTAAATTCCCTAGTATCATAGAGATAATTGGCATGGGGTAGCGATCCGGTATTGTCCTCTCATTTAACTTTCGAAAGTCTAATACCAGCCGCATCTTACGGTTGCCAGACTCGTCGGTGCCCTTTTTGTCTACAACCCATATTGAGTTATTGTAGGGGGTCTCGACTTCTGGATTATGCCGTTTTTTAGGAGGTCTTGAATTTCGCCATTAACGAAATCTGCTGCCCCCATCGGGTACGGGTAGGGTCTGGCATAAATGGGCTCCTCATTAACTGTTCTAATGGTGGCAACCACTGAAGTGTTGTAAGGTTGAATAGGGATACGAAGCATTTTTTTGTGATCGTGGTAACGCCACGGATAGAATGTACTGAAAATGGCGAATCTACTGGGAAATTTTTTGACGCGCCCGTGTCTATTCAAAGCTTCATTTCTAACCCCGCTAGTCTTCGCCTGATAACGGGTAGCAGGGACATTCCCATAAAAAATTAATGACGTCCGAATTATATTCCTTAATGGCGTCGTCGTAAATTTCTTGAGCCGCGTCTGAAGCTACGGCGATATATTTCACCATGGATTCACCTGCGCCCTGCACGACGTGGTTAACCCTCTGCCTTTTGTGTGGGCCCGGCTCTGCGGCTTCCTGTTTTGATATGCCGGGGCTAGAGACGGCTTAAGCATCCTGGATCAATGTCCATGGGTTCAGGGGTGCCTCCGCTGTGTGGGGCAGAGTGCACCTGTGCGTTGTATTGCTTGGCATAGTACGGATTTTTCCCAGTGTTTGTCTGGGCATTTTCCGGCGCAGGAGCCTGACGGTGTTCTTGTGCTTTTGGATATTGTTTTTTATCCTTGTCCTCCTGGCTTCTGGCAAACGAAGCCGTGAAGGAGTACCTCTCGTGGTTAGATTCTATTTCTTGTGCCAAAGCGAGGGCTGAAGGCATATCTTTCGGCTTTGCCGAAAAGAGGATATCCGTAAGGCGACGCTTAAGTCCCGAGATAAATACTCGAAGTGCGTCGTCCCAGAATTTGTCACACAAAACCTTTGCCGCCGAGGCTTCGTACGACATGGTAGCTTTGTTGGTGAGCAAGGTCAGTTTTTTCTCGACCTCGTCATAGTACTGCAGTAGGGTCATATTTCCCTGCCTGAGAGTACCCATCTCCTGCTCGATAACGTGAATCTGACGCTTATCACTGTATGTAAAGTCGAGTCGATTTATAATCGCGTCGAAATTCAGCACAGGCCAAACGAGGATAGCACGGCATCGGCAGGGCCTCTTATTTTACTCCTAATAATTATGACGGCCTGATAATGGCGAGAGCTATTTACATAGTTCCTTAAAATATAATATGCGGCTACCGCCGCTTGCCGCCAAGAAACGTATGCTTCCTGCGCCCCCGTAAATTCGGGCAGGCATTTGACGGCATCTAGGGGCTCGTCACATTTGACGATGTCCCTGATTTCTATGCGTTCATATGCTTTGCTTTTGGGAGCTTCCGCTTGCGCGATTTGCACTGCGTTGACCTGTTCGGTCAGCCGCTGTATAGCCAGGCGAAGTTCATTTTCCCTACGTTGGCTTTCGATATTGGCTTCTTGAACGGCATGTTGAACAGCCGCCTGTATAGTGGCTGTCACTTGTTCCATGCTGAAAGCCATTTTCACGCGTATGAGTGCTCTAGCGTTTGCGCTTTTTGGGGTGGAAGATCTGGCCGGTCTTTCGGTTTCGGGCTCAGAATCACTAGAGAATTGTCATACGCTTCTATATCGTCGGAAGGGATTGCTTATGTGGAGCTGTAGTTATGTTTAAAACCCGAGAAAAAAACAAATTCATGCTCGAATTGCATGCTCACAGAGGTGATTGGTAGGGTGAGGGGGCTCCCGAGGGCTGAGCCGTCGTTTTAGTAATGTATGCGGGCTCGTCGAACTGCACTATTGCTTTGCCAATTAGAGGCAAGGTGAGGGATATGCGGGGACTGAGACTCCGCTTTGACACAAAGATAAAAATAAAAATAACAAAGTGCCACACACTGCATGCGCGGCCGTATCGTATTCCCAAAAATTGAGTGGGGAAACAAAATGGAAAGGGAAAATAAATAACCAAGACTGTGCAGCTAATACCAAGAATTTTTGTGTAACAAAAGAGACATATAAAAGCTGAATTAAATGCACACAATTATATGAATTATTTTTGATTGGAAATTAAATGTTGAGTTAGTGACTTTTTTGTCTTGGCTAAGAATTTTCTATTCCGCAACTTTTGCGTTATTGTATAAAAATGTTTATTTATTTATTCATACAGAAAAAAGAAATGCTAACAATATTGGGAAGTAAATATCCCAAAAATGGTTTATATAAAAAATTTTTATAAAATTTGTATTGTTTATAAAAAAATTTGTATAAAAATACAATGCTAAACCGTCAGCCAATTAATGGAAATTAATTAATGTAAAAAATGTTAAAGGGGCTGCAGTTTTTTACCTGTCAGTGTAACACAATTTCACTACTTTTTTTATTTTTTATTTAACATAAAACCAATGCAGACGTTAAGGAATTATGGGTGAAAGTGCTCACTTACATGATTTTACGATGGGCGCCAATTAGTTGTATGTCCGTTGCTGGAGAGGATGTCTTCAGTAGAGGGTGATATAATATCCCTGGCGGTTGCCTAGGGTTCTTCCTTCTCGCTGGAAGTTATGTTGGGAGTTACTAACTCCGTTGTTACCGCCCTTGAGGCTGAGTAACCAATTTTACAAGTGAATTTAATTTTACGGCTTGGGCCGGAGTTTTGGAATAGGAGTTCTTTATTGTATGAGACTCAAGTACAAACTGAAACTTAAAGCTAACAAAAATATATTTCATAGCGGCCACGCAAATATGCAGTGTTCGCCGGCTATGCACGGGAATCCGGCCAGACGCTGTGTCAGCAGTTTGGCCAGAGCGAGCTCTTAAGTAATCGGACATTGCCGTTGCGCGGTTAACTTCAGTTAACTTACATACGGAATCGCAAGCACACAGCAAACAGGTCTCTCTAAATATTCGGTCCGATCAAGAGCGTGTTGTTTAACGCCATGCATTTGGCATCTTGATATGAGCCGTCGAAAACCACTCTAAGTTTGCGACCCAATACGGGATGATGTTGCAGGTAGAAATTTCTACCCTTGGGAATTTCGCTCGGTGAGATTTCTCGCATATGGGCTAGCTCCTGGTATTCCCTCATGAACTTTACGTAATCGTTACGTAATGGTTGATTCTGTGCCAAACGTCGTTCAACTGATTTGAACCTTTGCAGCGCTGCTCTTTGAAGTGTATCTGCGAATTGTGTTTCGGATGCCTTATGTCTTGTTCGTCTCGAGTATGTGTTGCAAGAAAGTGTTTCTCCTCCTCCTTCTCTTCATCTTCAGGTTGGACTTCTGTTTTGCGTCTTGTGCTCTCCAGTTCCCAGAATCTTCTGAGATAAGCATCGATGTCGATTATCGTTGTAAGTGCCATAGCGTTGCATGCGCGTGATGAAAACAGTGATGTAATTACCCATCCGAAAACCGATGATATAGCAATGAGCTTTTCTTTGTTGTCGTATATCTATAACTCCAAACATGTTCGCTGCCCAAAAGAATGTCAATTGGGGCATTTGTGCTAAATTGTGAATCCGCCAGTTGCAGATCGTTGAAAACTCGAAGTGCAGACGCGTTGATGGCCTGCCTTTCCAATGATGATGTAATCTTTCTAAGTACGTGAGCCTGGACTACCAGCTGATCTTGTGAAATACGGGATTCGATGTGCTGCATCCCCTTGTAGTTTCTGCTTTGATTGATGAAATTCCCGTAATCAGTATGCGTGATCGCGTACGAGCCAAACCAAGTGTTTGTATACAGCGTTCAGATACATACAAAAGTTCTGAACCCGTGTCCAATAGGAGTCGGCATGCTACCAAATCTCCATTTGCGTTGCGAACGTTGACCATGGCCGTGGGCAAGGTGCTCCTGTTCTAACCAATTGATTGTTCTGAATTTGCAGTGCCTTGTGCACATACAATTGCTGCAGAACCTTCTGCTTGTGCGATATGACTCGTAGTCACCGTTGAGATGTGTGCGCTAGAATCCTCCTGATCCTCACCAGTTTGAGCGATTGTTGCAATAGCCTGTTGCGTGCATTGCAGGTGCAACAATGAGTGGTGCTAACCTTTACATTGTCTGCACTTTAACGTAGATTGGCATTTTCTGACCCCATGACCAGGTTTCAACCAGGTTGGCAAACGAAATCCTCTGTCCTGTTGACATATCTATGAATTGTTGGCACACACGAATGACATTTGCTGCACTTGTTTCCTTCAAGTACAACCAACGAATGTGTGACCTTCCTTGTCTTGTCACCGATTGAGGCTGTAGTCTTGCCTCCGATTGTTTTACGCTTGCTAAGCTCCAGTTCCTCGCAACGTGCATCCAAAATTTTGAAGAAATCCTCCAGTGTGGGTGAGTCTGCATGCAGCTTCTCCAGCGTCAAGTAGATGATCCAACAGTCTCGTCCTGTTTCTTCGATTGCATCCATACCACACAGTATTTCATTGGCGCCGTCTGACACCTGCCGTAATGTTGCTGTATCCGCCGTTGTTGTTGTTGGCAGCATCATAAACTGCTCCAGTAGTGAATTCACGATGTGCCGTGGACGATAATATTTTTCATTAAGTCGCTCCCACGCAGTGTTGTAAGCTGAATCCGTAATAGCCAAATGTCGTTTGAATGTGCCATTTGAGCACTACCTGAATTCGCCGCGTAGACGTCTCCTCCTTCAGGTCTCGACATGTTTGCAGTGGCTCGATTTGCCGCCAACTGCTCGAAGAGTTGTTGTTGTTGTTGTTGTAGCAAACATATTATTGCGTCGTTGTTTTGCAGCACAACGTTCCATCAACCGCTGCCGTTTTCACTGTTCACAGTTGATGGACTAGGTCTTGTACCTACCATCGCCGAAAGTAATGCATGTGCCCTTCCTTTCTTTGTGTTAAGATGTTCCAGCCGCGAAGACACCTCTGCTCGTATGGCGTTCGAATGCTGCGCGTCCTCAGCCCAAGCCAAGCTCCGTGTGGTATTGGCCTTGAGTCTGGCGCGTCCTTTTGTTAATTCTTTTTTAATTGCTCCATGCTGAGAAACAATTACACATGAGAACCAATGCACAGAAAACTACAAAAAAAATCCGGTTGCGAAGGATCAACAATGATCCCCAACCAACGACACGAATGAGCAATAGACTGTAGAGTTTTATGTTCTTGTCAGTTTCGCTGTCTAATTGGTACTAAAGTAAAATTACAGATCTTCCATTTGTGGAACTCGAAGATATAATATGTGTGTGTGTATACATGTTGTGGATTTTAAAGCTAATAGGTAGAGAAAATATAAGGATGACAATATGGGCTAAACTTATAAACTATGTATCGATAGTTCCTAAACAAGGTTTTTTATATTATAAATTATAATTTATAATATGTGATATGAGAATAATTCATTAGTCAGGGTTTATTTTCTGCAAATATTCCTTATATTTAATATTTGTCGCTAGAAGAGCTTTTCTTTTAATTGAATGTGTTCAATTAAAATGTGTTTCTTTTCCCTTACATCGAGTTTTCCACGTTCAAAAGATCTTTGCCGGAATGAGCGAATTTGGGGTTCGAAGAATATTTTATGTATAAGTTAAGAAGTTTCAATTTATATACAGTTAAACTAAATACAGAACTTTTCTTATCTCTAGGTCTCGATCTACTAACGAAAACAAAGTACAAAAACGTTCCCTCTAAAGCTCGCCTTACTACTACCCAAGTCCATTGCGACCGGGTATGTCCGTCGTTGCGACGACTGTATGTCAAAATATTTAATTATTATACTAATGAATTTGGCCACCGGTGAATTGTATTAACTTCTAAGTCGAGACTGTCCGCAGACTTTTTAAAATTGACCGGAAGAATTTTTATCCGTGGTTTTGGTTTCGTCACTGATTCTCGTAGTTGTAGATGAGAGATAAGGTCCTGGATTGTAACTGTAACTTAATGTAACTTTATTGTAACTGTCTCCATATCTACGATTATGGCGCTATTTTCTGCTGACTTGAAAATGTTTAGGATTCCGTTTTCTTTACCGCTGGAGTGTAGTTTTGGTAAGCTGATAACAGTAAGTTGCAGCATTGTTATGTCTGGGGCAATTTTTAAGTTTATAGATCCGTTTTTAAATGCTACATATAAAATATTTTAAGCTTTAAATGCTAGTTAATTCAAAAAACTATAATTGCGAAAATAGAAAAACGATTAACTATATATTCAATTTTTTTTGTGGCATTCATAAAACGCTAATTGATTGAATAAATATACTAAAAAATCTTTGCTTACGTAAATTTTAAATTTGTGAAATCATTAGTGTGTAGCATTTTATCAACTACCTTTGAGCTACGCTAAAAGGATGAAGCGAAAAAATGATTCCAAAATTAAGTTTAATTTATATCGATGTGAATAGAAATATTTTTCAAATGTTTAATTGATAAACAACCTTTGTTTGTCAACCTTATTACCAGTGTAAAGTCTGCAGTCGTGTAGCCTCGTGAGGACCGTTGTCCTAAGGTCTGCTTTGATCGTTTCTTTCCTATATCGTGGGGTAAGTTTGTTTTCCAGACTTTTTTTCAATTTGACTAGGACGGTTTCTCCCACCTCAAAAGTTGATCGTATCACTCATGCCTCTTTCAAGATTCAGGCAGCGTGCAATTTCTAAAAGCGTGCTTTGGAACCTTTCGACCTGCCCATTTGAAGTGCTATAAAGTGGTTGTTCTTTTTGCTATCTCAACATTAAATCAATTTGATAAAAGTGACCTGATTGAATCGGAATTTATAGACGGTTCATTGTTACTAAATGTTGTCTTTGAATGAGGATAGAAGTTCATCAATTGCATTATTGCAGGTTCTATATCTGTTTAGCCAAGCAGCCGAAGCTATTTAAAATAATTTATAATCAGCGTGAGGAGCAGCGGCGGGTTTATCAGCAGTTTTGTTTTTGTATATTTCTCCCCCGTTCGCATGCGCTTTGCTGGTATTTGTAGGAAATACCGCTTTGGGGAAAGCTCTACAAAAAAGCTTTTGTAGAGCTGCTGCACACTAGCTCATCTTGTTGTTTATCACGAAATGATAAACAAATGCATTGTTCTGAGTTTCTATTGCTAAGCTTTGATTTACTTGTATTTTTGGCACTGATTTGATCGGCTGCGAGTTTGGTTAGATTGAACCCTCGAATAAAAACATTAAAATTTGATTGAAATTGAATTGTGAAATCGTTTATTTATTTGACCGCCATTAAAAATTTTTAATAGCTCAACATTTTGGTGACCCTGACGTGATTTCATTCCGGTTGATTATTTAGCGGCGGCTATGCCGAGTGGCCGGATTTCCGCGCCCTATTTAGGACAACCATTGACAGTTACCCGCACCCGACCAAGGTGGAGAAGCTTAGGTGGCTATGGTGTTGCCCTTGACCTTTTGCGCAACCGTTTCAGTAACCGACGGTTAATCTTCCAGGCTCACATCAACGAGATCCTGCAGCTAAGGGTGATTGAGCCGGGATCCGTTGCTACTCTTTAGGAGTTGTCTGACGGATTCAATGGACATATGCGGCCCTCATGAGTTCCGGGACGTCGGCCGAAATTCAAGGGTGCCTCCTCATCCAGATCATTATCCAAAAGCTGGATAATGATCAAAGCCACAAAGGCCAAGTAGAAGAATCCGTGGGAAGAATCTGTGGCAGGAAGCATTGATGCCAGCTTGCCAACTTGGGAATCTATGGCTCGGTTCCTGGAACAAAGGTGCCCCACCCTGGAGACGGTGGATTTGGACTTAGCTCCGCATTTGTCAGCGAATCAGACGGGACGACGTAGGTCATTTAACAAACGATCATGCATGCTCCTGAAAGCTCCGCCTGCTTCGTGTGCCTTGTGCGGCATCCTGCTACAAGCTGTGCCTTCTTGCCCAAGGTTCCTTGCCTTGTCAATTGAGGAACGATACGATGAAGTCCGGCGTCTTGCCCTCTGGTTTGTGTCCTCAAGTCCGAGCACTTAGCCCGCGGATGCTCATTCTCCCGCTGCCCAACGTGCAATCGCCGACATCATGCGCCATTGCATCCTTGCGAGAAATTATCTAGCGCCACTTCCGTTCCAGCTTCCGGCTTGAATCTGGCTATTGAAGCTGTGGTTGCGGCCTCATAGGCTCCTCTTGCTAATACTCTTGTTGCCCAGGATCGCTGCGCTGAAGTAGTGTTCTTGCCCACCGAGCGTCAATCTGGTCTGAAAATAGATGTGTCCAACTGGAAGGATCCTGCCAATGTGGTTCTAGGTGATCTGAACTTCCACAGATTTTAGCATGTGGATCTGCTGATTCGAGCAAGCCTGTTTTTTGATGTGCTCTCAGTCGGTCAAATCCAGCTAAGAGACGGTCTGCCTCTCGTGCAGAAGACACGTTTGGGATAGGAAGTTTCTGGAGGAGGTGGCACCCAAGGAAAACCTCTTTTGGCCGCCTCATGTAAGATGATTCCTGTTGACTCCGCATACCCTTTTGACGATCACATCGATTCTCCACCAATTCTGGGAATTGGATGCGTGCACTGCTCCTATCGTTCAGGCTTCCAAGGAGAAGCTTGATTGCGAGACCCTATTCGTCATGCACCACGTCCGTCTTGAATCAGGTGCTTATTCAGTTCGCCATCCAATCAATCCTACGCACAAGCTTTGCGGCGGTTCCATTCACTTTAGCGCAAGCTGGATCGTCATCCGAATTTAAGGACCTATGTCTCTGGTGCCGCAGGAATTGCAAGCTTTGACTGGAGACAAGATGTCTTTGCAAGATGTACCGCTGCGTAAGGGTCTTTCCGGATGATAGTTTGCTGCAGTGCATCCTCTGGAGAGATTCTATCACTGATGATGTAAAGGTTTTTAAGCTCTACACCTTGACTTATGGCACAAAGCCAGCGTCTTTTTTATCTGTTCGCTCAATGCACCAGCTGGCTAAGGATGAAGGTGCCGATTTTTCCGTTGGTTCTCATGTTGTTCTCCAGGATTTTTATGTGGAGGACCTCATATTTGGTGCACCAACGAAGACTGAACCGATTGAGATAATAGCTCAGACATCGAGCCTGTTAAACAAGGGTCAGTTTCAATTAGTTAATTAAATGGTGCTCCAATATCCCAGAGGTTTCGGAAGGCATACCCGAAGGTGATAGAGAGTCGTACTTAAAATTTGACGATGGTAGTCCGTTTACAAAGGTTCTTGAATTAGCATGGGATCCTTCTGCTGACCTACTACTGTTTTCCTTTGAAGCTCTTCAGCCCACCGCCAAACCAACCAGGAGATCTATACTATCTTCCGTCGCTCGGTTTTATTTGAGTGCCTGAACCCTCGATTAAGAACATTGAAATTGAATTTGTGAAATCGTTTATTTATTTGGCCGCTATTAAAAAACATTAATAACTCAACAATATCATTTATTGTTCGAGAATTTATGGGTTGCACAATAGCTAATTTAGAAAATGTATCAATAAATGTTAAAAAGCGCTTCCTGTCTGTGGAGAAAAAATCAATGTGCAAAGTCTCGCCTACGTGTGAAGGAATAAGTGTTATTCCACGGATTTGCTTCTGCGAATGGCGGTCGTATTTGGCTTTGTGACAAACCAAGCAGTTAGCTACAAAACTAGCAGCTAATTGTGAAATTTGAGGTAAAAAGTAATACTAAAAAATTTGTTTCACATTTTCTTGCTCTGCGATGTGCCCACTGTTGTGCTCCGTAGATACTATTTCTTTTTGTTCTGCATTTTTATAAATTTCAATCAAATCGAAAAGTTTTTACTGGGAACTCATCTACAAGGCTGTTTGGAGTCTGCTGTACCTTCTTTTATAACTATCTGGTTCCTAAAACAATTGACAGACTTGTCGGTTGTTCCGATGGTATATGACAGTGAAATTTTGCTAAGTATTGTTGAGTTGTCTGACTGGGGGTCGTTTTCGGAAACATAGTATTCTTTCCCTGGCTTATAGAAAATATGAGCATTACGCTTTTCTATAAATCTCGCTCATTTGTCGTGAAATTAAGAGCTCTATCCCGTAACTTTTTCGAAATCATTATAATAGGCTTGCCATCTTGTTAAGGACTGCACCCAGGCCAAGGCCGAAGCATTGCTAGTTAAGTCAAAGGATTTCTTGTAATAGGGATGCAGTAACATTACATTTTCAGACCATAGAACTTTTTTAAACTTCTGAAAAGCAAAACATTGTTTTTAGTTGCTAGTTGGAATCATTTTAAACTTGCTGGCCGAAACTTTTCGGGTTTCTCCCTTCAAACTGTCAGACAGGGGTCTAGCAAAAAGACTTATTTTAAAAGACCCTCATGTTATGATATTCATAACATTATTTTATTGGGTCTTTAGAGACCCAAGCATTATTATTCACGTGGTGCTCTATATCTTTCGAAAAAATTATTATGTCGCCAACGTAAACATAACATGATTTTCCTATTTGGCCTCTAAGAACATCATCTATGCCACGTTGAAAAATACTCGGAGCATTTTTTAGCCAAACGGCAATCTGTAAAACTCGAGTTTTCTATTTCCAATTTAAAAGGCTGCTTTCTCCCTATCCCTTTTCGGGATTAAAAGTCCAGGGTGGGAAAAAACCTGGTTTGCAAAGGATACTCTTCGTCAACTGTTCAAGTGCTATGCTCAAGCACGGTAGGGATAAACATTTGCTCATGCATGGTAGGGATAAACATTTGAGTATACGGGTTGATCATCTTCGGTACATTTGCAGCATTAATATTCGTATTATATGACAGTGCTTCTTCCGGTCTCGAAGACAGCCATTCGGTCTCTAAGCATTGAGCGAAATTTATTGGATATCACTTCAAAAATTCAATTGGGTCGACCTAAATTTTGACTTTAAGAGTTTTGTTCTTAAAATCTAGGATTGTATTTGTCTGCGTCATTATGTCTAGTCTTATTATGGCGTCAAAACCAGAAAGGTCTGGGAGAATGGAGTAGGGAACATCTTTATTAAAAGGTTAATAAAGCATTTATATGTGCGATATGTAGCGATTTAAATGTGAATTGTAACGGCGTTGTGTATTTTAGTTCAGAGAGTCGATCAAAAGTGTATGGTTATCTTTTTCTCTATGACGGTAGCAGGGACCTGTATCTAAAAAATTAACACGATCATAACCTGTGAGTTCGTCTTCAATATCTTCAACCGTCGCTTCAGCCTCCTGATGATAATCGTCGGCGTCTTCCCTATCTTGACCTTCCCCATGGGCTAAGTGATTAATTCTTTGTTGTTTTGGTCCTTGCAATTCCACTATTTGGTCTCTTTTGATGCCTGTTAGACTTCTGCATGAATGCATCCAAAACGACAAATGAATCACTTATTCTAAAAGTGGGTACACTATTTTTTGTACACAGTATATTTGGGTGTGAGTGAATAGGGTAGTATTGTCTGTTTTGATTGACAGTAGTCTCACTCATTCCATAGTTGTACAGCTTTTAATGAGTACAGTAAAATTGGTGTGCAGTAGTCAACGCACTGTACAATGTTTTGGTGTGCAGTTGACTTACTGTACAGTGAGTGAAACTTCATGACTGGTATATACACACATATACATATGTATAGTTCTCATGTGTATGTATTTCCAATTAAAAAATTGATTTTTTTTTTCATTTTAAATGTATTTATTATAAAATAAAAAAATTATAAATTATTTATATTTAAATTTAAACTAATTATAATAATTATTTTATGTTATTACATTATCTACATTTAAGTTATCAATATTAGAATGAAGGAACATTATTTTGTTTACCATGTCTTCAGTGGTGGCAATTTTGGACCGTTTTTCGCAAATCAAATTTTTGGCAACAGAAAATGCCCTTTCCGATGCTGCACTGCTTGCGGGAGCTGCTAGTATCTTGCAGCTAATTAATAAAAATTACTGCACTCATCTGTACAGTTGTACACAGTTGACATACAAAATGTACAGTGTTAAAAAAAAACACAAATGTAGTAATCACTATCGAAAAGTACAATCAAATACTGTTCACAATCGAACTGAGTACACTGAAAATGTTGTGCTTTCTTATTGTTACCTATAGAGTATACTGTACAGTAAAGAATGAGTGCAGTGTTTTTGAAAACACTACACTACTGTACAGATCTGTTCTGCCACAAATGAGTACATTCATGCAGAAGTCTAATGCCTGTGCATAATCAGTGTGTTGGTGAGCCTGACGTGCGTTCTGTTGCTGAAGTTGTCATGCGTTTTGATTTGGTGTTGGCTATGTATTTATTTGTTCAGATGGCCAAACATTTTGTTGCGGAGGTTTCCAAACATGTCCCTGAGTCGGAAATGGTGCTTGCCTAAGTTGATTTTTCATGCAGTTCCCACTGCTTACCTGCAGCCCTCCTCCGGTCAAAACGACGCTGCCATATAACGTACGGCTCGAATCGCGGACATAGATCCGAGATAGTTTAAGAGAAGAGTAGGAGAAAGATATCACGAGGAAGAGTGTTGCACGGTTAATATAAGCGATTTATGATTGTTAGTAGAGCAAAGTGACAAGATGTGGTAGAGACCATTGTAGTCCGAACATAATACCCTGAACGGATCATGTTGGGCATATGTCGAACTACAATGGCTGAGGAGTAGAGGACGAAAGTTTATTGTCCTTCTACTCGGAACGTTAAAGAGTGTTAGAAAATTCTGGCTGACTACATAACCATATGTAAGTAAGATTCTATAATAACATGAAACCCGGCATCGTTCTACGGTTTATCAATGATGGTAAGTTGATTAATAAAGGTCTACTATGATAAGAGGGGAGGTGAAGATTTGCATCCCAATTAAGTCACCTAAGGGCGAAAGTCAGGAAGTTCTTTGTACAGATTGTATGTGATCTCGGTGTATTCCGTGTTGAGAACTTCAGACACACGATCCATACTCAAGAATCGGACGTACCCATGATGTATATAACATTTTAGTTATGTACGGGTCATTAAATTCTTTTGACCATCTTTTAATAAAACCAAGCACACCCTTAGCTTTATTAACCATGGTAGATATATGGTCGGTAAATTTAAGTTTCAAATCTAAAAGGACACCTAGATCGTTAACCTGAGTTAATCGTTCTAAGGCGTTCCCATAGAGAAAGTACACAGCCTGGTGAGGACTAGATCGGTAAAAAGACATAAGTTTACATTTCGATCCATTCAGCTTTAGGTTATTTGCTAAACACCAATTTTGAAGTTTATCCAAATCGGATTGAAGTCTAGACTGGGCGCTAGTGAATTTATACAGAAGGCATAGTTTAACGTCATCAGCGTACATAAGTACAAGTGAATTAGTTAAGGCAAGGGGCAAGTTGTTAATAAACAGGGTAAAAAGTAAGGGTCCAAGATGGCTTCCTTGGGGCACCCCAGATGTGGCGCGGACTAAACGAGAGGTAACGTCTTTAAAGAAAAGTTCTCCCAGATAAGTAGCTCGAAATCCAGATAAGAAGGTCAGTTGGGAATCCCAAAAGACTGAGTTTACTTATAAGAAGCGAATGGTTAACAGAGTAAAATGCTTTACTGAAATCAGTGTATATGACGTCTGTTTGTAAGCCATTCCGGAAGCCATCCGTGATGAAAGATGTTAGCTCCAATAAGTTGGTAGTGGTGGAGCGGCGCTTCATGAAGCCATGCTGGCACGGAGTTATTATTGAACTACATAGGTGTTGCAAATGTGGAGTGATAAGTTTTTCAAAAAGCTTTGGAATTGCTGACAATTTAGAGATGCCTCTATAATTCGCAGCGTCGGATTTTTTCCCTTTTTTATGCAGCGGAATAATGAAGGATTCCTTCCACATAAGGGGAAAGATCGAAGTTTCCAGCGATAGATTAAAGAGTTTAACGAGCGGTTTGCATAGATCCTCGGTGCAGTTCTTCAGAACACAGCCTGGTACTCCATCAGGGCCTGGCGAATACACGGGCTTGACCTTAAGAAGATCCGATAACACACCACTTTGATCGAAAGATGGGCGAAATATAAGATTGGCTGATTTGATATCATAAGTGTAAGGCTGAGCTGAGCTGCTGCTAGGTGAATACGTAGTTTAAAAAAACTGCAAAGTGATCGGCCATTGCCTGATCAGTGTTCGCATAAGAGTTCTCAAACGTAAGCAGTGGGGGAAAAGATACATGTTTACGCTTAGTGTTTATAAAGTTATAAAACTGCTTCGGATCCTCAGTAAACTGAATCCTGCAGCGGCGAATATAACTCCTATAACATTCTGCGTTATGCACGGTGAAATTGGACCGGGCTACTAAGTATCTAGAATAACTAACTGTACAGCCAGATTATCTATGTTTATTCAAAAGTCTACTCATACTATTCTTTAAGTTGTTAAGATGCCTCGTATACCAAGGCGGATTCGTTGAAGCGGACTGATATTTCCACGGCACACAAACGTCAAAAAATGAGTTAACAGTGAAATAAAATTTAAAAAAAAAATTCTAAGTTTATATCATCGCATGCCAGAAAATCAGACCAATCAAATTCCGAAATTAACTTATTTAATTTCATAAAGTCAGCCTTAAAGAAACGAACTTTATGAGATTTAAGTGTAGACTTAAGGTCAATTAAGGAGTTGTTTTCGATTGAAACCTCAAGAGTGGGATGATATGGATCCTCAGGGTTAGAAAGGGGCAAAGATCCGGAAAGAGTAATTCCATCAGGATCAGAAACGAAACATAAGTCCAACAGCCGACCTAATGAATTTCTAACATGTTTAATTTGCACGAGTGACATGTCGAACATGCCCACAGGGAAGTCGTGGTGAGAGTTGAATTTTCAACATTTGACCACATGAGTTCTGGGATATTAAAGTCACCCAGAGCTATCAGCTGGTCACTATCAGACAGACGATCCAAAACCAAACGAATAGCGGGCAACTGTTGCCAGTATGTTGGCGGTTCGGACGAAGGTGGTATGTAAGAACAGGTAACATAAAAAGATTGATCGGACAAAGGGATTAATTCAAAGAAATTCAATGTCACCAAACTCTTGTGATTCTACCTCTTTAGAAGCGAATTTGGAGTCTACAGAAAAAAACACTCCTCCTCCCATTCCCAATCATATCTAAGAGTGGTGTACCTACTTGGAAAAACTTCGGAGCTTAAGATCTCCGGGTTTAATCAAGTTTCTGTAAATATAATAATGTGAGATGCAAAGAAAGAACTATCAGAATACAGTTTGGTAGGTTTCTCTAGTATTCTGATAGATAAGTGTTAGGGAAGACATTAGTTTTTTGAAACTGAGGAAGATGAGGTGGAAGGTTGGTCAGTGGCCGTAAAATGTGGGAGTTTTGCACCCACAGGTTTGGTTATTTTTTTCTTCACCGTACTTGGCTGATGGACGAAAAAGTTCTCTGGCGAAATATTTACAGAACAAATCGTCTTGAACATCAGCAAGGGCACACGTATTTTAAAAGTGCCTGGTGTATAAATATTTAAATTTTGTAATATCCACCACCTTTATGTCGGCTTTTGTTTTGGCTTTGATGTAAGCCAAGATATTAATCTCAGAAGTATCAGGGGCAAGCCGGGAATAAAATATACGTCTCGGTAGTGGGATCACCTGCACAGCACAGCGTCCTGAACAGCACGACAACCGTCACATCCAGAGTGGAGACCAGACCTACGTGAGAGTGCATCCGAAACTGGGACCGTGAACAACGTGTAAAACGTTTTCACAAAGCCAGCAGTGGATGGTAGGCTGGAAAGACTCCTCTTCCTATTGTCTTTTTACAAGACTTCAACGCACAGGCAAGTTTAAATTCTATGATTATTAAATAATTAATTTATTAATATTTTTTGTTTTTATACCCTTGCAAAGGGTATTATAATTTTGGTCAAAAAAGTGCAACGCAGTGAAGGAGACATCTCCGACCCTTTAAAGTATATATTCTTGATCAGGATCACCTCCTGAGTCGATATGAGCAAGTCCGTCTGTCCGTCTGTCTCTCAGTTTTAAAGCTATCGAGTTGAAACTTTGCACACACCCTTCTTTCCTTTCCTTCCTTTCCTTCCAGGCAGTATATAAGTCGGAACAGCCGGGATTGGTCAACTATATCCTATAGCTGCCATATAACTGATTGATCGGAAAGGCCATAACTTCGTTGTTTTTCAAGTCAGAAGGATGGGACTTTTTATGCATTCTAATTTGGGCAAACTTATACGATCTGCCAAATTTCGTAAGGATCGGCCGATTGTTCGGAAATGCCATAACTTGATTGTTTTTCAAGTTAGAAGGATGGGAGTCTCTCTTTCCTCTTTGGGCAAAATAATTCGATATGCCAAATTTCATAAGGATCGGCCGACTATATACGATCCGCTATATATCTAATAATATAAGATGCGTGGTGCCACCTAGCGGACTGTGACTGAACTGCAAGGGTATATCAACTTCGGCTCCACCCGAAGTTAGCTTCCTTTCTTGTTATTATTGGAACCACAAAAGATTTTATAATAACGCAGTGCGTACAAAAAAAACACGTCCGTCCACTTTAAGATAAAGAGAGTACTTATATACATACACTAATATATATATATGAAAACTGTCACCGGCGGCGCAGCTCCGCGGTCTTTAGCGATACTAACAATTGTATAAGAATTAAAAGCATTAATAAATGTGAGCTCAAACAGGAGAAGACTGGCATATCTGTCGTATTTTGTCTTTTAACTTAAACTTCTAGTGGGATAGATCTTATTAAAAACAATACTGTTTTTACACCAGTTGTTAGTAAGTAGGTTCAGTTTTTTTTTTACCTCGACCTAAAATTTGGTAAGAGTCGTGTCATCCTGCCGTAATGTTGATAGCTGCTGTTCAATTAGGTAGATCGGTTTTTTGTTGGCTTATGTAAAATTAAGACGGTTGATCATTACTTTGAAATTGAACGGTAAAGAAGCCTTATCCTTACACACAACCTCTCGATAAGATGCCTGGTCTTGGCATCTGTGCAAGTTTTCCACCTCTGGGTGGAATTTCACCTCTGCGCACTAATAACTGCTTACTGTAACTGCTTTTCAAATGATTTTGAACTGCGAGCGCATTGACAAAAGCATTTTCTTCTATCGTTTTTAACTGAGCTTCACTTATCTCCATTTCGCTTTTTCTTTTTGTTTCGGACCACTGATTATTTTCTGATGAGTTTTTTTCCTTTGCACTGTCCAACCGCCTTGCCTGATGCTCTTAATTACTTAATTGTCCACTTACTCAAACGTAACAAGTGGTCGTCCAACTGTCACTCATGTGTTCTTATCGTCAATACTTTTTGCACAGACATTGTTATAATTGTTCGTCCGCGTTACGCGGCGACTACGTTGAACTTCAGCTCGCGGGCGTAACGGTAGGTCCCGGGTTTTCAAGGGTCTGTTCGGGTTGAGTCGTTTGCTGTGGACAGACAGAGGTTGATGGGAGATACTTGATATCACTTGATGTTTGGTTGTCCTCAAGTATAGGTGGTGGTGGTGGTTGGTGAAGGTTTTGGCTGATTACTTATCGGCAGGTTCTGCTGGCGGTCCGTTTCACGGAATCAACACACGACATAGGTTAGGTATAAGTACCACGAGATGGTACTGAGACTACGGCAGATTTCATATAGGTAGGTCCTATTGGCGGTCCCTTTTAAGGGAGCATCACTCTAAATAGTTTAGTTTTATGTACCATGAGATGCTACTGAGTAACGAACCGATTCACTCTGTATTCGCAACTGACTTCATTATGGACAAGGTGATCTTTTATAAGATCAGAGAATTACATATTTTTTGGCTTAACTATGGTTAGCTGGTCAAAGTTAATAAAAGTGCATACACTAAGGTCAATAATAAAGAAAGTACGTGGTATAAGGTTAATGTTAAAGAATGTACGTGCTAGGTACTAGTTCTGGGTCTGCTGACTCTGATCGTTTGGTATTGGATTTCTGCTCAGCTCCCTTTTTTTTCTTGCTCCGGTCAGTCGGTCATCCTTATCGCTGATATTGCTGATTCTGGCGTTTCTGTTTCTGTTTCTGACGCCGTCTATTAAAGCTGGGTTATTAGGTGCCAACAATAAGCAATATGAGCATTTTAAATCATTCAATACTTACAATGCATTAAGAATTAAGATAGCAATATGTTCTAATATAAATTAAGTATATTTAAATCTTAAGTGTTAACACTTTATTTTGTGAAAAATAAGTTCTTCAAGTTAGAGAGTAGCCGCTGCTTTGCCTCTTTTTTATACCGGCGTTTGAACGCCGTTTTTAGTTTAAAGTTTTGTTGGTTTGATTTATTTAAAATTAGTTAGTTGTCATAGAGTCGAAAATCCATTTGAACGTCAATTAAAAGAAATTTTAATTTAGAGTTTGGCAATAAGTTTTATTTATTCGGTCTGCTGAGTGAGTTGAGACTTTTATTATGAGCTTGCGCGGCGATGACCGGTGAATTTGATCTCCCAAAATCAACTATGTGCAGAAATGTTCTTATCTCTAGTGCTCGATCTACTAATGGAAACAAAGTACTTCCTATCTCTACAACTCGCGTTACTACTACGGAAGTCCATTGCGGTTGGGTCTTACGACTATACTAGCTTTTTGCTTTTATTACTTTTATTTCTTGCTTTTATTTCTTGAATCTTATTCTTGAGCCGGAAATTTGGGTGCGAAGACAGTTTTTCTTTGTAGGACTCTTTTTGCTTCTGGGTTTCGTCTTTCACTGCGAGGATCCCAGATCCCAGTGGAAGTTTTCTTTGCGAACATACCAAGGTGCCCCAATGATAGTTCTCAAGATTTTTGATTGTGTGCGCTGTATGCCTATGTTGCTGCTGCTCGCGTTCCCCCACAGCTTTATTGGCTTTTGGACTGAATTGTAGGGTAGTAGCTTGTAGTACAGGCACAGTGGCGATCGTGAGTTTATGATCTAGTGGAGACTGCTGGCTTTCAGTTTTAGGTGCACCTTCTTGCATTCGATGTGCTTACACCGAGAAAAATAGCGCTACAATATTCTCGCTGTTCGAAGGCTGAGCGTATTTCGGATGTTAATCTGTTCACTTGCTCGATGGTTACGTGGTTTCTTCGGAAGCCAAATTGGTGTGCCGGGATAATGTTGTAAGCTTCCAGACGTGGTATTATGCGAGTTAGCAAGCATTTTTCAAACAATTTAGACGAACAAGACGATGACGGAGTTGTGTGGTCTTTTCTAGGCTTCGATATCATTATAATGATGGATTTCAAGATTAGCCAAGATTAATGAGACCATTAAAGGAGTTGGCTGAGGGATAGTCTCTGGCTGAATGACTGGCAGTAGGAATGAATTTGAGGCAGGGTTTGGCTGGAAGACACTTTGGAGATGTGTAGCTCGGTCTTGGACGCTGCGAGTCCAGTATCCTGAAGAGTTTCTTCGGGGTGATTGGGGTGGTCGTTTCGATTGGGGCGCTAAGATTAGGGTGGGCCCTCTACAAGGGATACCTTGTGCTTGTTGGTGAAAGATTCAGGATGTAACTCAGCTGCGCATTTTCTTCCTGTTGATGAAGAGCCCGGTCGAGTCATCGGGTTATTTCCTTAAGGCGTTGCTTTGCTGGTGGTCTGCTGTTATGGCAATCGCGACGCGTGCGCCTCTTTTCTCGCACGAGCTGTTCGATTTGCTGATTGGATTTTTGGTATTTGTTGTCTACTTCTTTTCTTTGTGTGGCGTGTGTTTGGCGTTGTAGTCTCCTGTGGCTAATTGTAAAAGTCCATAAATTGTCCTTCCGAGATTGAAAAAGAAGGAAGGCAGTTAACGGCAGCGATTGAAAGGCTTCCGTTTCTTGACTGAATTTGTATCGATGTGGCTTGCAAGAAGTTTATGGCAAACCTTTTTTGAAAATTGTTTTTAAGGCATTCTCTGATTAGTACTTTAGTTCCTCCGTAGGCTTTCCCATCTGGATGATCTGTGCTTTGGCGAAGAAGGCATCTGGCGTAGCTTTTGATGCAATGTACACATTCTATGGATTTTGGTCCCCGCAGACTACACAGACAGCCCGAAGTGTGCAGTATGAACAGGTGTGTCCATATTCGTGTGTCCAATTAGTGCATTGCACTGGACCGTTGCGTTTATGTGGCTCTTTAACTGTGATTCTCCGATGCAAAAGATATTGCAGCTTATAGATTGGGTGGACTTCGTTCTTCTTCAGCGAGCTGCTTTCTCGTTCGAGCTCGACCATGAAGAGGGGTTGTGGCTTTTTATGTTTATTTAAAATATTTATAACATTCGTCGCGGTGAAGCCCTTTTCTTTAAGGCAGTTTTTATTTTCGCGGCGGTAACATCGGATTCGATTCCCTTTACTACCACTTGTATGCCCTTGCTGCTTTTCAGCTGGTACGTGTAATAGTTTTTCTGAGCATTGTCTGTATATTTGGACACGATACGAAGGTTCAGTCTCGGTTTGTACCTCTGGTTCGTGGATGTTCCCTTTGATAAGCGGTAAACAATAAAGTAAACAATATCAATTAAATGACCACCTTTATTGGCCACGGCGAATTCTGCTCTTTTTGCCGCATTTTTCATCTCTCGAGCATATCGGTCGGTATGGCTCTCATTTCGGCACGGATGCTGTCCTTTAGCTCTTTGTGGGTTTGAGGATTACAGTCATAAATTTTGCTTATCAAATAACCCCACAGAAAGAAGTCTGGAAGTAGATTCATTAGTCATCAAAATTTGATTCCAAAATTCAGATTCAGTTTGAGCCATTCAAGCAACTGCACGACCATATTGCAAGCGACATTGATTATCCGGCGGCAAATTTTGTTCTTTTGCTCTTTTGCAAACAATTTTATATATACTCTTTATACGTTCTTTAAAATAAGTCGCAAAGTGGTTCCACTAACATTTAAATGCTGTCGATACGACTCTCCTGGACATTCACTCTCACTGCCTCAACCAAATCAGCTGAGCGTCTTGGACGTTCATGAACTGCATGTGGACGGTCTGCCACGCGCGTTGTAAAATTCTACTGTTTTGACGTTTCCAAAACATGTCTTATGAAGCTAATCGGTCGATTTTTGGGAAAAATATTTAAAGATTAAGTCGACTCATAAATGATGCCTCACCCTTTATGTCAAAATATGTAATTATTATATTATTTAATTTTGCCGCCGGGTAATTGTGTTAACTTATATTTGCCACACACTATTTGTCTAGCCGCGCACTGGTTTGATTTATATAAAATTCATGTTTAAGATTTTTAAGCTAAGAGAAATCATATAAAACAAGAAAGGAAAGCTAACTTCGGGCGGAGCCGAAGTTGATATACCCTTGCATACCCTTCCGCTAGGTGGCGCCACGCATCACTGTGGACGGAAGTCCACGAGGTGACGACCTGCATGCCTAGGCGTGCGCGAGGAAACTCTATATATAGCCGAAGAATTAAAATTTTCTGTAGGCAACCGATCTAAATGAATGATATACCAATCGAAAGGTATTGTTTCAATTAGATATCTTATATTATTAGATATATAGCGGATCGTATATAGTCGGCCGATCTTAATGAAAATTGGCAGATCAGATTGTTTTTCCCAAAATAGAATCTGTACCAAATCCCATCTTTCTAACATAAAAAACACCAAAGTTATGCCAATTCCGATCGTTGTATGACAGCTATATGATATAGTCGGCCGATCCTTATGAAATTTTGTACATAAGATGTGTTGGTCAAATATAACATGTGTGGAAAGTCCCAACCCTCTAACTTAAAAAACCATATATATATCAATTTTAGTGACGATAATATGCTATATAGGTGTACAAAATTGCATATAAAAAATATTCTTGTTCGGCACGTTACTGATTTTTTTTTTGTTATATAGCATATTATCGTCACTAAAATTGATATCAGATATTTTGGGTTTCGCATGCAGGTTCGTCACCGGTACTTTACCTCGTCAAGAGGTTTTTTTTTATATGATATCAGTTGTTTTTTTGTATACATTGATCTTCAATTATTTGAAACAGAACGCATAATATATAGAATATATATACATATATGGAAGTAACCTCTGGACAGGCGATTCACACTGTTAGCAATACATTAATTGTTAGGATAAACATCAAAACTCTTTTTTTTTAACTCTATAGATTTTGACATTCAAGAAGGTGGAATAATTAAAAACCTTTCCACGCTCCAGCTTCAGTGGCTCTGAAGTTATACGTATTTTTAATTTACACAGGTTTTGGAATTTGACTAGTTACAAAATTTTAATGAAAAATTTGCCCAAAAATGTATTTTAAATCCAAAATTGTTTCGTAGTTGTGGGAAACCAAATTATTTTAACAAATTAACAGATGAGAGGCCTATCCTTATGAGAGTTCCACTATATAATAAATTATTAAAAAACAAGAAAGGAAAGCTAACTTCAAGCGGAGCCGAAGTTGATATACCCATGCAGTTAAGCAGAAGCTTATATTATTATTATATATATCGGATTTTATATAGTTGACCGATCCTTATGAGAATTTCACCATCTACAAAATTTCTAATAAAAATATTGGAAACAGCCCCAAGCATCTTTAAAAATAGAAAGGTTGTGCCATTTCCGATCGTTCAGTTATATGGCAGGTATAGGATATAGTTGGCCGATTCTTACGAACATAGGATTAGATTGCCCAAAACGGAAACCGTAGACAGTCCCATCATTTTAGCTTCAAAAACAACAAAGTTAAGCCAATTATCCTAATAAAATTTTGCAAATCGGATAAGACTTCGCAAAATGCAATCTGTACTAAGTCCCATCCTTCTAACTTATAAAAAAAAACAAAGTTATGGCATATCCGATCAATCATATAATACACATGTATTATATCTAAAATAAATGCGCAACGATAAAAAATTAAAAAAAAAACCGGAAATTACATTTTTCCAGTTTTTCTAGTTAAACCAATTGTTGAATGTAACAATTTATTTTGAGTGTGCGATATAAAAAAATAAATATTAAAAAAGTATTGGCGGAGTTGGTTTGCCTGGTTTTTTTTTTAGCTTTTAATCCATGATTTGGCCCAAAACGGTGGTGGCTGTAATTTAAGTAAATCTGAGTTTTATTTATATGCATTATATGCTCAGTGGGGGCATATGCATATAAAGCTTTCTACTCATAAAAATGCATTCTTCTCATGAAGACTTAAGACACTGAAACACAAAGCAGAATTACATCAAAATTTGCCATCAAGTAACGAAGTTCGAGATTTGCCGAATGAAGAGCGTTGTGGTTTCTAACACGGGAGGGCCTGAGTTCTAATCCTAGTTAAGTCAATGTTTATGTTTTAAATTTTAAGCCCTTTTTTATTTGGATTTTATTATTGAAATATTTGAAAATATCTTATGTAAAAAATTTCATAAGGATGGGCCGACTATATCCTATAGCTGTCATAGAACGATCGGAATTGGCATAACTTTGGTGTTTTTTAAGTTAGAAAGATGGGACTTGGTACAGATTCCATTTTGGGCAAAATAATCTTATTGGCCAAATTTCATAGGGATCGGCCAACTATATCCAATAGCCGCCATATAACTGAACGATCGGAAATTGCACAGCTGCAAGCTTTCCTTTCTTGTTTTTCTTTGGGATTAGATATTTACAGCTTTTTCAAAAAGTTGTAGATCAATAATTGCTCATATGACAATAACAAAAATCTACAATTTTATTCAGGATTGCCAAGAAAAAAATACAGACACACAGGCTTCATTTTGAAAAAACTGTAAAAATCGAATTTCTTGAATAACTTCTAAAAGAAATGTCGGACCGGGTCGGTTGAAGTACCAATCGACGCGTATTTAGCACTAGAAGGCGAATATATAAAAATATTCTATCTGGGGACTAAAATGTGTCCAGCAGCCCCACTTTAGTGATTAAAATTTTTTTACTTTCACCCAAATTTCTCCCAAACCAAATAACTTTTGAAACAATACCTTTCGATTGGTATATCATTCATTTAGATCGGTTGCCTTCAGAAAATTTTTAATTCTTCGGCTATATATAGAGTTTCCTCGCGCACGCCTAGGCATGCAGGTCGTCACCTCGTGGACTTCCGTCAACAGTGATGGATGGCTCCATGAAGGTCATTTTTCACATTATTTAAATTGGATGCCAAAATAATTGTTTTAAAAATTAATGAAGAAAATAAATTTAAATAATTCAAGAGGCTTTTATCTCTTTTAAAAGGGGTTGTGGATGAAAATGTATTAACTTAGTTACATACATTACACATTTTCACAATTTTTTATTTTTCACAGCTCCCTTTTTTCTGTGTTTATAACTGTTATAAAGTTTGTAAAAACTTTTTCGACCACGTGGGTTTTATTTTTTCGGGGGTTAACTTCAAAATATATTTTTTATTCAGCGAACAATGAGTTTAATTCAACAGCCACAAGAGAAAAAAACTTGCTCGAGTGTTCTTAACGTGTTCTTAAGCTTGGACCGATAAGCTAGAGATCCAACAATAGGTAGATAATTAATGGGGGATGGATAAGGAACTTTAAGTAGGCTTGGTAGGGCCTAATTTTTGGCAATCTTATTAATGTTACAACAATTAATGTTACAGCATTACATTTCCCCCTCGACCAAAATCTATCTTGGGGTGGAATAACATAAGGAAGATTCATTCTTGTAGCCTACAGCGTTATTGCTTAAGATCTTTGCATGGAATTTCCTTATTGGGCAACTTTTATTACGAATCCTCTAATTCGTTATATGCGTTTCCCAATTTCCTTCGTACTCGTGCTTTAATCAAATTGGGTGTCAGCTTGGAACCAAAACGTTTTTCACAATTGGCCTGATGAAAATTGCGTCGGAAAATCTCTTGACTCACTTTGAAGGAGACTTCTCGGGTTCGCGGGACCTTTTTTGCATGGTATCCTGGGCTTTGCATCGTAAAAGGTCTACGGAGTCTTCCTTGTTAAATTGAACACTTCGATCCTTTAGCATACTTAAATCTCAAAATAGTTGATAGCTTTCACCGTTCGTGAGCTTATGTTGACTAAACGTCAATTTATACGAGCTAGTTTTAATAGCGAGGTGGAAGCTGGATCGTAGGGCACAGCTGAATAAGTTTTAGTTAACTCTAACTTGGATCTATGTAAGCCTTAATGGCTGAAAGAACTGACATATTCACTTTTTCAGACGCGTTCGGCTGCAGTGAATAAAAGGCCTTTAACTGAACTCCATTGTCAGTTACAACACATTCTGGAACTCCAAAATAATGAAAAACATCGTCTTCAAAATATCGCATAATCCTTAGAAAAGGAAGAAAACTTGGTAAAATGGCCGATAAACACAAATATCCCTATATTTCCAGATTTACTTCACGGGTAAGGTCATAAGAAGTCCACAAATTTTTTCTGAAAGAACCTCTGGGTTAGACTAGTGTTTCCCAATATGTTTCGTTGATCGGTGTTTCGTGGCCTTGAAAATACAAGTATTAACACAGGTTTAAACATCATTAACCATGTTAGAAATAATGTCGTCGAAGTCTAGGGCTTTGTTTATACCCCTTCATGGTCTTCATGAGCAGTCTTAATGGCATTGGATACGAGAGAGCGTGGAACCCAAAGCACCCAGCCATCGGCAATTGTGGTACCCTCTGCATTTTCAGAGCGTCGGGATACAAGATTGCCTTGAATCTTTAAGAGACCAACGGGCAAACCGCCAGCTTAGATCTGGCTGGGTCATTAGCTATTTTACCAAGGCATAATCTGTGATTATTACGAAATCTTCTCCTTCAACATAACTTTTAAACGACCAAAACTACGATCTTGTTTGCCTCAACGTGGTTTTAGGTAATTCTTGATTACACCTAATTTTTCAGAATCGGAACTAATAATACCATTTCCAATCACGTGTCCTAAATATGTCACCTCTTTCTGGCAGAATCTGGCTAGAATTTTTCTCGACATTAATTCTGAGATTAGCACCAGCCAGATGGCTTCCAAACGTCGTTCTAAGGTATCTGAAAGAGTCATCAAGACAGTCAAAACAAGGGACGTCCGAGTACTGAAAAAACAGTTTCGAGATTCCGGGTCGAGAGGTATTATTTAAAATGTGTCCTTTAAATCAAAACTAGAGATGAACTCGGCTTTTGGTAATCTACTAAAAAACATTGGATAAGTATCTGTTTAGTGAAATTAGTTTACCTCACACTTTCGAAAAAACTAAAAGTGGCTGTTTACTATAATTTTTAACAACGACGAAAAGAAAAACCAAGCGTTCGATTCAACGTTATAGTTCGCTATATTTTCACCAAAAGAACTTAAGCTTAGCTTATCTATTGCGGCGACGTGGGGCGAATTCGCCAGAGAGCGCAACTGAGCTTTTATTTCGCTCCCGCTCCGCCCTATGCTAACTTAGACTAGACTTCAATTTTTTCTCGACTTTTACTTATGCTACTAATCTAATCTAATTATTCTACACCGGCCCTGTTGAAGGCCTCCATCCGGCTTCAACTAAACGGCAGCCTAGCCAGTTTATAGATCGCCCTCTTGAAGATCGTTCCAGCGCTAGTGCTCACGGCGGCGACCCTGACCCTTCCGACCACGCCGGCGTGTGTTTCGATGACCCTGGCTGTAATCCACTGTTGGGGCGGCTGGTGGTCTTCTGCGACCAGGACCAGATCGCCCTTCTTGATGTCTTCCTGCTCCCGATGCCACTTCGACCGCACCTGTAGGCCCAAGACGTACTCCCGGGACCATCGCTGCCAAAACGTTTGCTTGATTGACGAGACAAGCCGCCATCGCCGCAAGCACGTTAGGCCCTGCTGGTCCGGGGTCCGCGGTGCTGGTGGGCCGATGAGCGGCCCGCATGTCAACAAGTGTCCGGGAGTCAACGCCTCGCCGTCGCTTGGGTCCTGACTGAGGGCGCACAGGGGCCGCGAATTCATCACGCTTCGATTCCAACGAGGACGATCTGCAGCTCCTCTGCGGTCAATTTCTCGTTGCCCACCGCTCGTAGGAGTAGGTGCTTTGCAGATTTGACACCTGCCTCCCATAGTCCGCCCATGTGCGGAGCCCGCACGCATCCTTTTTTTAACGCATCCTTTGAAATGCCAATAAAAAGGAGAGCACGGATTCTATCTAAGGGTAAATCTCCCATGATTTGAGTCATCAGATGAGGCTTGCATTTAAAACAGCGTATGCATGACCGTACTATCTGACTGCAGACTTCCTGCGCGTTTATTATCCAAACACGCTGTCGCAAGAGACTCACCAGTAAAAATTCGACTCGTGCAAGTATCGGACATAGCTCTGGACAAATTGAGATACTTGGGAAACTTGGCATCGTACGATATAGGAGCATTAGCTAGTCGCCCCCCGACCCAAAACAATGAAAAGGCAAGCCCAGTCTGAGAAGCTTCATGGACAAATGGATTTAGCTTCTGTAGACTTGGACTAACAACAAGGATTTTTCGAATATTTTTTATTTCCTCTTGATACTCGTGCTCTTGAACTATCTGGGCAATTTTATTAAATGCTTCTTGATATTAGACAGGTGAAGGTACACTATCAAAAGGAACTACTAATTTTTTACTTTTCTTTATGAAGCGGAACATGTAAACGAACATGTAAACAGCAGTTTCAGAATCTGACCAATATATACTGCGTTCGATCGGTACTGTTATAAGAGGCTTGATTTTACGGCAGAGGTCTGCGAGAAGGTGAGCGGCACATAACTCAAGACGAGGGAGCGTCTTTGTCTTGAGCGGCGCTACTTTGGACTTTGTATTCAACACCGAGACTTAAAAACCTTCTGTAGATTCGCAACGAATATAGACGCATCCTCCATAGGCTCTCATCGATGCGTCAAAAAAGGCATGAATTTGAATTGATGACTTCGGCTCACTCATCACAAATCTCGGTATTGCGATATCTTGTAACTGTGACAAGGCGAGCTGAATTTTGTTCCACACTGATTCCAAATGCAGTGGAATCGACTCATCCCAAACTAGCTTATTAAGCCAAAGCCCCCGCAACAGGATTTTTCCTTTAATAAGGATTGGGTTTAATAAGCCAAGCGGGTCGAATAGCTTTGATGTCACCGAAAGAATGTTCCGCTTAGTCGCCCTTTGTCCCATGACTGACTTATCAATTTCAAATTTAAACATGTCATCTGTGGGAATCCAAGCGATTCCCAATGCCTTAGTCATCTCTGAGTCCGAAAGTGTTATTGGCTTAACGGTGCTCTCGGATGCAGTAACTTTAGGCGAGTTTAAAAACCACTTACTCAATTCAAACCCAGCGTATTGAAGAACCTGAGCTACTTCAGACTATAATTATCTTTAGCTCCTCCACGCAACCAGCACCCTTTAACATGTCGTCGACGTAAAAGTCAGACCCAATAACGTAAAGTCAGACCCTTTAGCAGCTCGAGGGAATCTATTTTTCGCGGATTCACTCAACCTCTTCAATTCCTTATGGCCAGGAATGGTTGCAGTGCCATATGTAAAGGTGTTGAGCTTGCACAATTTCAAGGACTCCGATGGATATTTTCTCCACACTATCAACTGTTATCGCCTATCTGCTTCATTCACCATTACTTGGCGATACCTCTTTTTTATGTCGGCTATCAGAGCGAATTTGTTTAGCCGAAACCGAAGAAGAGTTGAGTACAGCTCTTCCTGAATTGTTGGACCCACCATCAACTGACTTGGTGGGTCCTGGAAGTCTGACTTCGAATCGACCTGAAGGCAGTAACTACTAGAATACTTTTGATAATGTTCCTCACACAACTCCTATTCTGGCGACAAAATCTTTTTAGAAGATGGAACTTCTTCCAATGACCACAATTTTTTCAAATTGTGATCTAACGATTCTAATTTTTCTTCCTGGCAATTCAGGCTAGAGACCGGTTGTTGAGGAGTTGAGGAATTCGCCATGTATTTTCCCGATACTATCCATCCAAGAAGCGTTTTTTGCAGTATGAGATGGTTCGGACCTTGCTTTATTTGGCCAATGGACAAAAGTTTGAAAAATGACTCAGCTCCAATTAACATATCTATCCGCTGAGGTTTATAAGAATATGGGTCTGCTAAGGGCAAGTTCTTTGGTAGGGTCCAATCTTTCACGTTCACTGACTGGCCAGGGTGATAGCCTGAAATGGTTTTCAAAACCCAAAAGTCGAACGGAAACTCGCTACCATTGATTCTCGACTTCACCACGGCGTGGATCTTTTTCTTTACTTGTGAATTAGATTGACCAATTTCAAGCAAGTTGATCCACGATTCATCCCTACGGATCTGTAAGCGTTGAGCAGGATCTTCAGTAATGAAGTTCATTTGTGACCCTGAGTCAAGTAATGCTCGGGCCAATATGAGCTCGCCACTTTTCGTTCGAACGCTTATGATCGACGTCGCTAACAAAGCATGTAAAGTAGAAGGGCCATCATTCGTTAACGCTGAAGGTGGATTTTCGGTTGGTGGTGGTAACGCTAAGTTATTTTCAGTCATTGTAAATCGATGCAGAAGTTTATGGTGCGATCTTGCACAGATTTGACATCGAGTTGATTTGCACTTCGCAGCGGTGTGACCTTTTCGCAGACAATTTAGACAGAGAGATGCTGACTTGACAAACTCAAACCTTTGCATTACAGCAAGGCGAGCGAACGAACTGCACTGGGCCACAAAATGGTCCGAGCGTTGCAATAACTGCAAGCTGGAGAGAAGTAAGACAACGAACTTCTATTAAGTTGCTTGCTAAGCCCAGTTTTCTCCTGTTTTGTTTTGCCAGTCTCTTCAGCAGTTAGATGCTGGTTCCTACGATTTAATACCTTTTCGAAATCGGACCACAGCGGCAATTCCTTATAATCCAGTGACTCTTCCCATTTTTTTGCTTGGTCACTGGATCCACTCTACTCAAAACTAAATGGATAATCATTGAGTTTGCAATTTTAGTATCATCTCCTATGGATAATCGTGACCCATAAATTGATGACACAGTGTCGATGAGACCCCTCAACGACGACGCAGACGGCTGGGAAATTTTCGGAAGGCTGAACAGTTAAGGAATTTGGTTCGCAAAGATGAGACATTCGTTATGATAAACTCTTTTTAGACTAGCGATAGCTTTGTCATAATTACTCTCGGTGACCTGGAATGCCTTGACAGTTCCTAAGGCTTCACCAGAGAGGCAAGAAATTAAATGATTAAATTTCTCGATAACTGGAATGTTCACATCTTTGTCAACTAATGTCTCGAAAAGACTTATGAAATGTTTGAAATCCGAATAATTTCCACTGAATTTTGGCAATGAAAAACTGTGAAGTCGAGCTCGAGTTGGGGCTGTAGAAATTGCAGTAGCTGGACGGGAGTCTTCAGCTGAATTTAAAGCATTACATAAGGACATAATCCTTGCCTTGATAGTTATTCCTAATTCTTCCAACTCGGCTCCGAAATCATCCAATTCATCTATTTGCTCGATCTGGTCTTGCAACTCATTTGCTTTAGAAATTGCCTCATCTAAAACATGAAGCCTGCACTCAAGCTCGGTTTTGTTTAGAGGAAGTGATCCATCTTCCAAACGTTCCTCCAACCGGCGAATGCTTTTAACTTTGACATTTAATCTTTTTTTAAGTCAAAAAGAGTCGTGGAATTAAGTTTTTGTTTAGTACTTTCCATTATAAAAAATTTATTTTTTCAATACAAAAACGAAAACAATGCAATTTTTAAGATTTAATATTTTATTTAAATTTTTGTTAAATAAATTTTATGAAAATATTTTTCTTGTAGTTGAATTAAATTAAATAAATTTTAATTTTGATTTCAAGAAAATGCGAAAACGAAAATAATTAATTAATCTTATTTTAAATATAATAAATAATTTATTAAATTTAACCAAAAATAAAAATGTAAATTGATTAATTAATTGATAAACGAATTATTTGATTGTCGAGGCACAGAGTATCCAAAAAAAAAATAGTTGGTCGCAAATGACACCGAAAACAATATACACAACCAAGTTATAGGGTAGCGCGTCACTTGGTGTTCTGTTTAACTATATGCGCCAAAAAGTGCATATACGTACATACAGCAGCTGATAACGTTGGGAAACGAAAACGAGAATATTATCGCTGCATCTATTTGTATGTATAACAAATGTATATGCACCTTTATTTTATCTGTAATAAATAAAATAATTTTTGGGTGCACTTTAGTATTTATTTGGAAGATTTGTATAATCGTGAACGAGGGGAACGAGGTAGGGGTGAACGATGGGGCGACAGTGATTGCAACAATTTATGTGTCTTTATTTTGTCCACAGGCTATTGTTCATATGTATTGCCAATATTTTAATAAAATTTATATATATTTTAATTATTCACTTTAGCTCTACTATTTTTAATGACGTATGCGCCAAGAATTGAAAAAAAATTGAAAATGATAAAAATGTTTCGCGCGCGAACTTTAAATTATTTTTTTTTTTTGTTTATTGTTTTTTAAATGTTTACAACACTACCGTCGCGAGCAACCTTTTATTTTAGTTTTCAATGTATATTTTGTGTCACTGTCACTTGTTGCTTTATTTATAAATTATAGTAAACCAAGTCCACCAGGCGGCGCCAAAGTGTTTACTGAAATTAGTTTACCTCACACTTTCAAAAAACCAAAAGTGGCTGTTTACTATAATTTTTAACAACGACGAAAAGAAAAACCAAGCGTTCGATTCAACATTATAGTTCGCTATATTTTCACCAAAAGAACTTAAGCCTAGCTTATCTATTGCGGCGAAGTGGGGCGATTTCGCCAGAGAGCGCAACTGAGCTTTTTTTTCGCTCCGACAAGACTTCAATTTTTTCTCGACTTTTACTTATGCTACTAATCTAATCTAATTATTCTACAGCATCCTTTACATTGAAGGAATTTTCCTACCTACTATCTACACAGAGTTTCACTTTTCCCGGTCTCTTTATTAAAACTACTAACGAGGACCAAGAGCTTTTAGGTTCTTTTATCACTCCTAGTTCGAGCATTCAATCTAGTTCTTCATGCAAAAATTTGCTGTTGCCGGTGACACGTCATAATTGGCGCTGCTTTATTGGTTTAGCTTCACCGACATCGATCGAGTTTAGAAAATGATGGGAACAAATGCATAACCTCCTGTAATGAATTCGGTTGATCCTTAGAGAGTTATTTCCTTGTTGGAACGCTAATGGATCCAAAATTAAGATTTTTGGTTAAAATATGTAGAAATAGCAAAACAAAAGCGGTCCAAAAGTCGATTCCCAGATATAAATCTTCGGCTAAGGATGGGGCCAAATAAAACGAGAGATGTTTTGTCCCACTTTTATCAGTAATGTCGGTGATAACAACAGCCGTTCATTATGGTATCAATTTTTTAGCCGTTGCCAGGCATCCTTGTAACTGCCCTGTCCGCAAATTGATGTTGGGATTAGGTTTTTGGCTTCACCTATTACATGATTCTCCAGATGTCAATTTTACCACGCCGCTATTGTCTTGATTGTGGGTGAATTCAGTGAAGATTTTGTAGAATCAGAGCCATTGCCGATAATCTCCGTCAAATTTTTGGATGTCGGCTGGTGGTATTACAAACGACGATGCGGTAGTGGGTTTTTGCGTTAATACTGAATTCGAATGTGGTACTTCGCTCAGAAATGATAAATATTCCGCTCGTCCAACTTGAAAATAATTTTTGGGTGCACTTTAGTATTTATTTGGAAGATTTGTATAATCGTGAACGAGGGGAACGAGGTAGGGGTGAACGATGGGGCGACAGTGATTGCAACAATTTATGTGTCTTTATTTTGTCCACAGGCTATTGTTCATATGTATTGCCAATATTTTAATAAAATTTATATATATTTTAATTATTCACTTTAGCTCTACTATTTTTAATGACGTATGCGCCAAGAATTGAAAAAAAATTGAAAATGATAAAAATGTTTCGCGCGCGAACTTTAAATTATTTTTTTTTTTTGTTTATTGTTTTTTAAATGTTTACAACACTACCGTCGCGAGCAACCTTTTATTTTAGTTTTCAATGTATATTTTGTGTCACTGTCACTTGTTGCTTTATTTATAAATTATAGTAAACCAAGTCCACCAGGCGGCGCCAAAGTGTTTACTGAAATTAGTTTACCTCACACTTTCAAAAAACCAAAAGTGGCTGTTTACTATAATTTTTAACAACGACGAAAAGAAAAACCAAGCGTTCGATTCAACATTATATATGGTATCAATTTTTTAGCCGTTGCCAGGCATCCTTGTAACTGCCCTGTCCGCAAATTGATGTTGGGATTAGGTTTTTGGCTTCACCTATTACATGATTCTCCAGATGTCAATTTTACCACGCCGCTATTGTCTTGATTGTGGGTGAATTCAGTGAAGATTTTGTAGAATCAGAGCCATTGCCGATAATCTCCGTCAAATTTTTGGATGTCGGCTGGTGGTATTACAAACGACGATGCGGTAGTGGGTTTTTGCGTTAATACTGAATTCGAATGTGGTACTTCGCTCAGAAATGATAAATATTCCGCTCGTCCAACTTGAAATATATCATCGGTGAGTCCATAATTTTTTTTCAGGTCTATAAGGTCATGGTGCCCCGTGACGATTTCCTTTCCATATTTCATTTTGGAGGCTCAAGCGATGATTTTGAAATGTAGATCTTCGGTGGTCCATCCTCCGAAATATTATATAGCTCCGACTGGAGCTATAATCAACAGCTGGATCATATCAAAATGCAAGACGATTGTTTTGCTGATTTCGATCTATTGTTATCTGTGCTTGGAACCGAACGCGACTGTCGTGCTCGCAATCAATGATCCTCAAGCCTGACTGCACACCTTTCTGCTGGTTCCATTGTCGCCTTTGTCTCAACCGATCCGTCTCTCGCACCAGTTCCTGCTGTTGCTCAGTCCTATTAGAAACCTTCCTTCTCATTGTTACTGCGTTGCGAGTACGGCGACACAAATTCCATTTTTTGGGAGGCATTATTTTGTTTGTGACTGAAACTTCAGAACAAAAACTTTCAATAATATTTTTCAATATGAAAAGCATACTGCGGTCGGTGCATAGAGAATTGTTATAAAAACAATTTTATACTCTTTAACATGTATAAAACGGACCCAAGCATCTTGCAGCCAAGCAACCAAGCAGTTGTGCCATTTGCGATCGTTCAGTTACATGACATCTATAGAATATAGTCGGTCGATCAATATGAAATCTATATCTGACTATCCATATCGGACAGGGCGCGCACAGTGCTGAGCAGGGGGGGATTGGCAGCGCCAGGTGATAAAACCTCCCCCTCTTAAATTCTGCGTCTCGCAGATAAATTGGCAGAATGGTGAGTTGTTGTCGACGTCTTCTTTGGATTTTCTTGGTTCTCGACTATAACCCTCGTGGTTGGTATTCCTTTGGATTCCCCATCAACTTCCTCCGGATGATAAACAGTATCGAGAAGACTACCATTGTTAATAAAGCCTCCAAGACAAAAGAAAATGTTACGCCTCGTGAAACGCCAGACATCAACTGTAAATTTTGGGCGTTGACGTCATCAACGTATCCAAGCGAAGGTCGATAACCGGTTACTGTTATGTTTGTATATGGCTTGCAGTATAGGCGGTGAATTTCTTGTCGCGGACTGTGATGGTTTCGTTGTTAAACTGGACAATGAATGTTCCTTACAGTTGGTAGTCTCTTTCGGATATTGTTATTGAGCCATTGTAGTTGGAGACGAATAGTGTCCCATTCTTGACCAACTGGACGACCTCTTCATTACTCCGAAGGTATGAGCAGGATGCATAGCCACCCTTCAGGAGCCGAGGGATGCATGAGTTTTCCTCTAGTCTTGTAAAATCCCTTTCTGGGCAGACTGTGGTGTTGCCAATGGAGGAACAGCTGCCCACTACTGCACTTCGTTTAGTGCGAGCTTCTGGTGTTCGAGCACTATTTGCTTCCTGCATGATACCGTTGGATACAGATGTACGAGTTCATATCTCTTATTAGATACCTTGGGCAGAGCTAAAATGTACTGTAGTGCCGTGCCGTTAGAAAGTACTGTTGGCCGGGAAAATTCTACTGCCTCCACAGCATTTTAATACGGGAGGTCGTTGACCTCACCGAGTATCATTTCGATTTCCTTGTGATACAAGAAGTTTGTATTTGCCACTCCAGTTTTGGCAAGTTGATATGCCCTTGTGACTTCCGCTACTTGGTCAGCCAGGATGATTGACTTGTGTAGTGTTGCCGTGACCGCTTGAAGGTCGCCGTCTATTGCATTGACTCTCGCTGCCACATTGTTCAATTGTTGAATTGATTCATGGCTGGCGACGAAGAGTCGAGCGTTGATCCGGATTTGTTTGTCACTTTTCTCGGCGATCATCCTTTCTGACTTGAGTATCGCCTTAAGGTCCTCCGCGTCTGGTAATTCTGCCATCCACTTCCAGGCTGAACCCAGCCAGTTTATTGCCCGAACTCCGCGCGATGGTGACCTCAGTACTCTATTTATCCCCTCCGCTGCTGGCTCCAGGTGGTGCCTTGTTATTGCGCTCACGCAGTGATCCGTCAGGTTTGCCGCCTTGTGTCGTCTATTAGTTGCATCATCCTTGAAAAGTTGATGACGTGTACTAATTTAAATACTCCATTGATCCGCCATACTGCTCCTTGCTGCAGGGGAACGACGGGCGCTTCGTACTTAAATATGTGCGCGGCTGATGTAAGACCGATGAGTGTGAGACTTGTAGAGCATCGTGATCGAGAAGAAAAGAATGACTTGTGTATATACTATTCGTGCTTATATTATTTGGGTTTTATGCTTTAATATTTTTTGTGTGTGTTAAACAAAGGGTTGGTTTTAATGTGAGTGTTAAATGGATTGGTTCATAAAGCGCTTTTTTTATTCTTTTTCCTTACCTAGTTTTACCTAGTACCGTTACCTCGCGATTCTTTTGGACCTCCTCTAGTCTAAAACGATGTCCCCCGACTCGTACTGTTTAGGTTCCGTCCTATTTTTATTTTGTCCTTTTTTTATTCTTTTTCCTTACCTAGTTTTACCTAGTACCGTTACCTCGCGATTCTCTTGGACCTCCTCTAGTCTAAAACGATGTCCCCCGACTCGTACTGTTTAGGTTCCGTCCTATTTTTATTTTGTCCTATATTGGCCATCAGGCCTCTAACATCTTCAAGCGTTTCCTTTTTGAAGCTCGATAATCCGGGATAATTGATGCGTGATACGCGGTTTAAAAATAAGTCGACGGGTTTTTTCTTTGTCACTGAATGGACAGAGTTGTCTACAGTGATCAGTGCTAACTGTGCGCTCGTGAAATTAGGCTATTCGCATTTCAAACACCGGTAAATTTCTCTGAACGTTGAATGGAATCTTTCCACCTGGCCGTTGACTTCACTCTTTTGTGTAGGAGTAAAATATAGCTCGATCTTCAATGTCCGGAGGTAGTTTGATACCGTTGGGCAAAGGAGACCTCTTTCGTTGTCAGACACTATCATTCTAGGCACCGTAAAGTAATGTAGGGCCTCTAACAGTGTTTCACGAAGGTGGATTGACGCCTTGGGTTGTAGGGAAAAGAGTTTGGCGAATTTAGTAAATTTGTCGATACAACTTAGATAAACCCGTTTTTCAAAGGTGAATACATCAATACATCATGCAATATATATAGAGGGTTTCAGATATTTTCCGAGTATACCTATTAGATCGGACATTGTCTCGTTGTTAAGTGGAATTAAATGACGGACGTAACCATCGTGCGGGTGCTCACATGAGTACTCAGTTTGGTTTTCGTCGAAAACCAGTTGATTCTTAAACGCATTGATCAGCGCTTCCACATGTGGTATCAGTTGGGAAGCATCCTCAAGCGCGCTGTGAACAGTGGCTATAGAGTCAGCTTCAGAAGCAGTGCACGTAGTTGATCCGAGGGGATTAACTTACGTCGTGATAGGTAAAAGAGCGTCAGCGATGACGTTGGATCTTCAATTCTTCAATTCGCGATTTCCATCGCTTGAGCTTCGCATTGAAGTTGCGATTGCCCAACGCGAACGTAAGTGGTTGGTGATCAGTGTATACTTTAATTGACCCTGCGCCATAGAGATAAGATCTAAGGGTATACAATGCCCATACTATCGCGAGTTTTTTTTTTCTTTGGTAGCGTAGTTCTTTGTCAGTGAGCGAGAAATTTACGCTATTGGTCGATCCTTGCCCTGCTCGTCTTGGGATAGAACAGCACCTATGGCATAGTCTGACGCGTCAGTGGTCAGATGGAATGGTTTATTAAAATCGGGAAAAGCTAGGACTTTAGAGGAGGCAAGAATCGCCTTGAGCGATACAGGCCTCATTAAAGGCCTGTAGAGCCACGTCATCTAGTTCGATCGGGACCTTTTTAGATTGTGACTATTTAATTTTGGCGAACTCCCCTCTTGTCAAATTCGTCAGTGGCTTTGCAACTTTCGCATAGTCCTGAACGAATTTCCTATAATATGAGGTCATTCCAAGAAAACTTTTCAGGTCTTTCATGTTAGTAGGGGGGCTCATATTACTTTTTGCTTTCACCTTGTCGGCGTTTACTTTAATGCCGTCCTGCGTGACAATGTAGCCTAAGAACTCGACTTGTGTGGAGATGTTCTCTTTAAACATCGTCAATCATCCGCTGGAAGATTGCCGGGCCGTTTTTTAGGTCAAATGGGAGACGAAGGAATTCGTATTTCCCATTGAGGGTGGGGAAAGCAGTTTTAGGAATGTCTTTTTCCTTCATGTGGATTTTATGGAAGCCAGACGTTAGATCAATCGTTATGAAATATTTGGCTTTCTAAAGGCTAGCCAGAGTAGAGTTTATATTTATATCTGGTATGGGATATGTATCGGATATCGTAACCGCATTTAGGCGTTTGAGGTCAATGACCATGCGATACTGTTTTTCACCATTTGGTTTCGGTTTTTTTGGGACAATCTAAAGCGAAGAGTTATATGGGCTGACAAGGTGGTAATCGAGTTATTACCGATGGGCTCAAAGAATCGTCCTACTAAGCAACGCGTGACTTTAACATTGCCAGCAGCAGATTAAACGTAAATGGAAGTAGGTAATGGGGTGGAACCGGCGGAGTGTTTTTGGCTAATTAAGTTCTTACTCGCGCCGGTGTCGATAAGAAACCTTAACTTGTTGCCATTATTCGTGTTAGCGTGATGCGCTTGTTGGGTAACTGGGTTGAAGAAATGGGGTGAACCCCTTCTCGTATCCCATACGTACATTTCCCCTGACCGATACGTTTTGCAGCTCTAAGCAAAACGAATATGCCTCAGGCAAATTTTTTGGGACCCGGATAATCAGTAACTTAGAGGCATCGCCGTTGAACCCCCTTACAAAAACATCCAATGCCTGGTCTCTATACATTTCAATTAGGGCACTGGCCACGTTAGGGGCATGATGTGATTGCTTTAGTTTATTCAGAATCAAGGAAAAGTGATTATTGGACTCGTTATAAAATTGTTCCAGTGTTTTATTTGTTTGTGTAACTTGGTTTAGTTGGTATTTAGGGTTCGAATGTCTCGCTTGTCGGCTTAGTGCAGGGATAATCATATTCTACATGATAAGAGCAAAGTGCCAAATCGGCGTCACCTCTTATTTTTTGCCGAATGTAAAGGATGATGGACCTATACAAAGGCTTGCCTATAACGATCGCCATCCAACAAAAGAAATCGTTAAGAATGGCTTGCCCTGTTAACCCATGGTAGATATTTCCCGGCCTTCCCCTCAAAAGTCTGGAGTTCCTTCACACAATCTGGCAGAGTAGATGTTTCTTTAAGCTCTTATCCAGTGCGCGGACGCCAAAGGAACGGGTTGGGTTACCGTAGGGTTACGATTTTCATAATCCTGTTCTAGCGTAGCTACCCTCGCCCCGACTTTCTTAATATCCTATCTAACTCCCATTTTCTGGTCTAAGAGGTCATAGCTTTCGTCGAATTTTTGTAAGGTGGATTTGATTTCTTCCATTTTAAGAGGGGAGAGGGAAAAAAAATTATATTCGGAAACTTATGGAATCTGCATCAGGGGGCCGCAAGAGAATGACGTGTGAAAATGTATAAAAATAAGGTAATTCAATTCTTTCAGTATTTGTAATTCAGTATTTGTAATTTTAATTATTATGGTTAAAACAAAAATAATTTATAATTTTAGTTAATTTTTTTCCTTTCCCTTTTTATACCCTTGCAGAGGGTATTATATGTTAATTTTAGTCAAAAGTGTGCAACGCAGTGAAGGAGACATCTCCGACCCTATAAAGTATATATATTCTTAATCAGGATCACCACCTGAGTCGATATCCGTCCGTCTGTCTGTCGGTTTCTACGCAAACTATTCTCTCAGTTTTAGAGCTATCGAGTTGAAACTTTGCACACATCCTTCTTTTTCTTGCAGGTCGTACATAAGTCTGAACGGCCAGGATCGGTCGACTATATCCTATAGCTGTCATATAACTGATTGATCGGAAATGCCATAACTTTGATGTTTTTTATGTTAGAGGGTTGGGACTTTCCACACATTTTATATTTGACCAAAATATCTTATGTACAAAATTTCATAAGGATCGACAGAATATATCTTAAAGCTGTTGTGACCTCCGGCCTAGCTGTAGCTAAGTTTTTTTTTGGGCTGCCTTAATCGACCAATCCAGCTACTGCATAATGTACTAGATACTTGCAACGGGACTCTTATTAATTTTTAGCTCTTTCGGGAGATGGGGTGGGTTTTGCTAATACCAGTACATTTGATCACGTTAAGAATAATTAAAGTGTCCCTACGGAAACTAAATGTCCACTCGGTCGTGGAGAACGCACAAAAACAAACCAGAAAACTTGGAGGTCATTGCCCCTGATAAGATAAGCTTAGGGATTGCATAATAGCAGAAGAGACAAAAATAACAACAGAGCAACAGAAAAAAAAATGTGCCGACAATGATGTTAAAATTCGGACACGGTTTCGCTACCCCCCCTACCTTAGTCTTAAGAAAATTGTTGTTAAGACCCCAATTACCATTTCTACTCACATTTCCAAGGTCACGGAAATAAGAACTTAGTCACTCATACTTCCATTTTTGAAGTAATATATATTCACAAAATATAGCTTACTCTAGGGTCTTACACAATAAAAAAGAGGTAATTTCCTGTTCATTTCAAGTATGATCTTAGAATTTATGTAAATTAACATTATTAGCTAAAACTCTTCTTATATATATAATTGAATAATAAGGCGGACTTCACTCATTCTTTGAACTTTAAAATTGACAACAAATTTCCAGATGCTAAATTACTCTATTCGATTTCGAATGCACTTTAAGGTTTAGGCTAGCAAAAAAAGAAAGCAAATGACGAAAGCAAAACAAAGCACCTGCTGTCTGCACGCTTATCTGCTTGGCAGAGCTTATTAGTGGTTATTTATATGGGCATGGCAGAATAGAATAATTGCCAGATTGATAGATAATTTGTTTTTATACATATTTTTTTTTTTAAATCTTACAAATTTGTTCTTAGAATTTTAACCTCCTCCCCATTTTGATCTTTTAAAAATTTCACTTTTAGGTAGTTAGTTATATTTTGTGTTTTATATTTTTTTTTGTGCACTCACCCCATTTGATGGTCCTTGATGAAGGCCTTCACGTTGGAATCTTGTAGAGGTTGGGCTGATTAGTTGAGAGGTTGAATTTCTTACATATATCTTACAACTACGTTATTCCTATTTTTTTGCATGCCTTTCCTTATTTAAAATTTCCTTTCAATCCCTTTTTTTTTCAATTTCTAGTTCAATATAAATTCGTAAAATTTTCGAATTTTTTTGTTTGTGAACAACAACAGAAATGTATTAAACGATTGGAAGGCGACTCTCGGTCGCTATTTTACACTTTGATATCGTTTTATAATTATAGATGATATCCAAAAATGCTCCTATCCTGCGTATCAATTATTGATTTGCGGATAAATGGAGACGGGATGGACTCAGTGGGTGTTTTTTTTTTATTTTCGTTAGGGTTACTCATCCTGATCCATAAAAATTATGTGTAATGATCCAGGTATGGAATCCATGTGGTGCGGGTGGGACTCTCATGGATTCTCGGCCATAGAAGACGCCTTATGGAAACAAGGTTGGGATGAGAATTCGGCTGGCGAGCTTGAAAATCATTATCTGATCCCAGGCTAGGTTTTTTTTGCGATTTTAATGATGTATTTGCTTTACTTCTTTGCCCAATGATGTGTTGAGATTTTACAGATTTTATTTTTTTGTGATCAATTTGCACGTGCTTCATCCACTTGTTTTATATATATGTTGTAGCTGGTACTAAGGTGTGAGTCTGCTAAGCTTGACAGCTCAAAAAAGAAAAAGACTTATGCAGTCACCTAATAAGCTTAATGGGGGGCTAATGTCAAGGTAAGTACGAACACCTAGTATGCAAATTAGAAATGAATAAAACAAAAAAATGTCTACCCCCTATCGATAAAAGTGGAGAGTTTCGTTAAGATTAGACGTTATTCTAATCTAATTTTTTGAAACTCGAATGGGCAGCACAGGTGACCATTACAACCACAGATAATCTGTCGAGTAATCCGGAGACATGATTAGCTGGAAAAAGCATTTTATATCTTTAGCATGATAAGTTCGAAGTTCTTTTCTACTCAGGGTTTCTAGTAAATAATAAGCGTTTCCCAATTTTTTCTTCACTCTGCATTTCGAAAACAACGGGCCTAACTTTTTATTGTAGTTCTGACTAAAGTTACTTAACTGGAAATTTCGTTTGAAAACTTCTTGACCTTCTTTGAATAAAATAATATTACTCCTCAAGTTGTACTGTTTTGCATTCTCTTCATAGGCTTTTCGACTCTGTTTTTACTTTTTGGCGTAACAAAAATAACTTTTCGTGCCGATCAATTGTAGGGGATTCTTCGAGAAGTGATAATTTCTTTAATAATCGGTAATCCTCAGCGTGATTAACTCGTTCAGCTGCATTGCTTTGCGGAGAATAGAGGGCGGTAGAAATGTGTCGAATTCCAAACTTAGTTAACGTCGCTTCAAATTCTTTTGCTTTGAATTGTGAGCCGTTGTCACTAACAATAGACTCTGGAACTCCAAACTCACAAAAAATTCGATCTTCTAAAAAGTTGTTAATACTTCCGGTCGTAGCTTTCTTTAACGGACACAGCCAGTGATATCTACTCAAATGGTCAAGCACTATAAATAATCCAGTATAGCCTCTTTTACTACGGGGATATGGGCCGAGAATATCAATATATAATCTTTGAAAAGGACGTATGGAAATACTTTGTTCTCCCATTGGCGGTCTTAATATTTGATTAGGGCTTTTTGTTTGTTTACAAACATCACAGTTCCGAATGTAATCTCTAACTTTTTTGGATAAACCTGGCCAAAAAAATTGCGACGCAAGCGTTCTACATACACTATTATGAGCCTGCCTAATAACCTTGGCTCTTAATTGTTCTGGAACCCATAGTTTCCAACTATCGGCTTCTTGATCTGGATTACCAGTCGCATGTTCCGTCCGGATATACAAAAATTTGTCGTGTACCCGTAAATCTGGAAGTTTACTTAGATTCTGCTCAACTTTCAATCGAAGCTCGAGGTAATCTGACTGCATAAAGGCTGGTGAGTCTAAGTAAATTTCGGGTCCTATCACCTCTAAACTGTCGATGGATTCCTCACACATTCGAGATAAAGCATCTGGAACGATATGATCTTTCCCTTTACGATGAGAAATGATAAATTTAAATCCCTGCATTCTTTCGAACCATCGTGCTACTCTTCCTGTGGCACTTTTTCGTTGTTTTATAAGCCATGTTAGACTAGAATGATCGGTCCCAACTTCGAATGGTTGCATCTCTAAATAACCACTAGATATTCCCGTTCTGTTACACTATAATTCCTTTGAGCCTTAGACAACTTTTTTGACATGTATGCGATCGGTCTTTCTTCTCCTTCGTCGGAAAGTTGCACTAACACGGACCCAATGCCGAAGTCACTGGCGTTACAATGAAGAAAGAACTTTATTGTAAAGTCGGCATTTTGCAAAACGGGTGCGGAAGTAAGTTTGAATTTCAATTTATCCATAGCTTCCTGTGCGTCAGTCGTCCAGGTGAACTTTCTACTTTTTCCTAACAGTTCTGTCATAGGAAATGCTAACTCTGCGAAGTTCGCAATAAACCTGCAGTACCAATTACAAATACCTAGGAAACCTCTTAATTGTTTCATGTTGCGACGAGCAGGCCAATTTAGAATACAGGATACCTTTTCCGGATCCGTAGCTATTCCTCCATTTCCAATTATGTAACCCAAGTAGTTAACTTTTGTTACACAAAAATGGCTTTTCTTAACATTTAACGTTAAGTTTGCTTTGCGAAATTGCTGAGCAATTCGTATGAGGACTGCTAAATGGGATTTAAAATCATCGGTAACAATACACAAATCATCTAAATATCCAAAAACACAGTATCGTAGATCTGGTGGAATAAGATCATCCATCAGACGACACATGGTTGACGGTGCGTTACACAGACCAAATGGCATTACTTCGAATTGAAATAATCCTCGACGCTGTTAAGGGTTTAGCTTCCTTGGTCAGTTCAATTTGCCAATAGGCATCTTTTAGGTCCAGTTTACTAACTTTTAGATAGTGCAATCACTTTAAGTTCTAGCATACGATCAATTTCGGTATATAAGACTTTCTCCACAGCTGGACTAATAGGATAATGTCTCTGTTGATCTATGTGATGTTTAAATAAGGACGATCGCCCCAAACCTTGTTTTTCGAAGTTGGGAAACATTTCTTTCACTGCTTCCAATTGGTGAAGTTCCATTTTAGTCAAAGGATATTGATCCGGTATAGGGGCACTATCTGCTGGTTCAAAGGATCCCACTATTCTGGGTGCTAACTGAAACGTTCGCCTGAAATCAATACCAAGAATAAGACGCTGCGAAATTGTCGGTATAACATAGAGTTCTACCTCCTTTTCTTCTCCTTTATATCTCATTGCTACTTTTAATATGCCTGACACTTGGTGTGGTTTAGCATCCGCCGTTTTTACCTTGGATACTATTGATTTATATCCACCTACACCACTAAAGTCTTGTTTTGCTAACTCAGCTCCAATACAATAATTATTTGCTCCGGTGACAAGTAACCCCCATTCTGAAAATTCTAAAAATTCTACACTAGCATAACTTCGTTTATCCGCATTATTTTGAAATATATTAGATATTAATCTGTGTTGTTTCTTACAAAGGTTCTTATAATATTTCTTTATACGAATCGAATTTTTTTTTCGAGGGATTACACAGTGTTACAAAAATGACAAAAGTGAATGAACTTTTGAAGTGACATAGTAGGAATTGTTCATTGGGTCGAGTATATCACAAAACAATTTTTGAAATATTTCTAACACCCTCAAAATCTTGATTTCTGGTTAAAAAACCGTTTTTCGGGACTTGTTTGCGCTTAAAAATTCCTGAACGCGTTTTTTTCAACCGATTTCAAAATGTTTGGTGTTTTTTAATAGTGAAATGTTGTAGCTTTTGAAAAAAAAATATATCTTCGATTTTGTTAAACAAAAAGAACAAAAATTTTACATCTGAAACTGAAGTTTTCGACTTTTGTTCGTGTTTTTCGGATTTTTATGCCAGTTTTTCGGTACAACTTACAAAAATTCTGTCATTTTTGCCACATATCAATGTTGTCTCATTAATTCTGAATAAAATGAGACAAATTTCATCAAAAAATAATTTTGAAACTCGAATGGGCAGCACAGGTGACCATTACAACCACAGATAATCTGTCGAGTAATCCGGAGACATGATTAGCTGGAATAAGCATTTTATATCTTTAGCATGATAAGTTCGAAGTTCTTTTCTACTCAGGGTTTCTAGTAAATAATAAGCGTTTCCCAATTTTTTCTTCACTCTGCATTTCGAAAACAACGGGCCTAACTTTTTATTGTAGTTCTGACTAAAGTTACTTAACTGGAAATTTCGTTTGAAAACTTCTTGACCTTCTTTGAATAAAATAATATTACTCCTCAAGTTGTACTGTTTTGCATTCTCTTCATAGGCTTTTCGACTCTGTTTTTACTTTTTGGCGTAACAAAAATAACTTTTCGTGCCGATCAATTGTAGGGGATTCTTCGAGAAGTGATAATTTCTTTAATAATCGGTAATCCTCAGCGTGATTAACTCGTTCAGCTGCATTGCTTTGCGGAGAATAGAGGGCGGTAGAAATGTGTCGAATTCCAAACTTAGTTAACGTCGCTTCAAATTCTTTTGCTTTGAATTGTGAGCCGTTGTCACTAACAATAGACTCTGGAACTCCAAACTCACAAAAAATTCGATCTTCTAAAAAGTTGTTAATACTTCCGGTCGTAGCTTTCTTTAACGGACACAGCCAGTGATATCTACTCAAATGGTCAAGCACTATAAATAATCCAGTATAGCCTCTTTTACTACGGGGATATGGGCCGATAATATCAATATATAATCTTTGAAAAGGACGTATGGAAATACTTTGTTCTCCCATTGGCGGTCTTAATATTTGATTAGGGCTTTTTGTTTGTTTACAAACATCACAGTTCCGAATGTAATCTCTAACTTTTTTGGATAAACCTGGCCAAAAAAATTGCGACGCAAGCGTTCTACATACACTATTATGAGCCTGCCTAATAACCTTGGCTCTTAATTGTTCTGGAACCCATAGTTTCCAACTATCGGCTTCTTGATCTGGATTACCAGTCGCATGTTCCGTCCGGATATACAAAAATTTGTCGTGTACCCGTAAATCTGGAAGTTTACTTAGATTCTGCTCAACTTTCAATCGAAGCTCGAGGTAATCTGACTGCATAAAGGCTGGTGAGTCTAAGTAAATTTCGGGTCCTATCACCTCTAAACTGTCGATGGATTCCTCACACATTCGAGATAAAGCATCTGGAACGATATGATCTTTCCCTTTACGATGAGAAATGATAAATTTAAATCCCTGCATTCTTTCGAACCATCGTGCTACTCTTCCTGTGGCACTTTTTCGTTGTTTTATAAGCCATGTTAGACTAGAATGATCGGTCCCAACTTCGAATGGTTGCATCTCTAAATAACCACTAGATATTCCCGTTCTGTTACACTATAATTCCTTTGAGCCTTAGACAACTTTTTTGACATGTATGCGATCGGTCTTTCTTCTCCTTCGTCGGAAAGTTGCACTAACACGGACCCAATGCCGAAGTCACTGGCGTTACAATGAAGAAAGAACTTTATTGTAAAGTCGGCATTTTGCAAAACGGGTGCGGAAGTAAGTTTGAATTTCAATTTATCCATAGCTTCCTGTGCGTCAGTCGTCCAGGTGAACTTTCTAATTTTTCCTAACAGTTCTGTCATAGGAAATGCTAACTCTGCGAAGTTCGCAATAAACCTGCAGTACCAATTACAAATACCTAGGAAACCTCTTAATTGTTTCATGTTGCGACGAGCAGGCCAATTTAGAATACAGGATACCTTTTCCGGATCCGTAGCTATTCCTCCATTTCCAATTATGTAACCCAAGTAGTTAACTTTTGTTACACAAAAATGGCTTTTCTTAACATTTAACGTTAAGTTTGCTTTGCGAAATTGCTGAGCAATTCGTATGAGGACTGCTAAATGGGATTTAAAATCATCGGTAACAATACACAAATCATCTAAATATCCAAAAACACAGTATCGTAGATCTGGTGGAATAAGATCATCCATCAGACGACACATGGTTGACGGTGCGTTACACAGACCAAATGGCATTACTTCGAATTGAAATAATCCTCGACGCTGTTAAGGGTTTAGCTTCCTTGGTCAGTTCAATTTGCCAATAGGCATCTTTTAGGTCCAGTTTACTAACTTTTAGATAGTGCAATCACTTTAAGTTCTAGCATACGATCAATTTCGGTATATAAGACTTTCTCCACAGCTGGACTAATAGGATAATGTCTCTTTTGATCTATGTGATGTTTAAATAAGGACGATCGCCCCAAACCTTGTTTTTCGAAGTTGGGAAACATTTCTTTCACTGCTTCCAATTGGTGAAGTTCCATTTTAGTCAAAGGATATTGATCCGGTATAGGGGCACTATCTGCTGGTTCAAAGGATTCCACTATTCTGGGTGCTAACTGAAACGTTCGCCTGAAATCAATACCAAGAATAAGACGCTGCGAAATTGTCGGTATAACATAGAGTTCTACCTCCTTTTCTTCTCCTTTATATCTCATTGCTACTTTTAATATGCCTGACACTTGGTGTGGTTTAGCATCCGCCGTTTTTACCTTGGATACTATTGATTTATATCCACCTACACCACTAAAATCTTGTTTTGCTAACTCAGCTCCAATACAATAATTATTTGCTCCGGTGACAAGTAACCCCCATTCTGAAAATTCTAAAAATTCTACACTAGCATAACTTCGTTTATCCGCATTATTTTGAAATATATTAGATATTAATCTGTGTTGTTTCTTACAAAGGTTCTTATAATATTTCTTTATACGAATCGAATTTTTTTTTCGAGGGATTACACAGTGTTACAAAAATGACAAAAGTGAATGAACTTTTGAAGTGACATAGTAGGAATTGTTCATTGGGTCGAGTATATCACAAAACAATTTTTGAAATATTTCTAACACCCTCAAAATCTTGATTTCTGGTTAAAAAACCGTTTTTCGGGACTTGTTTGCGCTTAAAAATTCCTGAACGCGTTTTTTTCAACCGATTTCAAAATGTTTGGTGTTTTTTAATAGTGAAATGTTGTAGCTTTTGAAAAAAAATATATCTTCGATTTTGTTAAACAAAAAGAACAAAAATTTTACATCTGAAACTGAAGTTTTCGACTTTTGTTCGTGTTTTTCGGATTTTTATGCCAGTTTTTCGGTACAACTTACAAAAATTCTGTCATTTTTGCCACATACCAATGTTGTCTCATTAATTCTGAATAAAATGAGACAAATTTCATCAAAAAATAATTTTGAAACTCGAATGGGCAGCACAGGTGACCATTACAACCACAGATAATCTGTCGAGTAATCCGGAGACATGATTAGCTGGAATAAGCATTTTATATCTTTAGCATGATAAGTTCGAAGTTCTTTTCTACTCAGGGTTTCTAGTAAATAATAAGCGTTTCCCAATTTTTTCTTCACTCTGCATTTCGAAAACAACGGGCCTAACTTTTTATTGTAGTTCTGACTAAAGTTACTTAACTGGAAATTTCGTTTGAAAACTTCTTGACCTTCTTTGAATAAAATAATATTACTCCTCAAGTTGTACTGTTTTGCATTCTCTTCATAGGCTTTTCGACTCTGTTTTTACTTTTTGGCGTAACAAAAATAACTTTTCGTGCCGATCAATTGTAGGGGATTCTTCGAGAAGTGATAATTTCTTTAATAATCGGTAATCCTCAGCGTGATTAACTCGTTCAGCTGCATTGCTTTGCGGAGAATAGAGGGCGGTAGAAATGTGTCGAATTCCAAACTTAGTTAACGTCGCTTCAAATTCTTTTGCTTTGAATTGTGAGCCGTTGTCACTAACAATAGACTCTGGAACTCCAAACTCACAAAAAATTCGATCTTCTAAAAAGTTGTTAATACTTCCGGTCGTAGCTTTCTTTAACGGACACAGCCAGTGATATCTACTCAAATGGTCAAGCACTATAAATAATCCAGTATAGCCTCTTTTACTACGGGGATATGGGCCGAGAATATCAATATATAATCTTTGAAAAGGACGTATGGAAATACTTTGTTCTCCCATTGGCGGTCTTAATATTTGATTAGGGCTTTTTGTTTGTTTACAAACATCACAGTTCCGAATGTAATCTCTAACTTTTTTGGATAAACCTGGCCAAAAAAAATTGCGACGCAAGCGTTCTACATACATTATTATGAGCCTGCCTAATAACCTTGGCTCTTAATTGTTCTGGAACCCATAGTTTCCAACTATCGGCTTCTTGATCTGGATTACCAGTCGCATGTTCCGTCCGGATATACAAAAATTTGTCGTGTACCCGTAAATCTGGAAGTTTACTTAGATTCTGCTCAACTTTCAATCGAAGCTCGAGGTAATCTGACTGCATAAAGGCTGGTGAGTCTAAGTAAATTTCGGGTCCTATCACCTCTAAACTGTCGATGGATTCCTCACACATTCGAGATAAAGCATCTGGAACGATATGATCTTTCCCTTTACGATGAGAAATGATAAATTTAAATCCCTGCATTCTTTCGAACCATCGTGCTACTCTTCCTATGGCACTTTTTCGTTGTTTTATAAGCCATGTTAGACTAGAATGATCGGTCCCAACTTCGAATGGTTGCATCTCTAAATAACCACTAGATATTCCCGTTCTGTTACACTATAATTCCTTTGAGCCTTAGACAACTTTTTTGACATGTATGCGATCGGTCTTTCTTCTCCTTCGTCGGAAAGTTGCACTAACACGGACCCAATGCAGAAGTCACTGGCGTTACAATGAAGAAAGAACTTTATTGTAAAGTCGGCATTTTGCAAAACGGGTGCGGAAGTAAGTTTGAATTTCAATTTATCCATAGCTTCCTGTGCGTCAGTCGTCCAGGTGAACTTTCTACTTTTTCCTAACAGTTCTGTCATAGGAAATGCTAACTCTGCGAAGTTCGCAATAAACCTGCAGTACCAATTACAAATACCTAGGAAACCTCTTAATTGTTTCATGTTGCGACGAGCAGGCCAATTTAGAATACAGGATACCTTTTCCGGATCCGTAGCTATTCCTCCATTTCCAATTATGTAACCCAAGTAGTTAACTTTTGTTACACAAAAATGGCTTTTCTTAACATTTAACGTTAAGTTTGCTTTGCGAAATTGCTGAGCAATTCGTATGAGGACTGCTAAATGGGATTTAAAATCATCGGTAACAATACACAAATCATCTAAATATCCAAAAACACAGTATCGTAGATCTGGTGGAGTAAGATCATCCATCAGACGACACATGGTTGACGGTGCGTTACACAGACCAAATGGCATTACTTCGAATTGAAATAATCCTCGACGCTGTTAAGGGTTTAGCTTCCTTGGTCAGTTCAATTTGCCAATAGGCATCTTTTAGGTCCAGTTTACTAACTTTTAGATAGTGCAATCACTTTAAGTTCTAGCATACGATCAATTTCGGTATATAAGACTTTCTCCACAGCTGGACTAATAGGATAATGTCTCTGTTGATCTATGTGATGTTTAAATAAGGACGATCGCCCCAAACCTTGTTTTTCGAAGTTGGGAAACATTTCTTTCACTGCTTCCAATTGGTGAAGTTCCATTTTAGTCAAAGGATATTGATCCGGTATAGGGGCACTATCTGCTGGTTCAAAGGATTCCACTATTCTGGGTGCTAACTGAAACGTTCGCCTGAAATCAATACCAAGAATAAGACGCTGCGAAATTGTCGGTATAACATAGAGTTCTACCTCCTTTTCTTCTCCTTTATATCTCATTGCTACTTTTAATATGCCTGACACTTGGTGTGGTTTAGCATCCGCCGTTTTTACCTTGGATACTATTGATTTATATCCACCTACACCACTAAAATCTTGTTTTGCTAACTCAGCTCCAATACAATAATTATTTGCTCCGGTGACAAGTAACCCCCATTCTGAAAATTCTAAAAATTCTACACTAGCATAACTTCGTTTATCCGCATTATTTTGAAATATATTAGATATTAATCTGTGTTGTTTCTTACAAAGGTTCTTATAATATTTCTTTATACGAATCGAATTTTTTTTTCGAGGGATTACACAGTGTTACAAAAATGACAAAAGTGAATGAACTTTTGAAGTGACATAGTAGGAATTGTTCATTGGGTCGAGTATATCACAAAACAATTTTTGAAATATTTCTAACACCCTCAAAATCTTGATTTCTGCCGAATTTTTGTAAGTTGTACCGAAAAACTGGCATTAAAATCCGAAAAACACGAACAAAAGTCGAAAACTTCAGTTTCAGATGTAAAATTTTTGTTCTTTTTGTTTAACAAAATCGAAGATATATTTTTTTTTCAAAAGCTACAACATTTCACTATTAAAAAACACCAAACATTTTGAAATCGGTTGAAAAAAACGCGTTCAGGAATTTTTAAGCGCAAACAAGTCCCGAAAAACGGTTTTTTAACCATAAATCAAGATTTTGAGGGTGTTAGAAATATTTCAAAAATGGTTTTGTGATATACTCGACCCAATGAACAATTCCTACTATGTCACTTCAAAAGTTCAGAATCACTGTTACACTGTGTTATCAAACAAAGATCCATATTTTTTTTAAACCTCAGCGGATGAATATGGTATTTGGAGCAGGATAATTTTTGAACTTTTTTCCGTTGGTCAAATAAAACAAGGTCCGAACCAACTTTAAAAAACTTTCCTTGGATGGAAATTATCCGAAAAATATATTGCAACTTCCTCAACGGCCGGTATCTAACCTGTATTGCCAATAAGAAATACTAGAGTCCAGCATTTAATCCAGCAAAATTTAAAAATTCTGGTCGCTGAAAGAAATTCCATCTCCAAAAAAAATGTTGTCGCCAGATCAGGAGCTGTGTGAGGAAGATTATTGGAAGACTACTAGAATTCTGCCTTCATGTCGATTAGAGGTGGAGAACTATCGATGGCGCTATCGACACTATTGATGGTTGGCGGCTATCGAGCCGCAATCGATAGTGTCAGACACGTTCGATAGTGACCCAACCCCTATCGATGGTGCCTTCGATAGCCGGCGTCTCACATCGCTAAAATAATTTCAATATTCGCTTGTGTAAAAATTGAAAAATTTGGTGTAAAATTGACGGCAATTAAAAAGGAACTATTAAATATGGATCGCTTTTTAAAAAAAGGTATGCTTAATGTATTCTACATAAGTATTTTGATGGCGAATTTAAGGTATACGTCGGAGGTCCGCAAAGCCTATTGCGCCAAGTCCATAAAAGCAAGACTGCGATTGCACCAGCACAGACTCTGAAAAGGATTTTGTTCCCAATAAGCAGGGTAACTCAAAAAGGAGTAAGATTTCACATGTTTGGAAATATTTCAAAAATTCCGACGACCAAAAACTTGCCAAATGACTACGTTATACCCCACCAGTGAGTTTTACGGCCTCAAAGTACAACGACAAAACTACGAGTCTTTTTTGAAGCGTCTTACAATTCAGGAGGATCTGTACTCAACTCTTATTCAGCTTCGCTAAAAAAAATCTCTCTGATAGCCGAAATAAATGGTGTATCGCCAAGTAATGGTGAATGAAGCTGATGGACGATACCAGTTAATAGAGTGGAGAATGGCTCAACACCGTTACATATGTCACTGCACCAGCATCCTGGTCATAAGGTGTTTGGAGAGGTGGACTATTTCGGTGACATCAAAGCTATATGACGCCTTTGGCTTATTAAGCCCAATACTTATTAAAGGAGAGATCCTGTTGCTGGAAGTGTGGCTTAATAAGCTCGATTGGGATGAGTCGATTCCACTGCATTTGGAAAGAGCATGGAACAAAATTCAGCTTGCCTTGTCACAGTTTGAAGATATCCCAATACCGAAAATTGTGATGAATGAGCCGATGTCACTAATTCAAATTCATGCCTTTTCTGACGCATCGATGAGTGCCTATAGAGCCTGCGTCTATATTCGATGCAAATCTGCATAAGGTATAAAGGTCTAGTTGTTGACTGCAATGTCCAAAGTTATGTGCTGCTCACATTAAAGTACCGATCGAACGTAGTATATATTGGTCAGATTCAGAAGTTTGTCTTCATTAGATTCGTTTCCATCCATCGTCGTTGTCAATGTTCTTATCAAAAAGAGTGGCTGAGATTCAACAGTGCTCCGAGGATAGCATGTGGCGGCATGCACCAACCAGCATTTCAAAGGTTCGTTGGGCGCCAAGGATGTTCGCAGACCGTACACAGCGACACCGCTCGGAGCGAGTCGCCTCTTCAGGGCACTGCTGCAGTGATTCGAGGACGAGGCGGACAAATTGCGACAACAAGACAAAAAAAAAAATGATGCGCATTTGCATTCATACCGCCGCGGGTTCCCCACGTGGGTGGAGGACAGGCAGCGCAACTAGACCGCAAAGGATCTTGTGAGGAGATTGGATCTCCCACACACCAAGACAGGTGGCAAGAGGGGCAGCAGCGGGGGGGGGAACAAGAAAGTCAGCACTGCAGCGTCGGATGGGCCAGCGCTGCTGTGTTTAGAAAAACGGAAAGGGAGAAATGCGTCGAGCACAGACGGCATGCGGGGGCAGCAGCGGGGGCAAGAGGAATTCGCACGGCGTCGCGCACGAAAGTAGGAGGAGGAGGAATCACCGTGGAAAGTAACGGTCCCGGCCGGGCCTCCGCGGCCGCGCTCGAAGGTCGTAGGAAACAGCGGGGACGGCGGGGAACGAAGCGGCCGGCGATTGCGCAGCTGTGTTTACAAAATGCACAAAAACACAGAAATGCATTTGGAATGTCCAGGGGGGGATCGCGGGGCATCGGGACGAAGTCCGATGACCGGCACAAAAATATTGCGGATCGGTGGCCCGAGCGGGGCCATCGGGGGAGGGTCAACAAAGAAAGCCCGCCGATAGAAAGACGGCGGGATTGGAGAAAGCTAACGGAGAAAGTGAAGGAGCGGAGGATTAACGGCAGGAAGTAGATTCGCAAGGATTAACGGGCGCCTCTGGCACTATATAAGGAGGGCCCTTGGAGCGAATCGGGGCCGAGTCTTCTAGGGAAGCTGGGAGAGTGAGTGAAAGACCCCCCGTGGGTAAGTCTGGAATTCAAGTTGGAAAGCTTCCTTGAAGAGTTAGGAGTATAGGCTGAAGGACCCCCCGTGGGTAAGTCCGACAGTCCTTAGTGCGGGCTATTAAAGCGAGTGAGCAAGGATATACGAGAATAGCTTAAGGACCCCCTGTGGGTAAGTCCGGCGGCGGTACGCGCATCAAATCGAGCAAGGAGTCAGGGGGAAAGGATCAAGGATCCGCGGCAAAGCTGAGGCCCAGGGTAAAAGAGTCGGGTGGAGTTACTCCCGGACACGACAGGTATCCTGGTGTAGTGGCGGCAACAACGGATCAGCCTGGCGTACGCCTTGTCTGCTCCTGACCGTTCGATCCAGGTGTGATCCTGTAACGCGAGGGATAGCCAACCCGGGAACTCAAGCCCATTTGTGAAACCAGGCAGGGACACCCCGGGAAGTCAAAAGAATCCTGATCCAGGCGCTGGAGCGTATGCACAGCAAACCACCTGGAGTCAAAGGAGACGCGACGCCCAAACCTCTGGCCTACCACAGATCCTGCGGGGCGTATGCACGCAGGTGTTTGGAGGCGAGTGGCGAACGCGACCGGGGGCGTGTCCTGTAGGGTAGGAAGGCCCTTCGTGCCCTGATCCGGCCGCTAAGCAGCGAGGAGCGTATCCTGCCCGGCGTATGCCTGGGAGGTGAGCCACTCGGTCTGTTAACACGGATTAGGTGCCGGCCACGGCGAAAGGGCGAGTCCAGGCAAGCCAAGGGTTCCGAGATCCACGGCGTCCCCAAACGGAGGAACAGCAGCAGAAGAGCAACGACGACGAGGGAGCAGCGGCAGCGGCATAGCAGCGACGACGAGGGAGCAGCGGTAGCAGCATAGCAGCAACGACGAGGGAGCAGCGGCAACCGTAGCGCAGCGACGACGAGGGAGCAGCAGCGACGGACAGGCAGCGGCAGCAGAAGACATCAACAACACAGGCCCCGCAACCAGAGTCCGTGAGTCCGAACGAAGGGAACCGAGAGCCGTTTCGGCGCCAGGCACCAAGACCGCACGACCTGCCGGGCGCAAGCTTTGGGAGGGCGTGCGTATTGGCACCAACCCGGAGCGGGGATCGGGGATCGACGGGAGGACGAGCGGTCGGTCGGCTGAGCCAAACAGCCGGTGAGATTCCTTTTATTGCTTTGTAAACTATTTACAATAAAGGGGATTTATTTATAAAGAAGCTTTAACGTGTTATTTCTGGGCTCGGGCAATCACGTCGAACTATAAATTCGGTGGAACGTACCCTCAAACTCTGTGAGCTAGCCGCGGCGTTTGTTGCGAGCAAAACATAGCTAAAACAGTTCGTTACACCTGGCGCCCAAACTACGTGATTGCTTTAGAGTCTAGGAGTAACACAGCTTCAGGATGGGGAGGAAAAATTGGATCTACGCGCTTCGCAAAGAGGAGTTGTGCGAAGTGTGCAGAGAGCTCGGTCTCGCGGCGGATGGAACCGTGGAGACCATGAGGGCACTGGTGGCAAGATGGGTCGATGAAACGAAGGACGAGGAAGTAATGGTGGTCGCGCGGGGATTCGAGGAGAAGTTCGCGCAGAGGACCACGCCGAGGCAGAGAGCGGTGAGCGAATCGGAGAAGCTCATTCAAAGTCTGGCAGTGCCAGAAATGAAGACCATGAGGAGCATGGAGCCACAAGTACGGAAGCCAGTCCCGGTGCAGGTGGATTATGCGAAGGTAGCAAGGCAGGTCCGAGAGTGGTCGTTCCGTTTCGACGGAACAGGGGATCCTCTCGAATTCGTGGACCGAGTAGCATGGTCTGCCAAAACGTACGGGATGGAGATAAACACAATCCCGCGAGCGATGCCCGAGCTACTCCAGGGCAGAGCACAAAAATGGTTCCTGATGAACGACGAGGAGTGGAAAGAGTTCAGAAGGAGCTTCGAGGCCTTTTTCCTGCCAAAAGGATATTTCGAAAAACTGGCAGACCAGGTAAAGCAGCGGAAGCAACAGCGAGGAGAGCCTTTCAAAGAGTACATGGTGGACCTTCAGGCGCTAATGAAGCCGTTGGGAAAATCGACAAAGGAGGTCATCGATAGGCTCGTGGAGAACTGCATGCCACGCATGAAAATGTTCATGCGACCCTACGCTTGTGCATCACTCGAAGAGGTCATGGGTCTAGCCGAAGAATTCGAAGAGCTGGCTTTGGAGGAGGAGGTCTTCAATAGACAGTCCCCAGCGGTAGACAGAAGATGGCCAAAGGAGGAATTGCACCACAAACCACAGGAGCAACAGAGCCATCCAGGACAGGGATGGGGGCAGAGATGGCAGCCGGAGGAGCATCGCCAAATGCCACAGCAACAGCAGCCGAGCCAGCAATGGGCAGGCCCAAGGCAACAACCGCCGAACCAACAATGGGCAGCAAACCCAATCCAAAGGCAGCCGAACATACAGCGGGCAGCGCCGCCTGGACACGTAGAAAACCCAGCACAGGCGTGCAACAGATGCGGAGGCATGGGCCATTGGGCCAGCGGGTGCAGGAACCCCAGAATGTTGTTCTGCAGGATGTGCGGCGCAGTGGGGGTAAGAAGCACGGAATGCTGCCAAAGAGCGGGAAACGTGCAGCGATCCCAGCCATAGAGAGGAAGGCGGAGATCGCGAGGTGCTGCCTCTCAGAGATAGTTGGAGGATTAACCGGAGACGATCAGCAATTGGCGGCGGTCATCAAGGTCGGAGGAGCAGAAGTGAGGGCCATGGTAGACACCGGGGCAACGGCTAGTTTCATTTCAGAGAAGCTAGCAGAGGACCCGGGAATCGCCGGAGAACGGAAAGCGACAAGAAGATTAGTGAAGTTGGCCAACGGGAGCCACATAGAAACTCAAATGGTACTCCTAACAACGGTAAGCTTTGGCAACAAAAAAAAGGACTTGAATATGATAGTGTTGCCAGGCATGGGAGACAGCGCGGTGCTTGGATGGGATTTCCTCGCAGAATTCGGCACAACAATCAACTGCGCAGGCCACCAAGTCACGATCCCGAAAAGAGAGAGATGGAGCGGATGCCTGGAGGATAGGCTGTCCATAGCCATAGCGGGACCCTCGGAGGAATGGGAGCGCGAGCGGGACAAACGGTTCATCGAAGAAGAGCTGGCGGCGTTCAGGAATCAGAAGGGTTGTTCAAACATAACCCAGCATAAAATCACGATGAAGGACGACATCCCAATTAAACAAAGATACTACCCAAAGAACCCCAAAATACAGGGGGAAATCAATGAAAAGGTGGAAGAACTGCTGGAGAAGGGATGCATCGAACCTTCAAACAGCGCCTACAGCTCACCCATTGTCATGGTGAAGAAAAAGACGGGTCAGTGGAGGATGTGCGTAGACTTTCGGCAGATAAACGCAAAGTCAGTGAAGGATGCGTACCCGATGCCAAGGATAAATTTCATTTTGGAGCAATTGAGGGAGGCAAAATTTTTCAGCAGCCTCGACCTGAAGGACGGCTATTGGCAAATCCCACTTGAGGAAGAGAGCCGGAAATACACGGCCTTTACGGTACCAGGGAAAGGTCTGTACCAGTGGAAGGTGATGCCGTTCGGACTACACTCGGCTTCGGCAACTTTTCAAAGGGCTCTAGACCAGGTCATAGGCCCGGACATGGCTCCCCACGCATTCGCGTACCAGGACGATATAATAGTGATCGGGCGCACGAGGGAGGAGCACATGGCAAATTTAAGGGAAGTTTTCCGAAGACTGAAGGCGGCGAACCTAAGGATAAACACAGAGAAGTGCCATTTCTTCAGGGAAGAGCTTTTGTACCTAGGCCACCGGATAACGAGTCACGGAATTGGTATGGATCCGGGAAAAGTCGCAGCGATCACGGAATTGGAACCACCAACGAACGTGAAAGGGGTACGGCAGTTCATAGGAATGGCGTCGTGGTATCGACGGTTCGTTCCCGATTTCGCGGGGGTCGCAAAACCCTTGAACGATCTCCTGCGAAAGGGAACAAAGTGGGAGTGGACGTCGAGACAGCAAGAAGCGTTCGAAAAGTTAAAGTCGCGGTTAGCAGAGGACCCGGTGCTGGCATGCCCCGACTTCACGAAGAAGTTTGTACTGCAAACGGACGCCAGCGATTACGGCGTAGGCGCAGTGCTGACGCAGGACACGGATGAGGGCGAGCGAGTGGTCGCTTACGCCAGCCGAACGCTAATAGGCGCGGAGAAAAATTACTCGGCAACAGAGAAAGAGTGTCTCGCGATAATATGGGCAATTCGGCAGATGAGGCCATACCTGGAGGGATACCAGTTCGACGTGATAACGGATCACATGGCGCTGAAGTGGTTAAACAACATAGAGAGCCCACTTGGAAGGATCGCGAGATGGGTCTTCGAGCTGCAGCAATACGATTACGTAATCAGCTACAGGAAAGGCAAGCTGAACGTAGTCGCGGATGCACTTTCCCGCCAGCCGATCGTGGAGAAGCTGAGGAGTGCCACAGCAACCGAAGACGCGGAATGCGTTTGGATAGGCTCGCTGAAGAAGAAACTAAAGGAAAACCCACAGAAGCACCCGAAATACGTCGAGGAGGCAGGCCTGATTTACCGACATGTTCCACACAGAGCCGGAAGCGAGGAAGTGGCATCGTGGAAATTATGTGTGCCAATGTACATGAGGCAACAGGTGCTGAAGGAAAACCACGACGCACCAACAGCAGGACATTTAGGCGGAAGGAAAACAATTGCGAAGGTAGCAGCAAGGTACTTCTGGCCAGGGATGCAGAGGGACGTGAGGAAATACGTCAGGAAATGCGAGACATGCCTGCGCTATAAACCGAGCCAGATGCAGGCCGCGGGGAAGATGTTAACACAGGTCCCAGAGGAGCCGTGGGCGACGGTATGTGCGGACTTCGTGGGACCGTTGCCGAGGTCCAAGCACGGGAACACCATGCTGCTTGTGATGATAGATAGGTTCTCAAAATGGACAGAAATGGTCCCAATGCGAAAAGCCACAACAGAGACGCTGCAGAAGGCAATTCGTGAAAGGATCATCGCTAGGTACGGGGTGCCAAAGGTAATGGTGACGGACAATGGTGTTCAATTCACCAGCCGGAGCTTCAAAAAATTCCTCGAGGAGCTCGGAGTTCGCCACCAGTTCACTGCACCATACACGCCTCAGGAAAACCCGACGGAAAGGGCAAACCGGACGGTGAAGACGATGATCGCCCAGTTTGCAGGAAAAGACCAAAGGACGTGGGACGAGCACTGGCCAGAATTGATGCTGGCGGTGAACTCGAGCGTGTCGGACTCCACGGGATACTCTCCGTGTTTCATCACCCAAGGCAGAGAGCCAAGAATGCCGAAAGCAATTTTCGACCAGGGGGCATTGGGGACAGGAGAAGCCCAAGCCACTCCCTCAGAAAATGCGGAAAAATTAAAAGAAGTGTTCGAGCTGGTGCGGAGAAACATGGAGCGCGCAGCGCAGGAGCAGGCTCGGCACTACAATCTGAGGAGGCGGGAGTGGAGCCCGAAGATCGGCGACATAGTGTGGGCGAAAGAACACCATCTATCTAAAGCGGCCGAAGGTTTTGCGGCGAAGCTAGCGCCGAGATACGACGGGCCATACGCAGTAACAAATTTCATTTCGCCGGTGATCGCCGTGCTACGTCACGGGATCACAAAGAAGGAGAGGAGAGCCCACATAAGCGAGCTGAAAGCCCAGGCGCAGGAGTCGGCGAAGGCATAAACTACAGAAGCACAAAAAAAAAAAAAAAACAAAAAAAAAATAGATATGTTAAAAATATAAAATAAGAACAAATTATTTGAAAAAAAAAAAACATGAAAAGAAAACATACAAAAAAAAAGAAAACATACAAAAAAAAAAAAAAACAAAAAAAAAATAGATATGTTAAAAATATAAAATAAGAACAAATTATTTGGAAAAAAAAAAAAAGATGAAAAGAAAACATACAAAAAAAAAAAAACAAACAAAAAAATATATTTAAAATATAAAATAAGAAAAAAAAATATTTGAAAAAAAAAATACAAAAAACAAAATAAACAAAAAAATATATTTAAAATATTTAAAATAAGAAAAAATATTATAAAAAAAAAGAAAAAGAAGAAGAAAAAAATATGAAAAGAAAAATACAAGGAAAAAAAGAAAAGAATTATTATAAAAAATATACAAAAACCATATATATATACAACAACATAGAATGACTCTGACGTCATCCGAAGAAGGGGGGAGGTGGATAAGGGTATCCACACACAAAATAGCCACACGCAAAAAGGGGGGGGAAAAAAAAAAAAAAATCGAAAACAAAAATTTTTGCAAAACAACAACAGAACTGAAGCTGGAACCATAAAGCTTCTGTCGTTCCCGAAGAAGGGGGGAAGTGTGAGGAGATTGGATCTCCCACACACCAAGACAGGTGGCAAGAGGGGCAGCAGCGGGGGGGGAACAAGAAAGTCAGCACTGCAGCGTCGGATGGGCCAGCGCTGCTGTGTTTAGAAAAACGGAAAGGGAGAAATGCGTCGAGCACAGACGGCATGCGGGGGCAGCAGCGGGGGCAAGAGGAATTCGCACGGCGTCGCGCACGAAAGTAGGAGGAGGAGGAATCACCGTGGAAAGTAACGGTCCCGGCCGGGCCTCCGCGGCCGCGCTCGAAGGTCGTAGGAGACAGCGGGGACGGCGGGGAACGAAGCGGCCGGCGATTGCGCAGCTGTGTTTACAAAATGCACAAAAACACAGAAATGCATTTGGAATGTCCAGGGGGGGATCGCGGGGCATCGGGACGAAGTCCGATGACCGGCACAAAAATATTGCGGATCGGTGGCCCGAGCGGGGCCATCGGGGGAGGGTCAACAAAGAAAGCCCGCCGATAGAAAGACGGCGGGATTGGAGAAAGCTAACGGAGAAAGTGAAGGAGCGGAGGATTAACGGCAGGAAGTAGATTCGCAAGGATTAACGGGCGCCTCTGGCACTATATAAGGAGGGCCCTTGGAGCGAATCGGGGCCGAGTCTTCTAGGGAAGCTGGGAGAGTGAGTGAAAGACCCCCCGTGGGTAAGTCTGGAATTCAAGTTGGAAAGCTTCCTTGAAGAGTTAGGAGTATAGGCTGAAGGACCCCCCGTGGGTAAGTCCGACAGTCCTTAGTGCGGGCTATTAAAGCGAGTGAGCAAGGATATACGAGAATAGCTTAAGGACCCCCTGTGGGTAAGTCCGGCGGCGGTACGCGCATCAAATCGAGCAAGGAGTCGGGGGGAAAGGATCAAGGATCCGCGGCAAAGCTGAGGCCCAGGGTAAAAGAGTCGGGTGGAGTTACTCCCGGACACGACAGGTATCCTGGTGTAGTGGCGGCAACAACGGATCAGCCTGGCGTACGCCTTGTCTGCTCCTGACCGTTCGATCCAGGTGTGATCCTGTAACGCGAGGGATAGCCAACCCGGGAACTCAAGCCCATTTGTGAAACCAGGCAGGGACACCCCGGGAAGTCAAAAGAATCCTGATCCAGGCGCTGGAGCGTATGCACAGCAAACCACCTGGAGTCAAAGGAGACGCGACGCCCAAACCTCTGGCCTACCACAGATCCTGCGGGGCGTATGCACGCAGGTGTTTGGAGGCGAGTGGCGAACGCGACCGGGGGCGTGTCCTGTAGGGTAGGAAGGCCCTTCGTGCCCTGATCCGGCCGCTAAGCAGCGAGGAGCGTATCCTGCCCGGCGTATGCCTGGGAGGTGAGCCACTCGGTCTGTTAACACGGATTAGGTGCCGGCCACCAAGGCAAGCCAAGCAAGCCAAGGGTTCCGAGATCCACGGCGTCCCCAAACGGAGGAACAGCAGCAGAAGAGCAACGACGACGAGGGAGCAGCGGCAGCGGCATAGCAGCGACGACGAGGGAGCAGCGGTAGCAGCATAGCAGCAACGACGAGGGAGCAGCGGCAACCGTAGCGCAGCGACGACGAGGGAGCAGCAGCGACGGACAGGCAGCGGCAGCAGAAGACATCAACAACACAGGCCCCGCAACCAGAGTCCGTGAGTCCGAACGAAGGGAACCGAGAGCCGTTTCGGCGCCAGGCACCAAGACCGCACGACCTGCCGGGCGCAAGCTTTGGGAGGGCGTGCGTATTGGCACCAACCCGGAGCGGGGATCGGGGATCGACGGGAGGACGAGCGGTCGGTCGGCTGAGCCAAACAGCCGGTGAGATTCCTTTTATTGCTTTGTAAACTATTTACAATAAAGGGGATTTATTTATAAAGAAGCTTTAACGTGTTATTTCTGGGCTCGGGCAATCACGTCGAACTATAAATTCGGTGGAACGTACCCTCAAACTCTGTGAGCTAGCCGCGGCGTTTGTTGCGAGCAAAACATAGCTAAAACAGTTCGTTACAATCTGCAGACCATCCTCATTTTAGCCAAGTCCGTCGTGAAGTCGAGCCCCCTGGGCGCCCTCAGTCAGGACCCAAGCGACAGCATAGTCTATCGTGCTTGCGGCGATGGCCGCTTATCTCGTCAATCAAGCAAACGTTGTGGCAGGGATGGTCCCGGGAGTACGTCTTGGTCCTACAGGTGCGGTCAAAGTGGCAGTGGGAAATGCGGAATAGCGTGAAGGGCGGTCGTGGTCGCAGAGGATCACCAACCGCCCCATCAATGGATCACTGGAGGGTCGTCGGAAATTTATCTATTTACAAAATCAATATTTATTCTCTCTACATCGGCACCGTTTAAGGCAGCCATTAGGTTTCAACCAACTTGCAGCCTCGCCAGCTTGTAAAATCGGTAGACCTTATACTATAGCTGCTATGTAAAAGAACTAATTAATTTTTTATATCATTATAAGAGATTATAGAGAAAATTAGCTATTGATAAACACGTGTTTGTTAAACAACTTTTTTGATACTGTTTTTTTGATATTGGATCAAAAGAACAGATATTTTTAAAAATTGTTTTACATATAAAAAAAAATTAACACTAAAGACTTAAAAATTAGTCGCTGGTGGACTGTTTCTGGGATTTACCCATAAGCTATTATATACAATTGAAATATTAATTTTTTACTCTTTATTTTTTATTTTAGAAATTCATCATCATACGCGTAGTAACCTTAAAACAGAAATGCTTCGATTCAAAATTGCAAATGATTACTCTGAGTTATCCTACGCAACTCTTCATTTATATGTTCGTGGATGGGACTGGATTTATGTCCAACAGCCAGAACTTATTGAAGAAATTAAAAATCAGCAAAACAACGAAGTCATTGTTTCTATTCACCGTGCAGCACGAAGAGCGACCAATTTTACACACAAAGTCAAGATGTTTGAATTTCGGCAAAGTATTCCATTGGGCCAGGGAGAATGGGCTAATATAGATGTTAAGCCCCTTTTTGGCGATGATTTGTCTAACAAGACTCAGGAAATTCAAATAAGTGCCCTAAAATCTTGGATGAAGTCATTAATTGTGACTACTGATACAGCATCACAAAATCCTTTGGTATGCATTTCTTGGAGAAAATTAAAAACTATTGAAATACTCAAATCAATTAAAAAAACCTCCTGACGAGGAAAAATACTATTAACGCATGCCACGCTAAAAATATCTGATATTATTTTGGAAAAGAAAAATGCTAAATAGGTGTAAAAAATAGCAATGAAAAGTAGTTTTACCTTTATTTTGGTAATTTTTTTATACCTATATTGCATATTTTAGTCACCAAATATAATAATATTACTTATTTTAGGATATCATATATATTTCATTTAACCAAGAAAGAAAATTTTCAGGCGAATCCAATGTTAATATACCCTTTAAGTTAAGTAGCCTTTTATATTATTATATATCGGATATCGTGGTGCAATCCTTATGGGAGTTTTACTATTAAATAATTTAAAAAAAAAAATTATAAAAGTCCCAAACTTCTATCATTAAAAACACCATGGTTCCGTAATTTTCGATCGTTCAGTTATATGGCAGCTATACGATATAGTCAAACGATCCCGGCCATTTTGACTTATATACTGCGTGCAAAAGAAACAAAATATGCTGAAGATGTGTGCCTAAATAAAAATGGGTATATATAGACTTATAGACTTATATAGACTTGATCTCTCAGGACTTGATGATTCTGATTAAGAAAATACAATTTTGAATTTTTCGCCTCTATGTATGTACAATAGTCAGCTTCAAAGGCCATAGATGGCAATGGAATAGCGTACCAAAATATGATGCAATCTCAGCTTGTATCTTTTCTCGTTAAAAAAATTATTGGATATTATTTTTAAACGCTGCTATTATTTATGGAATCTTCCGCTTCGGACTCCCAATAGGTTATCAAATCTTACATCTACAATCTATCTATCTGACAGTTTTTATTTATCGTGTGACTTTTAATTTAATTATTGGTAGGCTAGAAGGAAGTTGCGTTGTAGGCGTGTTCTGTTTGAAATCTGGTTTAGGTTTCGAGCGAGATTGTTTGGGTGTATTTTTTGTTCGGCTTTGTCGCTTTAAGCCTTGATATCTCGTCTAATACTGGCGGGATGCGAAGATAGTGAGATTTCTCTAAATTTTATCGTTTGGAAAATACCATGGTGTCCCTGTGATGGTTCGAAGAATGTTTTATTGTACCCGCTGGATGATATAAACGTTAATCATATGAGTGTACATGGAAAATCTTATAGCTAATCTTATCTTATCTTATATATTTATATTTTAATCTTCTTATCTATCTTTGAGTTCCACGCATTTTTACAGATAGACGAACTGACGGTCATGGCTATATTAGCTTCTACTCCCTGTTACAAACATTCACACGAATGCAACATACCCTTGTATAAGTATTCAGTATATTATTTATATGAATTATAATATAAAATATAATATATGTGTTACGCCATTAATATTTTTTAATACCGGCAGAATAAGTAGACGAGTCTCAGTTCCATTTCCAATATTTTATTTTCGGGTTCAATCGGGTTTTATTTTCAAGTGAATGCCAAAAATGCAAGTAAATGAAAGCTTAGCAATAGATACTCAGAACATTGCATTTGTTTATCATTTCGTTGGCAAGAAGCGAGCCGGGAGAACGCACACAAATATAAGATAAGTTAGTGTGCTGCAGCTCTCCAAAAATGCTCTAAATAGCGCATGCGCTACAAATACTACTTAAGCGCATGCGAACGGGGTGAAACAAACAAAAATAGAAACTGATGATAAGACCGCCACTGCTCCTCCGTTTCAGAATTTATAAATTATTTCAAATAGCTTCGCCTTTGGCTGCTTGGCCCAACATTATCTCCTTTAACAGATTCCTTGAGCCCAGAAAACTTGCTACAAGAAGGACCCTCTCTCTTACCCATCCAGAAGGTTAAATTTTAGGGCAGTAAGGTCAGGTTCGATGAACGTTGAGGGCAGGCCGCCATTATAAAATGAGCCGGAGTTAGCACATCTAGGTCCGCAGGATTTTATTAAATCGACACAAGGGGCCTAGAATTAATAATAGGGGCTATGCGGCATAACACAGTCCCCAATTTCTTGAAGCCAAAAATTGCGAAACAAACTGCCCGATATAGGTGGTGTTTCGCCGCCTTTACTGCTGCTTCCCACAGACCGCCAAAATGGGGAGAGCGTGGAGGAATAAACCGGCACTCGATAAACTCCGACAGGCAAAAATCGTGCAGAGAAGCCTAGTGATCCTGGCTGAGGAATCTTAGCTTCAACTCCATAAGCTCATTCACCCACAAAATTGGTGGCATTATCCGACAGATATGGGTCTGGGTTTACGTCGCGTACAAATAAACCGTTGGAGGGCGCTCAGAAACGAAGCGGTGGAAAGGTCCTTGACTAACTCCAAATGGATTGCCTTCGTACTGAAGCAGATGAATAAGCTCACATAACAATTAATAGGGCCCTTATTCCGAATCCCTTGTAGAAAAACAGCCCGCAAAAATCCACACCTGTGACATCAAAACTTTTGAGTCCTTCAACTCTCTTGGTCGGAAGATCAGCCATGACGTGCTCCAGTAGACGTGGCTTTGTGCGAAAACAGCGTATGCATTTGTTCAAAACCCTTGAAACGGTCTTCCTCCCCCAGTGGGCCAGTGTTGAGAACGGATTTTCGCAATTAGTGCCCGAGGTCCACAGGTTCTTCTCGAGGAAGTGAGTCACTATAGCCGAAGTGGTGGGATGGCCTCTGGGAAGAATGATCGGATGAAAGAATGATCCATCAAAATCCAGCGCAGAGTGCCACAATCGCCCGTCAACACGAAGCAAACCAGCATCATCCACAAAGGGAGCAATCGAGGCAAGCAGCTTAGTAAGCTTATCTCTTTCTTAAACTCGGTAAGCTGGACGACGCGCAACAGCAGATAGGTTCCTCCTTTGAGACCCTGGACAGAAATCCCTTCGTGACGGAGTTTAATAGCTCAGTGGGAAAAGAACCTCTTGACAGTAGATCGGCTGCGTTAAAATCAGTAGGAACATAACGCCATTTTATTGCCTTTTGGACTCCTGTATGGAAGAGACGCGATTAGAAACAAACACTTTAAATCGAGCAGGTTCATCTTGAATCCAGGATAGGGCAACCGAGGAGGCACACCATCAATAATAATTTATATGTTATTCCTTTATATGTTCCAAGATCAGAATCTTCAGTCATCAGTCTTGCTAGTAACTCAGTTCCAGATAGTTTCAGCTTCGGTATTGTCTGAGTCTTTATGGGTGCCACTGACTTTTTGAGCGTAACAGCCGTCAATCAGACCTTAACAATACATACACGCAAGCTCCATACGCATCCAAGCTAGTGTCGCAGAATCCGTGGACCTCCAGCATTTCTTGGCAGGGAAAGGGTCTTTGTGAACGGACTGCCATTGTCAAATTTTAAGTATGACTCTCTATCACCTTCGGGTGCGCCTTCCAAAACCTCTGGGATGCACCATTTTCTTAATTTAAACTGACCCTTGTTTAATAGGCTCGATGTCTGAGCTATTATCTCAATCGCTTCAGTCTTCGTTGGGGCACCAGATATGAGATCGTCCACATAAAAATCCTAGAGGACAACACGTGAGCCAACGGGAAAACCGGCACCTTCATCCTTAGCCAGCTGGTGCATTAAGCGAACAGATAGAAAAGACGCTGGCTTTGTGCCTTACGTAACGGTGTCGAGCTGAAAAACCTTCACGTCATCACGGATAGAATGTCACACTGGACTAGAGGATGCACTGCAGCAAACTATCATCCGGAAAGACCCTTAAGCAGCGGTACATCTTGCAAATGTCTCCAGTCAAAGCTACAAGGTGAGACCGAAACCGAAGCAAGGTATAAAAAAGCTTCGGTTGAATCACGGGGCCGGATATCAGGACATCATTGAGGGAATAACCAGAGGATGTAGCAGCCGAACCATCAAACACAACTCTCAGCTTAGTAGTGGAACGGTCTTCCTTCAGGACGCAGCGATGGAGAAGGAAATACTGGCACTTACCTCGCGATTTCTGTGGCTCCAGAGACATGACCCAGATCCAAGTATTCCTTGATGAAAGACGTATATTGGGTCCTTAAATTCGGGTGACGATACAGCTTGCGCTCAAGTGAATGGAACCGCCGCAAAGCCTGTGCGTAGGATTCCTCTAACAACTCCACACTGTGCTTGATTGGAAGGCGAACTGAATAAGCACCTGGTTCAAGACGGACGTGGTGCATGGCGAAGTGGGCCTCGTATTCAAGCTTTTCCTTAGTAGCTTGAACGATAGGCGCAGTGCAGGCTTCCAGTACCCAGAATTGGTGGAGAAGATAATCGAGGCGATCGCCAAAAGGGTTTGCGGAGTCAGCAAGAATCATCTAACATAAGGCGGCCAAACGAGGTTTTCCTGGGAGGCCACCTCCTCCAGAAACTCCCTTTCCAAAACAAATCCATACGCTGAGCTCTGTGGAAGTTCGGATCAGCCAGAACCACATTGGCAGGAACCTTCAAGTTCGAGACATCTATGTTCAGACTAGGTTGACGCTCTATGATGTGAGACGCTACAACTGCCTCAATGTACACCGAATACGTGGACAAATGTGACTTCAGGGAAACATTAACCAATGCTCCATCCGTAGTGAACTTAGCGTCTCCAAAGCCAGTCACTGGTACAGAACATTTTGACCGATGAAGCTGAAGTTGGCTGGCCAGCCGTAATGTGATGAGATGAACTTGTGAGCCGGATTCGAGTAGCGCTCCGGAAGCCGGAATGGAAGTAGGGCTGGATAATTGCTCGCAAGGATGCAATAGAGCATGATGTCGACGATTGCACGTTGGGCAGCGGGAGGATGAGCATCCGCGGGCTAAGTGTTCAGTCAAGTCGGCAAACAAAACAGAAGGCAAGACGCCGGATCCATCGTAACGTTCCGCCGACAAGGCGAGGAACCTTTGGCAAGAAGGCATAGCGTGTGCCAGGATTCCGCAATGGGCACACGAAGAGCATTCAGGAGCATGCACGATCGATAATTAAATGGCAAACGTCGCCCCGGATCCCAGCTCAACCACCTTTAGCTGCAGATTTCGTTGATGTGAGCCTTAAGGATTAATCGTCGGTTACTGAAATGGTTGCACAAAAGGTCAAGTGCAACATCATAGTTAGCGTCTGGGTCACCAAATGTAACGCTATTAATATTTTTCAATAGCGGCCGAATAAGTAGATGAGGTTCAGTTCAATTTCCAATATTTTATTTTGGAGTTAAATTTAACCCGTAAACCGCAGCCGCTCAAATCAATGCCTATTGAAAGCTTAGCAATAGAAACTCAGAACAATGCATTTGTTCATCGTTTCGTTGGCAAGAGGCGAGCTCTATAAAAAAGCTCCCAAAAGCGCATGCCCTACAAATACCACCAAAGCGCATGCGAACGGTAGATAAACAAACAAAAATAGAAACTACTGATAAGCCCGCAGCCGCTGAAATTATTAATTATTTAAAATAGCAATGCCTTTGGACCAACAATATGAATTATAAAGTTTGCCTCGTTCAGACATGGGGACACTAAAACAGTAAATAGACAGTAAATAAATGTGCCATCAAACTAAGTGAAGGGTCAAACTAAAGTGTAGGGTTTTGCCCTGCAAGCTAAGAACGTTTTTGGCACGGAAGACCCTGAGTTTAAGTCCTAGTTGAGACAATTGTTTTTGTTTTTGCCTTGTAGCTTACTAGTTTATTGCAAAGATATATGCTCATGCTCTAAAAAACCAAAATTGCCAATCAAATATACACACATGTATAACACGACAAGCTTCACAAGTGGCTTTGAACAATTGGTATCTCCATTTATTGAACTAACGGATTATGTTAAGTATAAGAGATGTATAAAAGGTTTCGTCATATCAAGGGATATCTCCAAACGAAAAACAATTTGTTTTAATATCTTTTCAGTGTAAGTATTTTTTTCTAGTTTTTAGACGTTTGGTGCTGAAAAAAAAAATATATATATTTAATCATGTTTAAAAAGCATGTTCAGATAAAAAAATCTCCAATTATTTCAGAATTGCTAAGAAACAAATAGTGCAAGTCCCCACTATCTCCAATTTAGTGAATCAATTTTTTTTACTTTCACTTTCTCGCAGTTCATAAGTCGGAACGCGATTATATCCTCTAGCTCTCAAATAACCTTACAATGGTTTGGACTTGCAACAGCTTTTATTCCAATAATTGCCATTGAACGATTGGAAGTGACATAGCTAGGTGTTTTTGAAGATGAAATGTAGACGAAGATCGATTTGACTTTCAACAGAGTCTATTTCTTTCAAATTAGATAATATCTTTTTATAGCTATGCGACTCCTCTTCTTTAAAGTGAACGCTTTTTGTGCGCTTCGCGATATGATTCAATATTTTATCAGTTTGGATTATAACATTTTCTGCTCGCCTAAATCGTGCAATTGCTGGCTGTATGAAAGCGATCCACTTGCTAAAAATGCAGGCTATTTTCTACCGCGCTGGCTTGAAGATGTATCTTAAAATATAAACCTAACTTCAAGGATGTATCAGTTTCGGCGCTCGCGAAGATAGCTCTTCCTTCTTTATTAAGCCTAAAATATGTCAAATTTTCAAAAAAGAAACACTTTTCCAGCCAATCTTGTAAGCTTGCTAATTTTTTTTTTCCTTTGTTTGATAATATATTAATTAAGATATATTAAATTATTTAATATAATTTTATAAGTTGGCGGGGGAGTACCGGTTAGAGTACCGAGAAAGTCGAAAAGGTTTAACGTGAGCACATTAATCTTAATCTCACCGCAACCTTGGGCTTGGGATATGAAACTATGCGTCAATAAGCGCCCATTTGGAACCATGGTCCGCCGGTTACCGAATAAAAGTCAATCTGTTCGGGTCATGACTTAATCCACGGTAAAGGATGGAGGCCTATCTATGGGACCACGGCACCCGGTTTACTAGTGGCCGAGGCTAAGTTATAAGGTGTTACAGTTTTATACACCATGTTCCTGAACGTTGCCTTCTCACTGTTTCAACCCCTATGGGCTTGTGACAAGGCTAAGTTGGAGCACCATTTCTGTGAATTTATCATATAGCTGTCATAGAAGGATCGGCTTGGTGCTTGGGGCTTTCTCCAACATCTTTACAAAATTGATTGAATTGATTGATTGAAGAAAGGAAAGCTAACTTCGGGCGGAGCCGAAGTTTATATACCCTTACAGTTGAGTCGCAGTCCGCTAGGTGGCGACACGCATCTCGGCCGATCACACAGTCGCCAATCCTTATGAAATCTGGCATATCAAATTATTTTGCCCAAAGAGGAATCCATTGAAACTCCCATCATTCTATCTTGAAAAACAACGAAGTTCTGGCACTTCCCATCAATCAGTTATATGGCATCTATAGGATATAGTCGACCGATCCCGGCTGTTACGACTTATATACTGCCTGCAAAGGAAAGAAGGGTGTGTGCAAAATTTCAACTCGATAGCTTTAAAACTGAGAGACTAGTTTGCGTAGAAACAAACAGACAGGCAGACGGACAAACGGACATGCTTATATCGACTCAGGAGGTGATCCTGATGAAGAATATATATACTTCATAGGGTCGGAAGTCTCCTTCACTGCGTTGCACATTTTTGACCAAAATTTGGATCCAAAATCATAATACCCTCTGCAAGGGTATAAAAAAGCATTAGATCCGACCGCCAGGCCTAAGCACAGTATTATTCATAAATTTTTAGAAAAAGACCCTCTGACTCGCAACTTTGCAGATTCGGCTCCAAAAGAACTGAATAATAAATTTTCTGGCTGCTACCAAAACGTTCGAAGCATTCTGGGTGAATTGATCCAATTTTTTGGAAGTGCTTCTTTTGATTTTGATGCTATTGCGCTTATCGAAACATGGCTTTATTCCTCAATCTCTGATTATAAAATATTTGTTTATAAGTTCTTTGTTTTTTGCTTTTGTCTCACTCCATTTCATTTGCGTCCATAAAAAAAAATTATAATATTGTTTTCTAAACATAATTGCGTTCAAAAAATAATTAATTTCGGGTTATTATTTGGATAAGTGGTCATTGAAAAATTTCAATAACCAATCACTGTCACATAACTGAATGATCGGAACCTTACTATTTTTAAAGATTCTTGGGGCTGGGAATACTACGTTCTTCATAAGAACTTGATCGCCCACCTGAATGGTAATCTCTTTCATTTCTCTCTTCTTAACTGCATATACTTTCCTTTTATGTTTTTTGGAATTTTGGCCCTAATCATTCCATTAAACATGAGTTCCGAGGGAGAGGTTCCAGTTTTACTGTGCGGAGTAACATGAATCAAAATAAATTCCTGAATGTCTTCTTGGAACTTAGCTTTATTCAGATAAGCTATTCTTAGTCTCTTCGTCAATCGCCTGAGGCCAATATGGTTGGGTCCTAATCAAAGTGATCCAATTTGTACTGCAATACTTTTCATATATTGAACTTATGTATTTTCATCCGTCATCCGATCGTAGATATCTCGGGAAACTAATCGACAAAATATTTCTTTCATGGCCCAATAATTGCTTCCGATGATATGGACTGCAAAAACTTGCAGTTCTCTGCATGGGAGCCGGTCTTGATGCTTGAGACACTAGCATACAATCTTTGCATGTCTTCACAAAATTTTACACATCTCGATCGAGTCATGTTCCTCGTAAAAGAAATGGATAAAAACTTTTTAATGACTTAGGGACAGTATATTCAATAACTTGAAATATGTTACTTTCCGGTATTTTCCAGCTGGAATTTTCTGTTGGTAATTCCCATAATCGAAAGACTGAAAGACTTTTCTACCTGCTTGCAAGCGTAAAAGCCAACGTTTAATTCCGGTGCCGGTGGTTTTGAGGTAATAAAATAAGATAAGAAGATAAGATAAAATGAGATAATAAAATAATTTTTAAATAATAAAATTATTTTTAAATAATAAAATTATTTTTAAATAAAAATAAAACTTTTCAACGGCCCATACTAAGGCGGGACCTACCTTTTCGAAAGTTTGGGTCAAAATTTGATAAGCTAATTTTTTTTTCTATTTCGCTCCAATTGAAATTGCTCACCGTTTTCAGCAGTTGTCTTTAAGGCTCTGTGCAATTCGCCAGGTCGGGAATACATTTACCAACATTTGTAACAAGGCTTAAAAAAGTTCGGGTCTCCTCCATTTTTTGGGATCTCTAAATTACAAGATCGTTTGGACCTTTTCTTGGTAGGAATTTTACATCTTATGTTTTCCAAACACTTTGACTTTCTGCCTTCGTCGTGGTCCTTCTCACTTGCTCCAAAAATAATGAAAATATCGTCGATATAGTTATTTGTCAGCCTCATGTCTATGTATGTATATTCCGATGTCACCATCTTCTTTAAATGCAATAACCATGGGCGATATCCAGAGAGAATGGCCTTATACTCATTCAATGATATCAAGGGCAAGAGTTTCTTCTAATGTTGATGTTACTTTATCCTCCAGTTCAATTGATATTCGCTTCAATGATTATTGAATTGGCTACTATATGAATTTATTGGTAACTTCACTGGGCTTATTAGGTTATAGCTGGATCCCGAGTCAATTACTAGTGAAAGTTTGCGTCCACCCACTCGACATTTAATCAACTCATTCTTATTATCGCTTTGGATTTTAAAAAAATTTTGACATACTACCATTATGATTATAGGGTCGCTGTCGTTACAGGTTTGTTCTACATTTAATTGCAGTATGGCCAATCCGGCCATACTTATGATTGATGGCTGGTCATTTTATTTTGGCCTTTACGACCACATCTTCCACATCCAAGTCGTTTTTTTAAGTTAATGTGTCCTCCTGAGATTTTCCTTATTGTTTCGGTTTCAGATTTTGCCCGCATTATCTCCGCCTTTTTTTAATTTCTTTATCGACTTGGCTGGCATCGATCACCTGAGATAAAGTGTACTCTTTTTCCAAAAGTTTCTTTTTAGCTCTACCGCGGCCCAGCTGTCTATTATCTTTTCCTTTAGCGAAATGTCGTCTACTTCTGCTTTAGTGGCCCCAAAGTCACATTTCTGAATTTGATGACAACAAATTTGACAAAACCTTCTTCTTCTGTAGTACAAATATTCCTGAATAGATGCCTCTAAAAACTTGTGTTCCGCTTTGGTGAAAAATATACGTTTAATTTGCCGACCAGTACCTGCTTTAGTGACATAATTTTTGAATTACCTAACCTATTAAATATTTAAAGTAATTTTTTCTCATTTTCGATCCAATCTGTGGTATAGGATACCACATACTTTGCATAATTGTCAATACAAGTAACAATTTTTTTGTTTTATCAATAAAATTAGTCAATCATGTACTTTCACGGATAGTTATACTATTAACTAGTTTTTCAAATGTAAATTCTGTTTGTAAATTCACATTTATTAATTATATTTTGACCCCATTTTTATTTCGTCTGGAAAATAACGCATAGCTTAAAAATCATTCTATGAATTTTTTAAATACCCTGTTGTTGTTATGCTAATAATAGTTTTTAATAGCAGCCGAATAAATAGACGCGTTTCAAATCAGATTTTCAATATTTTTAGAGATAGAGAAGAATACATGCTGATAACAATAGCTACAGCTAACCATATTATGATTATTTTACATGCATTTTTTGGTGGCTGCTTGGCTCAACAATAGTTTTCTCGTGAATATTAACTACTTTCTCGTGAAAATCTGCGTAGGTAGGTATATTTTGAAGTATAACTGATGTTTTTATTAGTTTTTTCCCAAATTTTTTTAATTATTTCCACGAAAGCGCTTTAAAATATTGAAGTCTTCGCCATTTTTTTCAAACACATGTACATAAACATTAAAAAAATAATAAATTTGAAAATAATGTATTTTTCTGTCCTTTTACTGTATTTTATTGTATTAATAGTGTTCAAGCATTGAACACGATAAAAATTCCAAAGATAGAATGTTAAGAGATCGGACCCATGGGAATAAGTGATTAACATCATGGTTTAAAAACGATCTCCTGCAGTCTAAACAAATGCTTATGTGGTGCACTTGACGCACTTAAGAAAGGGTCACATAGCATGTCAGCGTGCAGTTCGTTGATAAGTAGTTTTAAATAGATTTTAGAGTTTCATGTATCTTTCTTGTAAGAGAAGTTTATGAAATAAAAACAGTTTTCAATTGAAACTCATTGGAGTAACATCTATTATAAGGGGCTCCTCTTATCAAATAGTTTTATTCAAATATCGGAATAATTCATTACTGTCTATATTTCCTTTTTTAAATATAAATTGGTTATTGAAAATTGTCGGGTCAAGCAGACGCCGGAAAGAAGTATGGCCGGCAATAATTTATTGAATTCGTGACGTCACTTTCCTTTATATTTATGGTCGCGTCGCTCGCTCTATTCTCGTCACCTGCTCTCGTGCATTCGACCCCCTTCATCTGCCGTCATGCGCTAGCGTTTGTCTCGCTCACTCGCGGGATCTCTCGGTCGCTCCGCAGCATCAAGCGTTGAGCCCCACTCCCGCGTCATTATTCTAATTCGGTCGTCAACCCTGCTCAGTCACATATGTAAATACATATATTATTTGTAGAAACGCCAAAACAATTAAATAAATTGTATCAATATCTATAAATCGAACTGTGCTTGTTTTATTAAAGGCAATATTTAGAACACAAAAATAAAGCTACCAAGCTACCATTATTTATTCGAAAATCTGTATCGCTTTGCTAGTGTATTAGTATATTTGGTTATTATTTAATTTTGTTAATTTCCAAGTATAGCTCTACTCGGCTTCATTATCTTTTTTGTGTTGATTTACTCTCACTAATCACTCTCTTTAAGCTCCCTTTCTTTCGCTGGCACAGTGTGTCAAGGTACTTCAATACTTTAGTTTGTTAGAGGCAAGAAGAAGATTTTAATCCCAACTTTTGTTATCATCCCAACTTCAGAAAGAATCGGATCGTCGGCGAGTGCAGACGTGTTTAATTTTCTTTTTTTTTCCTATCTTCTTATCGTCAACAAGTAATTTAAATAAAAGCAGTGCAAGCTATAAACAACAACACACAGTGGGCGAAAAGACGCTTAGTGCGATGAACATCGCACGTACATTTAGTGTAAATAAACAAGAAGAAAATCCAAAACATGAAGCTATGAGTGAATACGACACTCATATGGTGCTCCAACGTCAGCAAGACGACCGTCGGCTCTCTCTGCAACGAAACAACGCATACCACTTAATCGTGTCAACCCAAGACAACGCGACCGCTAACCCAACAAAAACTACCCAACCGCGATCAATAACTCCAAGCCCGAGTAATGAACTTAATCCATCATCGCTAGGCAGGGCGCGCTCTTGCTCTCCAGCGCTCTTCTTGGACAAAACCTCATACCCCTCCCTCATGCCAACCTGCTTAGCCACGGTCACCAGTACAGTTGTGTCACTAGCAACTGCAACGGCTACTTCTACAACAACTACAATAGTATCGACTGCTCGCGCAATACCACCTTACACCAGCGCGCTCTCCTCTAAACAACGTTCGGCCATACAGACTGGCCTGGATCGGTACATACAAATAAAACGTATGATCAGCCCGTAGAACTCTAGACTTGGTAATTCTGCCAAAATGACTCGAGGCACCTCAAAACAATCCACATCAGAGAAGCCCATAGAAGCAAACAGGTTTGCTATTTTGGCAGATAAATCCGATGAAATACCCCCTGAAAAAATCGTAGGGGACAATAAAAAGCCCAAACCGCCGCCGATTTACATTCGAGAGAAAAGTTCTAATGCTCTCGTAAGCTCAATACTAAATCTGATCGGACCAATCAATTTCCACATAATTCCACTAACAAAGGGAAATTCACGAAACAAAAGTTCAGACTAATATGGAAGTAAATTACCAAATTTTGTCGAAGTATTTGTTTACTGAGATTAGTTTATCTCGTCGGGAAAAACCGAAAGACAAAAAGGTGGCTGTAAAATTTAAATATAGCAACTACGAGAAATACATACGTGCACTCGGTTCAACTTTATAAATTCGATTATATTTCTATCGAAAGAACTTAAGCCTAGCTTATCTATTGCGGCGAAGCGGGGCGAATTCACGAGAGAGCGCAAGTGAGCTTTCTTGCGCTCCCGCGTATTGCCGCAGCTCGTCCGCCTCGTCCTCGATTCGCTGCCGCAGTGCCGCGAAGTGGCGACTCGCTCCGACGAAGTTCGTCGCGTTGTCGCAGTGCACGATCTGCGGACATCCTCGGCGCCCAACGAACCTTTGGAAGGCCAATAAAAAGGAATCAGTTGACAAATCGGAAACTACTTCTAAATTTACTGCCTTGGACGCAAAACAAACAAAAAGGGCAATGTAAGAGACATCAGATGAGGCTTTCATTTAAAACAGCGTATGCATGACCGCACTATCTGACTGTAGACTTCCTGCGCGTTTACTATCCAAACGCGCTGTCGCAAGAGACTCACCAGTGCTCGTGGACCCACATGAAAATTCGACTCGTGCATGTATCGGACGTAGCTCTGAACAAATTGAAAGCGCTTCGTCAACAATACTTGGCTTCGTACGAAATAGGAGCATTAGCTAGTCGCCCGCCGACCCGCAATAACGAAAAGGTAAGCCCAGCCTGAGCTAACACTAAGACTTTTTCGAATATTTTTAATCTCCTCCTGATACTCGTACTCTTGGACTATCTGGACAATTTTATTAAAAGCTTCTTCATATTCGACAGGTGAAGGTACATTATCAGAAGTAACTACTAATTTTTTACACTTATTTATAAAGCGGACCATGTAAACGAACACTCGCAGCAGTTTTAAGTGAGAGGAAAATCCTTCTATCACTTCCAACAAATATGAGGTAGAGACCATTGCACTCGTTGGCCACCTATCTTCCGGCTCCGTTAAAAACGATGGACCTGTGAACCAGATTGATTCTATCGTTTCCTTTACGTCTCCACCTCTTGACACAATATCTGCGGGGTTCTGTTTAGTTGGTACATGCCGCCACGTGCTATCCTCTGACCACTCTTGAATCTCAGCAACTCTATTTGATACGAACGTAGTCAACGACGATGGATGGGAACGAATCCAATGAAGACAAACTTCAGAATCTGACCAATATACACTTCGTTCGATCGATGCTTTGATAAGAGGTTTTATTTTGCGACAGAGGTCCGCGAGAAAATGAGCGGCCCATATCAAGACGGGAGAGCGTCATTGTCTTGAGCGGCGCTACTTTTGACTTTGCAGTCAATAATGAAACTTTACTACCTTCTGCAGATTTGCAACGGATATAGACGCAGGCTCCATAGGCTCTCATTGATGCGTCAGAGAAGGCATGAATTTCAATTGGTGACATTGACTCACTAAACACAAATCTCGGTTTTGAGATATCTTCTAACTGTGACAAGGCAAACTGAATTTTGTTCCACGCGGCTTCCAAGTGCAGGTGTATGTCTCGGATCTCTCCGATCTTGTTTAACGTGGCGTGTTCCACACTGAAGGGATTACAACCACGGCACTCGATTATACCTACGAGTAGGCATATAGTGCATGGGCACGGATGGTACGCCTGCCAACGCCCCGGAATAGAAGCTATAGCAAATACATAGCAACTAGCCCGGTACCAATTTAAGTATCTGCGAGTCGGACAGAATACTTCCCCTTGGTGAGGAGCGAAGTGTATCTATCACCTCTACTGATCTATGGGTCACAGCGCCCGAGTTGTATAACGCAACTCCACGTCGAGTCCGAGGACTCTACCCGCGATTTGGGTATCAACCACAGCCACCACGATACTCCCACAAGGGGGCCTACCTCAAATGGTAGTGCTTGGACACTATCCAACCCGTGGTACCGAAGTTTGTGGGCTCGGTGACCCACCCCTTTAGCTCCGACAAGCTCGGATGGGGAACCTTGCCATATTAGTCGCCTCCTACGACAAGCTATGGGGAGCTGTGGCAGTATTCTACGCCGCTACCACACGGCGAGAAAAATGGGCTACTGCAAGCCCCTCCTCCTCCGAAACACCTCCTCAGCAAACTCCGTGAGTCTTCTGGTCCTGTCGCCGCTCTCCAAAATCCTTCCAAACGTCCAGGTTCCGCCAACGTGCTGCAAACCGAGTCCATCGAGGTCTCGCAAGTCTGCATAAAGGGGGCAAGCACATAAAATGTGTTCCCAGTCCTCATTAGGATCGCCACATGAGCATGCAGCAGTATCGCTAAGGGCTCTTCTATGCAGAAATGCATTGAACGACCCGTGCCCTGTCAACAAGAATCCCGCGCGCATGGAGAACCCGAAATCCGGATTCCGATAGACGAACCCTGCATCTGGGATGAACTTGTGAGTCACCCGACCAGGCGAATCACCATCATCCCATCTGCTCTGCCAGTCCGACAGAAGGCATTCGTCTACCCGCGAGACTCGTTGCGTCCAGCTCAGACCTGAAAGGTCCTCGCCATAGAGCCAGTCGTCCCCCTCCAACGGGTATCCACGCTTCAACTTGTACTTGACGGCTATTTTCATAGCAGCCAAGTCAAGAGGCGGGGCTCCAGCAAGCACCTGCAGTGCCAGGGTTGACACTGTACGGCATACCGGGAGGCATCCTAAAAGGATCAGCCTCTGGCAGGCAAGAAGTCGCCTCCTAGCTACAACTTGCCTCGTCGTCACGACATACCACACCGAGGCACCAAATAGTGCACAAGGAACCATGAGTCCAGCATAAATGGTCCGCCTGGCCCGAGGACTGAATCCCCAGTCGACTCGCAGCACACGCGCCAATGCTTGTACGACTCCGGTCATTCGCTGACGCAGCGATGCGATGTGCATGAAGAAATTCATGCGCTCGCTGACCGTGATGCCAAGGTACCGGCAGCTGCGAACATATGGGAGATTTGCTCCGGCAGATCTCACCAACGGGGTGCGCGCGAGGGCTCCCTTCAGCAGCATAATCACCGTCTTGCTGGTGGAAATGGTAACACCGATTTCCGTACCCCACGCTTCAACGATGGACATCAGTTGCGCTCCTTTATCCTCCAGCACGGCTCGGGAGTTGCCTTCAACAAGAAGGAGCAGGTCATCCGCATACGCGCTAAAAGCGCAGTATGGCTGGAGGCGCCGCAGCAGGACGTCCATCAGCAGATCCCAAATGAATGGGCCACTAATGGATCCCTGAGGGCAGCCTCTAGTTACTGGAACACTCACAGTTCCAGAACTGCTTCGGATCACTGCTCTTCTGTCTGAGAAGAAGCTCTGCCACAAGCTCAACTCACGGCATCCCAAGTCGGCGAGCCGGCGCAGTGCAGCACTCCATTCGACATTGTCGAACGCACCCTTGAAGTCGACGAAGATGCCGAGCACGTATCGTGCCGGGCTGGCAGCGACACTGCTCTTGACGTGCCTCCAAGCGTCGTCCACACATCGTCCTTGGCGAAATCCAAACTGCCATCTGCATCCTTCCGGAAGAACTTCTCTCACACGATCAACCATGATGGCCTCAAGCACCTTGCCAAATACTGGCAACAGGCATATCCCACGGTACGACGAGGGTTCGCACCTATCCTTGTCGGGCCCCTTGAGTAGCGCCACTACACGTGGGCACTTCCACTCTCGGGGGAAGTAACCCGACTGGATGCAACGGGAATAAAGCGCCGTCAGATACTGAGGTATGGCGCGCCACACTGCTTTGCAGATAGTGCCATTGATGCCGTCCATGCCGGGAGAGCGACGGCTCTTCAACCTGGCGACACAAGCATCAACCTCTACTTCCTCGAGGGCCGGTGGGACCTCCTCCGCTCCGGCAATCGGTGCATCGGACTCCGCAACTGGGAAAAAGTTACGGAGGAGCACTCGCGCACAGTCACCCCAATCGGTGACCAGCTCGCCATCAACGCGGAGGCACCCAATCTCCGTGCACTTTCTGCGTCCTCGGCAGATTTTGTAGACGCGCCCCCAGGGATCGTGTGCGTTTTCTCCCACGAAGCGTCTCCAGCTGTCCTCCTTCGCCCTTAGGATGAGCTTCTTGTAATCGTCTGAGGCTTGCCTCAGCGCGACCACAATCAGCTCAGCCGCATCGTCGTCTCCTCGACGGCGAGCGTTTTGAAGCCGGCGGCGAAGTCTCCGGACTTCGCGTTTCGCCGTGTTCAGGTTGACGGTCCACCAACCTGGCTTCCTTCTCCTAGGCGATCTCGGCGTCCTCCTTCCTATCGCAAGGTCACACGCATCGTGGACCATGCAGCGCAGGGTCGAAACTTGCTGATCCAACGGCGACTGTGAGAAGTCTTCCGGAATATCGGCTGCCCGACTCACCATCTCCTGTTCGAACAACTGCCAGCGAGCATTGGAGATGTTCCAGGACGGCACAGGAGCTAGGCTCTCAACTGCGCGCGTAGTCGTTGGAGTAACCACAACAGTGATCATGTTATGGTCACTCAACTCCCACTCGTCCACTCTCCACTCGAATGTGGCCCACATCGATGCTGCGTCGTTGGCAATTGTCACGTCGATATCGCTACGCGCACGGTAGGTATCGAACGTGAACACCGGGCTGGGCTGGTTGAGAGCAACGGCTCCATTCTCCAGCATCCACTCAGACAGCAGCTCACCCCGGTTGTAGTTAGCGTGTCCCTCGGGGTTCCGAGGGAGTTTGCTAAACCACATGGGGGATGCTGCATTCGCGTCGAGTCCCAGGATTGCGGGGGTTCTGCTGGCCTGCAGCAGGACCGCATCCATGTACCTGAGGTACGGCTCTAGCTCGGTGTCGAACTGGCAGTATGCGGAGCAAAGGAAGATTGAGCCAAAACTCCCTTTAACACTCACACATACGCCATAGTCGGTGGTAAGTGGCTCCATCGGCATGCAGATGACATCCTGGTGATCCACGAGGATGGCTGCCTTTTGTCTCCGGTCGGTGTATATTCGCATTCCTTCAGGCAGCACATCACTCGTCCCGCTACCAACGTATGGCTCCTGCAGCAGTGCAAACAGACATCCGGACTCCCTCAGGCGGACTGCGAGCTCAAGAGTCGCAGCCCGACCTCGACCACAGTTTGCTTGGATGAACCTAAACATTAATGTCTAGAGTTCACCCTCGCTAGCACCGCCGCATACACCGGACAGCTCGGGGACAGCATGCTGTGCCCCGAGGGATGCCCGTAGAATCGGCAATTCCGGCAGTCCACCGGATTGGTGCAACTGCGCGCACTGTGGCCGGACTGTCCGCATTGCCTGCAGACATTGTCCTTCTGCTTGCACTCTGCCACCTTGTGGTTGAAGCCAACACACCTGTGGCACGCGTACGTTCGCACAAGGGCCCTGCATCGGTAGGAGAACCACTTAATGTAGATCCGCCCACCTTCCAGCAGATCTAGCACCTTGGGTTCGCACTCCAACGTGACACTCACCGTAGCTCCGTCGGCAACCGTCCAAGGCTTGGTGTCCAGATGGACAGCCTTGCGGAACTCCGCCTCCGGGATGTGTTCACGGAGGTTGTTGGCATACAACTCCGCCATAAACTCCTCCGGAGCGATCTGGGTAGCAACATCCTGGACTACCAGTTTGGGCCGTTGCGCAGCGTTCGGCTTGACCTCAAGGCCAATCTCGCCGAACTTCTTGCTGGCTACGACCCTCTTGATCTCACCTGACGAGGGGGTGCGGATAATGGCACCGCCACGCGCAAGCCCTCTCACCTCGTGCAGGCGAACTCCCAGCGAAGGAGCAATCTCCCGGCGCACCTTTTCAGCCACCTCTTTACCCGAAAGTTTCGGGTCCTTGCTCATCACCACGGCCGACCACGTATCGCGTGGTTTTCGCGGCGCGGGCACGGGAGCTGCGGAAGGTGCCGGCAGGCTGGGATATGCGGATGCATACCCAACGGGTGGCCGTGAGACCACAGCTTGCGGCACCGATGGCATCTGAACCGGCGGCGGTGGCAACGGCATCGCCGCTCGCAGTTTGCTGGATTCCTCCAACACTGCGTTGCGCACCATGAGCGCCTGGACGATCCCGTCATACCGGCTGATGCATCTCATCAGCGCAGTAGCCTGCTGGGGGTTCATAAGCGACTCCACCACCAGGGAAACAAACGTCTCCTTGATGCTGGCCGCTTCTTCCATTACACCGTCAGCTCCATTCTTGATGATGCAGTCGAGACTGCGCATCGAGACGGCAGATCGCTCCGGGACGGCAGCGGGGGCACCAGCGGCGACAGCGGCGGCTGCCTCAGCAGCATCAGCAACAACTCCAGCAGCAACAACAGCGGGGGCAGCAAAGGTAGCGGCGGAGGCATCAGCAGCAGAGGCATCTGGCATCACCGGCGTCTCCAACGAGGAGAGCGCCAACTCCTCCAACACCCCAACTGGCTCCGGTTTGTCCACTCCAGTAGCGGCCAATAACTTGGCCTGCGTTGGCGCCGAGAGGCTCGTCGCCTTGGACTTGCGTCCTCGACGGCGTCCCCGTGCAGCACCAATCGCACTACTTGCGCGACTGCTTGCCCGGCTGCTTGCGGAGAGCTCGCTCTCCGACAACGCGCTCATAGCGCTCATGGCGCTCATGTCGCCCTCTACGGGGGCAAGTGGCGCCGCCTGGTGGAGCTGTGCTGAAAATGGGGGCCCCAAAAATATGCAACAAAAATATGCAAATAAAAAGGCAGCCCAAAAGTATGCTCCAAGTGTTTACTAAAGCGCGCGCAAAAGCACGCACCAAAGCTTGCACAAGAAAGCACACTCCCAAAGCTCGCGTAAGCTCGGCAAAAGCACGGGCGAGAGCACCCTCAAAGCTCTCTCTCAAGCTCTCTCTTGAGTACTCTCACACACACTTCTGCACTAAAGCTCACACCAGAAGACTCACCAAGCTTTATCTGTGGAAAATTTCCACCACGTGCCAACACGTGCAAAAACGAAAACACTGTTTTCCAATTGAAAAACTTAATTTTCCGACGCGAAAATAACACCAATCGATTCGCGCAATTAATACGCGAATTTTGACACTAATTTCAAACGTCTGCGACACCGAATTACCGGAGAAAAATGACTTTAATTACGGAGCACTCCAAAAACACGTCCGTCGTTAAGCCATTCATGCGCGTCACTCCACGCGGCTTCCAAGTGCAGTGGAATCGACTCATCCCAATCTAGCTTATTAAGCCAAAGTTCCTGCAACATCTTCTTTTCTTTATTAAGGATCGGGCTTAATAAGCCAAGGGGGTCGAAAAGCTTTGACGTCACCGAAAGAATATTCCGCTTAGTCGCCCTTTGACCCATGACTGACATATCAATTTCGAATTTAAGCACGTTATCTTTAGGAATCCAAACGATTCCTAGTGTTTTTGTTAGCTCTGAGTCCGAAAGTGTTTTTGGCTTAACCGTGCTCTCGGATGCAGTAACTTCAGGCGAGGTTGAAAACCACTTACTCAATTCAAACCCAGCGTTTTGAAGAACCTGAGTTACTTCGGACTTAATTGTCTTAAGCTCCTCCACGCAACCAGCACCCGTTAACATGTCGTCGACGTAAAAGTCAGACCCAATAACTTTAGCAGCTCGAGGGAATGTATTTTTCGCGGATACACTCAACCTCTTCGAACACCTTATGGCCAGGAATGGGGCTGGTGCAGTGCCATAAGTAACGGTGTTGAGCTTGCACAATTTCAAGGACTCAGACGGGTCTTTTCTCCACACTATCAACTGGTATCGTCGATCTGCTTCATTTACCATCACTTGACGATACATCTTTTTTATGTCGGCTACCAGAGCGAATTTGTTTAGCCGAAATCTAAGAAGAGTTGAGTAAAGCTCTTCCTGAATTGTTGGACCCACCATCAACAACTCATTTAAACACTTCTATGTGGATGTCTTGCAGGACGCATCAAAAACGACTCGGAGTTTGGTCGTTGTACTTTGAGGCCGTAAGACACACTGGTGGGGAATAACGTAGTGTGGAGAAGCAAGAACGTCATTGCTTGCAGGGGACACATGGCCTAGGAATTCGTATTCTTCCATAAATTCCAAATACATTTTCTTTAAGTTCGGATCTCGAGATAATCTTCTCTCGAGCGACAGAAATCGGCGTTTGGCTATCTCGAATGAGTTGCCCAAAACGCTTGGATCCGACTTCAATGGAAGTTTAACTTCAAATCGACCTGAAGGCAGTATTCTTGTGGTCTTCCTATAATGTTCCTCACATAGCTCTTGTTCTGGCGACAATATCTTTTTAGAAGATGGAACTTCTTCCAACGACCAGAATTTTTTCAAGTTTTTGTCTATTGACTCTAATATTTCTTCTTGGCATTTCAGACTAGAGACCGACTGTTGAGGAGTTGAGGAATTTGCCAGATATTTTCCCGATACTATCCACCCAAGGAGAGTTTTTTGAAGGATGGGATGGTTCGGACCTTGCTTTATTTGGCCAACGGACAACAGTTCGAAAAATGACTCAGCTCCAATTAGCATATCTATCCGCTGAGGTTTGTAAAAATATGGGTCTGCTAATGGCAAGTTGTTTGGTAGGGTCCAATCTTTCACGTTGACTGACTGGTCAGGGTGATAGCCTGAAATAGTTTTAAAACCCAAAAGTCGAACGGAAACTCGCTACCATTGTGAATTAGTTTGACCAATTCCAAGCAAGTTGATGCACGATTCCTCCCTACGGATCTGTAAGCGTTGAGCAAGAATCTGTAATAAAATTCATTTGTGACCCTGAGTCAAGTAATGCTCGGGCCAATATGTGCTCACCATTTTTTGTTCGAACGCTTACGATCGACGTTGCTAACAAAACCCTTTCTACAGACGATGCATGCAAAGCATGTGAAGTAGAAGGGCCGTCATTCGTTAACGCTGGAGGAGAATTTTGTCTGGGTGGGGGTAACGCTAAGTTATTTTCAGTCACTGTAAATCGGTGCAGAAGTTTATGGTGCGATCTTGCACAGATTTGACACCTGGTCGATTTGCACTTCGCTACCGTGTGACCTTTTCGCAGACAATTCAAACATAGGGAGTCTGACTTAACAAACTCAAACCTTTGCATTACAGCAAGGCGAGCGAACGGACTGCACTGGGCCAAAAAATGGTTGTTAGCGTTACAATAACTGCAAGCTGGTTAGAAGAACAAGCCAACGAAGTTCTATTCAGTTGCTTGCTGAACCCAGTTTTTTCTTGTTTTGGGTTGCCAGTCTCTTCAGCGGACAGATGCTGGTATCTACGATTTAGTATTTTTTCGAAATCGGACCATAGCGGCAATTCCTCATAATCCAGTGACTCTTCCCATTTTTGCTTGGTCACTGTACTCATCCACTCTACTTGATCCACTCTACTCAAAAAAAATTTTAGTATCATCTCCTATGGATAATAGTGATCCATAAATTGATGACACAGTGTCGATGAGACCCCTCAACGACGACGCAGACGGCTGGGAAATTTTCGGAAGGCTAAACAGTTGACGTATTTGGTTCGCAAAGATGAGACATTCGTTATCATAAACTCTTTTTAGACTAGCGATAGCTTTGTCGTAATTACTCTCGGAGACTTGGAATGCCTTGATAGTTCCTAAGGCTTCACCAGAGAGGCAAGAAATTAATTGATTAAATTTTTCAATAACAGGAATGTTTACATTTTTGTCAACTAATGTCTCGAAAAGACTAATGAAATTTTTGAAATCCGAATAATTTCCACTGAATTTTGGCAATGCCAAAGTGGAAAGTCGAGCCCGAGTTGGGGCTGCAGAAATTGCAGTAGCTGGACGGGAGTCTTCAGATGAATTAAAGGCATTACATAAGGACATAATCCTTGCCTTGGTAGTTATTCCTAATTCTTCCAACTCCGCTCCGAAATCATTCAATTCATCTATTTGCTCGATCTGGTCTTGCAACTCATTTGCTTTAGAAATTGCCTCATCTAAAACCTGAAGCCTGCACTCTAGCTCGGTTTTGTTTAGAGGAATCCATCTTCCAAACGTTGCTTCAACCGGCGAATGATTTTAACTTTGACATTTAATCTTCTCTTTAAGTCAATAAGAGTTGTGGAATTAAGGTTTTGTTTAGTACTTTCCATTATAAATAATTTATTTTTTCAATACAAAAACGAAAACAATGCAAATTTAAGATTTAATATTTTATTTAAATTTTGTTAAATAAATTTTATTAAAAGATTTTTCTTGTTGTTGAATTAAATTAAATAAATTTTAATTTGATATCAAGAAAATGCGAAAACGAAAATAATTAATTAATCTTATTTAAATATAATAAATAATTTATTAAATTTAACCAAAAAAAATCTAAATTGATTAATTAATTGATAAACGAATTATTTGATAGTCGAGGCACAGAGTATCCAAAAAAATAGTTGGTCGCCAATGACACCGAAACCAATATGCACAACCAAATTGAAGGGGAGCGCGTCACTTGGCGTTTCGTTAAACTATTCGCGCCAAAAAGTGCATATACATACATACATACAGCAGCGGATAACTATGAGAAGCGAAAACGAGAATATTATCGCTGCATCTATTTGTATGTATAACAAATGTATATGCACCTTTATTTTATCTGTAAAAAATAAAATAATTTTTGGCTGCACTTTAGTATTTATTTGGAAGATTTGTACAATCGAGAACGAGGGGTAGGGTGATTGCTATACAGTGATTGCTAATAATATATATATATTCTGGTTTATTTTGTCCACAGGCAGTACATGTAGGTTAGCACATATATTTATAATTAACTTTTCAAAACTTTTATATATGTTGTTATTTATTTTTGCTCTACTATTTTTTCTAGGTACGTATGCGCCAAGAATTGACAGGAGGGTGCAATATATCAGCACAAGACGGATTTTAATTTGTCTTATCTCAACTTTCAACTTTTTGCACAAATACCTGGGGTTCTGCTTTCGGATCCTTTAATCCTGCGGCCACTTTCCTTTGACAATCGATGCAGGTGCAGTGCATGGGGACGACAAATCCTTCCAGTAGCAGCTCGATTGGAAAAGTTTGTTTCGCGACGCGGAGAATTCTTTAATTTGTATTTTTTTTTTTATTTCACCACCACAACCGTCGCGAGCAACTCTTTTTTTTTTGAATATATGTATGTTATATATTGTTTATATATGTATATTGTGTCACTCACTGTTTTTTATGCTTTTTTATTTAATTATATTAACTACAGTCCACCCGGGGGCGCCAAAATGTTCACTGAGATTAGTTTATCTAGTCGCGAAAAACCGAAAGACAAAAAGGTGGCTGTAAAATTTAAATATAGCAACTGCGAGAAATACGTGCACTCGGTTCAACTTTATAAATTCGATTATATTTCAATCAAAAGAACTTAAGCCTAGCTTATCTATTGCGGCGAAGCGTGGCGAATTCACGAGAGAGCAAGTGAGCTTTTCTTGCGCTCCCGCTCCACCCTATACTAACTTATACTAGACTTCAATAAAATTCAAACTTAATCTTCTACATTAATTCTACAGTATTTAAACGACAACAATAAAAACTTCTACACATACCAATTAAAAAGCAGTAAAGGCCAGCAAGTAGTACTTAAAGGTATTGAACCGGAAGTAACACCCGCCGAAGTTACAGGCGCACTAAAGAAAAAAGGTTTTAATGTTAAAAATGTTACTAACATTTTGAATAGAGAAAGAAAGCCGCAACCTCTGTTCAAGGTAGAACTTGAACCCGAAATCAAATCCAAGCCTCTGAAAAAAAAATGAAGTGCATTTAATTTTGACTCTCCAGTTGCTACTTCACCGCAGAATAACCGTAGAAGAGCCGCATAAAAGAAATGGGCCGGTGCAGTGTAATAATTGTCAGGAATATGGCCACACAAGGACTTACTGCATGCTCCGTCCAGTATGCGTTGTTTGTAGAGAACTTCATGACTCCCACAAATGCCTAAAAAACAAAGAGGATGCCAGCAGCAAAAAGTGTGGAAACTGTGGAGGCAACCATACGGCTAACTACAGAGGCTGTCCAGTCTACAATGAACTGAAAAGTCGTACACCCCAAAGCGTGACCACTGTTCGCTCACACATTACACCGTTTTGATTGAGCTGCTTGTTGCTCAAAACCAGACAAAGTAACCAATGGCTCCACTTCGTATATCACTGTGCACGCCAACGGCGTCTCACAGCGCAAACTTGAGTTAGCTCAATTCCTTAATAACAACCATATCGATGTAATGTTACTCGCAGAAACTCATCTTACAAATAAATACAATATTCAAATTCGAGACTACTTCTTCTACAACACGAATCACCCAGACGGGAAAGCACACGGAGGCACCGGGACCCTGATTAGAAAACGCATTAGACACTGCTTCCACAATAGTTTCGCCACTAACTACATGCAAGCGGTACAGATAGAGGTACAGATGGACCACCGTTTCCTAAAGCTTGCCGCCGTATTCTGTCCTCCGCAGTTTACAATATCGGAATCCCAATTCATGGACTCCTTCAACTCTCTGAGCGAACAATTTATAGCAGCAGGAGACTTCAATGCCAAGCATACGCACTGGGGATCTCGACTGGTGACTCCAAAGGGAAGGCAGTTGTACAACGCAATAATAAAACCAAGCATCAAGCTAGACTGTGTGTCACCTGGGACACCTACATATAGGCCAACAGATCCCAGAAAATTGCCAGACTTGATAGACTTTGCAGTCACAAAAAACATTCCACGCAACCTGATAAGCGCCCACTCCTTACCAGATCTATCGTCTGACCACTCGCCTGTACTCCTCCAACCAGTTGCGGTAGATAAACCATTCAGACTAACAACGAATAAAACCAACTGGCTCAAGTACAAAAAATTTGTAAGTTCGCACATCGAGTTGAATCCACGTTTGAATGACGAAGCTGATATCAACTTATCCAAAATCGCCCTTGAATCCCACAAACACAAGAAACCTCGTACAATCATCGATACCACACGAGTTGCTCAAAATCATAAATGAACAACTCAACCCAAAAAATCCCCAGGATGCGACCTAATATCACCAAAAATGATTATCGAACTTCCTCTCTGCGCAGTTCGAGCTATTTGCCAACTCTTCAATGCAATAACGAGACTTCCTAGAGAGATGCAAAAAGTCGATCATCATAATGATACCAAAACCTGGCAAATACCGCACAATTGCTTCATCATATAGACCAATTAGTTTACTAACGTGTCTATCAAAACTCTTCGAAAAATGCCTCTTGGCACATATTACCCCACATCTCAGAACACACAACAAAATCCCGACTCATCAATTCGGTTTTCAAGAAAAACATGGAACCATCGAGCCATCGAGCTTAACTTCAGAAATCAGAAATGCATTCGAACAAACAGAGTATGGCTACAAGGTTTAAGCACAAAATAACAGAAATGCTCCTTGACATACCACGAATGCCCCTAGCTTTATTAACCATGGTGGATATATGGTCGGTGAATTAGAGTTTTAAATGAAATAGGCAACCCAGATTACCGGAATTAATCGCTCTAAGGCGTACTCATAGAGAAAGTACGTAGCCTGTTGAGGGCTAGATCGATAAAATTACATGATTTTACAGTTCCATCCATTAACCTTAAGGCTATTTGCTAAACAAATTGGGTATAATAAATTTATACTGAGACAAAGTTTAATTTCATCGGCGTACAAAAGTACAAGTGAATTAGTAAGGGCAAGTGGCAAATCGTTTATAAACTGCTTAAACTCTTTAAAATATCTCTGGAGACTTCGATCTTTACACTGACTTCAGTAATGGTCTTTGGTGTTCCCCAAGGAAGCCATGTTGGATCTTTATTTTTTTTTAATTTTTTTTACTTCAGTAATGTTCCTAGGTGTTCCCCAAGGAAGCCATCTTGGATCTTAATTTTTTTTTAATTTTTTTTTTTTTTTTTAATAAAGATCTTGGGGAACACCAAGGCACATTACTGAAGTCAGTGTAAAGATCCAAGTCTCCAGAGATAACACAGGCCAAGAGACAAAAATCTCCATGCATAATTTCACCTGCTCCATAACCTTTTAGCTCCCCTGAACCAAAGTCCAGAACAAACATAGGTTCCATCACCCACAGTTTCCGCGGTACACCAAAGAGAAGAAATTGATCAAATTTTACCACATATTGAATACTTTAGGCCGTGTAATGGCGATGACCATCATTGTTTCTAGTACATATCATTTTTATAATATATGTGTAGCAACTAAAATTAAACAAGAAAGGAAAGCTAACTTCGGGCGGAGCCGAAGTTGATATATATTCTTGATCAGGATCACCCCCTGAGTCGATATGAGCATGTCCGTCTGTCCATCTGCCTGTCTGTCCGTCTTTCTGTCGGTTTCTACGCAAACTAGTCTCTCAGTTTTAGAGCTATCGAGTTGAAACTTTGCTCACATCCTTCTTTTTCTTGCAGGTAGTACATAAGTCGAAACATAAGTCGGACGGGATCGGTCGACTATATCCTATAGCTGCAATATAACTGATTGATCGGAAATGCCTGTGAGCGTTCGCATGGTGAATTGACTTTTTTGGGAAAAGAGTTATCATATAAAAAAACCTCTTGACGAGGTAAAGTACCGGTGACGAACCTGCATGCGAAACCCAAAATATCTGATATCAATTTTAGTGACGAAAATATGCTATATAGGTGTACAAAATTGCATATAAAAAATATTCTTGTTCGGCACGTGACTGATTTTTTTTTGTTTTTCTTGCACGTGCCGAACAAGAATATTTTTTATATGCAATTTTAATATACAGAATCTATATATATATGGAAGTAACCTCTGGACAGGCGATTCACACTGTTAGCAATACATTAATTGTTAGGATAAACATCAAAACTCTTTTTTTTTAACTCTATAGATTTTGACATTCAAGAAGGTGGAATAATTAAAAACCTTTCCAAAGACGTAAAGAATTTTTCGATAGCTTCAGTGGCTCTGAAGTTATACGTATTTTTAATTTACACAGGTTTTGGAATTTGACTAGTTACAAAATTTTAATGAAAAATTTGCCCAAAAATGTATTTTAAATCCAAAATTGTTTCGTAGTTGTGGGAAACCAAATTATTTTAACAAATTAACAGATGAGAGGCCTATCCTTATGAGAGTTCCACTATATAATAAATTATTAAAAAACAAGAAAGGAAAGCTAACTTCGGGCGGAGCCGAAGTTTATATACCCTTGCAGTTAAGCAGAAGCTTATATTATTATTATATATATCGGATTTTATATAGTTGTCCGATCCTTATGAGAATTTAACCATCAACAAAATTTCTAATAAAAATATTGGAAACAGCCCCAAGCATCTTTAAAAATAGAAAGGTTGTGCCATTTCCGATCGTTCAGTTATATGGCAGCTATAGGATATAGTTGGCCGATTCTTATGAACATAGGATTAGATTGCCCAAAACGGAAACCGTAGACAGTCCCATCATTCTAGCTTCAAAAACAACAAAGTTAAGCCAATTATCCTAATAAAATTTTGCAAATCGGATAAGATTTCCCAAAATGCAATCTGTTCTAAGTCCCATCCTTCTAACTTATAAAAAAAAACAAAGTTATGGCATATCCGATCAATCATATAATAAATATGTATTATATCTAAAATAAATGCGCAAAGATAAAAAATTAAAAAAAAACTGGAAATTTCGTTTTCCCAGTTTTTCTAGTTAAACCAATTGTTGAATGTAACAATTTATTTTGGGTGTGCGATATAAAATAATAAATATTAGAAAAGTATTGACGGAGTTGGTTTGCCTGGTTTTTTTTTTTTTTAGCTTTTAATCCATGATTTGGCCCAAAACGGTGGTGGCTGTAATTTAAGTAAAGCAGAGTTTTATTTATATGCATTTTATGCTCAGTGGGGGCATATGCATATAAAGCTTTCTACTCATAAAATTTTGCATTCTTCTCATTAAGACATGAGACACTGAAACACAAAGCAGAATTACATCAAAATTTGCCATCAAATAATGAAGTTTGGGATTAGCCGAATGGAGAGCGTTGTGGTTTCTAAAAACGGGAAGGCCTGAGTTCTAATCCTAGTTGAGTCCAATGTTTATGTTTTACTTTTTAAGCCCTTTTTTATTTGGATTTTATTTTTGAAATATTTGAAAATATCTTATGTACAAAATTTCATAAGGATGGGCCGACTATATCCTATAGCTGTCATAGAACGATCGGAATTGGCATAACTTTGGTGTTTTTTAAGTTAGAAAGATGGGACTTGGTAGAGATTTTTCATCCATTTTGGGCAAAATAATCTTATTGGCCAAATTTCATAGGGATCGGCCAATTATATCCAATAACCGCCATATAACTGAACGATCGGAAATGGCACAACTGCAAGGGTATATCAACTTCGGCTTCGCCGATTTCTTTCAGAAGTTATTCAACAAATTAGATTTTTACAGCTTTTTCAAAAAGTTGTAGAACAATAATTGCTCATATGACAATAACAAAAATCTCCAATTTTATTCAGGATTGCCAAGAAAAAAATACAGACAAACAGACACACTGGCTTCATTTTGAAAAAACTGTAAAAATCGAATTTCTTGAATAACTTCTGAAAGAAAGGTCGGACCGGGTCGGTTGAAGTACCAATCTTGTGAGTCTTCTCATTAAGACATGAGACACTGAAACACAAAGCAGAACTACATCAAAAGTTGTCATCGAGCAACAAAGTTCGAGGTTAACCGAGTGGAGAGCGTCGTGGTTCCTAACACGGAGGGCCTGGGTTCGAGTCCAAGTTGAGTCAATGTTTACGTTTTACTTTTTTATAAGCCCTTTTTTATTTGGATTTTATTTTTAAATAAATAAACTAAAATCTGAAAAGATATACTCCATATTTTTTAGGGTATTGACCAAATATATGCAGACTCCAAAAAGCAAAGTTGCCAATCAAATACACACACATGTATAAGGAAATGCAAGCTTCACAGGAGGCTGTACAAAATGGGTAGCTGCACTTACAGGACTATATCTTGAGTTAACGGATTTTGCCAGATATGAGCGATATATCAAAATTTGCGTCATCTCAAAAGCTATCTACACGTGCAATATAAAAAGGATCAGTCGACCAAATTTTGAAAAAAAAATTTGTTTCTTAAAAAAAAAGTTTATTTTCAGTGTATTTTTTTTTTTTACTATATAGACGTTTGGTCTCAAAGAAAGTGGAATTTATATTTAAAAAACTATTTCAACGGTGTAAAGCTCTTTTTAATATCTTTCTTAATTATAAAGTTATTAATTTTTTTATTAACAAGGTTTTTTTAATTTTTTGACGTAAGCCTAAGGTATTTCAAAAAGTTGTAGAACAATAGTTGCTCATATGATAGTAACAAACATTTTCCAATTTTTTTTCAGGATTTTTAAGGAAAAAATAGTGCAAACAGACAAACCGACAACTTGCTTCATTTTGAAGAAGAAGGTTAGGTTAGGGCGGTGATGCAAGGGGGTCATAGAATACCCCCTCACTTCCACTTCAGCCGCAAGGGCTCCTTGTGCTGCCGCTGGAGCAAGGGTTTCACCGAGATGCTACCCCCCCCCCCCCCCCCCCCCCCCCCCCCTTCCTGTCTACCAGGGTGCGTATAAATGCCAAGACTTCCTATGGCGGCCCATGGTCCCAGCCTGCTTTTTTTATGAAGGCAACCAGTCCGCGTGGAGAGATCTCTGAGAGATCGCTAAGGTCCGAGAGATCTTCGGACCCGAAGTGTTTGAGCCTGCTGCGTCCGAGTGCCGGGCAGTGGCATAAGAGGTGCGATACCGATTCTACCTCCTCTTCATCCCTGCAGCTCCTGCAGAAATCATTGTGGGGGACTGCAAGCCTGGCCGCGTGCTCACCTATCAGCCAGTGCCCAGTGATTGCCCCAATCGCTAGGCTGCATTCCGGTCTAGTCAGAGCAATGAGTCTCGCCGATCTTTTCTGAGAGCGTGTCGGCCAGATCAAACGTGATGTTTTACAGGTCTGGAGATTATTCCATTTCCTATTGGCTGCCAGGTCGTAAAACTCCCTGCACTTTAGCCTGCAAGTAGCCAAGGGTATGCCTACGAGTTCTTTCTCATGTAGGAGAGGGTTGGTAGTCCCTGCCCTAGCTAGTTCATCTGCAGCACAGTTTCCCTCGTGGTCCCTGTGACCGGGAACCCAGATGAGGTAGATGTCAAGCTATTCAGCCATCTCGTTGAGAGATCTGCGACAGTCATTGACTGTCCTGGAGTTGGATGAGAATCCGTCAAGTGCCTTGAGCGCTGCTTGACTATCTGAGAAGATACATATTGTACCCCGATTTCCCCTTAGAGCTGGGGATTCAAGTGCTTCCTTAATGGCTACTACTTCAGCCTGGAACACACTGCAGTGGTCAGGGAGTCTGAAGGACTCCTTTAGGCTCAGATGATCGCAAAAATAACCGCCTCCCACCTGGCCGTTAAGTTTTGATCCATCTGTATAGATATGAATGGAGCCCTCCGGTCCCGGTATCCGGGCTTCCCATTCCTCCCTCGAGGGGATTAAGACTTTGTAGTTAGTGGTGGGTTGGTCGACGGGCACACAGTAATCCGTACCCCCCTCAGGCATGAAATGGTGTAGGTCCAGTCTGGTATGACCGAAACTATTTTTGCTCCATAGGTTTGCCTCCCGCAGTCTTATTGCTGCCAGAGTAGCTGTCTTTACCCCCATCAGTTCAACTGGTAGTAGGTCAAGTATAGTGTCTAGGGCATCACTGGGCGTAGTGCGTAGACTGCCTGTCATACAGACTTCCGCCATGCGCTGCATCTTCCTGAACTTTTCCCTGCATGAGGAGTTGTCTAGGGCGGGCCACCAGACAACAACACCATAGAATAGAATTGGTCTGATGATCGCTGTGTATAACCATCTGACCATCTTGGGCGACATTCCCCATTTCAGGCCTACCGCCTTGCGGCAGGTATAGAGTGCTATTGCCGCTTTCTTAGTCCTTTCAGCGGTGTTCAGCTTCCAGTCCAGTTTCCTGTCTAGTGTGATACCTAGGTACTTCGCACTATCACTAAGAGCTAGTGTTTCTCCTAGGAGCTTCGGAAGTCTTAAGTTAGGTATTTTGTACTTCCTGGTGAACAGCACGAGCTCTGTCTTGGATGGGTTGACTCCCAGCCCGTTCTTTTGCGCCCAGGCCGACAGAACTTCGAGCTTCCCTGTCATTAGGTCGCATAGCGTCTGTGGGAATTTCCCCACGAAGGCAATAGCAACATCGTCCGCGTACGCAATGATCTTACATCCGCCACCCTCTAAGGAACGTAGTAGGCTGTTAACCGCCACGTTCCAGAGTAGTGGTGAGAGTACACCTCCTTGTGGGGTGCCCCTCTTGACGTATCTTCGAATAGTCGAACCTCCAAGTGTAGCCTCGACACTCCTGTTGACCAGGATCTGCCGTATTAGGTGAGTTGATCGATTGTCTATTCCAAGTCCCGTCAGTGCGTTGATTATTGAGCACGGTAGGATGTTATTGAAGGCCCCTTCTATGTCTAGAAAAGCCACAAGTGCGTATTCCTTAAAATTAATCGCTCGTTCGGCGATCATAGTGATATCGTGCAGGGCTGTTTCTGTTGATCGGCCCCTTTTGTAGGCATGCTGAGAGCATGAGATGTCGTTTGGGTTAATGTTAAGTTGTAGATGGAGACTTAAGAGTCTTTCCATCGTCTTAAGGAGAAAGGAAGACAGACTTATAGGTCTGAAGTCCTTGGGGGTGCAGTGGGATGGTTTCCCCGCCTTGGGTATGAATACAACCTTCGTGCACAGCCATGCCTTTGGTATCATACCAGTACTGAAGACTGTGCTGAAGATTTTCTTAATCCATTTCCTTAGGTTAATACCGGCTCTGGATAACTGAGCTGGTAGAATACCGTCCGGTCCCGGAGATTTGAAGGGTTTGAAACTGTCCATTGCCCATTTCAGGTTTCTGTCACTAAGTAGGTAGTTGAGCGAGCCCTGATGACCCTGGCTACGCATCACCTGGGTTGTTCCTTCCGAAGAGCAACCCGGGAAGTGTGCGTTGATGAGGGTCTCCAGGGTTTCCAGGCTTGAGGTTGTCCAGCACCCCTCCGTGTTCTTAATGTAACCTGCGATGGGGGCTGTAGTAGAGAGAAACTTTCTTAGGCGGGCGGCCTCTGATGTCTCCTGAATGTTGGTGCAGAAATTGGCCCAGGCAACCCTCTTTGCCTTGCGCAATTCTTTGTTGTATTGCCTAAGTTCAGCTTTATAGGTTTCCCACGCCTCGTCTGTGTTGGTACGGTGCGCGTGGTTGAAGGCCCTACGTGCATTTTTTTGTACGGGGCTAAAGACGAGGTCCACCACGGAGGCTTCTTCGATCTGTTGCTACCTATCCTTTTTTTGGGGCAGGCCTTGTGGTAAGCTTTTGCACTAGTCGCAGTAAGCTTGTCTACCATGGCGTTAAGCCCCTCATAGGTCTCGATGGTCTCCGAAGGCGGTTCGCCTAAGGATCTATCTAGTATATTTTTATAGAGCTCCCAGTTTGCCTTTCTAGGATTTCGTACTGCTTGCTTGGTAAAGTTTTCAAAATTTACTACTATCTCAATATAGCGATGGTCTGAAAATGAGTGTTTGTCAAGGACTCTCCAGCTGGTGATTGCATCAGCCAGGGAGTGCGAGAATAATGTGACATCAAGAACCTCCCTTCTGTTCTTGACTACGAAAGTGGGTTCTGAACCTCTGTTACCCTCTAAAAGCTTAGAGCTGAGGATAAAATCGAAGATTGACTCACCCCTCTCGTTTGTGTCAGTGCTTCCCCACTGACTGTGATGAGCGTTGGCATCGCATCCTATTATTAGGGCGATGTTCTTCCTTTCGCTGTCTTCCACAAGCCGCCTGAGTAGCGAATGGGGTGGAGGTCCTAGGTGGTCGTGACTCATATATGCCGAGCATATTCTTAGATGGCCGTCTGGGCCTTCTATCGATGCGGCTACGTGATCTTCATTGCTGAAATTTGGTAGCAAGAAGGTATTAAGGCTTTTCTTTGCGAGTATGCATGCTCGCTTTTTACCTGTTACATCGGCTGTGTACAGCCTGAAGTCCGACGCCCCCAGACCGAGAATCCTGTCTCCGTGGATCCAGGGTTCTTGGATGAGGGCCACGTCAGCTCCATCCTCTGCAAGATGGAGCAGGAGGGCGGCGGAAGCCACCTTACTGTGATGGAGGTTTATCTGCAGGAATGTCAGGGACATCCTTTAGATTCTCCACCACAGTAACCTCCGCCTCGGTGTCGGAGCCCAGCAAAGAGTCCTCCTCCATGCCGACGCCACTAAGAGCCCTCGCCAGGTCACTCTCCTCTGAGGTGTACCCTTCCAGAATGTCCTCCTCCACATCTGACATTCCTTCTGGTCGGACCTCTTCGGTCGGTTCCCCCGAGTCTAGCTCCTGTGCGTCCATCTCCAAGTCGATGCCTCCAGGTTTACTCTTCGCATCCGACTTGTAGATCCTCACCGCAACGTGCTCGAACCCGTATTTGATACGGCTACCGGCACCCTCCAGGATCTTCGCAGTCTCCTCATTAAGAGTGAGGACAACCTGCCTTCTCAGTCCCACTGCTTCCTCCACCTTGGCGACCCTCCAGTCCGCCGTAGGGAGTGTGGGATTGCAGATTTTAAGCATGGCCAGAATGGTGTCAGGGTCCGCCGGCTTCTCTGTCAGCCATACGCGGGCCCTCGGTTTGCTGGGGATCTTGTCCCAGTCCACCGCCTCCAATCTGGCTCCTGGGTAAACCTCCCCAAGCGACGCTATCATTCGCTTGTAGAGGCTTACAGACCTCGCATCTTGGCACGCTATCACCTTGATGCTACCCTGGTACCACCCTGCATCTTCGCAGTCCGGTGGGGGTCCTCCGCTCTTGAGCATCTCCTCCATGAAGCGCCCATGCAGCTCATTCACTACCTTACGCCAAAGCTCCTTGGGGATCAGGCCATCTTTGGAGCCATTATCAATGACCCCAATGATGGTCCTGCCCTTGGTAACTTCGGCGAAGGATCTGCTACTCTGTGTCTGCACCTTCTTCTTCTTAGCTAGGGGCACTCCACCGTCGGTCGACCTCTGCCTTTTCGCACTCTGTGCACTCTCCTTGGCAGAGTCGCCTACTCCTGTCGGCTTTTTTGGGTCCAATCTGGCTCCCGCTCTTGCTGGCTGAAAGTCAGGCAGGATTTCCCTCGCCCACTTTATAATTTCAGCCTGATCGGGATTGGACTCCGCCGATGGGTCTGCCCTCATTAGGATGAAGGCCGCTCTCCTCCTATCTTTATAGGAGCCCTTCCGCTGCAGGGGGCCAGCAGTCGTCGGACCGGGGCCTTCCTTAGGGTTGCCGCCGGTGCGAAAGGAGCTCGATTCAGGGATCTTACCCCCCACACCGTTCGGTGGTCCCATAGTGGGCCCCGTTTTGGGGGTCGGTGCCTTGGCATCTCCCCCTACACCGGCGCCGCTCGCCTCCGGATGTTGTCCCTCAGTGGGGAGCTTCGCCATCCCAGCATCTCTTTGGCCTCTATCTGCCTTGGAGATTGACGGATCCGAGATCCCATTTCCGGACTTTCTTAGGGAGTTGCGTTCTCCACTGTTTGTTTTTTTTGTTATAGTGTTATTGTTCATTTTTGGACCCACGAGTAGGCGGGAAGGGGTTCGTCCATCATGACATAGCCCGCTTGTCATGATAAGCCTGGCTAAAACTGAGGGGTCGGCCGGTCCCCCAGAGTCCGCATATTAACGTCCGTGCATCCCCCGGACATGCATCCCTCGGCATATGCTGTTCCACCTTGGATTGGGGTGATTTGAGGAAGGGAGTTTTCTTCTCCCCGCCCGACTACAATTAGGCAGCATCCTCGGCAGAGACATGACCTAACCGGGACCTGTTACCAGCCGCCCTCACGTGGAGAGTATAGTCGCACTACCATCGGTGTACACAGTTACGGCACATGAGCTCATGCGTTTCTCCCCCTGTTGTACCCGATTGGCTGACGGCCTACAATATTATTTAATACTACAATAAATTATTCATTCCCATCAGTACAGACTATATACTATACTCCCAGGGATTATCCACAAACACCCTTCCAGACCCTCATTCCAGATAAAGAAGAGTGTGAGGACCAAATTTCAGGACCTGAAAATACACTAAGCTTCTGTACTGAAGGCTCAAAACGAAACAAAAAATTAAGAGGAGCTATATACTGCGAACAAATAGGCATTGAACCTTCTGTTAGACTACCTAATCACTGCAGCGTATTTCAAACTGAAGAGATAGCTATAAAAGAAGCACTAAAACACCTAATCACACATAACTCCAAGAAGTGATAGCCAAGCGGCTATAAAATCGATCAGCTCAATCACCATCACCTCCAAAACAGTTTTCTGCAGTCAGTTATCTCTCTACGAGATGGCAAACCAGACGTAAGCCTCAACTGTGTCACAGGGCCATCACAAGCAACTGCATAGCAGACGAATTGAAGCTCATTGACACCACCACACCGCACCGCCTGCCAACTCTGGCCCGAAGTCTCAACCAAAAGAACATCCCAACTACTTAGGATGGAAAGAACCCGAATCAGTACGGCTATAAGAGTCATCACGGGACACTGGCTAGTTGGAACACATGCTAGGCGAAAGAGTTCACCTCAAAACGACTACTGGCGATGCTCCAGGGACAAAGAAGAGGAAGAAACTATCGATCATCTTCTATGCCATTGTCCAGCCCCGCAGTCTCTCAGACTTCAAAACTGGGCAACAAAATCCTCAACAACATCTCAATGATGTCAGAAATAGATCCTAATAGGATAGAAAGTTCCACCAAAGCCTCAGGGCTCAGAAAGAGATGACATATTTAGGATACGTTATTGATAATGGTATTATTAGTTCCGATTCTGATAAAATAGGTGTAATCAAGGATTACCCAATATTACGTTGAGACAAAAAAGTAGTTTTCTTGGAATGACCTGGTATCATATTATCATTATCCTATTATCATGATAAGAATTCTCCGCCATGTTTTTCCCTTGACACACACCTTAAAACCAAATAGGTTAATAAGTTTGAATGGAAAATTAAAGCCCATTAGGTTTACGAGTCTATTAAGACAATATTAAGTGCAGCTCCAGTACTGCACGGCCCTCACTTGGCTCTTCCGTTCTCGCTTCATTGCGACGCTAGCCACACCAGAGTGGGCGTTGTTTTATTGCAATTTAACAAAGATGTCGAAGAGGTACCGATTTCATTTATGTCAAAGAAACTTAACCGTTGTCAACGTCAATACAAAGTCACTGAGAAGGAGTGTTATGCTGCCGTATTAGTCGTTTAAAAGTTATGTTGAAGGTAATAATCATTTGGTAATAATCATTTGATTTGGTAATAATCACAGATTATGCCTCGGTAAAATAGCTAATGACCCAGCCAGATCTAAGCTGGCGTCTTGCCCGTTGGTCTCTTAAAGATTTAAGGCAATCTTGTATCCCGACGCTCTGAAAATGCAGAGGGTACCAAAATTGCCGATGGCTGGGAGCTTTGGGTTCCACGCTCTCTCGTATCCAATGCCATTAAGACTGCTCATGAAGACCAATTGCATGCCCACAGGGGTATAAAAAAAAACCTAGGAAGACTTCGACGACATTATTTCTAACATGGTTAATGATGTTAAAACCTGTGTTAATACTTGTATTTATATGGCCACAAAACACCGATTGGTGTTTAGAATAGATTGGTTCTTTTAGCCATTAAGGCTTACGTAGATCCAAGACAAAGTACATGGGACGAAAAACTTAGTAGCACTTACTCAGTCCCCTGTGTCCTACGAACCAGCTTCAACCTCCCTATTAACACTAGCCCGTATAAATTGACACTTGATCAACATATGGACACAAACCCAGATAAGTCTCTTTTAAAGTGAGTCAAGAGAAGAGTAATTTTGCAAAACGTTTTAGCTTTGAGCAAGCTGGTCAAAGAACAACCAATTGGATCAAAGCACGAGAACGAAGGAAATTGTGAAACGCATATTACGAATTAGAGGATCTAAAAGGTTGCCCCATCGGGAAATTCCATGCATAGATCTTAAGCAATAACGCTATAGGCAATAAGGGAGAATCATCGTCGTGTTGTTCCACCCCAAGTTAGAAAAGTAGACAAGCTTACGGAAAAAAATTATATTTTATATTTGTTTAGTTACTGAGCGTTTTCGGTAGCTTTATTTTTGTGTTCTAAATATTGCCTTTAATAAAAACAAGCCCAGATCGATTTTTAGATATTGATACAATTTATTTACAAATGATACGTTTCTACAAATGATATATTTACATACATATGTGACTGAGTAGGGTTGACGACCGAATTAGAATAATGACGCGGGAGGGCGGATCAACGCTTGATGCTGCGGAGCGACCGATATATCCCGCGAGAGAGCGTGAAAAACGCTAGCGCATGACGGCAGATGCATGTTGCCGATCGAATGCACGAGAGCGGGCAACGCGAATAGAGACATAGATAAAGAAAAGATAAATAAATTCAATAATTTATTGCCGGCCAAAACTTTCCGGCGGCTGCTTGACCCGACAATATTTAACCCCCGAAAAAATAAACCCCACGTGGTGGGAAAAGTTTTTCCAAACTTTATTCCAATTTAAATAATGTGAAACCCACAAACCCAGATAAGTCTCCTTTCCATTTCTCTTAGCTTTAAATTATATAAAAATCTTAAAAATGCATTTTTTATAAATCAAGCCGCTAGATAAATTAAGCAAAAGTGCGCGGCTAGACAAATTAAGTTTGACGAATATATATAAAAAACCTTTAAACCCAAAATTATAGATTCATCGCTTACCCTGGGAAAAAGATCTGCCGCTAGATAAATTAAGCAAAAGTGCGCGGCTAGACAAATTAAGTTTGACGAATATATATAAAAAACCTTTAAACCCAAAATTATAGATTCATCGCTCACCCTGGGAAAAAGATCTTTTTGAATGTCTAAAACTCGATGGAAGTGAAAGGAACCATATTTTAAAAATTGAAACATTTTTGTGGTTATCCAGAACTTTTTTCAGTGTATTAAAAGCTTTGCATTAAAAAAATTATTGTGCGGCTTACACGAAAAATGCTATATAGGTTTACAAAATTGCACATAAAAAATATTCATACAGTTAGCAATACTTTAAATCAAAGGCTAAACACCAAAACTCTTTTTATTTACTCCATGTATTTTGACATTAAAAAACGTGCAATAAATAAAAACCTTTCCCAAGATGAAAAAGAATGTTTCGATAGCTACAGTGGTTCTGAAGTTATACGTATTTTTAATTAACAAAGGTTTGAGAATTTGGTTAGTTTAATAATTTTAATTAAAAATTTTCCCAAAATTCTATTAAAAATCCAAAATGATTTCGTAATTGTAGGAAAAAAAATTATTTAAACAAAACAGATGACAGGCCGATCCTCACAAGAGTTTCACTAAATAAAAGATTCTAAAAACAAGAACTTCGGGCGGAGCCGATGTTGATATACCCTTGCAGTTAAGGTTTGTGCCATTTCCTGTCGTTCAGTTATTTGGCGCTATAGGATATAGTCGGCCGATCCTTATGATATTTGGCAAATCGGATGATATTGTCCTGGAATATATTGTAATGGAATCCGTATAAAGTCCCATCATTCTAGCTTAAAAAATAGTAAAGTTATGCCAATTCCGATCGTTCAGTTATATGGCAGTTATAGGATATAGTCGGCCGATCCTTAAGAAATTCGACAAATCGGATTTGTCTTATGAAATTCGCACAAAATAGAATCTGTACCAAATTCCATATTTCTAACCATCTTTCTAACTTCAATCTTTCTAAAAGCACCAAAGTTATGCCAATTTCGACCGTTCTGTGACAGCTATAGGATATAGTCTGCCGATCCTTATGAAAATTTGTACATAAGATATTTTGGCCAATGATAAGATGTGTGGAAAGTCCCAACCTTCTAACTTAAAAAACACCAAAGTTATGGCATTTCGATTAATCAGTTATATAAGGCAAATTGCCATTTATTAGAATGTAGAATAATAAAATAGAATAATAGGATATAGTATAGTAAGACTGCGGCTGGACGACTGCGACTGGACGACTGCGGCTGGACGACTGCAACTGGACGACTGCAACTGGACGACTGCGGCTGGACGACTGCAACTGGACGACTGCCTGCTGATCACCGACTCCCCCTTCTTACTTCTCACAACTCACACCAACTGCTGGTTCCAACTCTTCACTGCTGACTCCGATTCGCACTTCATACTCGCTCTCGCCTCATCTCCCATCTTACATTCGGCCCTCCTGATTAGTCATCGGCCTCTGATGACCAAGCTTCATCGTTGTCCTCCGCATAACGCCATAGCTTCATATTGTCGTTGCTTGTAGCGGTGTTCCTAGGCCCTTCTGAGTTGCCAACTTTACGGACCTCATAACGCCCGCTGCGTTTCAGCTTCGTGATTTCATATGGACCAAGGTATTCGCTAGCTAGTTTTCTACCAGCCACGAACTGCGTACGGCGAATAGCAACTAGATCACCCATCTTGTAGCCATAATTGTTCTTTCTTTTTCTATCAAACGCTTTTTTATAGTCCTCTTGTGCCTGCTGAATTTCCACCTTAGCTTCCTGCCTGGTTTTCTGTCTCTCTTCGTCGAAACTGTTGTACATCTCCTCCTCTAGCATTTGCAGCATATTACCATTAGCATCATTCCTCATCTTAATGCCAAACATAAGCTCGAATGGCGAGCGCTTCGTAGACTTGTGTATTGTGGCGTTGATGACTCGCTGTACCTTTGGCACAAACTGAAACCACTTGTCGGGCTTATCCGCTGACAGCTTTGAGATTAAGGCCAAAATGGAACGATTCACGCGTTCGACTTGACCGTTTCCTCTTGGGACTCCTGTGGTGCTCCATACATGCTCGATCCCGTTTTCCTTAACGTACGCCTCAAAAGCAGCTGACGTAAATGCCGATCCACGATCACTGATGATTCGGCTAGGATTACCGAAAACATCTGACCAGTTGTTTAGCTTTTGCAAAACCTCTTCACTGCTGGTGGTTTTAGTTGGATACAGCCAGACAAACTTTGTGAAGCCATCCACAATCGCAAATATGTGTTTATATTGCTTGGCTGTGGCATCCATTATCCCCAAGTGGTCTACGTGTACGGTGTGTAACGGTTCTACTCCTTTGTCGATACTGTGAAGAAATCCCTCTTTCTTGCCCAATTTTTTGTTGTAGATGCATTTGATACAGTTATTGAAGACCTTAGCCACCTTTCCTTCCAAATGTGGAATCCAATAGTTTTGTTGGATAGAATGCATTGTTTTCTGAGTACCAAAATGGCCAACTTTGTGTGCTTCTGTGATGACCTCCTTTTCCATAATCTTTGGGACTACAAGCACATCAGTGCCTTCGACTGATCTGTACAATAGGCCTCCTTTGATTTTGAAATTTTCATAAGGTCGGCTGGATAAAATTTCTAAAATCGCTTTGATCATGGCATCATCGTGCTGCGCTTTCTGCAGTCTGGCAGAAACTTCTGCAGAGACTACCATTATCTGATGTGGGTAGCGGCTTAAACAATCAACGTGCTTCAATCGGGTGCCAGGCCTATGTTCCACTTCGAAGTCAAACTGCTCCATGTATGTGCTCCAACCCATTCTGCCACGTCACGCGGAACATCTCGCATCTTAAGGGTTTGCTTGAACGCGGCACAGTCGATAATCAGTTTGAATGAAATGCCAAGTAGGTATTGGCAAAACTTTTTAAAAGCCAAATACACTGCTTTTGCCTCCAGTATATAACTGTGCTTCTTCGATTCGGCCGGTGTAGTTTTCTTACTCCAGTAGCAGACTGGATACAACTGCTCGTCGTACCACTGCAGCAATGTGGCACCAAACCCATCCTTCGAGGCATCTGTGTGGAGCTCTGTTCTGGCATCTCTATTATAAATTCTTAGAACAGGCTTCGAGATAAGTGCATCCTTCAATTCTTTCAGCGATTTTAACTCGGCATACTCCATTCGGAACAACTCATTTTTGCGCAAAAGGTTTGTCAGCGGCTTTGCGATCTGGGAATATCCTCGAATGAACTTGCGAAAAAACCCAGTGAGACCCAGAAAAGACTGCAGAGCTTTAATATTCTGCGGCACTGGAAATTTTTCGACTGCTTTTGTTTTTTCTGTTCCCGGCTTGATTTTGCCTTCTTCAATTACATGGCCTAGAAAATGGATTTTCGTCTGGAGAAAATGGCACTTCTTCCATTTTATCTTTAGGCCATACTCTGCTGACTTCTTGAACACGCTTTCCATTTTCCTCAGACATTCGTCCGCTGTTACTGCATGTATGATTATATCATCCATATACAGATCCAAAACATCATCGTTCATTAGCTTTTGGAACATGGTTGACAAAACGAATAAAAACTGCTGGAGAATTGCGAAACCCAAATGGTGCTTTGTTGAATTCAAAAAGGCCCTCCTTTGTAATGAAAGCGGTGTACTTTTTGCTACTTTCTTCGACCGGCACATGGAAAAACCCGTTTTTCCAAATCCATAACTGTGAAGAACTTGGCCCTCTGCAGCTTTTCCAGCACGTCGTCAATAACAGGCACCGGGAAGCAATCTTTAAGTACCATTTTGTTGAGCTGCCGGTAGTCGACACAAATGCGGTTGCTTCCATCCTTCTTTTTGACAACCACTATGCGGCTGGCAAAATTAGACGTTGACTGCCGAATTACGCCTGTATCAAGCCACTCCTTGACTTGATGTTTTACCGCTTCTGCCTCGTTGGCGGCGATACAACTGGGTGCCTGCCGAAAAGGCACAATGTTATTATCCGGCACGATCTTGAGCTCGATCGGGCATTCGGCTGTTTTTTCCATCATGTTGAACTCGCTCACCATGGTTTCAACTGCTTCTTTAAACTGCGGAGGAGTTTCTATATCAGTGTTGGTCTCAATAACATTTAGAATACTTAGCTGATTCGATTCCACAGTTTCCTCCCCAGCAGAGGGAGAAAACTCGAAGCCGGCTTCTGTCAGAAATGCGGCTTCTTGTCTTGTCTTTACCCTAAATTTTGCCACAAAGTCGTATCCTAGTAAGGCATCACAGACCAAGGCATTTTCCGGCACGACCAGGAACCTGTGTGTAAGCTTCATTTCGTCGATTTTGGCCTCTGCATTGAATTGACCAAGCGGGCGCGTCACGCCATTTCCAAGACCTCGTAGGGTAGAGACACTCTGCTGCAGACTAACACCACTCATTTTCTTGACCACGGCTTCTTTAATGATTGAGACGTCAGCTCCAGTATCCACTAGAGCTTCCACCCAGATGACACCGATGCACAACTTTTTAAGTCGACGTTCCTCATAGGCAATTTTTATTTTTGGTGCTGTACCACAGTTTTTCGCCATGTGCCCGTGCGCCCTATTTACTTCTATTCGGCTGAATTTTTCGTTTCTCATCTTTCTCATAGATTTGATTACTTTCATACACTTCGTACTTTTCTCTCAGTTCTTTAAATGATGCACAGCCGTAAAGCGTAAATTTGAAGTCACTTTTGAGATTCAGACCATCTACTACATATTTTATTACTGATTCTGTGTCTATGACTCCACGCGCAGCAATGCGTTTCATTTGCAGAAGGTACTCATGAAAACTTTCGTTTTTAAGCTTCACACGCTCCATCAATTGCTTGTTTATTTCGGCGCTGCCTACTTTTACTCTAGAAAATTCATCAATTAACACTTCCCGCAATGTATCGTACTCATACACAATTGCCGACTCCAAAAATAGTGCGGCTGTATGGGTCATCTTGGCACGAGCTTGCACATATTTTTGTTTTTCACTGAGCCCATATGCGTCGGCATTGAACTCAAAATTTTGAAACCACGCCTTCACTTGCATATTACTACCGTCGAATTCGGGTATAATTTTTGCGAAGTTTTCCACAATCAGTTTTCCCTCATCTTTCTGAACTTCGTCTGCCCGAATTTTTAAAGTTAACAACTGTACTAACTGCTGGAGCATTTCATTATTTTGTGTAACTAAATTCATATCACCTTGAACACCCGTGTTCTCCTTTCTTTCAACTTTTTTTTCCATCGCTTTTGCAACTTTTTCAGATTCTTTTGTCTCTGACATTATCATGCGTGATCGCAGCGAGTATAATTCTCTCGCTTGCACAACTTGGCTTCTCTTCTTTTTGTGTGTCTGATTTTTCTTTTGCGGCTGCTTGCAGTAATTTTGCCTTTCCTTTTCTCACTGTCGTTTTTTCTTCGTCGTCGGTTCCTGTTTTTTTTTCGTTCATATGCAAGAATTACTCACGCACCAAATTTACTTATGCACTCTTTTTTTCGTTGTTTTTGGTTGAGCCGCCAAATATAAGGCAAATTGCCATTTATTAGAATGTAGAATAATAGAATAGAATAATAGGATATAGTATAGTAAGACTGCGGCTGGACGACTGCGACTGGACAACTGCGGCTGGACGACTGCAACTGGACGACTGCAACTGGACGACTGCGGCTGGACGACTGCAACTGGACGACTGCCTGCTGATCACCGACTCCCCCTTCTTACTTCTCACAACTCACACCAACTGCTGGTTCCAACTCTTCACTGCTGACTCCGATTCGCACTTCATACTCGCTCTCGCCTCATCTCCCATCTTACAGTTATATGGCAGCAAACAAAATAAGGATGTATCGATATATCGACTCAGGAGGTGATCCTGATCACGAATATATATACTTCATAGGGTCGGAGATGTCTCCTTCACTGCATTGCACATTATTGACCAAAATTATAATACCCTCTGCAAGGGTATACAAATTATCAAAGCTGTGGTAGTGTATCTCCCACATGTTAGAAGCACTAACAAAACATCAAAATCATTTTCCTCAGATACAAAAAAAATTAATTTTTCACTAACACTTGTCTTCCAAGTAAGTACACTATTTTTAAACGTTATTGACCTCTGCAAAGAAGAGAAGGAGTTCCAATTTCTGTAGACCCCAAAATTCGCCTTTGAAGAAGTAAAATCCCAAGAGTATGGTGACATAGAAATTCTTTGCCTTAAAATCATCTTGCCCGGTCAATATATACACATTACTAGTTCCTATATACTCTCTTCGTCCGAATCGCACACATTTTGGCTAACCGTCCGCTATTCAATCCGTTCATAATCTTTGATCTAATTTGGAGCAGCTATTTCGCTATTAAATTAATGTTTGCTCTCGAAGGTTGTAATTTTTTTTGAAATTTTTATGAAATTTTTATGCATTTTTTATGAAACTTGGTTGATCGGAATATTTTGCCCAATATCGAATCTGTATTAGCTCCGATAGTTTTATCTTTAAAAAAACCATAGTTGTCTTTTTTCCTATTATAGAGGCATTTCTAAATGGTCAGAAATTTCGAAGTTTTTAAAAGCCCATATTTTTAACACCTTAGTTTAAAGAACACAACGTGTTTTTTTAAAAGATTTTCACTCGCGTTAGTCCACATCACATCTGGTGTGCCCCAAGGAAGCCATCTTAACCCTTTTACTTTTACTTTTTACACTGCTTGGTTTTATTAAAAGATTGTCAAAGAAATTTAATTACTCCTCCATAACTAATACTTGCGTATAGATCGTGTGTCTGAATTTCTCAAGTCCATCCAACGAACCGTAGAACAAATGCTGAGTGTCGCTATTCTACAAAACCTTATCAATAGTAATGTAGACAGCCAGCATCAACTAACACGCTTAAAATTTAACGTTTAACGTAACGAAAGACTAGAAACTGTAGCCCACTACTCCTTACCAATTTTAGTTCGAGATATGCCCGACACGATCCCTTTAGGGTATTAGGATCGGACTAGGACTCTCTACTACATCTTGTCGCTTTACTCTACTTACAACCTTTATTCTAAAAGCTTTATCTGAACAACATTCTTCCTCGTAATATTTTACTTTATCGTAATCTAGCCTTACTCTATCCCGAACCTATAACCTTATACGTACGTACGATACGTAGAAGCAGAACCAGTGCGATTATATTATTGGGCCCTGTGCATAGTATCTTCTATAATTTTTAAGGCATTTTCATTTTTGACTGTTTCTTCTAGTTTTAGTAGTTGGTTTTTTGATTCTATTTTTATACCCTTGCAGAGGGTATTATAATTTTGGTCAAAAGTGTGCAACGCAGTGAAGGAGACATCTCCGACCCTTTAAAGTGTATATATTCTTGATCAGGATCACCTCCTGAGTCGATATAAGCATGTCCGTCTGTCCGTCTGTCTGTCGGCTTCTACGCAAACTAGTCTCTCAGTTTTAGAGCTATCGAGTTGAAACGTTGCACACATCCTTCTTTTCCTTGCAGGTAGTATATAAGTCGGAACGGCCGGAATCGGTCGACTATATCGATGGTGTTTTTTAAGTAAGAGCGTTGGGACTTTCTACACATGTTATTTTTAGCCAAAATATCTTATGTACAAAATTTCATAAGGATCGGCCGACTATATCCTATAGCTGTCAAAGAACGATCGGAATTGGCATAACTTTGGTGTTTTTTAAGTTAGAAAGATGGGACTTGGTACAGATTCTAGTTTGGGCAAAATAATCCGAAATTTGCCAAATTTCATAAGGATCGGACGACTATATCATATAGCTTCCATATAACTGTATGATTGGAATTGGTATAACTTTGTTGTTTTTTAAGCTAGAATGATGGGACTTTCTACGGATTCCATTTTGCAATTTTGCAATTGAATTGGCAATATAATCCGATCTGCAAAATTTCATAGGGATCGGCGGACTATATCTTATGGACGCCAATTATCTAAACGATCGGAAATGGAACAACCTTAACTGCAAGGGTCCGCCCGAAGTTAGCTTTCCTTTCTTGTTTTTTTTATGAATTTGCATTTGCCTATTTAAAGTTTGAGATTTGATTTTCTTAATCGAACAAAGACTTTTACCAAAGTTTTAAAATATTGACAGTTTAATTTATGTAACATTTTATCCATTTTTGAAATAGGAAAATTCCCATAAACACTCATTTCGGTAAGTCCTCTGTAATCATTAGCCATACGCAATTTTGGAGAGCCTTATGCATTTATTTTCTTGGGTACTGTTACTATAGGAATACAATAAGGAGATTTCGATTTGCTGCCATTGTCGCAGTCATTGTTTAATCATGTCTTCTATTTGGTTTTTTAAATCATTATCATAAATATAGATAGGGATCTTCAATAAATGGTATCCCTATTTATGAAACTTACTAAAAAAGCATGATAAACAAGCTTGTGTCTTAAAATTTTCAATTTTTAATGAATATGACCATTATTGTGTATGTGTACCAACTTAAATTAAAAAATAGTATTTTTAAAAAAAAAGCAGTAGCAGTATATTTTGGAATACTCATCCAAATTTGAAATCTCCTATTTTCTTTATTAATTTTTGGTCTTTTATGATTTTTCCCCAAACATTTTCCTATGGAAGATTTTTTATTTTCTTATTGAAATCAGATCATACCATGTTTTAATTTAGGATTTAAGGGTAAACTCGAAATAATTTTATTTAATTTATTATAGGTGGTTAAACAAGATTTTCGTCAATTGAATTGGAGTTTTTAATCTCATATTTTCAAAAAGTCATTGCTATCTTAAACTGTTTCTATGTTCAAAACGTACAGCTTTACAGAAATTGTAGATCGGAAATGTCTCATTAACTGCGTTGCATATTTTTGACCAAAATTATAATATCCTAAATAAAAAGAGTATACAGTAAACGGGCTTCCTTGAGGGACTCCAAATATAGCATGGAGTAAGCGGGAATGTACATAAAGAAAAAAATGTATGTGACATATGTATGTGACTGCGTAGGGTTGAAGACTGAATTAGAATAATAAACGCGGGAGAGCTGCTCAACGCTTGATGCTGCGGAGCGACCGAGAGATACCGCGAGAGAGCGAGACAACGATAGCGCATGACGGCAGATGCAGGTCGCGAATGCACGAAAGCGGGCGACGCGAATCGAGACATAAAGATAAAGAAAAGAAACAAATTCAATAAATTATTGCCGGCTAAACTTTCCGGCGGCTGCTTGACCCGACATGGACTGACCTGGACAAATGATTGAAGAGCAAAGTTGATGTTAATGAGGAGTGATAAATTTTTCCATTAATTTGGAATATCTGACAATTTATATATGCCTCTGTAGTTGGCAACATCGGATACTTTCCTTTTAAATGCAAAGGAAAAGCTGAAGTTTTCAAAGATAAGTCAAAGAGTTTATGAAGTGGTTTACACAGATCCCTGGCAAAGAATTGTAGCACATAGTCGGGTACTTCATTTGGGGCTGGCGAATAAACTGATTTAACTCTTTAAAGAGTCTAATAATAAACTATTTTCAAAGAGTGATGGAAGGAATATAAGATTGGCTGGTTAAATGTTGTATGCGTATGGCTGATCTGAAGTTTTAGAAGGTAAATAAGTCGTTTGAAAAAATTTATATCGGTGCAATAAAGTTTGTGAAAGTTAGCCTTACGGAAACAGCGAATCTTATTTTACACGCAGGGAGACTTCTGATCGATATCAGAAATGGTTTCCCCCAAAACCTCAAGCATGGGGTGATATGGATCTTCAGAGGTTGAGAGGGCCAAAGCTCTGGAAAGAGTGGTACCATTAGGATTAGATACAAAGTGGTTCCAAATGATTAGACGTGTATTATAGATATAGATAATAAAACAAAATTAACTGGAAATTAATTAACTAGCAAAAGAAGAGGAACTATATTTTGATGGCGTTTGTAAAATTTTCTATCTTTTACAATAATAATATTTGGGATAATAATAATAATATTTGGATTGCAAATCAATAAATTTCAAAATCAATAAACTGCTCACCCGAAAATGACAGTGCAAAAACGCTTAGCAATACGGGTATAAATTTAATATTTAATCACATGAATGAGTGCTAAAGGAAAGTCACAAGCCGATGTTTGACAAGAACAAAGTTCAAAACTTACGACCAACAAAATAATTACGACTGTTTGCTATGTAATGAAGAAGTGAATTCAGAAGCTATTGTTAATATCTTATTACAATATTAAAATAATTAAATAATAAAAGATATTGTAACTCTATCAATCAAGTTTGATAGAGGGCGAATTAATACAAAGGCATAGTTCAATTTCAATGTTTATTATACCCACAAACTTGTTCCACGCCCTTGACCAGGGCTTGCTCCCCCCAATAGGCTAATTCTGGGGTAAAATTTTTATTATGAGCACATGAGGGCCAAACCTTTAATGTTTTTCGTTCTTTTTCATGGTGCACCCATGATAGTCTACCGCGTCCAGAAACCATCCAGCCAAATGGCGTGTTTTGGGCAATGGGGAAGCAGGAACTTTTCTTTGGCCAACTAACAGCAGGTAGAAGAACAAGAAGGCTCGAATCAGAAAGTGTACATGCTGCGGTCAGTGGAAGTTGGGGTGTCCATTTGCACTCGGCAAGGCCGAGAGTCTTCTGATCGATAACGAACGAGAATATTGCATTGAGGCATTGCGATCCTGGATCATGACGGCGTTACCATCGATAGGACCAGAGTCTGGTGCGGGTGTAGCATTTTTAGCAGTTTACAATTGTTTGCGAAGATGCCAACGATTGTATATTACGCAGCGGTAAGATGAGCATTCATGTGCAATACCATAGCACTTTGTCGAAACGCTTCCAGTGGAGCTACCAATTTTGTGCAGCCACCCGTGAAGCTTGCTGTTACGTACACATTCATATGAACATACTTTTTTTTTTATTTTTATATTCATATTTTATTTATGTGCTCTTATTTTAAAATTATTCTACCAGTACATTATTTACAGTGCTTTATTTATTTATTTTTGGGGCTAGAAGAGCTTGATACTCCTGCAACTTAGTCCTCTCCCCCGTTACGCGCCCTCTCCAGGGCTCTCAGATCCTTCAAAACCTTAGCCACAAACTTGGCTGTGGCTTCTCATTTTCGCCCTGACGCCAGCATTAGTGGCACCCTGCTCTCCGGTGAGAAGGTCTTCTCCAGGCTCTCCTCAAGATTGAGGCGCTCCTCGTCGAAGCACCGACAGTCGAAGAGAACGTCCTCAATGGTAGGCATGGTACCTCCATGGTAGGCGTCCTCCATGACCCCCCTGCCACATGAGGGGCAGCCATCCTCTCTTTCGTGCCTGAATCGCTTCAAAACACCCGTGTCCACTAAGGGCCTGAGTCAGATAAAAATCCACCTCGCAGTGCTTCCTTTCGGTCCATACGCCCACATCCGGAGTTAGCCTGTGCCTTTGTTGAATTTTCCCATAAGCTCTGCCAGTTGTCCAGGCTTATGGCTCTCGCCGCTGACTTCCGTAAGTCCGCACGGTCATTGCCTCTGCCCACATCGGGGCGGCATAAAGAATCTGCGAGCTCACAACGCCGGTGATAAGCTTACGCCATTCTTGCCTCGGGCCTCTAATATTAAGCAGCATGCGTGAGAGTGCCCTGGTCGTCTCACTTGTCCTCTTGTGGCCATACTCCAAGTGCTCCCGGAATGAGAGCCGCGTGTCCAGCATCACTCTAAGGTATTTGATGACTCTCTTTAAGGTGATGGCCACTCCCTCTACGCGGACCGTTGCCGTTTCCACTTTTTTTCCGGCTCGAGATTAGCACTGCCTCCGTCTTGTGCGGTGCCAATTGTAGGCCGGCGGTGGACAGAAGCCTCCACTTTTTCAATCGCACTTTTCGTAGTAGCTTCCACCTCCCCGACTGTCTTCGCCACGACCACCACTGCATTATCTTCGGCGAATCCAATTACGGATGTTCTCTCGGCCATTGGAATTCGAAGAACACCATCGTACATCGTATTCCAGAGCAGTGGCCCGAGCACAGAGCCTTGGGGCACTCCAGCGGTGACCTCGCGCTCTTTGCGTCCCTCATTCTTGTCAAATAAAAGAGATCTATTGCTCAGATCTACCATCCATAGGAGGTGTCGAGGTATATTCATCCTCATCAGTCCGCGACCAGTTCGCTTTGTTAAAGGCGTTCTTAATGTCGAGGGTTGTTACCAGGCAGTACCCCCTTCCCACCGGGTACCTTGAATGGCGCGTGCTGCCAGGCTAATGGCGTCGACCGTAGACCTACCCTTTCGGAAACCATATTGCTCCGCTGCCAGGCCGCCGACCCTGCTTATGGCCGCCTGTAGTATCGTTGATATTTTCTAGCTCCTTGACCAAAGAGTCTAACAGGCAAATCGGTCGGTAGGATGCTGCTTGCCCGGGTGGCTTGCCAGGCTTTGGCAGGAGGAGTAACCTCTGCACCTTCCATATTGCCGGAAAGGTGCCCTCCAGTAGGCATTGATTGTAAATGGCTGCCATCTTTTCCGGTATCAGCGCCAGGGCGATCTTCAGTGCCCTATTTGGCACCGCGTTCGGGCTGGGGGCTTTACTTTGGGCTTGTTTGCTGGCCGCCTTACGCACCTCCTCCGCTGTGACCATCTCCACCGACTCCACTTCGTCGTTCTCCAGGTTCGGCCGCGATCCCTCTTTCTGCTCGTTGGGGAAGAGAACGTCGATTATGACCCTCAGTTCATCGGGGTCAGAGGGGGCCTGGTTGCCTGCCCTTACCTTCTTGGTAACAATCCTGAAGGCCTGGCCCCACGGGTCGTGTTCTGTCTCGTCACACAGCTTTAGGAATACCTCCCTTTTGCTCTCCCGTATAGCTTTTTTTAGCGCTTTCCTCGCCGCTCTAAGTTCAGATCGTCTCTGTTCCTGTGAGTCCGTGACACGCTCACGCTGCAGCGTTTTCCTGGAGAATAGATAAAAGAGATCTCACCACTTCCGCCGCTTTCTTGCTTGGGAGTCCGATGATGGCAGTTTGAGTGTCCCTTGAGCTGAACTCAAGGAACAAGCCAAGCTGAACTGCTCAACCATTGCCTCGCGTATGTCCCCTTCCTAACCAAGGGATCGAGGTCCCTTAACTCCATGAATCGGAGCTTGCTGTCCTCGGACAACGCTCGAACCTCTGCAGCTCCCTGGAGCACCTTCTCGAGATTCTCCATTATGACGTCCGTGCTGGCCACGCGATTCTTGTTGAGCTCCAGCAGAAGTTTCCCGCTTGCAGTTCGGCGCACCTTGCGCACGTCTTGGCTAAGTTCATTTAGCTGCATTTCCTGCCGTCTGGTGACCATCGCCAGGACCTCGCTATATTTTAGCCCTTTGGCTAAATTTCACTATGAACGCGTCAGGGCGGGTGGACGTCCTGATCTTCTTCCGCATCACCATTTCCCATCGTGGACCTGTTTCTGCGGCGTTAGCTGGTGTGCTCGGCCCCGCGCCCTCGGCGCTTCTGTTGTTGGGGCGGTTGGCTGTCGTTTGGGAGGGACCTTGCGGATGTTCTCAGAGCCTGTTAGGGTGTTCGCTGCTCATTCTGCAGATGGGTCTTCGTGCTGTTCTGACTTAGCCGTCGCCATGGCTCAGTCTGCACAGATATTTCCTTTCGCCGTTAGGCATGGTCTGCGCCAGCTTATCAGCCATCGGGACGTCTTGCTGGCCACATCTCGGGCAAATAGCCTCAGATGTCAACCCCCGTTGGCTCTCGTCGATTTGGCTGATGAGAGCACCACTGAGTCCTTCCTGCAGCTCCTTCATCCTGCAGAACATACTCTTCACTTTCGGGTTTATGCTCCTCACCTGCATCTCCGGTTTGCAGGATGATGTCCTCCAGAATGCCCTCCAGTTCAATCAGCAGTGCCGCTCACTTGACGCTCTAGTTTTCTTCGCCGGAGTCGCTCTTTGAGGTTCCGAGGGGCTTGAGGGATCCCTCGCCTTCTTGGGGGTTTTTTTTCTCCGCATTCGACTAGCTTCGTGCGGAGGTCCGTGCCGCCTGCAGAATGGGTGAACGCAGTATCTTCGAGCTGCTCATGAACGTTGATGATTGCTCCACATTTTGGCTTGTCGCAGGATCTGCCGGGGCGGCCAAGCTAGCCACCAGTTACAGTGTCGTCACTTGTCGTCAGTTGAATTTGGGATGTGTTTTGGGGCCTCCAGAATCCGTGCCCCGGCCGTGGGTTTCCCCACGGGTGGATTTCCACTTGAGTGGTTGCCACCTGCAGTAATGTCGTTGGTGTACATCATCCTTCGGGGTTGCTTTTTATACCTACTGCCAGGTTTACATTTATGGCTAATGGGTAGGTACTGCCGGCCACTATGGCTCCGACGCAGACCACGTAGCCGCCCAATGTGGGACAGACGCTACGTGGGTGGAGTGACTGAATTATCCCGATCAGACATTCTGGTCAGAACTAAAAAAAATATGTCCGTCTATCAATCTGTCTGCCTATTTTTTTCTGCTCGAACTAGTTTCTCAGTTTTAAAACTATCGAATATAAGCTTTGCACACATTCTTCTTTGCGGGCAGTATATAAGTCGACTGAACCAAGATTGGTTGACTATATCCTATACCAGCCATATAAGTGAACGATCCAAAATGCCAAACCTTTGGTATTTTTGAAAATAGAAGTTTAGAACTTTACCAAAATTTTTTTTTTTCATAATTTTTTGTATAGTGAATCTATCATAAGGATCGGCCTCTCATCTGTTTATTTGTTCAACAATTTGGGTTCCCAAAACTTTGAAACAATTTTGGATTTTCAATAGAATTTTGGGCAAATTTTAAAATAAAATTGTTTTCTCAAGTTTATTAGAACTGTAGAATTTAGTTTTCAGGACTCCAAATAATTGGCAAATTCCTCAAGCCTGCAGTATGGACTTTGTGTCTGTGTCTGTATACCTTTTCACTGGTCTGGTCTGTGTACCTCTTCACAAAGCACAGCATTGCATATGATTCAAACTAATTTAACAAGGAGGAATAAACACCTAATATTAAAAGTTTAGCTAATAAGGCTGCGTGGCAAACCACTATTTCATGGAATTGGTAAACATTGCTGGGTAACATGCAGAGTGGAAAAGCTAGCTGATCTAGTAGATCGTCGACAACCTGCAGATGTGGCCTGCAGAGTTCGACGGATAACGATGATAACATGGCCTCCCCGCTCTCGATAGGCGATGAATGCATCACGGTCTTTCCGAAACTAAAGTTGCTATTTAACCATGTTTTAACAAAAACTGTTACATAGGATATAGTCGACCCATCCCTGCCGTTCTGACTGCCTGCAAATAAAAAAAGGATGTCTGCAAAGTTTCAAGTCGATAGCTTTAAAGCTGAGGCTAGTTTGCGTAGAAACAGACGGACGGACGTATAAACGGACATGCTTATATCGACTCAGGATATATCAATATCCTGATATAAATTTTGGTGAAAAAATATTCTTACCGAGCACGCGCCTGGCTTTTGGTTGGTTTTCTTGAACGTGCCGAATAAGAATATTTTTATGTGCAAATTTTTACACCTATATAGCGCACCTATTTTTATACCCTTGCAGAGGGTATTATAATTTTGGTCAAAAGTGTGCAACGCAGTGAAGGAGACATCTCCGACCCTATAAAGTATATATATTCTTGATCAGGATCACCTCCTGAGTTGATATGAGCATGTCCGCCTGTCCGTCTGTCCGTCTGTCCGTCTGTCTGTCTGTCTGTCTGTCTGTCTGTCTGTCTGTCGGTTTCTACGCAAACTAGTCTCTCAGTTTTTGAGCTATCGAGTTGAAACTTTGCACACACCCTTCTTTCCTTTGCAGGTAGTATATAAGTCGGAACGGCCGGGATCGGTCGACTATATCCTATAACTGCCATATAACTGATTGATCCGAAATCCCATAACTTTGGTGTTTTTTAAGTTAGAGGGTTGGGACTTTCCACACATGTTATATTTGACCAAAATATCTTATGTACTAAATTTCATAAGGATCGGCCGACTATATCCTATAGCTGTCATAGAACGGTCGAAATTGGCATAACTTTGGTGTTTTTTAAGTTAGAAAGATGGGACTTGGTACAGATTACTCTTTGGGCAAAATAATTCAATATGCCAAATTTCATAAGAATCGGCCGACTATATACGATCCGCTATATATTTAATAATATAAGATGCGTGGCGCCACCTAGCGGACTGCGACTGAACTGCAAGGGTATATCAACTTCGGCTCCGCCCGAAGTTAGCTTTCCTTTCTTGTTGTACATCTATTTAAACGTAAGGATAAGTACCAAAGCTCTTTTTTTAACTCCATAGATTTTGACATTAAAGAAAAAGGAATAATTAAAAGCCTTTCCAAAGAAGTAACGAATTTTTCGATAGATTCAATGGTTCTGAAGTTATACGTATTTTTAATTAACAAAGGTTTTTGAATTTGGAACATTAGTCATTCAATTCAAAATCCAAAATTTGTTCGTAGTTTTGGGAAACTAAATTGCGCAAAACAAATAAACAGATGAGAGGCCGATCCTTATGAGATTTTGTTTAGTAATATCCAAAAGTAATTTGGCTTGGAAGAAATTTGTGGAAATGTAAAACACTTTTGATTCATTAAATTGGAGATAGTGGGAACATTGATGTTACCAGACAAAATATTTTTATACACTCAGATTCTGCTCCCAAATACGCGATTGGTACCTCAACCATCCCGATCCGACCTTTCTTTCAAAAGTTATTCAGGAAAAGAATTTTTAAAGAATATCCCAAATGAAGATGTTTGAAAAAGTTTTCTCCGAAAAAAAGTACCGTTTTCATTTGCCTTATTTTGAAATAATTTTTCACCTAGAACCATTCCAGCTCAGCCTTATACTTACAATATTCAATCAGTTATCATTATATTTTGCCCACCGTTTGATAAAAGTGTTTTATTATAAGATATTCTTAATGTTAAGCTTGGATCCAAAAACTAAAACCACTCCTTAAATTTTTGAATCTATCTCTGGAGACTACGATCTTTTCCTTTATATGAAAAGAATCATATGTCGGAGATAAGTTAGATTTAATTTCAAATACTATTTCCTGATTAATTATAAGTTAAGTGTATAGCAAATGAAGAGAGAATGAAGAGAGAGAAGCTTATTTGAATAAGAGCGCGGTAGGGAAGGAGAGTATAGCCCTGCTGAGCGTGGCGCAATGATGGAAAGGAGGAAGAGGAGAGGAAAGGCAATCAAGAACAGGGTTCAGAAGTGAACGGACGTGAAATAAGATCATTGCGACTCGCTGCGCGTGGTGAAATACAAAATAGCAGAGGAAAACGACCACAATTTCCCAACATCAGAAGTGGGATCACCGCCCCTACAAGATAACTCGGAAAATAACTCGGTGGCTGTCGCAAATTTGTTTTCCTGGAATGAGCTGGTCGCACTTCCTAAGCAGGTCGCAATTCATGGAACACTACGAAGGCACGGAGACACTGACGGCAGCAGTGTTGCTCAATATGCTCAAGGGACGTCCCAATGCAAATGAATGCCTATCGGTGTATTCCAGTCGATTAATTACATCATTATTGACCAAGTCGAAATCAATGACCCATGAGGAGATCGCCATATCCCTAGTCTTGGCTCATGCATCCCAAATTGACCCCAGACTGCAGCGAGTAGCGTTCACTACAAACATAAAAACGCGTGCTGAACTGCAACAACAAATCAAGGCGCACACGTTTAGCAGAAATGTAGAATTTTCTGGATCAGAGGGACCCGAAAGGAAGAGGTTCAAAATGCAGACGCCGATTATATGCCATAAGTGCGGGAAACTTGGACATAAGGCAATGGAGTGTCGCAAGAGGAGAACAAAAGAACGAAACGAGACTAGACCAGGCCATAGCAACAACAGAACAACGATGGCACGAAAGAGATCAACAGTAAATTGTTTCAAGTGTGGCGGCGTTCGACATATCGCGTCAGTGTGTATGAGGGGAACAGCAACAGCGAGCCCAAGCAGCAACGAAAGAAGGGTAGATATGTGCGCAGTACATCAGCCTAACGGGAGTGTAATTCAATTTGGTGAGAAGTTTCCGTTTTTCTTTGATTCGGGATCAGAATGCTCTTTGGTAAAAGAAACAGTCGGCGCGAAGCTGGCCGGTAAAAGAATCCATAGCATGGTTGTGTTGAGAGGCATAGGTGACAACGTTGTCAAGAGCAATATAAAAATTCTGTCCACCATACAAATCTCTGAATTTTGAATTGTCATTTCACGTAGTAGATAATAAGTGCCTTAAATATGATATGATAATTGAACAAGACATTTTTGAGCTTGGTTTTGGAGTAACTTTAGAAAGAGATAGATTCGATATCTACAGAACTCAAACCGTATTGTCTCTAAATAATGATAAAAATGTAAATGCGATAGATCATAAAAGTAATTTTACTGTGGAGTTAAGTAATAGTGATAAGTTAAAATTAAACGACATACTGGTCAAATATTCCAAATTTCTCATTGATGGCATTCCAAATAGACCGTTACTACAGGTTCTTTAGAAATCCGTTTAGTGGACGTAAACAAAACGGTACTGAGGCGACCATATCGTCTTAGCCAGGATGAGAAAGAAATAGTGAGAAAAGATTCAGCAAATGCTAGAATCCAACGTAATTCGACCAAGTAGTCGAATACGCTAGTGACCCCGTGTTGATCATATTCGATCCCAATTTACCAATAGAGCTGCACATGGTAGATGGTCAGCGCCGTGTAGTTGAGTATTACAGTAAACGCACCATAATACCGGAATCAAAATATCACTCGTATGAACTCGATACATTGGCGGTGTACAACGCGATCAGAAATCTCCGACATTATTTAAGCGGCAGAAAGTTCGCAGTATATACGGATTGTAATTCTGTTAGAGAAAGTCAAAAGAAAGCGGTATTGACACCGTGGGTTCATCGTTGGTGGTCATTTCTGAAGTCATACGAATTCCAGGTGGAATACAAGAAATGGAGCCCAATGGCTCACGTTGACTGCTTGTCTAGGAATCCCGTCGCTATAAGAGAGGAGGAAAGTTTGAGTACGGTTGTGGAGGTACGAGTTGACTTGGCAACTATAACCCACAACCATAGCTTATATCCGAGCAGAAGCATCATGACCGATTTATATAGTGATGTAATGCAGAAAGAAAAAGCTAATTCTTCCTAATTAAAATCAGGAATAGTTTGCTGCATCGTTAAATTCAAAGAAATGGGTCATTGGTCAGTTGTTAATAATGTTCACGAGGCTGTAATGCACTTGGGGTGGCAAAAAACCCTAGATAAGATTTATGAGCAATATTGGTTTGATGGAATGTCAAAATACGTGCGAAGATTTGTAGAAAATTGTGCGACATGTAAATTTTCAAAATCGGTGTCAGGTAAAATTCAATCGAGTTACATCCCATACCCAAAGAAGAGATACCATGGCATACGGTACACATAGATATTAGTGGAAAATTAAGCGGAGAAAAGGACGAGAAGGAATACGTCATAGTTCAAATTGATGCCTTCACCAAGTTTGTTTACCTGTACCACACCTGGAACTTGGACACGGTGAACTGCATACAGTCAGTAAAGTCTGCGATATCAATATTTTATGTTCCTAACAGAATTATAGCGAAGCAAGGTAGATGCTTCACAAGTAGCGAGTTTCGAAAATTCTGTTCCAATAACAAAATTGACCTTCATGTAGTAGCAACGGGTGCCAGTAGGGCAAATGGCCAGGTGGAGCGCGTTATGAGTGTGCTAAAGGGCATGCTAACGGCTGTAGAGACAAGTGAGCGAACATGGTAAGAGGCATTGGGCGAAGTACAATTGGCAATAAACTGTACCATGAACCGGGTAACTAACCATAGTCCACTAGAGATGATGATTGGCAAAGAAGCGAGGGAATGCTCACTGTAAATGAGGAAGAGCGCGTAGACCTAAATAAGGCTAGGAAGGAAGCTAATGAAGGAATAAGTAAGAATGCTCAGTATGATAAGGCAAGAGTGGATAAAAAGCATGCTCAGGTAGTAAGGCATAAAATTGGCGATCATGTATTATTGAAGAACGAAGAGCGGCACCAAACTAAGTTGGATCCAAAATTTAAGGGACAATTCGAAATTTTGCAATTACTAGATGGTGACCGATATTTGTTAAAATCGTTGACAACAAGAAAGGAAAGCTACCCTTGCAGTTGTACCATTTTCGTTCAGTTATACGGCGGCTATTGGATATAGTTGGCCGATCCTTATGAAATTTGGCAAATCAGATTATTTTGTCCAAAATAGAATCTGTACCAAGTCCCATCTATCTTAACCTTTCTATCTTAAACAACACCAAAGTTATGGCATTTCCGATCAATCAGTTATATGGCATCTATAGGATATAGTCGACCGATCACGGCCGTACCGACTTATGTACTACCTCCAAAGAAAAGAAGGATGTGTGCAAAGTTTCAACTCGTTAGCTTTAAAACTGAGAGACTAGTTTGCGTAGAAGCCGACAGACAGACGGACAGACGGACATGCTTATATCGACTCAGGAGGTGATCCTGATCAAGAATATATATACTTTATAGTTACACACTTTTGACCAAAATTATGATACCCTCTGCAAGGGTATAACTAGACGAGTGAATAAATATCCACATGATAGTGTGCGTAGTGTGCGTAAGGATTGAGAAACTTTAGAATGAGCAGAAGAGTTCGACGATGGCAAAAAAGTAGTGCGTGCAAGCAAGAAATCTGTGACCTAAAAGGGGTGGAGAGGAAAGATTTTATGCAGAAGAGAGCGTAGTACTCTGATTTATATGAGAAAAGCCTGCTAAAAAAAATAGTAAGTAAAAGCATGCTGAACATTCTTACTAAATCTTGAATTGGTAACCAGATGATTGAGCTTGAGCAGATGGGAGCGTGTACTCTAAAATATGTAAAAGAGAAGAAAGTTATCTGGCTAAGCTAATCTCTGAAGGATATCCAAGTGGTAGGGTTTGTACGGAAGAGAGCTTGTACTCTAGAGAATTTGAGAAGTGTTGTATTCCGTTAAACTAACGCTTGAAGGCACAAGAAGTGCAATTGAATGCAAAACAAGACGAGGACGTGTTATAGTCAGGAAGGCCGTGTCGGAGATAAGTTGGATATAATTTCTATATACTAAAATACTATACTATTTACTGATTAATTATAAGTTAAGTATATAGTCTAAGAGGAAATAAACGAGCATTGCAAATGAAGACAGAATAAAGAGAAAGAAGCTTATTTGAATAAGAGCGAGGTAGGAAAGGTGAGTAAAGTCCTGCTGAGCGTGGCGCAATGATGGAAAGGAGGAAGAAGAGAGGGAAGGCAATCAAGAACAGCCCTCAGAAGTGAACGGACGTGAAAGGTCGAAAATGTAAACTCATGTCTTTTTATCGATCTATCCCCCACCAGACTACGTACTTTCTCTATGGGTACGCCTTAGAATAATTAACTTAAGTTAACGATCTGGGTGTCCAATTAGATTATTGGATGTCCAACATGATTTTTAAAGCAATGGGGTGCTTGGTTTGCTAAAAGATGGTCAAAGAAACTTAATGACACGTATATAACTAAAAAGTTATATACATCAATGGTCCGTACGATTCTTGAGTATGGATCGTGTGTCTGGAGTCCTCAATACGGAGTACACCGAGATCACATAAAATCTGTAACAAAAAACTTCCATTTTTCGCCCTTAGAAGACTTAATTGGGATGCAAATCTTCACCTTCCCTCCTACCATAGTAGATTTTAATTCATCAACTTACCATCACTAAAAATCCGTAGAACGATGCTGGGTTTCGTGTTTCTATATAATCTTATTAATGGTAATGTACACCGGCAGCATTCACTAGCACGCCTCAATTTTTACGGCTACTAGAATGACTCTTTCGTCTACTTCTCCTTACCGATTGTAGTTCGACATATGCTGAACATGATCCCTTTAGGGTATTATGCTCGGGCCACAATGGTCTCTACATTGTACCACATCTTGCCTCTTTGCTCTACTCACACCCTTAAATCCTTTATTCCAAAAACCTTATCTGTGCATCACTCTTCTTTGTGATACCTTACTCTTTACTACTCTTCTCTTACTCTATCTCGGATCTATCCCCGCGGTTTGAGCCGTACGTTATGGGGCAGCGCCCCTCGGTCAATTTGACGGTTTCATTGCTGAAATTTGGTAGCATAAAGATGTTAGGAAAATTTTTTTTGCGTGAATGCTGGCTCGCCTTTTACCTCTTGTATCTTTTTTACCGATTTCAGATCCTGACTGCGACGTACTCGAAACTGTTTTTTATCCAGTTTGCGGCACCTTCCAGGATCTTAACGGTGTCCTCATTCAGTGTGAGGACCACCTGACGTCGTAGCCACTTCTTCTTCCAGTCCGCCGTGGAAAGTGTAAAGTTACACTTTCTACGCATGGCCAGAGTTGTGGTCGGGTCCGCCGACTTCTGTGTCAGCCATACTTCGGCTTGCTTCGGGGATATTGCCCAATCCACCGCCTCTAACTTGGGTTCTGGGTATACCTCTCCCAGCGACACTATAATGCACTTATAGAGGCAAACTAATCTTGCATCTTGGCACGCTATCACCTCGATGCTACCTTGGTACAAGCGTGAGTCTTCGCATTCTGGTAATTGTCTCCCGCTCTTGAGCATTTCCTCCATGAAGTGCTAATGTAGCTCGTTCGCCCCCTTCCGCTACATTCGGTTCCGCTACATTTCGTTACTTCAGCGAAAGATTTGTTAACCGTCTGAGTCGGTACCTTCCTCTTAGCTTGGGGCGCTCCATCTTCGGTCGACTTCTGTCTTTTCGCACTCTGCGCGACCTCCATTACAGAGGTGCCTACTCCAGTTGGCTTTTCAGGATCCAGTCTAACATCCCCCTTCGCCAGCTTAAAATCGAGCAAGATTTCTTTTGCCCATTCGATTATCTGGGCTTTGTCCGGGTTGGATTCCGCCAATGGGATTCCACAGCCCTCATTAGAATAAAGGCTGCTCTTCTCCTATCTTTGTAGGAGCCTTTCCTATGTAAGGTGTGAGAAACTACCGGGCCACGGCGTTCCTTAGGGGCCCCACCGGTTCATGGGGAGCTCGATCCTAGGCGTGCTCCCCACGCAATTTGGAGTTCCCATAACGGACCATCTTTTGGAGGTTGATGCCTTGGCATCCCCTTTTGTCTCTAAGGAAATCCATCCAAGCCATCCAAGCATCTCCTTGGCTTTTTTTTTTTCTTGGAGATCCACGGACCATTGATCCCACTTCCGGATTTTCTTTTGGGAGTTCCGTTTTGTGTTTTTTTGTTGGTTATAATTGTGCTAATTTTTGGACTCACAAGTAGGCGGGAAGGGTTTGTCCGTCTATGTCATGACCCCGCTTCCCATGATAAACCTGGTTAAAACGGGGTCTGCCGATCCGCCAGAATTTGCATATTAATGTCGGTGCACCGTAGCACTAGCGGTGTATATAATTGGCCCCCTCCAGTTATTTTTTCTATTTTATTAATTGTGAATCGAAATTTAGCTTAGCCATACGGACTTGTCGGTTAAGATTTTGTAATGTATGGTTTAGTTCAACGCCTGCGTGAACGCCTGGGTGAGATTTCATAACGTCCGACAAAGGCATTCAGGAAAGGGTCGCACGGGTTTCGATAACGCGTTCTATGTTAAAACATTCCTTTGTCGCTCTCTCAATAGCGTTGACAGTGACGCATAGTTTTTAGCTTTTCGTAATTTTTGCACTCCCTATATAATTATTTTTTCTGTTAGAATAAACATCATTGGTTTTATATCAATGTAAGATTTGTCAGTAATCGGTAAAAAGACAAAAATGTATGGTATAGTTCCCGTTGTTTTGATTTTCCTACAATTTGTATAATGGTATTTTGTAGTAGTTGTATTATTATTTTGCACAATTTTGTATGATATTTTTTTCACATTTCCCCGCATATGTTACTTAATTGTACACCGAGCTACATAAATCATCTATCCTATGTTTCAGTATTCAAAGGCCATGACCGATGCAACTAAGGTGTTCATCGCCAAGGTAGGTTTGTATTGGTTGACAATTGTATTAACTATGTTATGAACCAAAGGTTATTTAAGTGGCTGTCATGCTGGCATACCTGAAAGAGGCAGTTTGTTCTTATATACCTTTAGTTCTTTCTTTGCATATGTATACCACTTTATGTATTGCATATATACCACTTTTAGACGTGATCGACTTTTGCGAAAGAGAGGTCTAATTTTTTGAGACTCCAAGTTCGCTTCTGCAGATGTTAATCACAGGAGCTTTTTGACACACAATTCATTTTCATATTTTTAATAAATTTTTTTATCCTGTTAGGAGCTAAGTTTGTCACCACCGAGAGGTCGATTTAGAAAATACAATACAATGTATTTGTTTGCGAATGAAAATTTCCTACCCAGGATTGGAACCGAGGAGATCAACTTTCCTTACACCAAAGTGAAAGTGGAAACATACATACCTTTTAGTCAGTGCTTCAGGTGTTTTCGGTTTGGACATTTTGCTCAACACTGCAAACAGACTGAAGAAAAGTGTCGCAACTGCTCTCTCCCTCATCCCAGAGAAGAGGTATGCACGACGATCAAATGTGTTAATTGTAATCACCCCCACACTGCGACCTCCCTGGAATGCCCAGCGAGGAAAAAAGCATTTGCCATTCAAAAATGTATGACATCGCAGAATCTCTCAAGAGTAGAGGTTAGAATCAGATATCCTGCCCTATTTGACAAACTCACTCCTGCCCCCCCTGAGATTTTTAATACTAAGGATTTTCCTGTTCTTCAAACCCCCAGAAGTTCTGCAATCCCAGTATTTCAGGATAATGCAAAATTGGCTGCTGAGTCTGTTCACAGACTCCTTCCATACAACAAAATTGCAAAAAATGTACAACACAGAGCAAAGGAATCTAAGAACTCACAAAAGACGATTGCTGATTGGAGAAAAGTAATTAAAGAGCACGAAATCGCTCTTGAGGAAAGGTTCGTTTCCCTGCAGAATACCCCTTCTCCCAGTCAATTAGCTATTTCATCTTCAACCAGTGTTTATCATAACTCAGCTTTAGAAATAGCCGAAAACAGTCTTATTAATATTTCATCCGAAATTGCTTCGTTTCTTTTGGCGAACAACTCAGAAACCCCAGTTAATATAAGATCATTTCTAGAATCCATTAAAACAAAAATAGCAAAAACTAACACAGAGATTGACCTAAAAAAAATTAACTTTTCAACTTAAATATATAAATAGACATTTGTTCTTTGTTTTGTGATTTTAAATAGTTATAGTAAAAATTTTTATTTTCAGGTTAAATTAATGCGTTTTCTTTTCTTTTCTTTCTTTTATAATTCAAACCAATTAAAATCCTACAATATAATATTCAAAGTCTAACTTTACAAAACAACAAACACCTCCTGGAACTTTTTTTAATTAATAACAACATAGACATAGCCATTTTATAAGAAATTTGGGTTATTAATAATTCCATGTGTAACCTAGCTAATTATAATTTTGTCTGCAAACCTCGCTGTGACGGTTATGGAGGCGTAGGCATTTACGTTAGGAAATGTATTAAATACAAAATTCTAACCTTCGATACCAACAACGTTGAGACTTAAAACCTAAAAACTTAAAACGTAATCTTAATATTTTTAGCGTTTACTGCCCTCCCAATACGAATGTAAACGATTTTAGGGCAGGCTGCAAGGACATTCTGTCTACTGCCGCCAGACTCAAGGATCCCTCACTTGTAGGGGGCGATCTTAATGCCAATTCACCCATCTGGGGCAGTTCTACACAGGACAGTAAAGGACAAGCATTAGAGCAAATCCTTTTATCAACTGGTTTCTGCTGCATTAATAATGGATCCCATACATATTCCCCTAATCCTACATATAGCTCCGTACCCGATGTAACTTTTATAAACAAAAATACCTTCTCCGCTAACTGGTCCGCGTCCAACTCCAAAATATCGAATAGCAATCATTTCCCCATAACAATTGATATTTCAAACTGGTCGGCTTCCACAAATGTCCTCAAAACCATACAACCCAAAGTTCTTGAGGATTTCTCAAAAATTAATATTACCTCTATTGACAACCATTGTAGCTTAACTAAGGACATAATGAAAAAAAATACGATCTCTCTTGACGAACGTAATAAATATATACCCAAAAAATATTGCGACGAAACTTGTGAGAAACTTTTCACACTGAGAAATGGCAGTAGGCAAAAATACTATAAAACTAAGCTAATTTCAAACGCTGAATTTTGTACATAAGATATGTTGGTCAAATATAACATGTGTGGAAAGTCCCAACCCTCTATCTTAAAAAAACAACGAAGTTATGGCATTTCCGATCAATCAGTTATATGGCAGCTATAGGATATAGTCGACCGATCCCGGCCGTTCCGACTTATGTACTACCTGCAAGGAAAAGAAGGATGTGTGCAAAGTTTCAACTCGATAGCTCTAAAACTGAGAGACTAGTTAGAAACCGACAGACAGACGGACAGACGGACATGCTCTTATCGACTCAGGAGGTGATCCTGATCAAGAATATATATATATTATAATACCCTCTGCAAGGGTATAAATATATTTCTCTCCTTGTGATGTTTTGTGTTTTCTGAAATCCCGAAACCCGCATTCTTCAAAGGGTCTGGATAAAATATCCTATAATATGCTACTCTCCCTACCCCCCGAGCAAGTTCACAATTTTCCGTCCATGCTAAACGATATCTTCAACGAAGGAAAAATACCAGAAGTGTGGCGCAGAATCAAAATCGTTCCAGTGCCTAAAAAAAATCTAGATTCCTCAGTTATCACCAATAACAGACCTATTTGCCATAGCCTACTAAGTGTCGTATTCAAGTGTCTGGAAAGCCTTGTAAAAAACAAGCTAGAAGAACACATTGCAATCAATAGCCTCCTTCCTGACCGATCCTATGCGTTCAGAAGAAATCATTCGACAGCACACTGTATAAATGATGTCATAAACAACTTTGCCAATCTGAAAGCCAAGGGCTTTCATGTTATAGCTGCAGTCCTAGACTTGAGCAAAGCCTTTGACTGCGTTAACATCTCAATCCTTTGTAAAGTCCTTTGTGATCATGGATTTAACCATCGATACATCAATTTTATCATTGAATTCTTAAAGAAAAGGATACTTGTCATGGGTAAAACTGAAGTTACGGTTAGCAAAGGAGTCAGTCAGGAAAGCTGTTTAAGTCCCATCCTCTTTAATCTCTACACTGCTGTTCTTCATTCTATAAGCGACCACCAAAGCCTCATTTTTCAGTAAGCGGACGATTTTTTCCTTATCTCCTACAGCAAAAACTTCTCGGAAGCAAGGAACATACTTTTTTTTTTGCGCGGTTCCCACTGCATACGTACAGCCCACCTCCCGTCCAACCGACCGAGGGACGCTGCCGCGTAACGTACGGCTCGAATCGCGGGAATAGATCCGAGATAGATAAGCGAGGATTAGGAGATAGATATTACGAGGAAGAGTGTTGCATAGATAAGGCGGTTAATATAAGCGATTTAAGATTTTTAGTAGAGCAAAGTGATAAGATGTGGTAGAGACCATTGTAGTGCGAACATAATACCCTGAACGGATCGTGTTGGGCATATGTCGAACTACAATGGCTGAGGAGTAGAGGACGAAAGTTTCTGGTCCTTCTACTAGGAATGTTAAAGTTTAAACGTGTTAGTAAATGCTGGCTGTCTATATTTCCATAAATAAGATTATATAGAAACATGACACCCAGCATCGTTCTACGATTTGTTAATGTTGGTAAGTTGATTAGTAAAAGTCTACTATGATAAGAAGGGAGGTAAAGATTTGCATCCCAATTAAGTCCCCTAAGAGCAAAAGTAAGGAAGTTTTTTTGTACAGATTCAATGTGATCTTGGTGTACTCCATATTGAGGACTCCAGACACACGATCCATACTCAAGAATCGGACGGACCAGTGATGTATATAACGTTTTAGTTATGTACGGGTCATTAAATTCTTTTGACCATCTTTTAATAAAACCAAGCACACCCATAGCTTTATCAACCATGGTAGATACATGGTCGGTAAATTTAAGTTTCAAATCTAATAGGACACCTAGATCGTTAACCTGAGTTAATCGTTCTAAGGCGTTCCCATAGAGAAAGTACATAGCCTGGTGAGGACTAGATCGGTAAAAAGACATAAGTTTACATTTCGATCCATTAAGCTTTAGGTTATTTGCTAAACACCAATTTTGAAGTTTATCCAAATCGGATTGAAGTCTAGACTGGGCGCTAGTGAATTTATACAGAAGGCATAGCTTAACGTCATCAGCGTACATAAGTACAAGTGAATTAGTTAAGGCAAGGGGCAAGTCGTTAATAAACAGAGTAAAAAGTAGGGGTCCAAGATGGCTTCCTTGGGGCACCCCCAATGTGGCGTGGACTACACGCGAGGTAACATCTTTAAAGAAAACACGTTGGGTTCTCCCTGATAAGTAGCTCGAAATCCACATAAGAAGATCAGTTGGGAATCCCAAAAGACTGAGTTTACTTATAAGAAGCGAATGGTTAACAGAGTCAAATGCTTTACTGAAGTCAGTGTATATGACGTCTGTTTGTAAGCCATTCCGGAAGCCATCCGTGATAAAAGATGTTAGCTCCAATAAGTTGGTAGTGGTGGAGCGGCGCTTCATGAAGCCATGCTGGCACGGAGTTATTATTGAACTACATAGGTGTTGCAAATGTGGAGTGATAAGTTTTTCAAAAAGCTTTGGAATTGCTGAAAATTTAGAGATGCCTCTATAATTAGCAGCGTCGGATTTTTTCCCTTTTTTATGCAGCGGAATAATGAAGGATTCCTTCCACATAAGGGGAAAGATCGAAGTTTCCAGCGATATATTCTTGATAGATACTTGAACAAAAGGTTAATAACTTTAACAATATCTGTGATACTATCAACCTTACTTTTAACCAGTTGAAATCGTCTGTGATACATTTTAACAATAAAAGACGTACACTAGGTATAATGTGTAATAATTTATTAATTAAGGAAGTTGATCATGTTTGTTATTTAGGGAGAACTATCTGTTCAAATAACTCAACCATCAAACATATTAGACACACGCTTTCAAAAGCTAATCAAACTAACATGTTTCTAAATATGTTAAGTGGTTGCCGTTTTGGCATTCATCCAGGCAAAGCCATTAACCTTTTCAAAGCTTTTGTTAGACCAAAATATGAGTATGCCTGCTCATCTTTTGCTAATATTTCTAACACTGTTTCATCTGCTGTTCAGGTACATGCAAATTTATATCTTAGAAAATCTCTTGGACTTATGAAATCAACCCCGGTTAACATTATTTATCACATGGCAGATGAACTTCCTCCAGCATACAGGATGAAGTTTGCGACAGTTAAAGAGCTAGCAAAAATGTTTTCTTTTAACCTTCCGGCTGCATCCCCTCTACAAAACAATTTTTCCGCTAACACACTATAAGAACACTAGCTATATAAAGACCTACCTAGAATTTAAAGATATAAATGGTTCCATAACAAATGTTGACTCCTTCACTCATAAACCTAGGATACTAACATTTGACATTGATTTTTTCAAAGGTGTATGTAGTAACAAAAATTCTTCTAACCCTGACTTGGTGAACAATTTAATGAAAGAAAAACTTCGTATTCTCTCTGAAAAAAGTTATGACGTTATTTTCACCGACGGTTCTGTTAAAGATAATTTCACAAGGAGTGCTTTTTACCAAATAAATAGCAACACAACGAAGAGTTTTTATATGAACAAAAAATTATCCTCGCTCACTGCAGAACTTACAGCCCTAGAGAAAGCCATTGAGTTTGCAATTGAACAACAACTTTTCAAGGTATCTATTCTGACTGATAGCTTGGGTGCTTTACAAACCCTCTTCTAATCGCATAGGGTCTGAAATCTTAACTCCAATCAAAGCTGTACCTTCAACTCCATCACGTTCCTAGTCATGTTAATATTAAGGGAAACGAAATAGCTGACAATGCTGCGAAAAACGCCAATAGCTCAGGAACACTTATCAATTTTAAATATGAGATCAACGATGCTATTAACCATATTTATAATATATAATAAAATTGAATGGGAACGCGAATATAATGCCTTCTGTTTAGAAAAGAACAGGGGTTATTGCACCCTATTTCCTTATGTCACACATAAGCCATGGTATAGTTCCAAACACTGCAATCTGAATAGATTACAAGTTAAGCAAATTAACAGGATCCTCAGTGGCCATTCTTTTGATAGATACACTCTATACAAACTAAAAGTGTATGACAGCCCCAACTGTGATTGCAACCTCAACACCATAGAAGACATATCTCACATTCTCCTGAAATGTACAAAATACAATAATATCCGTCGAAGATTCCCGCTTCTGCTTAAATATAATGACATCTATCAATTTTTTAAACAAGAACCCTTTGAAAAATACACACTGTTGCACACTTTTGACCAAAATTATAATACCCTCTGCAAGGGTATAAAAAGTACACTGAAAAGAAATTTTCTAAATCAAAATAATGCATTTAGTGTTTTTTATTTTAATAAGATGTTCTTTGTTAACAACTGGCCCCTGACCGCGACCGCACTTCGAAATAATAAATAAAATAAAAATATAGGAATAAAAATATTCCCAAGCAATTAACAAACACCTGATGCCGCTTTGCCCTAGCGGTCATGCAATGCGCTGTTTGTGAGTTGCTCCGAAAAAAATATTCCATGAAATTTGCAGCTTCTTTTTTCCCCCGGAAGAGCTTTGCAGCTCCTTTTTTCCCCCGGGAGAGGGGTTTTTCAGGCGACACGATCGCTAGGTGGCGACACGAAATATTCTTTTTCGGCACGTGGATCAAAAAGACTAAACAACGCAATAACTGATTTCATTGAAATGGCAAAGATAGATCTATAAGATACATTAACTTAGTTTAACCAACTATCGGAATATTGGATTTAAATATCATTATGCACAAAAATAACATTTCACCCCCATAATAATATGGTCACTCTAACAATCGTTTATCGTTTCATGCATCATCACTATATATTTTTCTCGAAGTTCTTAATTTCACACATAGGCGTTGGCGTTTACCCGTCTTTACGGGACGGCCAAGGAAATCTTCCCCCTCGTTGAGCTGGAAAGTAAGTTAATATCAAAAAAAAAAAAAAAAGGATTGGAACCTTAACAGGACAGCTGCGGTAGCCACGAGATTTTAAATTAGCTATATTGTTAATTCCATCATTGATACATTGATATTGAACGGTTTTTTCCGAACGCATTTAAGGAAGGATATATATTACTTATATAACGCTACAAGCTTTTTGGCAGCTACCGAATTAAACAATTTTGATTCAAATTTCCAATGTTTATTATGGGTTCAATTTATCCCTAATTTGCCGCTCTAATCAATGCCGAATATACTATACAAGTGCATAACAAAGAGCTTAGGCGAAAAAGCTCTACCAGCGCTTTTTTTTGTTCTTTGTAGCGCTCTTAGTTATGCACTTGGATATTCGGCATTTGATTGGACCGGCCGCTGCATTTGTTTTTGAAGTTAAACTGACCTATAATGAATATTGAAATCGAAATTGGATTTTTTTAATTCGGCTATCAAAAAACTGATAGCGTTACATTTTGGTGATACCGACGTGATCGATTCCATTACTTTGCACTTGCATGAATGGCCAAGCACTCCATGAGGCTAGCGGCACAATCCACTGGTCTCGACGGCACCAATCGGGTTCTCGTGATTTGAAACTGGTTAACCAGACGTGGCCAATTGCATCTCATCACTGCCCCCCCGTAGCGACCGCTCCCCCCGTGGTCGCTATTTCCACGTCGCGTCTGGCAGTTATCTGCGATGGATTTTCTGATGCTTCTGGTCCTAAGCCCCTTATCTGAGCCGGGATTTTGTTTATTGTCACCGTTGCCGATTAAGTCAGCGCCTAGGCTTGACTCCATTCTAGACTATAACCTGCACCCTTCAAATGTGGGAGGTCGTCCCCTTGGCTGCTGCCGCCGTCTGCAGCTGCCAAGGTGTCTGCTGTTCAGCCGGGAAAGCTCCCGATCGTGCAATCGCCCTTAACCGTACTGACGATAACTATATTTCAATTGATTCTGCAGCAGCAATCGACAAGTGCGCCTCCGCCCGGCGCAATAACGGGCAAGTACCGGCATGGCGCAATACCGGGCGCCGGGCGGAGGCGCCCTTGTCGATTGCTCTCTGGGTAACTCTCGAGTACTCTCTGGGTGACTCGGGTTCTGGATGGACACATCAGCCTGCAACCGAGAATTATAGATCTTAGGATCATGAGCAATATTACAGTGGACGGCAGTCCGCTAGGTGGCGACACTTATGCCCTGCTTGTAGCAGGCGCGTAAAGACACTATATATAGCCGAAAAATTAAAAATTTTCTGTGTGTGTTCAATCTGTATAATTGATATACCAAATAAAAGGTATTGTTTTCATTAGAGGATTTTATCCAAACGTGAGCCAACAGTAGTTTTGCTTGGGAGAAACATGCGGAAATGTAAAACACTTTTGGTTCATTATATTGAAGATAGTGGGGACATTGGTGTTACCAGATAAAACATGTTATATGTTGATGTTTAAAAAATGTGTATGCGAAAAAAGTTCCGAAAAAATTAGAGTATGTTCGTTATTTAATTCAAACAACGTTTGTTCTACAATTTTCTTAAATTACTTAATGTTACCTTAAACAAGAAAGGAAAGCTAACTTCGGGCGGAGCCGAAGTTTATATACCCTTGCAGTTGAGTCGCAGTCCGCTAGGTGGCGCCACGCATCTTATATTATTAGATATGTAGCGGATCGTATAAAGTTGGCCAATCCTTATTAAATTTGGCATATCGAATTAATTTGCCAAAAGAGACTCCCACCCATTGAAACTCCCATCCTTCTAACTTGAAAAACAACGAAGTTATAGCATTTCCGATCAATCAGTTATATGGCAGCTATAGGATATAGTCGGCTGATCCTTATGAAATTCGACAAATCAGATTGTTTTTCCCAAAATAGAGTCTGTATGAAATTTTGTACATAAGATATTTTGGTCAAATATAACATGTGTGGAAAGTCCCAACCCTCTAACTTAAAAAACACCAAAGTTATGGCATTTCCGATCAATCAGTTATATGGCAGCTATAGGATATAGTCGAACGATCCCGGCCGTTCCGATATACTGCCTGCAAACAAAAGAAAGGTGTGTGCAAAGTTTCAACTCGATAGCTCTAAAACTGAGAGACAAGTTTGCGTAGAAACAGACAGACGGACAGCCGGTCAGACGGACAGACAGACATGCTTATATCGACTAAGGAGGTAATCCTGATCAAGAATAGATATACTTTATAGGGTCGGAGATGTCTCCTTCACTGCGTTGCACACTTTTGACCAAAATTATAATACCCTCTGCAAGGGTATAAAAAGTACACTGAAAAGAAATTTTCTAAATTTTTTTTTTCGAAATTGGCTCTAGCTCTTGAGTTAACGCAACTTTTGATATAGTCCGATAAGTAGAGCTACCGATTGTGCTGGCTGTAAAGCTAAGTTCATATTCATAGATATTCATAGCATTACATAAAATTATTGGGTTCCGGATTTGCTTTTTGTAGTTTTGCGAAAATAAAATAACAAACAAATAAATCAAAATAATGCATTTAGTGTTTTTATACCCTTGCAGAGGGTATTATAATTTTGGTCAAAAGTGTGCAACGCAGTGAAGGAGACATCTCCGACCCTATATATTCTTGATCAGGATCACCTCCTGAGTTGATATGAGCATGTCCGTCTGTCCGTCTGTCCGTCTGTCTGTCTGTCTGTCTGTCTGTCGGTTTCTACGCAAACTAGTCTCTCAGTTTTGGAGCTATCGAGTTGAAACTTTGCACACATCCTTCTTTCCTTTGCAGGTAGTATATAAGTCGGAACGGCCGGGATCGGTCGACTATATCCTATAGCTGCCATATAACTGATTGATCGGAAATGCCATAACTTCGTTGCTTTTTAAGATAGAGGGTTGGGACTTTCCAAATATGTTATATTTGACCAACATATCTTATGTACAAAATTTCATATGGATCGGCCGACTATATCCTATAGCTGTCATACAACGATCGGAATTGGCATAACTTTGGTGTTTTTTAAGTTAGAAAGATGGGACTTGGTACAGATTCTATTTTAGACAAAATATTCTGATTTGCCAAATTTCATAAGGATCGGCCGACTATTAACGATCCTCTATATATCTAATAATATAAGATGCGTGGCGCCACCTAGCGGACTGCGACTGAACTGCAAGGGTATATCAACTTCGGCTCCGCCCGAAGTTAGCTTTCCTTTCTTGTTTATTTTAATAAGATGTTCTTTGTTAACAACTGGCCCCTGACCGCGACCGCACTTCGAAATAATAAATAAAATAAAAATATAGGAATAAAAATATTCCCAAGCAATTCACAAACACCTGATGGCGCTTTGCCCTAGCGGTCATGCAATGCGCTGTTTGTGAGTTGCTCCGAAAAAAATATTCCATGAAATTTGCAGCTTCTTTTTTCCCCCGGAAGAGCTTTGCAGCTCCTTTTTTCCCCCGGGAGAGGGTTTTTTCAGGCGACACGATCGCTAGGTGGCGACACGAAATATTCTTTTTCGGCACGTGGATCAAAAAGACTAAACCATAAAAACACGTGCCGCGTAAGAATATTTTTAATATGTAATTATTTATATGTTGCATTTGTCACCAATATTGATATCAGATATTTTGGGCGTGGCGGGTTCGCCGTTAGATAACCTCGTCAAGAGGTTTTTTTTATTTGATCTTCAAAAATACAAAAGTTGTGGCATTTTGGATCGATCACTTATATGGCTGGTATAGGACATAGTAAATTAATCTTGGATCGGTCGACTTATATATTGCGTAGAAAATAAATAAGGATTTGTGCAAAGTTTAAATTCGATAGCTTTAAAACGGAGAGACTAGATCGGGCCGAAACAAATAGGCAGACACACTGATAAACGCACATGTTAGTATCGGCTAAAGAAATGATCCTGATCAAAAATGTATATATTTTATAGGGTCCTTTATTGAGTTGCACACTTTTGACCAAAATTATAATACCCTCTGCAAAGGTATAAAAACGGGGAATATTTTTATACCGTTGCAGAGGGTATTATAATTTTGGTCAAAAGTGTGCAACGCAGTGAAGTAGACATCTCCGACCCTATAAAGTATAAATATTCTTGATCAAGATCACCTCCTGGGTCGATATAAGCATATCCACTTAGCTTCACAGGTGGCTGCACAAAATTGGTAGCTCCGCTGAACAATATCTTGAGTTAACAAATTTTGCCAGATATAAGTCATCTCAAGGGAAATCTCCACGTGCAACATAAATAAGATCGAATGAGTAAATTCGGGTCGGTTGAGATACCAATCGACTCTTCTTTAGAAGTAGAATGCGAGTTATAATAAAATGATAAAAAATATATTGTCTCGACCCCATATTTAGTGATTCAAAATTTTTTTACTTTCACCCTAATGCACAGTGGGCGATTTGGTCCCGCTAGCGGAATTCAAATATTAAAATTTAAAAACCCGTAATATTTTTCACATATCGATAGCAAATGCTTTGATTATATTTTCAAAAGCTTTTAAAAGCTCTACGATCAGCTAATCATCAGCTGTGAGCGGTCAAACACACCATATGATTTTGCAAAGAGCTTTACACAATTTTTTCTCTTTGCGCGCATTGAATTTGAGTTCCTCGGAAATTTACAATTTTTAGTGAATTTGTTAAAAGTTTGGCTTTTTATTATCTTCAAGGTATGTATTACAAAAAAGTCAATGTTTGTGACCGGTCTATAAATGTGTAGCTCATAAAACGTAGTGGTAATTCAGTGCATTAACAACTAGCCCGGATTAGCGTACACCTGTTTTTCGTGGAGAAGAACTTACCGGATTCAAGTGGATTCAGTCTAAATCTTTCATAAGCCGAAAGTGTGAATTATTGCCGTCCAAAATGTGTAATATCAACTGCTATTACCTGCTAGCCTTCAAACTATGGTACTTTTTCGGAACAATGTCAGTAGCAAAAAGGGTGCTTTTTTTGGTATGGCACTCAGAAGTCATCCCAACAAAGAAGTTTGCTATGGAAAACTTTGTATTTAGTACTGTTTTGAAAAACATTACATTTACTCTGGAAGAGCAGAGCGAGATTGGTAAAAAATTGCGAAATTTTATCAGTAGGCTAATAGTAAAGTGGAAAGACTGTGGAAGATATAAGGATTTCTTCGAAACTAAAAACCAGGAATGGCTAGATACGCCGCTGGTATTAATGGACATTTCATGTTTAAAAAATGTTGGTCGTCCACAAAAAGATTTGGCGGATTGTTGCAAAAAAACGCAAGTCAAAAAATTACTAAAAAAAATACTGAAGATATCCCATCAGATGCGAAGAGCTTACCAAAAATATAATGAAAACCTTGACTACCCCACAGCGTCAACCGACAAAATTCTCTGATGAAAAAGCACTGGCCCTATTTGTAGATGTTGGACATACCAAGCACACATGGAATTTGTCAAAAAGAGCTACCAAAGGACAAAACGCTGATATATATCCATGTTATGATAAACTGCGATGTGCGAAAAAAAAGCTATCCCGGTGTCATCACGGTCACGGTCACTGATCATTTCGCTGAAGTAGCACTACAAAGCTTAGTGGACCATACGATTGCTAGGATTATTGAAGCACACCCAGAAATTTTTCCAACCCATATTGAAAACAATAATGACATCCAATTAATTGCTACATACAAATGGGGCTGTGATGGCAGCAGCGGCCATTCAACGTACAGACAAAAATTTGATGACTTTGATGGAAACATGATAGATCAATATTTATTTTCAATTTGTATAGTGCCATTGACAGTGCCGAAAGAACTGAAAGTTTTTTTGAAAAACAATAGACCTTCATCTACTCGATATTGTCGTCCCATTAAGATACTTTGTGAGAAAGAATCGGCAGAGTTAATTCGTAGAGAAAGTGAAGATATTTCAAATATTTTAAATATTTTCCAAATTTCAAATATTTTTCCAACATTATTGAGTGGCTTTAGAATTGATCACCAATTCCATATGACCATGCTTGATGGCAAAACATGGTCATATTCTTCTTCGCAAACATGCAGAATATATAAGGCGACTCCTACGAATATGAACGATCTGAATTTGGTGAAGAGCTTGTCTATTAATGAAAACCTCTTTGAATATGGGGGTCAAGTCTTCACGCCTGGATTAGGTTTTTCGAGTGTGTTTTGCACATTGCATATAGAATTCCGATTCAAAAGTTGCAAGCTCGTGGTGTTGACAAAGATGTTGTCGATGAAAATAAAAGAATTATTCAGCAGAAGCTGAGGGAAGAGATGCATTTGCTGGTATATCTACCAGCAAATGCAGGAGGAGGTTTTGCGAACAACCAAATTTGGCTGCTCGTATAACAGGAGTAAGCTATGATTTAATACATCGATTCAGTGTAGTCTTACGAACACTAGCATCCTGCCACGAAATAAATTCGGATGCATTCCGGTCTTACGCATTGGAAACTGCCGAATTTGTTTGTAATGTTTGTAAAATCATATCCCTGGTTTTATATGCCATCTTCTTTTCCCAGAATTTTAATTCATGGAGCAGATATTATAAGCCATTTTTTGCCTTCCAATTGGTATGATGTCCGAGGAAGCTCTTGAAGCCAGGAACAAGGACTTCCGAAATGTACGAGAGAGCAATACAAGGAAAAATTGCAGGAAAAATACCATGGAAGATGTGTTAAATGCCTTATTAGTTTCTTCCGACCCCTTGATAACGTCATTGTCAAATGGGTCTGCAATTTCCTCTAAAAAAAAATTATTATGGATGATGATGTTAAGAGATGTTAGAAGAAAATCTAATAAAACATCTGGATATGCCTTTCTCTGATGATTCCAATGATTCCGAATAACATTCTGGCCTTTTTTAGATAAAGTTTATTTATAAAATATGTTAATTGACGTTTAAATAAAATAAAAGTAAAACAAAATATTAAATTAAAAAAAAATAAAAAATTTAATTAAAAAAAAAAATAAAAATAAAAATTTAAAACTAAATTTTTTTAACTTAAAATATTCTAGATTTTTTTCTGATCAGTGAAAAAACCGACTGAAAACATCTATTTTAGTTTAGAAGTTATTAAATAAATGCCGCTAGCGGGACCAAATCGCCCACTGTAGAATGTCTCCAAAACCAAACGACTTTCGGAAAATGTTCACACAAAAATTATCTAATTAAAACAATACATTTCTATTCGCATATAATTTATACAGATCGGATGCATACAGGAAATTTTTAATTTTTCGGGTATATATAGAAATCTCCTGTGGAGATATTTCGGCTCCCCGACTTATATACTGTCTGGAAACAAAAGGATGTGTGAAAAGTTTCAAGTCGATAGCTTTAAAACTGAGAGAATAGTTTGCGTAGAAACAGGCAGACAGACGGAAATGCTTGTATCGACTCAGGAGATGATCCTGATTAAGAATATATATACGTTATAGGGTCGGAGACGTTTCCTTTACTGCGTTACACACTGCTGACCAAATTATAATACCCTAAAATGGGTGTAAAAATTATAAACATAAATAATCATGTTATGAAAGGCTCATGTAGGATGTCAGCGTGTAATGCGTTTTGATAAGTAGTAATGAAAATTTGTTCGTTTTGATATATTCCCTAACAATAGGGAATTCCCTAACAAAACTTTTAAAGTGGAAAAGGCGCTTTCGCAAATGTAGGTACTCCAAACATAGTATTTCCTCGCACTCCTATATCGGCTGACAAGCAAATACTTTAGCTTAGGATTCAATAAAATGCCTTACCAAATTCAATTTTTTGTTTCCGCTTATATATAATATAAAGATAAAGATGGTACATATAAATATGTTAGAGTTAATAAGAAGGTAAGAATAAGATTAATATTAATATAAACAAGAAAAGAAAGCTAACTTCGGGCGCAGCCGAAGTTGATATACCCTTGCAGTTGTGCCATTTCCGATCGTTCAGTTATATGGCGGCTATTGGATATAGTCGGCCGATCCCTATGAAATTTGGCAAATCAGATTATTTTATAATCTGAGTTCCATAATTGAACTCTACCGAATTATATTGCCCAAAAAAGAATTTGTACCAAGTCCCACCTTTCTAACTTAAAAAAGGTATGGCATTTCCGATCAATCAGTTATATGGCAGCTATAGGATATAGTCGACCGAATTATGTACTACCTGCAAGAAAAAGAAGGATGTGTGCAAAGTTTCAACTCGATAGCTCTAAAACTGAGAGACTAGTTTGCGTCGAAACCGACATAGAGGGTTTTTTATAGAGAGATAGAGGGTTGGGACTTTCCACACATGTTATATTTGACCAACATATCTTATGTACAAAATTTCATGAGGATCGGCCGACTATAAACGATCCGCTATATATCTAATAAAATAAGATGGGTGGCGCCACCTAGCGGACTGCGACTGAACTGCAATTGTATATCAACTTCGGCTCCGCCCGAAGTTAGCTTTCCTTTCTTGTTTTTTTTTAAAGTTAGAAGGTTGGTATTTTCTACACATGGTATATTTGGCCACAATATTTTACGTACAAAATTTCATAAGGATCGGCCGACTATATCCTATAGCGGTCAGGGTACGATCGGAATTGGCATAACTTTGGTGTTTTTAGAGTTAGAAAGATGGGACTAGTGTGTGGGCACTGTGACTATTGGGGCAATATGCAAAGCTTAGACATGACGCGCTAGGTGGTTCCAGACGAGGCTCTAATCACCGCCACTCGAGACACTCCATCTCGACCAAGGACTATTTCCCTAATTCTTGACAGCGGCCACTTTATAGGCGTAGGTAATCGTCCTTAACTAGCACCATAGACAGATGCAAGCCATTTGGAGCGCGGCTCCTCCTTCTATAGGGCTAAGAAACCCTGCTGCAGAAAAGACACACGCTGCGAGTTGTTTATACGGTTGAAATTCAACTCTGTATCATCGGGCTCTATAAAGCTGACTGATGAACCACCAGTTAAGAAATTTGCTGACGTTAGGACATCAAGATCTGTAGGATATTTTAAAAGAGACAATAAAGACAGTGAGTTTATGATAGCGCTAATGTGACAATGCAGAGTTGGAGCTCCGGATCCTCAAATCCAAGAAATGAGGATCCAAAAGCCCATTAAATGCAATGATGCTTTGCGCGTTTGACAACCGCTTCCCCGAGTCCTCCGAAATGCGGAGGTCAAGAAGAAATAAAATGCCACACGATTAGATGTCGACTATCCAATGTCGAATTTTTTTAAACGACCGCCACCACGAACTTGAGCACTCACTGCAGTGCTGGAAACGAATAAGCGTACTTGGAACGTCTCAATGCTGACGTCACAAAATCCATGAATCTCCACCTCGGACTGTGATGATAGTGACCATTTAAGTAATTTAGCTGCGACAAAATACAGTAATGCGGTAGGAAGTACTGGCTGGTGAGCTAAAGCCGGAAAATTCCGACTGGAGCCTTGGTGTTAGCGCGGATGACAGCGTTGACAAGAGCCAAATATTCGGGCCAATGGTGCCGTAAGAACACATTAATAGAGATTCCGTCTGTCGCAAAACCAGTGTCGCTTACTGCGGACACTGCCATGTAAGCCGAAGGCTGGCTGCTATAAAATCCAATTTCAAAAAATGCTAGGCAGTGATGTCTCTTCCCACAACTGCGACAATTAGCAGAGATGCATTTATGCGGGCTATGGCCTGTTGAAGACATTTCCGGCAAAGACCGAATCGCCTAGCCTCGGCAAGGCGGCTCTCAGGGCGCATTAACAGAAATCTGGGGCATTCAGACACTACATGGGACCACCCACCGCATAATATAAAGGGATGGGGAGGTAAATTACACAGGCCAAATTACACAGCAGCAAAAAATCTCCACGCATAATTTCACCTGCTCCATAACCTTTAAGCTCCAAAGTCCAGAACAAACATAGGTACTAAGGTACTCACCCAAAGTTTCCGCGGTACAACTAAGAGAAGAAATTATTGTCAAATTTTGCCATATATTGAATTATGTAGGCCGTGTAATGGCGATGACCCTCATTTTTTCTAGTACATATCATTTTTAAAATGTATATGTACCAACTAAAATTAAAAAATGGTATCTAGCAGTTACCATATCTTTGGAACTCTCATCCAAAGTTGAAATCTCCGATTTTCAACATTAATTTTTGGTCTTCTATGATTTTTCCCCAAACATTTTCTTATGGACGATTTTTATTTTCTTATTGAAATCAGTAGATCATACCATGTTTAAATTTTGGATTTAAGAGAAAACTCGAAATAATTTTATTGAATTTATTGTAGGTGGTGAAACAATATTTTTGCCTGGGTAGCTGGGTCCAACCCTTGAAGCAGCAACTGGACAATGAGGCAGCCGTCGATCGGAAATGTCGTTCCACATTTTTCAAGGCTCGCATATGGGCATTGTATTTATTTAAAAGCCCTCAAAGCTCTGACACTGAGCCACCTTCCAATAGACTGAGGCCCGAAATCTCGTTCACATGAGCCTAAAATATTAGCCGATGTTTTATTTTATTATTATTAGTTATTAAATCGCTTCTCTAAACGATGCGACACGGCATCATAATTCTGCTCGGAGATTTGCAAGAAACGAACTGTTTCTAAAGCTGGGTCCCAAAGAGAAGATCGGAACCTCTGCAGTTGTTCCACCCCATAAAGATTGCAGCCCTGATTGTTAAGCAAACGGAGTGAAACTGAGCCCATTCCGAATATCTTCCGGTGAAAATCCATCGCAATTCGCTGAGGATATTTTAAAATAGCACTCCGAGCTGTAGTTGGTGCTCTTGAGACTGTGCCGCCGGAGTTCATCGCCACTATAATTGAACTACGATCAATCAAAAAAAAGAAACGCAGTTAATAATTCTGGCGTCAAAATTATATTGCTTATAATTTATTTGATTAAATTTAATTATAATTGTTCGCGGAGAACACAACTTATTCCAATGTGCGCTCAGAACCATACACTGAGTTATGGTATGTATATACATATAGTATATGAATGCGCGTTGAATGCACTTACAAGTGGAAGTATGTATATTATAAGTAGCATAACAATTGGACCGGATAAAAATTGACCGTCTCATTATATGTTTATGTATTTATTAATAATAATGCTTGATTTCATCCACATATGAACTATTGCAATTTACTACATAAGTTTAAACTATGCGCAAAACTGAATTACATATGTATGTATATTCGCGCTGGTTCTATTTTATGTTCGTGAAATTTTTAATTTTTTTAAATAAGTCTCGTCGCTACGACTTTTTGAAAATATGAGTTGAACTAACTCTAATAAATTCAATAAAATTATTTCGAGTTTTTCCTTAAATCAAAAATTAAAACATGGTATTTTAATAAGAAAAAATCTTCCATTGGAAAATGTTTGAGGAGAAATCATAAAAGCACAAAAATAAATGTAGAAAATCGGAGATTTAAACTTTTGATAAGTATTCTAAAGATATGGTAACTGCTAGATGCCATTTTTTGATTTAAGCATACATTTCAAAAATGATAAGTACTAAAAATAATTATGGTCAACGAAATTACGCGGTCTACATAGTTCAATATATGGTAAAATTTTATACATTTTTTTGATTTTTTTCTCTTAGGTGTTCCACGGAAACAGTAGATGATGGAACCTATGTTTTTTCTGGACTTTGGTTCAAGGGAGCCTAAAGGTTTTGAAGCAGTAGAAATTTTTCATGGAGGAAAAAAAAATTGGTAGTTGTCGGACTGAAGTCGATCACAGATCGCTTCTTTTTGATGCCATTATCGTCAGTTCCTTCGTCCCTTCTCGTCAAACACAAGTAAAGATGTTATATGGGAACCTGGAAGTCCTAATTATGCCGTTATTCAGCAGTTTCTTTAGTTCTTGGTAGAACGACTTCTGCAGTGTAGGGGTATTATATAGAGATCACGGGTTCTTCACTCATGGGCCAATGGTAGCGATGACCGAGGTGTTTTTTATTATTTTTTATTTAGGTGGATTTTTATCCTCACCTTTCCATTGCTTTCCTTGGAATTTACTATTACATCTGTTACCCTGATTAACATGGAATTTGTCTTCTTTAGCTTTTGCGTAAAATGATACGAATGCACTTTTTCTTCTGTTTTCGGCAACCCGTGCTAGGGCTAGCACGGACGGGAGGTCTTTGGGTTGTGCTGGCATAACCAGTGATTTAAGCGGGCACTTTTTTTTTTTAATTTTGAGCCCAGCAATAAAGACATTCTGATCTCCTTATTCAAGAGGGTTGCCGTTTGGTGACGAGTGTGAGTGGAGAGGACCACTTCGTCGTAACACGCCATATTGTCCGCATATATGCAGTCTAGCCTAGCCAGAATTTTTGAACACTTCATATGCATCTGATGCAGCATGCCTCCACGATACATACTCATCGTGGCATTTGTTTTATGATAAAAGCGTTTTTACAATATCTTATTCGACATCGGGGGAAACTATTCCAGTTACTATCACCAAAGTCGTAAATTCATGGGAGTACGAGAGCAATGGGACTGGTTATCCCAGTTTAAAATAGATTTAAGGTTTTCATGTAAGTTATTATAATAATTTTTTATTTGAATAAAAGTAGTTTGGAAAAAGAACTCATTGCAGCAACATTATTTCTATTGATAGGATGTATAAAAAGTTTGACATTGATAGCTTTAAAACTTAGAGATAAGTTCGCGTAGAAAGACTGACATGCTTATATCGACTCAGGTGATGAAGATTAAGAATATAAATTACACTAGTTTACACTCAAAATGCCTTTCGTTATTCATTATGATTTTCTGATGTATGTAGGTCTAGTAAACACGAAAATGACTTTCATAAATTTTTTTAGGGTAACATTTTTTTTAAATTCACTTTTGAAAATTGTTTTTATAATTTTTGGAGATGTGCAGACTTTTTTAGGTATATCTCGCGTTCTAATGAACTGATTTTATGGAACTGGATGAGCACTTATTTTAATGGTAATTGAATTTGCTACAACTTTCATTTTATTAATTTTTTGATTCGTTGGAAATTTCAGGAGGTAGAGACTCGAACATGATGGGATCTATCATGGAAATCTATGGAAAATTATGGATTTTATGACTTTTTGAGTAAATCACTCAATTTGAGCATTTTTATTATTCGAACGTTTTTTCTCATTCTCATTCAATGTTATGTATTTTGCTTGCATATAAACTCTATTAATTAGCATTTGTATTATTTATTGTATATTATGTATTATTCATTCTCATTCAATGTTATGAATTTTGCTTGCATATAAACTCCTATTTAATAGAGATTTGTATTATTTCTGTATATTATGTATTATATATCATGTATTTATTTATCACTTATTTATATTTATTTATCATTTTGTAACGAACTGTTTTTGCTATATTTTGTTCGCAACAAACGCCGCGACTAGCTCACAAAGGTTGAGGGTACGTTCCACCGAATTTATAGATTCGACGTGATTTCCCGAGCCCAGAAATAACACGGAATTCTTCGTTTCAATCAAATCCCCTTTATTGTCTTTACTTTACAAAAATAAGAGAATCTCATCGGCTGTTTGGCTCAGCCGACCGACCGCTTGCCCTCCCGTTGATCCCCGATTCCCGCTCCAATTGGTGCCAATACATACGCCCTCCCAAAGCTTGCGCCCGGCAGGTCGTGTGGTCTTGGTGCCTGGCACCCAAACGGCTCACGGTTCCCGTCGTTCGGACTTACGGACTATGGTTGCGGGGCCTGTGTTGTTGCCGTTGTCTTCTGCGCGGACCTTCTGCTGCCGCTGCTCCCTCGTCGTCGCCGTTGCTCCCTCGTCGTCGCCTCTTCTGTTGCTGCTCCTCCTTTATGGGTGCCGTGGACCCTCGGAATCTTTGGCTCGCTGGGATTGCCCTTTCGCCGTGGCCGGCACCTAATCCGAGTTAACAGACCGAGTGGCTCACTTCCCAGGCATACGCCGGGCAGGATATGCTCCTCGCTGCTTAGCGGCCGGTTCAGGGCACGAAGGGCCTACCTACCGCACAGGACACGCCCCCGGTCACGTTCGCCACTCGCCTCCAAACACTTGCGTGCCTACGCTCCGCAGGATCTATGGTAGGCCAGAGGTTTGGGCGTCGCGTCTCCTTTAACTCCAGGTATTACGCTGTGCATACGCTCCAGCGCCTGGATTCTACTGACTTTCCCGGGGTGTCCCTGCGTGGTTTTACTTGTGGGCTTGAGTTCCCGAGCTGGCTATCCCTCGCGTTACAGGATCACACCTGGTTCGAACGGACAGGAGCCGGCAAGTCGTACGCCAGCCTGATCCGGCTTTGCCGCTACTATACCAGGATACCTGTTGTGTCCGGGAATAACTCCACCCGACTCGTTTACCCTTGGGCCTCAGGTTTGCCGCGGATCCTTGATCCTTTCCCCTTGCTCCTGGCTTGACTCGCGTACCGCCGCCGGACTTACCCACAGGGGGTCCTTAAGCTATTGATCGAAGATCCTTGCTCACTCGCTTTAAAGCCCGCACTTAAAACTGTCGGACTTACCCACGGGGGGTCCTTCAGCCTGTACTCCTAATTCCTCCAAGGAAACTTTCCTACTTGAATGTCAGACTTACCCACGGGGGGTCTTTCACTCAACTCTTCCAGCTTCCCTAGAAGACTCGGTCCCGATTTGCTCCAGGGGCCCTCCTTATATAGTGCCAGAGGCGCCCATTAATCCTTGCAAATCTACTTCCTGCCGTTAATTCCCGCTCATTTCTCCAATTCCCGCCGCATTTCTACCGGCAGGCTGTCTTTACTTGCCGAGTTACTTATTATCAAGATTACTTAAGTTGTTTTCAATGGATCCAGCTGGGTATAAAAAGACCTAACAAATCGAAAGAGGACCAATATTTTAGTTGGTGTCCGAGATTGTGCATGTCTAGCGTTAATTTTTATCCGTAAGGTTTTGAAAAATGAGTAAAAGAAAACGCGAGTTCGCCTGCGTAAACGATCCGAACGGTTTTTGCAATATGTTGCAGTGAACATATAGACCGTAAAAATGTACGATCATTTACGATACTAAAAGTACTTTCATTACTTCAAAATTGAGCCGAATCTTACCGATCCGTGGACCCCACAGAGCGTATGTGCCACATGCCAATGAATTCTTAACAAATGTGCTTGCGGAGAAAGGTATGTACCTGTCACTTTTCTTTAAATCTTCGTCATATGAAAGGACTAGTGGGTTTGTTATATATTAAAAGTTATTCACATCCATTTCAGTCGTTACCTGAAGCCAGAATTATTTTTAAAATTTTATTGTTGACCGAAAAAATTATAAAATCCATTATTTTTCGTGGATTTTCATCAACGATAGCTGGTTTTTGCCAGTAAAGTGTACGCTTTGAATAAAAAAATTCGAACGTAACATATCTTTAAAAGTCATTATTTATGGAAATCTCCAATTCCCCCAGTGATTAAAATTTGGGTTTTTGGGTATCTCCTTTGTCTGAATTTAAAATGAAAAATTAATTATTTATTATAAATAAATGATAAATAAATACATGATAATACATAATATACAATAAATAATACAAATGCTATTTAATAGAGTTTATATGCAAGCAAAAGACATAACATTGAATGAGAATGAGAAAAAACGTTCGAATAGTAAAAATGCTCAAATTGAGTGATTTAATCAAAAATTCATAGTATCCATATTTTCCATAGATTTTGATCATCAATAGCTTATTTTAGCCGTAAAAGTGTTGATTAAAAAATTCAAACATAACTTATCCTCGCAATTTATATTATTCGTGGGACGATATGTAAATTTTTGCAGTTGATTTTACTCAAAAAAATGCATTTTTTTGACATGTTCGAGCCTCTACCGCCTGAAATTCCCAACGAATCGAAAAATTAATGAAATTAAAGTTGTAGCAAACTCAATTACCATTAAAATAAGTGCTCATTCCATAAGATCGGTTCATTGGAACGCGAGATATACCTAAAAAATCTGCACATCTCAAAAAATCCAAAAAAAAATGTTTCAAAAGTGAATGAAAAAAAATTTTACCATAAAAAAATTTATGAAATTCATTTTCGTGTTTCTAGTCCTATATGTATCAAAATATTATGGTGGGATGTAAAAGGCAGAAAGTTTTTGAAATTTTTAGTGTTATCGAATATTTTTTTATACCACGCCGCGGTCGGAGATGTCAACAGCTGGGAAAGAGCCGCCAGTGAATATGTTCACTGCCGGGCAATTGCTGCTGCCTTTTTTCTTCTTGACAAGGTATGGTGGGGGAAACTATCCAAGTTACTATTGGCACTTAAGGCACATTAGTCATTTAATTAAATGACGGCAAAGACGTAGTTTCATTTTTCAACTATTCGCTCTTTATTGAATATCAAATCGAACTAAAACTAAAAGCTAACAAAAAGTCAAAATGCATGGCAAGATACCCATGGCCGACCTCTGACCAAGTAAAAATTGCTAGAATCATAAGGTCGCTGGCCTACAGTAAGACAAAAGCACGGCTTATAGCTGTGCACTTTGCTGGTTCAGCTCTCGGGCACCATAAGGGTAGTACATATTTAGAGTGATATATAAAATATATAAAGATAATACATATAAATATGTAAGAGTAATATAAGACGGTAAGAATTACGGTTAATATAAAAAATAGGAAATTAAATATTGAATTGGCCAGCCTTGCCTATGCTCGGAGCTGGTTGTTAACTTATACATTCTTTACTATTTTGGTGAACAAATTTAAATAAAAAATAATCATTATTTGTTAGTTTTCTTATAAGAAAATTTCCTTTTTCTTATAAGAGAACTCATTTTAAGATGGCGGGCTATTTAATTTATTTCCTGAATCTTGATTGCATGTCTTATTAGAAAAAATCTATATATAAAAAAATACCATGATTTTTTCTTTTTTAAATCTTGATGAATCGCTTGATATGCTGCTTCGCTACTCGATTTTTTGGGAAATTCGACTAAATATATTTTCGCATGGCTTGTCTTTCTTAAAGTAGTTTATTATTTTTCCTGCTCTTTTCCAATAGTTTGTTTTTCATCATTTAAGTTTCCTCTTTTATTTAAATTATTTTAAAAGAAACCTCTTTGCTAGAGTAGAGCTTAGAACGCGCTTAAATGTATATCAATTGAATTGAAATTAAATCAATTGAATTTCAATCAATATGTGTCAATTGCATATGTGCTTTTAGCTTTTTGGTAACTTCAATAAATAAGCCAAGGTAAAGTCCGATTTCAATATTTTGGGGCTAATTCCGCTCAATAGAAAAAGGTAGCCGGTCCATATCAACTCCAAAATTAAAGTGCGTCTAACTAATGAGATCAGGCGCAGAAGCTCTCAAAATTCCATGCGCTCCAAAAAACCACAAAGCCCATACGAATCTGGGGATAACGGGGAAAAAACTAGCAAACAGTGGACTCCTGCGGCTAATTACACTGAGAGAACTAATTTTGGATAATTAAAATAATTAATGCTGGCATTAATGCTGAGTACCCAACACATCAATTAATAAAAAAAATTGTAAAAGCCTATATTAAAATTATATTCCTGAAAGATGACACATAAAATCATTATAAACTTAAGGGAGTTTAATTTAAGGGAAGGGTTCCCTCATTATGGACAAAAATCAGGCAAAGTTTATATTTTTTTTGTAGGACAATGAAAAGACATTCGAATTTTTGGTTTTAATGACAGCACATGTACGACAGGTGCGACTACCCCATATAAAAGTTGAAAAAATTCAAAATGGCGGCTACACGATGCACATTTTCGAGGACCCCTGCGCGCGAACCATGATGTCCTAACTAAAATTCTGTCGCTTCTTGTAGTGGACTGAAATCAAAAATCATTGGTATCACTTAAAGATAATGATAACACAGTGCAACAGTGATTCTGAACTTTTGAAGTGACATAGTAGGAATTGTTTATTGGGTCGAGTATATCACAAAACCTTGTATGAAATATTTGTAACACCCTCAAAATCTTGATTTATTGTTAAAAAACCGGTTTTCGGGACTTAATTGCGCTTCAAAATTCTTGAACGCGTTTTTTTAAACCGATTTCAAAATTGCCGATAGTTTAAGGTGGTAGCTTCTGAAAAAAAATATATCATAGATTTTTTTAAACGAAAAGGATAAAATTTTTACACCTGAAACTGAAATTTTCGCTTTTTATTCGTGTTTTTCGGATTTTGACGTTAGTTTCTTGGTACAACTTACAAAAATTCTGTCATTCATGCCACATAATGTTGTCTCATTCATTTTGAAAGAAACGACACAAATTTCATCAAAAAACAAGAAAGGAAAGCTAACTTCGGGCGGAGCCGAAGTTTATATACCCTTGCAGTTGAGTCCAGTCCGCTAGGTGGCGACACGCATCTTATATTATTAGATATATAGCGGATCGTATATAGTCGGCCGATCCTTATGAAATTTGGCATATTGAATTATTTTGCCCAAAGAGGAATCCATTGCAACTCCTTCTAACTTGAAAAACAACCAAGTTATGGCATTTCCGATCAATCAGTTATATGGCAGCTATAGGATATAGACGGCCGATCCCGACCGATCCGACTTATGTACTGCCTGCAACAGAAAAAACGGTGTGTGAGTTTCAACTCGATAGCTCTAGAGAGAGAAACTAGTTTTCGTAGAAACAGACAGACAGAGAGACGGACAGACGGACATGCTCATATCGACTCAGGAGCTGCTCCTGATCAAGAATATATATACTTTATAGGGTCGGAGATGTCTCCTTCACTGCGTTGCACACTTTTGACCAAAATTATAATACCCTCTGCAAGGGTATAATTATAAAAATTGGTGAAGTTATAACGATTTTCCCAAAAAAAGTCAATTTAATCCAGCGAGCGCTCCGGAGTAACAATGTGTATGAGAATATGAGTATATTCCTTTCTTCTGGCAAAAATTCAGTCATTTATGCCACATATCAATATTGTCTCATTAATACTGAATAAAACGAGACAAATTTCATTAAAAAATAATAAAAATTGTTGAAGATAACGCTTTTCCTAAAAAAAGTCAATTAAACCATGCGAGCACTATAAGAATAAGAGCATATTCCTTTCTTATACACACTGTTACTCCGGAGCGGAGCGAAGCGTTATAACTTCAACAATTTTTATTAGGTGAAAATTTCAGTTTAAGGTGTAAAAATTTTGTCCTTTTTGTTTAAAAAAATCTAACATATATTTTTTTCAGAAGCTACAACCTTAAACTATTGAAAAACACCGGCAATTTTGAAATCGGTTTAAAAAAACGCGTTCAGGAATTTTTAAGCGCAAAAAAGTCCCGAAAAACGGTTTTTTAACCATAAATCAAGATTTTGAGAGTATCACAAATATTTCATATATGATTTGTGATATAATCGACCCAATAAACAATTCCTACTATGTCACTTCGAAAGTTCATTCACTTTTGTTTTTTTTGTAACACTGTGTAATTTCTATAACTGATAGGAAAATTGTTAGTATCCATGTAAAATAAGTAAGTACATCGTCTAGATAGGAATCGTCCAAAAAAGAAGATCCTTGTGATCATATGCCAGCTGCTTCAATACTCTTACAGGCAGGTACAGTGCAAGCGATTCCATAAGTTACGGTGAATAAATGGCAGTGCTTAAGAGGCACTGATGGATGCTCTCGCCAAAAAATTCTTTGATAATTTTAATCGGTTCTTACCCCAACTGGGCGAAACATCTTCACAGCAGCTGCGGAGAATATGCATATATACATTCTAATGCGTAGGCTTACGGAAAATAGTTTACATTGGTTGCTAGGCACTATGTGTAGCATGTTATTCAGTGCCACTCCATTGGCGTCTTTAAATGACCTCCTACAGTTATTTATGGATTCACACTGCTTTGTAAAGTTTTCAAGTCTTTAACAGTTGAAATATACAAGTTTCTCTTTATACAAATCTGACATGATTGAGTGCTTTCATGTTGCCTATGGCTTTGACTTGGCTTTGACTTGGCTTTGACTTGGCTTTGACTGAGTTCAAACAGTTTACATCAAGTACATACCTGAAAACATAAATAAATCCTTGGTTTTTTCAGCTTCCTTTTTTTGTAGAATTAAAAAAATAGTTCAGCAACCACGTCCCCAAATTCATCAAACCCACGAACTATTTTCAAAGAAGTGCCTGTCCATTACATGGCATTGACTCATTGTTTTGAGTGATTACTTGTGGCTCCGATTCCCGAATTCTTTACATGTCAAATCCAGTAAGTCCATCCGAACATCAATTCAATCATTCGTTTGTGTTGCATATAAACGTAAGGAAAACGATCCTCGTGATCGTACTCTTCAGTCTGCGACGACCTGCATCCAGAAACTTGTTTTCTTTATTTAAGGCCCAGTCAATCCGAAATTCGTATACCAATATGTATATATGAATGAGTAGAGGAAATTATCAAAATATAAGAACATTAAGATGGTATTGCCATAGTTTTAGATATGCATAAATCGCTACAATATTTCAAAAAGAAGGTGTTACGCTATTAGCATTTTGATAGCGGCCGAATTAAATTGGCGAGGTTCAATTTATATTTCACTATTTATACACAAGCCGAATACACAAGTAAAAACAAGAGCTTTGGCTCAGAAGCTTTTCCAAAGCTCCCAAAAGCTCATGCGCTATAAATAAAAACAAATCGCATGCGAAACTGGGAGACAGAAGAGAAGATTAAACGCCGCTAAAAAAATCAATATTCTAACCGGCTTATCTGGTGGCTTCTTAGCCCAACAAAAGGAATTTAAAATCATATATCGAAATCATACCGAAAGTTGAATATAGTTAAGTCTTGTCCTGACTTTGATTATGTTAACCTGTAATGATTAAGTTAGGCAAAAAACGATTGTTAAACATCAGCAGTTATTTCTGCCGTCCCAGAATATTGTTATTGTAATGTTTTGGTACTTGTTCTTTATGTAGACTATGACCTAATATTTTGTTTATATTAATAATATTTATTTATTCAAATATTAATGTTTATCTAATATTTTGTTTATTTAAATTAATATTTAATGCTTATGAATTAACAGGAAGACAATTCTAATATTCCTACTCGAGGTGTTAGCTCATAAGAATTTAATATTATATCACATAAGACAATTTTGGCTCTGCCCCAGGACCCTGTTGGTGTCCAAGGGATAAAAATGCGAAGATGGCTCCTCGAGACGTCGTGGTTCACTCACCTGATAGCAAACTTTCTTTCTCCAGCTGATCACCAATCTGCCGTGGTCCCAGCAGCATTCCGGTCTACACTAGCCACCAAGGCGTCAGTGAGAAGCATCCAAGACACAGCGGTCGTGGAGATCTTCGACTTGGATGAGGTCATGGAGCCAATTTTTTCGCCAATAGATGCCGACATCCCAGTTGTCGCGAAATCTTCGCTCCATCAAGGTTACACGGGTACCCAGATTGCCACAATGCGGCTGTCTTGAAAAATAGCGTACCAGTTGCTGGAGCGAAATAAGATCCGCATTGGGTGGGTTGTTGCACCATCCGAAGGAAGGTGGACCCCATAAGATGTTTCAAATGCATGAACCTTGGCCATGCGGCCAGTAAGTGCAAATCAAGGCGCACAGTAACCGAAGAGACTTGCTTCAACTTCAGGGAACAGGGTTGTCAGGGAAAGGGCCGCCGAAATCCACCCAAATGTCTCTTGAGAATAGGAACCCTTCACTCCCGGCGCACTCTGACCTTAGCCGGCCTTCAGGATTGCTCTAGCCAAGCAAAAAAATGGTCAGGTTTAAACTAAACAGACCATGCGCGAGAAGAGCTTGGACGTTGCCCTCATTAAGTTCAACAAGAGAGAGAGCGCTCAATATGTGCTTGACGGCAATAAATCGGCCGCTATCTGGTGCCCAGGCCTCCTGGGGTGCCCATATAGCACACTAGCTGGAAACGGCTTTGTGGGGGCCAGACTCTCTACGGGATCTGCTATCTGCCGCCGAGATCAACTCTATCACAGTTCGCGCGAATCATCGATGAACTAGTTACTGATGCCAGGGACAAACAGGATGTTATAATAGCCGGCGATTTCAACGCTTGGGCAGTGGAGTGGGGCTCGGTCCTTACGAACCCTAGGTGCCGTACCCTTCTAGATGCGTTTGCAGTCCTATATATTGCCCTCCTAATCATGGGCTCACAACGGACGATACGCAAATCGACCCGAAAACTTACAAGGCTACATGCGGCGTTCCCCAAGGCTCGGTGCTCGGCTCTTTATTGTAGAATATCATGTACGACGGGGTCCTAAACCTGGATCTGGAACCCTGGCCATTCTAGGATCATAGGTTTCGCAGACGATGTTGCCATTGCTGTCATCGATAAAATCATTAGGGAAGCCGAAGAGCCTGCAAACGCGGCAATCACTGCCATCTAAATGTGGCTTAGCATTGCTGGGCTTTACCTAGCTCTTCCGAAAAGGGAGTCGATGCTCTTCTCCAGCCGGAAGAGGGTGGAGTCCACCAAAATTACTTTGGGAAGTAACGAGATAGTCTCTTCCCGAGCCATCAGATACCTCGGTGACATGCTAAACACGTGGTTCACCTTCAGAGAGCACCTACAGCAAGCTTCTACTCCCGTAGGTCCCCAGATTAAATATCATATACGCCGCCCCTATTTGGGCAAAGGCAACAGAGTCAAAGCGTAAGGAGAGGCTTCGAGAGTTCGCTTCGCAGCTGTGCGCTCAGGGTATTCTACGGATTTCGTACAATCTTGGAGGAGGTGGCCCTAGCCCATCGCGGTTACCGCCCTGGTCGAAGAACTAGCTCAAGAGGCTAAGTAGATGCACACTGAAATGAAAGAGTGCGAGGGGTCGCTGAAGGTCCATTAAAGAGGTGGCAAGAGAAAAGAGCTTCCGGCGCTGGCAAGACACAAAGAAGACACGACGAGGTAAACTTTTTGCTATGCAAATCCGAAGCGGACATGGCTGCTTTAGGAGCTACTTGCACAGATTCGATCACGAGGAGGATCCTAACTGCCCCTACTGTTGCGTCGAGGAGACGGCGGAGCACCACTTGCTAGTCTGCCCACTCTTTCGCGGGGTTAAAGTTTAAGTGACGTGGATGCAACTACCCTGGTCTGGAATGTGGAGAGAACGAGAGGGGAGCATCAAGCGCAGGAAAGCATGCTGCATTGAAACGAATTCCAAACTGTTTCATTACCGATACCTCTTAAAATTACAATGATGCTACATTTTCCTTTACTAAGTAAATGATGGATTACCAAAATGATCGATGATGCCCTTTGGTTTCATGGATACCCTATACAGTGTTGCTTTCATGTTGTTTTTGTTTGCGAGGTCCTGGAACTCCAATGCAAAATATTAAGTTTCGCCACAATTATAGCATTCTCAGTTGTTGAATTGGTTTGGTCCTGTGTGGGGCCTTCCTTCGAATCGTTTTTTTTTACCATCAGTAAACTTGTGACCCGGTCGTGCGAGTGATGACATTTGAGTTGTGCCGACATCCTTAACTTCTTATGCTGCGACTCACTTTCTCCATTTCACTGGACTTGAAAAACCAGTTGACTTAAACAGTTGTTGGAGGTCATTACTGGTTTGTATGGTTTTGGTGAATATTAGGTTCATAAGACGGGGGTCTTTTATTCAGCTTAGCAACAGAGAGGCGGCAAGAATAATAATAATTCAAGCGCTGCTCAATGCTTTTGAAGAAGATTAGCTGAGCGACCGAGACTAAACAAGACGGCAAATGCAGGTGGCCGAGTTCCAAGCAAGGTTTAAGTGGGCCGTTTAATTTAGATATGATCCGCACGCTTTAAGTACTCTGCTACGAATTTCGGAAAGCTTGGGGGTCACAATAACTGTTGCATGAGCTGGACATCTGCGACTGTAGACGGAGGCTGGAGTCCATTTGTTGTTACTCCATCATCGCCTATGCCAGATACGAACACTGGTGATTTAAATTGGCAATACTGCAGCTGAGTTGTTAATTTTAAGAAAATAAGGTTTAATAAGGTTTCTGAGAGCCGGAATCGAGAAACGTTTGGCAGGACAAAAACTTCCCATAGTGGTTCGTTTCCACGATATTGGTGTTGACTAGAAAGATCGTTAAAACAATCTTTCGCAAATAGAGATTTTATGAAAGGTGACGCGTAATCTATGACCGCAAAATTGATGGAGGCGCTTGCCTCGACTGAAATATGATCCGATATGTAATAGGTTGTGGTGCTTTTCTCAGCACACATAAAATAGCTGAGATAATATAATAGCGCCATATATGTGCATATAAATAAATCAAAAATAAGCTAATAGAAAATTCCAGAAGTAGTTTATCAAGGACTAATTTTTAAAATTAGTTTGTTTTTGTCATAATATTGAAATGAACCAAATATCGATGATAGTCAATAAAAAAAAAATTATTAACAAGCCCCTTCCTTACTTCAGGGTTTAGGTTAGGTTAGGTTAGGGCGGTGATGCTAGGGGGACATAGAAGACCCTCCGCTTCCACTTGAGCCGCTAGGGCTCCTTGTGCTACCGCTAGGGCAAGGGTTTCACCGAAGTGTTACCCCCCCCCTTCCTGTCTACCAGGGTGCATATATGCCTAGATTTCCTGTGGCGGCCCGTGGTCCCAACCTGCTTTTTTTATGAAGGCAACCAGTCTACGGCGAGAAATCTCTGAGAGATCGTTGAGGTCCGAGAGTTCTGCGGACCCGAAGTGCTTGAGTCTGCTGCGACCGAGTGCCGGGCAGTGGCATAGGAGGTGCGTGACCGATTCCACCTCCTCTTCATCCCTGCAGCTCCTGCAATAATCATTGTGGGGGACTGCAAGCCTGGCCGCGTGTTCGCCTATCAGCCAGTGCCCAGTAATTGCCCCAATCGCTAGGCTGCAGTCTGGTCTGGTGAGAGCAATAAGTCTCGCCGATCTTTTCTGAGAGCGTTTCGGCCAGATCAGACGTGAAGTTCTACAGGTCTGGAGATTACTCCATTTCCTATTGGCTGCCAGGTCAAAAAACTCCCTGCACTTTAGCCTGCAAGCGCCAAGGGAATGCCTACAAGTTCTTTCTCCGGTTGGAGAGGGTTGGTAGTCCCTGCCCTAGCTAGTTCATCTGCAGCGCAGTTTCCCTCGTGATCCCTGTGACCGGGAACCCAAATGAGGTAGATGTCATGCTGTTCAGCCATCTCGTTGAGAGATCTGCGACAATCATTGACTGTCCTGGAGTTGGACGAGAATCCGTCAAGAGCCTTGAGCGCTGCCTGACTATCTGAGAAGATGCATATTGTACCCCGATTGCCCCTTAGTGCTGGGAATTTCAGTGCTTCCCTAATGGCTACTACTTCAGCCTGGAAAACACTGCAATGGTCAGGGAGTCTGAAGGACTCCTTTAGGCTCAAATGCTCACAAAAGTAACCGCCTCCCACCTGGCCGTTAAGTTTTGATCCAACTGTGTAGATATGTAAGGAGCCCTCCGGTCCCGGTGTCCGGGCATCCCATTTTTCCCCCGAGGGGATGATGATTTTGTAATTAGTGGTGGGTTGGTCGACGGGCGGAATAATGCTCAACACGAGAGGACCCAAGCTGAGCCGCAAGCTTCTACTCCAGTCGGTCCCCAGATTAAATATCATATACGCCGCCCCTATTTGGGCAGAGGCAACAGAGTCAAAGCGTACAGGAGAGGCTTCGAGAATTCGCTTCGTAGCTGTGCGCTCAGGGTATTCTACGGCTTTCGTACTATCTCGGAGGAGGTGGCCCTAGCCCATCGCGGTTACCGCCCTGGTCGAAGAACTAGCTCAAGAGGCTAAGTAGATGCACACTGAAATGAAAGAGTGCGAGGGGTCGCTGAAGGTCCATTAAAGAGGTGGCAAGAGAAAAGAGCTTCCGGCGCTGGCAAGACACAAAGAAGACATGGCGAGGTAAACTTTTTGCTATGCAAATCCGAAGCGGACATGGCTGCTTTAGGAGTTACTTGCACAGATTCGGTCACGAGGAGGATCCTAACTGCCCCTGCTGTTCCGTCGAGGAGACGGCGGAGCACCACTTGCTAGTCTGCCCACTCTTTCGCAGGGTTAAAGTTTAAGTGACGTGGATGCAACTACCCTGGTCTGGAATGTGGAGAGAACGAGAGCGGAGCATCAAGCGCAGGAAAGCATGCTGCATTGAAACGAACTCCAAACTGTTTCATTACCGATACCTCTTAAAATTACAATGATTAAGCTTCACTTACCTTATAGCTTCGTTGCTACATTTTCCTTTACTAAGTAAATGATGGATTACCAACATGATCGATGATGCCCTTTGGTTTCATGGATACCCTATACAGTGTTGCTTTCATGTTGTTTTTGTTTGCGAGGTCCTGGAACTCCAATGCAAAATATTAAGTTTCGCCACAATTATAGCATTCTCAGTTGTTGAATTGGTTTGGTCCTGTGTGGGGCCTTCCTTCGAATCGTTTTTTTTTGCCATCAGTAAACTTGTGACCCGGTCGTGCGAGTGATGACATTTGAGTTGTGCCGACATCCTTAACTTCTTAGGCTGCGACTCACTTTCTCCATTTCACTGGACTTGAAAAACCAGTTGACTTAAACAGTTGTTGGAGGTCATTACTGGTTTGTATGGTTTTGGTGAATATTAGGTTCATAAGACGGGGGTCTTTTATTCAGCTTAGCAACAGAGAGGCGGCAAGAATAATAATAATTCAAGCGCTGCTCAATGCTTTTGAAGAAGATTAGCTGAGCGACCGAGACTGAACAAGACGGCAAATACAGGTGGCCGAGTTCCAAACAAGGTTTAAGTGGGCCGTTTAAGTTAGATATGATCCCTGTTGCATGAGCTGGACATCTGCGACTGTAGACGGAGGCTGGAGTCCATTTGTTGTTACTCCAGCATCGCCTATGGCAGATACGAACACTGGTGATTTAAATTGGCAATACTGCAGCTGAGTTGTTAATTTTGAGAAAATAAGGTTTAATAAGGTTTCTGAGAGCCGGAATCGAGAAACGTTTGGCAGGACAAAAACTTCCCATAGTGGTTCGTTTCCACGATATTGGCGTTGACTAGAAAAGGAGGAAGATCGTTAAAACAATCTTTCGCAAATAGAGATTTTATGAAAGGTGACGCGTAATCTATGACCGCAAAATTGATGGAGGCGCTTGCCTCGACTGAAATATGATCCGATATGTAATAGGTTGTGGTGCTTTTGTCAGCACATACCGCAATTCGATGACTTTCAGACTCTCGTTAAATGACAACCCTACAGACATTTTCCATATAAAACAAGGCCTCGAACCTTACCTAAGCGACTCTCAGGAGACAAGCTAATGAAGCCAGGGTTTGATTGAATCAAATGGGACGCATCGTCATGTAACAGGCATACAAAAGGCGGCACCCTAGTAAGCTGAGCTTCTTATTAAATAGCTCCAAGGCCACATCATTGTTTTTGTCTGTCAATTCCAGTGAGCGAACTGTTTCTAATGCGCAAGCAAAACCACAGGCGCTGGAGTTTTTCAACCTATATAAAATAGCTGAGATAATATAATAGCGCCATATATGTGCATATAAATAAATCAAAAATAAGCTAATAGAAAATTCCAGAAGTAGTTTATCAAGGACTAATTTTTAAAATTAGTTTGTTTTTGTCATAATATTGAAATGAACCAAATATCGATGATAGTCAATAAAAAAAAAATTATTAACAAGCCCCTTCCTTACTTCAGGGTTTAGGTTAGGTTAGGTTAGGGCGGTGATGCTAGGGGGACATAGAAGACCCTCCGCTTCCACTTGAGCCGCTAGGGCTCCTTGTGCTACCGCTAGGGCAAGGGTTTCACCGAAGTGTTACCCCCCCCTTTCTGTCTACCAGGGTGCATATATGCCTAGATTTCCTGTGGCGGCCCGTGGTCCCAACCTGCTTTTTTTATGAAGGCAACCAGTCTACGGCGAGAAATCTCTGACAGATCGTTGAGGTCCGAGAGTTCTGCGGACCCGAAGTGCTTGAGTCTGCTGCGACCGAGTGCCGAGCAGTGGCATAGGAGGTGCGTGACCGATTCCACCTCCTCTTCATCCCTGCAGCTCCTGCAATAATCATTGTGAGGGACTGCAAGCCTGGCCGCGTGTTCGCCTATCAGCCAGTGCCCAGTAATTGCCCCAATCGCTAGGCTGCAGTCTGGTCTGGTGAGAGCAATAAGTCTCGCCGATCTTTTCTGAGAGCGTTTCGGCCAGATCAGACGTGAAGTTCTACAGGTCTGGAGATTACTCCATTTCCTATTGGCTGCCAGGTCAAAAAACTCCCTGCACTTTAGCCTGCAAGTAGCCAAGGGAATGCCTACAAGTTCTTTCTCCGGTTGGAGAGGGTTGGTAGTCCCTGCCCTAGCTAGTTCATCTGCAGCGCAGTTTCCCTCGTGATCCCTGTGACCGGGAACCCAAATGAGGTAGATGTCAAGCTGTTCAGCCATCTCGTTGAGAGATCTGCGACAATCATTGACTGTCCTAGAGTTGGACGAGAATCCGTCAAGAGCCTTGAGCGCTGCCTGACTATCTGAGAAGATGCATATTGTACCCCGATTGCCCCTTAGTGCTGGGAATTCCAGTGCTTCCGTAATGGCTACTACTTCAGCCTGGAAAACACTGCAATGGTCAGGGAGTCTGAAGGACTCCTTTAGGCTCAAATGCTCACAAAAGTAACCGCCTCCCACCTGGCCGTTAAGTTTTGATCCAACTGTGTAGATATGTAAGGAGCCCTCCGGTCCCGGTGTCCGGGCATCTTCTCCCTCGAGGGGATGATGATTTTTTAATTAGTGGTGGGTTGGTCGACGGGCACACAGTAGTCCGTACCCCCCTCAGGCATGAAAAGATGCAGGTCCAGTCTGGTGTGTCCAAAACTATTCTTACTCCATAGATTCGCCTCTCGCAGTCTTATTGCCGCCAGGGTGGCTGTCTTTACCCCCATCAGTTCTACCGGTAGTAGGTCAAGGATGATATCTAGGGCGTCGCTAGGCGTAGTGCGTAGACTGTCTGTTATACAGACTTCCGCCATGCGCTGCGTCTTCCTAAATCTTTCCCTGCATAAGGAGTTGTCCAGGGCTGGCCACCAGACCACAACTCCATTTAATAAGATTGGTCTGATGATCGCTGTGTAAAACCATCTGACTATCTTTGGGACATTCCCCATTTCAGGCCTACCGCCTTGCGGCAGGTATAGAGTGCTATTGCCGCTTTCTTAGTCCTATCTGCGGTGTTCAGCTTCCAGTCCAGTTTCCTGTCTAGTGTGATACCTAGGTACTTCGCACTATCTCTAAGAACTAGTGTTTCCCCTAGGAGCTTCGGCAGCCTTAGATTTGGTATTTTGTACTTCCTGGTAAACAGCACGAGCTCTGTCTTGGACGGATTAAACCCAGCCCGTTCCTTTGCGCCCAGGCCGACAGAACTTCGAGCTTCCCTGTCATTAGGTCGCATAGTGTTTGTGGGAATTTCCCTACGAAGGCAATAGCAACAACATCCGCGTACGCAATGATCTTACAGCCGCCACCCTCTAAGGATCGCACCCTCTAAGACCGCCACGTTCCAGAGTAGTGGTGAGAGTACACCTCCTTGCGGGGTGCCTCTCTTGGCGTATCTTTGAATAGTCGAACCTCCAAGAGTAGCCTCGACACTCCTGTTGACCAGGATCTGCCGTCCAAGACCCGTCAGTGCATCAATTATTGAGCACGGCAAGATTTTGTTGAAGGCCCCTTCTATGTCTAGAAAAGCCACAAGTGCGTTTTCCTTAAATTTGATCGCTCGCTCGGCGATCATAGTGGTTTCGTGCAGGGCTGTTTCTATTGATCGGCCCCTTTTGTAAGCATACTGAGAGTCTTTCCATAGTCTTAAGGAGGAAGGATGAAAGACTTATAGGTCTGTAGTCCTTAGGGGTGCAGTGGGCTGGTTTGCCCGCCTTGGTTATGAATACAACCTTCGTGTACTGAGACTGTACTGAAGATTTTCTTGATCCATTTCCTTTGGTTAAAACCGGCCCTTGATAACTGAGCCGGTATAATACCGTCTGGGCCCGGAGATTTTAAGGGTTTAAAACTATCTATTGCCCATTTAAGATTTCTGTCACTAAATAGGTAGTTGAGTGAGCCCTGGTGGCCCTGGCTACCCATAACCTGGGTTGTTCCTTCCGTTGAGCAACCCGGGAAGTGTTCGTTGATAAGGGTAACCTCTCCTGGATGTTTTGGCCCAGAAATTGGCCCAGGAATTGGCCCAGGCAACCCTCTTTGTCTTTCGCAATTCCTTGTTATACCGCCTGAGTTCGCGTGAACGACGAGGCCCCCAAACCGAGAATCCTGTCTCCATGGATCCAGGGTTCTTGGATGAGGGCCACGTCAGCTCCACTCTCTGCGAGATGGAGCAGGAGGGGGGCGGATGCCACCTTACTGTGATGGAGGTGAGTCCTCCTCCATACCGACGCCTCCAAGAGCCCTTGCCAAGTCACTCTCCTCTGAGGTGTACCTTTCCAGAATGTCCTCCTCCACATCTGACATTCCTTCTGGGCGCACCTCTTCGGTCGGTTCCCCCCCGTCTGTCTCCAATTCGATGCCTCCTGGCTTACTCTTCGCAACGTGCTCGAACCCGTACTTAATACGGCTACCAGCACCCTCCAGGATCCTCGCAGACTCCTCATTTAAAGTGAGGACAACCTGCCTTCTTAGTCCCACTGCTTCCTCCACCTTGGCAACTCTCCAGTCCGCCGTTGGGAGGTAGTAGCCCTCGGTTTGCTGGGGATCTTGTCCCAGTCCACCGCCTCCAGACTGGCTCTTGAGTAAACCTCTCCAAGCGACGCAATCATGCGCTTGTAGAGGCTTACAGACCTCGCATCTTGGCACGGTATCACCTTGATGCTGCCCTGGTACCACCCTGCGTCTTCGCAGTCCGGTGGAGGTCTTCCGCTCTTGAGCATCTCCTCCATGAAGCGCCCATGCAGCTCATTCATCACCCTCCGCCAAAGCTCCTTGGGGATCAGGCCATCTTTGGAGCCATTGTCAACAACCCCAATGATGGTCCTACCCTTAGTAACATCGGCGAAGGATCTGTTACTCTGCTGCGTCTGCACCTTCTTCTTCTTCGCTAGGGGTGTTCCACCGTCAGTCGACCTCTGCCTCTTCACACTTTGTGCGCTATCCTTGGCAGAGTCGCCTACTCCTGTCGGCTTCTTCGGATCCAGTCTCTACTTTCTACTTTCAAAAACACCAAAATTGGGTCCTTTCCTATCGTATGGCAGCTATAGTTAATTAAATAAAAATAACAGTGGCGAACCCGAATGCCACGCACGAAATATCTGATATCAATTTTGGTGACGAAAAAATGCTATATATGAAAAAAAAATGACATAAAAAATACCTAAAATGGGTAAATGCAACGTAATAAAGGAGACATCTCCGACCCAATAAAGTATATATATTCTTCAGCAAGATCATCCCTGAGTCCATATAAACATATGCGTGTTTCCGTATGTCTGTCTGTTTCTACGCAAACTAGTCTCAGTTTTAAAGCTATCAACTTGAAACTTTGTACAAATCATTCTTTTATTTGCAGGCTGTTTATAAGTAGGAATAGCCGGGATCGGTCGACTCTATCCAACAGCTGCAATATTACTGATTGATCGGACCGATCGGATGGAACTAGGTGTTTTCTAAGTTAGAGGGATGTAACTTTCTATGGATGTCATTTTGGGCAACCGGATCTGCCAAATATTATAAGGATTGGCCGACTATATGCTAAAAAAAGTGGCGTAACCTTGGTATTTTTAATGATGTTTTTTTTATTTTTTTCTAAAAAAAAATGGAAAAGCTCCGATGGCTCATTTCATGCCTTAGGGAGTCAGCCTTGGAGACGGTGAGAGCTTTGGAAATTACTGACGCGATGTGGCCCTTGACCTATTGCACAATAGTTTTAGTAATCGGCGTTTCACATTAATGTCATCTTGCAGCTTCGTGTGGTCGAGCCAGGGTCTGTTGCTACTTTCCGGGAGCTATCGGATCGGATTAATGTGCATATGAGGGCTCTTATGAGTTCCGGATCAGCTTTGACTTTTCTTGCCTGCGTATCTACCAGCTAACCAAGTGGGCCGAGGTAGATCTTCGAATAACCAATTTTCGTGCATGGTTATTAACGCCCGTCCAGCTCTATGCGCCCTGTGTGGTGTTTTGGCGCACGTGCTTCCTTCTTGTCCAAGGTTCATTGCCTTGCCAATTAATCAACGGTATGACGAAGTGCGACGGCTGACCCGCTTTTTTTGTATGTATGAAGGATGGCCATTTTGCAAGCGGATGTTCAGCTTTCCGTTGCCCAACGTGCAATCGCCGACATCATTTTTTGTTGCACCATTGCGGGCAGGTGTCCAGCCCTAACAGTGCCCCATCAGTACGAGATTTGATTTCCATCGATGGTGTTGCCGTTGCAACCCCACCTTCCCAGTCAATCAACACCGTCTTGAGTCAGGATCGTCATATTGAAGTGCTTCTGCCAACCACCAATATCCTCATCCGAGGTCGATCAGGTGCCTTCCTGCCTTGCAGAGTATTATTGGATTCCAGTTTTCAAGCTCACCTTATCTTATCGCGGCTGGCAAGTCAACTTCAGCTTTTGTCGCTCCAAATGCTGTGTTGCCGGTCTCGGCGGCACTGAGGTTGCTACGGATGAAAAGTCTCGCCTAACCACATATTCTGCGAACCTAGAGGCTGCGAAACAGGAGCCCAGCCTTAAAATCGACATTTCGAATTGGAAGATTCCTCAAAACGTAGCTCTGGCTGATCCCAACTTTCACAGACTGCAGGGTGTGGACCTGCTAATTGGAGCCAGCCTGTTCTTCAACCTTTTGTCAGTTGGCCAATTGCACAAAATACGCTTTTTGGCTGGGTGGTTTCTGGACGCAATGGACTATCGCGGGAAAACAGCTTAGCAGTTTCTTTAGCTTTAGCAGTGGAATAATCCATTGCAAAGATGTGTCTGCTGCCCTTCCAGAATTGTTATTGATGGCCCACCCTTCAATAGAGGGATGATATTGGGCTAAGCAGCCACCAGATAAGCCGATTAGAATATTGATAATTTGTTTAGCTACAGCGGCATTTATTCATGTCTGTCTGTCTCCCAGTTTCACATGCACTTTGTTGTTATTTATAGTGCTTTTGTGGGACCCTGCCGCATATAAATTTGGCTGAGTAAGTTTCTTCAAAAAAAGTATCAAATTATATGTTCGGGATCTCTGTAGTGCGGACGAAGCAAAACCACAAATATGTAAAAACAAATGAACATTATCGGGGTCATAAAAGTCCTCTACGTCTAAGTAGGTTAATATAGCAAAAGCACTTATCATAGTATATAATGATAGTAAATAACGAGTTAAATGATTTTATATTGCTTGTATACAGATACAGCCCTTCAGGTGATAATTATACCCTTGCAGAGGGTATTATAATTTTGTTCAAAAGTGTGCAACGCAGTGAAGGAGACATCTCCGACCCTATAAAGTATATATATTCTTGATCAGGATCACCTCCTGAGTCGATATGAGCATGTCCGTCTGTCCGTCTGTCCGTCTGTCCGTTTCTACGCAAACTAGTCTCTCAGTTTTAAAGCTATCGAGTTAAAACTTTGCACACACCCTTCTTTCCTTTGCAGGCAGTATATAAGTCGGAACGGCCGGGATCGGTCGACTATATCCTATAGCTGCCATATAACTGATCGGAAATGCCATAACTTTGGTGTTTTTTAAGTTAGAGGGTTGGGACTTTCCACACATGTTATATTTGACCAAAAAATCTTGTGTGCAAAATTTCATAAGGATCGGCCGACTATATCCTATAGCTGTCATAGAACGATCGAAATTGGCATAACTTTGATGTTTTTTAAGTTAGAAAGATGGGATTTGGTACAGATTATTTTTTTGGCAAAATAAATCGATATGCCAAAACTTCGAGCTTCCCTGTCATTAGGTCGCATAGTGTTTGTGGGAATTTCCCTACGAAGGCAATAGCAACAACATCCGCGTACGCAATGATCTTACAGCCGCCACCCTCTAAGGATCGCAGTAGGCTATTGACCGCCACGTTCCAGAGTAGTGGTGAGAGTACACCTCCTTGCGGGGTGCCTCTCTTGGCGTATCTTTGAATAGTCGAACCTCCAAGAGTAGCCTCGACACTCCTGTTGACCAGGATCTGCCGTCCAAGACCCGTCAGTGCATCAATTATTGAGCACGGCAAGATTTTGTTGAAGGCCCCTTCTATGTCTAGAAAAGCCACAAGTGCGTTTTCCTTAAATTTGATCGCTCGCTCGGCGATCATAGTGGTTTCGTGCAGGGCTGTTTCTATTGATCGGCCCCTTTTGTAAGCATACTGAGAGTCTTTCCATAGTCTTAAGGAGGAAGGATGAAAGACTTATAGGTCTGTAGTCCTTAGGGGTGCAGTGGGCTGGTTTGCCCGCCTTGGGTATGAATACAACCTTCGTGTACTGAGACTGTACTGAAGATTTTCTTGATCCATTTCCTTTGGTTAAAACCGGCCCTTGATAACTGAGCCGGTATAATACCGTCTGGGCCCGGAGATTTTAAGGGTTTAAAACTATCTATTGCCCATTTAAGATTTCTGTCACTAAATAGGTAGTTGAGTGAGCCCTGGTGGCCCTGGCTACCCATAACCTGGGTTGTTCCTTCCATTGAGCAACCCGGGAAGTGTTCGTTGATAAGGGTAACCTCTCCTGGATGTTTTGGCCCAGAAATTGGCCCAGGCAACCCTCTTTGTCTTTCGCAATTCCTTGTTATACCGCCTGAGTTCGCGTGAACGACGAGGCCCCCAAACCGAGAATCCTGTCTCCATGGATCCAGGGTTCTTGGATGAGGGCCACGTCAGCTCCACTCTCTGCGAGATGGAGCAGGAGGGGGGCGGATGCCACCTTACTGTGATGGAGGTGAGTCCTCCTCCATACCGACGCCTCCAAGAGCCCTTGCCAAGTCACTCTCCTCTGAGGTGTACCTTTCCAGAATGTCCTCCTCCACATCTGACATTCCTTCTGGGCGCACCTCTTCGGTCGGTTCCCCCCCGTCTATCTCCAATTCGATGCCTCCTGGCTTACTCTTCGCAACGTGCTCGAACCCGTACTTAATACGGCTACCAGCACCCTCCAGGATCCTCGCAGACTCCTCATTTAAAGTGAGGACAACCTGCCTTCTTAGTCCCACTGCTTCCTCCACCTTGGCAACTCTCCAGTCCGCCGTTGGGAGGTAGTAGCCCTCGGTTTGCTGGGGATCTTGTCTGTCTGTCTGTCTCCCAGTTTCACATGCACTTTGTTGTTATTTATAGTGCTTTTGTGGGACCCTGCCGCATATAAATTTGGCTGAGTAAGTTTCTTCAAAAAAAGTATCAAATTATATGTTCGGGATCTCTGTAGTGCGGACGAAGCAAAACCACAAATATGTAAAAACAAATGAACATTATCGGGGTCATAAAAGTCCTCTACGTCTAAGTAGGTTAATATAGCAAAAGCACTTATCATAGTATATAATGATAGTAAATAACGAGTTAAATGATTTTATATTGCTTGTATACAGATACAGCCCTTCAGGTGATAATTATACCCTTGCAGAGGGTATTATAATTTTGTTCAAAAGTGTGCAACGCAGTGAAGGAGACATCTCCGACCCTATAAAGTATATATATTCTTGATCAGGATCACCTCCTGAGTCGATATGAGCATGTCCGTCTGTCCGTCTGTCCGTCTGTCCGTTTCTACGCAAACTAGTCTCTCAGTTTTAAAGCTATCGAGTTAAAACTTTGCACACACCCTTCTTTCCTTTGCAGGCAGTATATAAGTCGGAACGGCCGGGATCGGTCGACTATATCCTATAGCTGCCATATAACTGATCGGAAATGCCATAACTTTGGTGTTTTTTAAGTTAGAGGGTTGGGACTTTCCACACATGTTATATTTGACCAAAAAATCTTGTGTGCAAAATTTCATAAGGATCGGCCGACTATATCCTATAGCTGTCATAGAACGATCGAAATTGGCATAACTTTGATGTTTTTTAAGTTAGAAAGATGGGATTTGGTACAGATTATTTTTTTGGCAAAATAAATCGATATGCCAAAACTTCGAGCTTCCCTGTCATTAGGTCGCATAGTGTTTGTGGGAATTTCCCTACGAAGGCAATAGCAACAACATCCGCGTACGCAATGATCTTACAGCCGCCACCCTCTAAGGATCGCAGTAGGCTATTGACCGCCACGTTCCAGAGTAGTGGTGAGAGTACACCTCCTTGCGGGGTGCCTCTCTTGGCGTATCTTTGAATAGTCGAACCTCCAAGAGTAGCCTCGACACTCCTGTTGACCAGGATCTGCCGTCCAAGACCCGTCAGTGCATCAATTATTGAGCACGGCAAGATTTTGTTGAAGGCCCCTTCTATGTCTAGAAAAGCCACAAGTGCGTTTTCCTTAAATTTGATCGCTCGCTCGGCGATCATAGTGGTTTCGTGCAGGGCTGTTTCTATTGATCGGCCCCTTTTGTAAGCATACTGAGAGTCTTTCCATAGTCTTAAGGAGGAAGGATGAAAGACTTATAGGTCTGTAGTCCTTAGGGGTGCAGTGGGCTGGTTTGCCCGCCTTGGGTATGAATACAACCTTCGTGTACTGAGACTGTACTGAAGATTTTCTTGATCCATTTCCTTTGGTTAAAACCGGCCCTTGATAACTGAGCCGGTATAATACCGTCTGGGCCCGGAGATTTTAAGGGTTTAAAACTATCTATTGCCCATTTAAGATTTCTGTCACTAAATAGGTAGTTGAGTGAGCCCTGGTGGCCCTGGCTACCCATAACCTGGGTTGTTCCTTCCGTTGAGCAACCCGGGAAGTGTTCGTTGATAAGGGTAACCTCTCCTGGATGTTTTGGCCCAGAAATTGGCCCAGGAATTGGCCCAGGCAACCCTCTTTGTCTTTCGCAATTCCTTGTTATACCGCCTGAGTTCGCGTGAACGACGAGGCCCCCAAACCGAGAATTCTGTCTCCATGGATCCAGGGTTCTTGGATGAGGGCCACGTCAGCTCCACTCTCTGCGAGATGGAGCAGGAGGGGGGCGGATGCCACCTTTCTGTGATGGAGGTGAGTCCTCCTCCATACCGACGCCTCCAAGAGCCCTTGCCAAGTCACTCTCCTCTGAGGTGTACCTTTCCAGAATGTCCTCCTCCACATCTGACATTCCTTCTGGGCGCACCTCTTCGGTCGGTTCCCCCCCGTCTATCTCCAATTCGATGCCTCCTGGCTTACTCTTCGCAACGTGCTCGAACCCGTACTTAATACGGCTACCAGCACCCTCCAGGATCCTCGCAGACTCCTCATTTAAAGTGAGGACAACCTGCCTTCTTAGTCCCACTGCTTCCTCCACCTTGGCAACTCTCCAGTCCGCCGTTGGGAGGTAGTAGCCCTCGGTTTGCTGGGGATCTTGTCTGTCTGTCTGTCTCCCAGTTTCACATGCACTTTGTTGTTATTTATAGTGCTTTTGTGGGACCCTGCCGCATATAAATTTGGCTGAGTAAGTTTCTTCAAAAAAAGTATCAAATTATATGTTCGGGATCTCTGTAGTGCGGACGAAGCAAAACCACAAATATGTAAAAACAAATGAACATTATCGGGGTCATAAAAGTCCTCTACGTCTAAGTAGGTTAATATAGCAAAAGCACTTATCATAGTATATAATGATAGTAAATAACGAGTTAAATGATTTTATATTGCTTGTATACAGATACAGCCCTTCAGGTGATAATTATACCCTTGCAGAGGGTATTATAATTTTGTTCAAAAGTGTGCAACGCAGTGAAGGAGACATCTCCGACCCTATAAAGTATATATATTCTTGATCAGGATCACCTCCTGAGTCGATATGAGCATGTCCGTCTGTCCGTCTGTCCGTCTGTCCGTTTCTACGCAAACTAGTCTCTCAGTTTTAAAGCTATCGAGTTAAAACTTTGCACACACCCTTCTTTCCTTTGCAGGCAGTATATAAGTCGGAACGGCCGGGATCGGTCGACTATATCCTATAGCTGCCATATAACTGATCGGAAATGCCATAACTTTGGTGTTTTTTAAGTTAGAGGGTTGGGACTTTCCACACATGTTATATTTGACCAAAAAATCTTGTGTGCAAAATTTCATAAGGATCGGCCGACTATATCCTATAGCTGTCATAGAACGATCGAAATTGGCATAACTTTGATGTTTTTTAAGTTAGAAAGATGGGATTTGGTACAGATTATTTTTTTGGCAAAATAAATCGATATGCCAAAACTTCGAGCTTCCCTGTCATTAGGTCGCATAGTGTTTGTGGGAATTTCCCTACGAAGGCAATAGCAACAACATCCGCGTACGCAATGATCTTACAGCCGCCACCCTCTAAGGATCGCAGTAGGCTATTGACCGCCACGTTCCAGAGTAGTGGTGAGAGTACACCTCCTTGCGGGGTGCCTCTCTTGGCGTATCTTTGAATAGTCGAACCTCCAAGAGTAGCCTCGACACTCCTGTTGACCAGGATCTGCCGTCCAAGACCCGTCAGTGCATCAATTATTGAGCACGGCAAGATTTTGTTGAAGGCCCCTTCTATGTCTAGAAAAGCCACAAGTGCGTTTTCCTTAAATTTGATCGCTCGCTCGGCGATCATAGTGGTTTCGTGCAGGGCTGTTTCTATTGATCGGCCCCTTTTGTAAGCATACTGAGAGTCTTTCCATAGTCTTAAGGAGGAAGGATGAAAGACTTATAGGTCTGTAGTCCTTAGGGGTGCAGTGGGCTGGTTTGCCCGCCTTGGGTATGAATACAACCTTCGTGTACTGAGACTGTACTGAAGATTTTCTTGATCCATTTCCTTTGGTTAAAACCGGCCCTTGATAACTGAGCCGGTATAATACCGTCTGGGCCCGGAGATTTTAAGGGTTTAAAACTATCTATTGCCCATTTAAGATTTCTGTCACTAAATAGGTAGTTGAGTGAGCCCTGGTGGCCCTGGCTACCCATAACCTGGGTTGTTCCTTCCGTTGAGCAACCCGGGAAGTGTTCGTTGATAAGGGTAACCTCTCCTGGATGTTTTGGCCCAGAAATTGGCCCAGGCAACCCTCTTTGTCTTTCGCAATTCCTTGTTATACCGCCTGAGTTCGCGTGAACGACGAGGCCCCCAAACCGAGAATCCTGTCTCCATGGATCCAGGGTTCTTGGATGAGGGCCACGTCAGCTCCACTCTCTGCGAGATGGAGCAGGAGGGGGGCGGATGCCACCTTACTGTGATGGAGGTGAGTCCTCCTCCATACCGACGCCTCCAAGAGCCCTTGCCAAGTCACTCTCCTCTGAGGTGTACCTTTCCAGAATGTCCTCCTCCACATCTGACATTCCTTCTGGGCGCACCTCTTCGGTCGGTTCCCCCCCGTCTATCTCCAATTCGATGCCTCCTGGCTTACTCTTCGCAACGTGCTCGAACCCGTACTTAATACGGCTACCAGCACCCTCCAGGATCCTCGCAGACTCCTCATTTAAAGTGAGGACAACCTGCCTTCTTAGTCCCACTGCTTCCTCCACCTTGGCAACTCTCCAGTCCGCCGTTGGGAGGTAGTTGCCCTCGGTTTGCTGGGGATCTTGTCTGTCTGTCTGTCTCCCAGTTTCACATGCACTTTGTTGTTATTTATAGTGCTTTTGTGGGACCCTGCCGCATATAAATTTGGCTGAGTAAGTTTCTTCAAAAAAAGTATCAAATTATATGTTCGGGATCTCTGTAGTGCGGACGAAGCAAAACCACAAATATGTAAAAACAAATGAACATTATCGGGATCATAAAAGTCCTCTACGTCTAAGTAGGTTAATATAGCAAAAGCACTTATCATAGTATATAATGATAGTAAATAACGAGTTAAATGATTTTATATTGCTTGTATACAGATACAGCCCTTCAGGTGATAATTATACCCTTGCAGAGGGTATTATAATTTTGTTCAAAAGTGTGCAACGCAGTGAAGGAGACATCTCCGACCCTATAAAGTATATATATTCTTGATCAGGATCACCTCCTGAGTCGATATGAGCATGTCCGTCTGTCCGTCTGTCCGTCTGTCCGTTTCTACGCAAACTAGTCTCTCAGTTTTAAAGCTATCGAGTTAAAACTTTGCACACACCCTTCTTTCCTTTGCAGGCAGTATATAAGTCGGAACGGCCGGGATCGGTCGACTATATCCTATAGCTGCCATATAACTGATCGGAAATGCCATAACTTTGGTGTTTTTTAAGTTAGAGGGTTGGGACTTTCCACACATGTTATATTTGACCAAAAAATCTTGTGTGCAAAATTTCATAAGGATCGGCCGACTATATCCTATAGCTGTCATAGAACGATCGAAATTGGCATAACTTTGATGTTTTTTAAGTTAGAAAGATGGGATTTGGTACAGATTATTTTTTTGGCAAAATAAATCGATATGCCAAAACTTCGAGCTTCCCTGTCATTAGGTCGCATAGTGTTTGTGGGAATTTCCCTACGAAGGCAATAGCAACAACATCCGCGTACGCAATGATCTTACAGCCGCCACCCTCTAAGGATCGCAGTAGGCTATTGACCGCCACGTTCCAGAGTAGTGGTGAGAGTACACCTCCTTGCGGGGTGCCTCTCTTGGCGTATCTTTGAATAGTCGAACCTCCAAGAGTAGCCTCGACACTCCTGTTGACCAGGATCTGCCGTCCAAGACCCGTCAGTGCATCAATTATTGAGCACGGCAAGATTTTGTTGAAGGCCCCTTCTATGTCTAGAAAAGCCACAAGTGCGTTTTCCTTAAATTTGATCGCTCGCTCGGCGATCATAGTGGTTTCGTGCAGGGCTGTTTCTATTGATCGGCCCCTTTTGTAAGCATACTGAGAGTCTTTCCATAGTCTTAAGGAGGAAGGATGAAAGACTTATAGGTCTGTAGTCCTTAGGGGTGCAGTGGGCTGGTTTGCCCGCCTTGGGTATGAATACAACCTTCGTGTACTGAGACTGTACTGAAGATTTTCTTGATCCATTTCCTTTGGTTAAAACCGGCCCTTGATAACTGAGCCGGTATAATACCGTCTGGGCCCGGAGATTTTAAGGGTTTAAAACTATCTATTGCCCATTTAAGATTTCTGTCACTAAATAGGTAGTTGAGTGAGCCCTGGTGGCCCTGGCTACCCATAACCTGGGTTGTTCCTTCCGTTGAGCAACCCGGGAAGTGTTCGTTGATAAGGGTAACCTCTCCTGGATGTTTTGGCCCAGAAATTGGCCCAGGAATTGGCCCAGGCAACCCTCTTTGTCTTTCGCAATTCCTTGTTATACCGCCTGAGTTCGCGTGAACGACGAGGCCCCCAAACCGAGAATCCTGTCTCCATGGATCCAGGGTTCTTGGATGAGGGCCACGTCAGCTCCACTCTCTGCGAGATGGAGCAGGAGGGGGGCGGATGCCACCTTACTGTGATGGAGGTGAGTCCTCCTCCATACCGACGCCTCCAAGAGCCCTTGCCAAGTCACTCTCCTCTGAGGTGTACCTTTCCAGAATGTCCTCCTCCACATCTGACATTCCTTCTGGGCGCACCTCTTCGGTCGGTTCCCCCCCGTCTATCTCCAATTCGATGCCTCCTGGCTTACTCTTCGCAACGTGCTCGAACCCGTACTTAATACGGCTACCAGCACCCTCCAGGATCCTCGCAGACTCCTCATTTAAAGTGAGGACAACCTGCCTTCTTAGTCCCACTGCTTCCTCCACCTTGGCAACTCTCCAGTCCGCCGTTGGGAGGTAGTAGCCCTCGGTTTGCTGGGGATCTTGTCTGTCTGTCTGTCTCCCAGTTTCACATGCACTTTGTTGTTATTTATAGTGCTTTTGTGGGACCCTGCCGCATATAAATTTGGCTGAGTAAGTTTCTTCAAAAAAAGTATCAAATTATATGTTCGGGATCTCTGTAGTGCGGACGAAGCAAAACCACAAATATGTAAAAACAAATGAACATTATCGGGGTCATAAAAGTCCTCTACGTCTAAGTAGGTTAATATAGCAAAAGCACTTATCATAGTATATAATGATAGTAAATAACGAGTTAAATGATTTTATATTGCTTGTATACAGATACAGCCCTTCAGGTGATAATTATACCCTTGCAGAGGGTATTATAATTTTGTTCAAAAGTGTGCAACGCAGTGAAGGAGACATCTCCGACCCTATAAAGTATATATATTCTTGATCAGGATCACCTCCTGAGTCGATATGAGCATGTCCGTCTGTCCGTCTGTCCGTCTGTCCGTTTCTACGCAAACTAGTCTCTCAGTTTTAAAGCTATCGAGTTAAAACTTTGCACACACCCTTCTTTCCTTTGCAGGCAGTATATAAGTCGGAACGGCCGGGATCGGTCGACTATATCCTATAGCTGCCATATAACTGATCGGAAATGCCATAACTTTGGTGTTTTTTAAGTTAGAGGGTTGGGACTTTCCACACATGTTATATTTGACCAAAAAATCTTGTGTGCAAAATTTCATAAGGATCGGCCGACTATATCCTATAACTGTCATAGAACGATCGAAATTGGCATAACTTTGATGTTTTTTAAGTTAGAAAGATGGGATTTGGTACAGATTATTTTTTTGGCAAAATAAATCGATATGCCAAAACTTCGAGCTTCCCTGTCATTAGGTCGCATAGTGTTTGTGGGAATTTCCCTACGAAGGCAATAGCAACAACATCCGCGTACGCAATGATCTTACAGCCGCCACCCTCTAAGGATCGCAGTAGGCTATTGACCGCCACGTTCCAGAGTAGTGGTGAGAGTACACCTCCTTGCGGGGTGCCTCTCTTGGCGTATCTTTGAATAGTCGAACCTCCAAGAGTAGCCTCGACACTCCTGTTGACCAGGATCTGCCGTCCAAGACCCGTCAGTGCATCAATTATTGAGCACGGCAAGATTTTGTTGAAGGCCCCTTCTATGTCTAGAAAAGCCACAAGTGCGTTTTCCTTAAATTTGATCGCTCGCTCGGCGATCATAGTGGTTTCGTGCAGGGCTGTTTCTATTGATCGGCCCCTTTTGTAAGCATACTGAGAGTCTTTCCATAGTCTTAAGGAGGAAGGATGAAAGACTTATAGGTCTGTAGTCCTTAGGGGTGCAGTGGGCTGGTTTGCCCGCCTTGGGTATGAATACAACCTTCGTGTACTGAGACTGTACTGAAGATTTTCTTGATCCATTTCCTTTGGTTAAAACCGGCCCTTGATAACTGAGCCGGTATAATACCGTCTGGGCCCGGAGATTTTAAGGGTTTAAAACTATCTATTGCCCATTTAAGATTTCTGTCACTAAATAGGTAGTTGAGTGAGCCCTGGTGGCCCTGGCTACCCATAACCTGGGTTGTTCCTTCCGTTGAGCAACCCGGGAAGTGTTCGTTGATAAGGGTAACCTCTCCTGGATGTTTTGGCCCAGAAATTGGCCCAGGAATTGGCCCAGGCAACCCTCTTTGTCTTTCGCAATTCCTTGTTATACCGCCTGAGTTCGCGTGAACGACGAGGCCCCCAAACCGAGAATCCTGTCTCCATGGATCCAGGGTTCTTGGATGAGGGCCACGTCAGCTCCACTCTCTGCGAGATGGAGCAGGAGGGGGGCGGATGCCACCTTACTGTGATGGAGGTGAGTCCTCCTCCATACCGACGCCTCCAAGAGCCCTTGCCAAGTCACTCTCCTCTGAGGTGTACCTTTCCAGAATGTCCTCCTCCACATCTGACATTCCTTCTGGGCGCACCTCTTCGGTCGGTTCCCCCCCGTCTATCTCCAATTCGATGCCTCCTGGCTTACTCTTCGCAACGTGCTCGAACCCGTACTTAATACGGCTACCAGCACCCTCCAGGATCCTCGCAGACTCCTCATTTAAAGTGAGGACAACCTGCCTTCTTAGTCCCACTGCTTCCTCCACCTTGGCAACTCTCCAGTCCGCCGTTGGGAGGTAGTAGCCCTCGGTTTGCTGGGGATCTTGTCCCAGTCCACCGCCTCCAGACTGGCTCTTGAGTAAACCTCTCCAAGCGACGCAATCATGCGCTTGTAGAGGCTTACAGACCTCGCATCTTGGCACGGTATCACCTTGATGCTGCCCTGGTACCACCCTGCGTCTTCGCAGTCCGGTGGAGGTCTTCCGCTCTTGAGCATCTCCTCCATGAAGCGCCCATGCAGCTCATTCATCACCCTCCGCCAAAGCTCCTTGGGGATCAGGCCATCTTTGGAGCCATTGTCAACAACCCCAATGATGGTCCTACCCTTAGTAACATCGGCGAAGGATCTGTTACTCTGCTGCGTCTGCACCTTCTTCTTCTTCGCTAGGGGTGTTCCACCGTCAGTCGACCTCTGCCTCTTCGCACTTTGTGCGCTATCCTTGGCAGAGTCGCCTACTCCTGTCGGCTTCTTCGGATCCAGTCTCTACTTTCTACTTTCAAAAACACCAAAATTGGGTCCTTTCCTATCGTATGGCAGCTATAGTTAATTAAATAAAAATAACAGTGGCGAACCCGAATGCCACGCACGAAATATCTGATATCAATTTTGGTGACGAAAAAATGCTATATATGAAAAAAAAATGACATAAAAAATACCTAAAATGGGTAAATGCAACGTAATAAAGGAGACATCTCCGACCCAATAAAGTATATATATTCTTCAGCAAGATCATCCCTGAGTCCATATAAACATATGCGTGTTTCCGTATGTCTGTCTGTTTCTACGCAAACTAGTCTCAGTTTTAAAGCTATCAACTTGAAACTTTGTACAAATCATTCTTTTATTTGCAGGCTGTTTATAAGTAGGAATAGCCGGGATCGGTCGACTCTATCCAACAGCTGCAATATTACTGATTGATCGGACCGATCGGATGGAACTAGGTGTTTTCTAAGTTAGAGGGATGTAACTTTCTATGGATGTCATTTTGGGCAACCGGATCTGCCAAATATTATAAGGATTGGCCGACTATATGCTAAAAAAAGTGGCGTAACCTTGGTATTTTTAATGATGTTTTTTTTATTTTTTTCTAAAAAAAAATGGAAAAGCTCCGATGGCTCATTTCATGCCTTAGGGAGTCAGCCTTGGAGACGGCGAGAGCTTTGGAAATTACTGACGCGATGTGGCCCTTGACCTATTGCACAATAGTTTTAGTAATCGGCGTTTCACATTAATGTCATCTTGCAGCTTCGTGTGGTCGAGCCAGGGTCTGTTGCTACTTTCCGGGAGCTATCGGATCGGATTAATGTGCATATGAGGGCTCTTATGAGTTCCGGATCAGCTTTGACTTTTCTTGCCTGCGTATCTACCAGCTAACCAAGTGGGCCGAGGTAGATCTTCGAATAACCAATTTTCGTGCATGGTTATTAACGCCCGTCCAGCTCTATGCGCCCTGTGTGGTGTTTTGGCGCACGTGCTTCCTTCTTGTCCAAGGTTCATTGCCTTGCCAATTAATCAACGGTATGACGAAGTGCGACGGCTGACCCGCTTTTTTTGTATGTATGAAGGATGGCCATTTTGCAAGCGGATGTTCAGCTTTCCGTTGCCCAACGTGCAATCGCCGACATCATTTTTTGTTGCACCATTGCGGGCAGGTGTCCAGCCCTAACAGTGCCCCATCAGTACGAGATTTGATTTCCATCGATGGTGTTGCCGTTGCAACCCCACCTTCCCAGTCAATCAACACCGTCTTGAGTCAGGATCGTCATATTGAAGTGCTTCTGCCAACCACCAATATCCTCATCCGAGGTCGATCAGGTGCCTTCCTGCCTTGCAGAGTATTATTGGATTCCAGTTTTCAAGCTCACCTTATCTTATCGCGGCTGGCAAGTCAACTTCAGCTTTTGTCGCTCCAAATGCTGTGTTGCCGGTCTCGGCGGCACTGAGGTTGCTACGGATGAAAAGTCTCGCCTAACCACATATTCTGCGAACCTAGAGGCTGCGAAACAGGAGCCCAGCCTTAAAATCGACATTTCGAATTGGAAGATTCCTCAAAACGTAGCTCTGGCTGATCCCAACTTTCACAGACTGCAGGGTGTGGACCTGCTAATTGGAGCCAGCCTGTTCTTCAACCTTTTGTCAGTTGGCCAATTGCACAAAATACGCTTTTTGGCTGGGTGGTTTCTGGACGCAATGGACTATCGCGGGAAAACAGCTTAGCAGTTTCTTTAGCTTTAGCAGTGGAATAATCCATTGCAAAGATGTGTCTGCTGCCCTTCCAGAATTGTTATTGATGGCCCACCCTTCAATAGAGGGATGATATTGGGCTAAGCAGCCACCAGATAAGCCGATTAGAATATTGATAATTTGTTTAGCTACAGCGGCATTTATTCATGTCTGTCTGTCTCCCAGTTTCACATGCACTTTGTTGTTATTTATAGTGCTTTTGTGGGACCCTGCCGCATATAAATTTGGCTGAGTAAGTTTCTTCAAAAAAAGTATCAAATTATATGTTCGGGATCTCTGTAGTGCGGACGAAGCAAAACCACAAATATGTAAAAACAAATGAACATTATCGGGGTCATAAAAGTCCTCTACGTCTAAGTAGGTTAATATAGCAAAAGCACTTATCATAGTATATAATGATAGTAAATAACGAGTTAAATGATTTTATATTGCTTGTATACAGATACAGCCCTTCAGGTGATAATTATACCCTTGCAGAGGGTATTATAATTTTGTTCAAAAGTGTGCAACGCAGTGAAGGAGACATCTCCGACCCTATAAAGTATATATATTCTTGATCAGGATCACCTCCTGAGTCGATATGAGCATGTCCGTCTGTCCGTCTGTCCGTCTGTCCGTTTCTACGCAAACTAGTCTCTCAGTTTTAAAGCTATCGAGTTAAAACTTTGCACACACCCTTCTTTCCTTTGCAGGCAGTATATAAGTCGGAACGGCCGGGATCGGTCGACTATATCCTATAGCTGCCATATAACTGATCGGAAATGCCATAACTTTGGTGTTTTTTAAGTTAGAGGGTTGGGACTTTCCACACATGTTATATTTGACCAAAAAATCTTGTGTGCAAAATTTCATAAGGATCGGCCGACTATATCCTATAGCTGTCATAGAACGATCGAAATTGGCATAACTTTGATGTTTTTTAAGTTAGAAAGATGGGATTTGGTACAGATTATTTTTTTGGCAAAATAAATCGATATGCCAAAACTTCGAGCTTCCCTGTCATTAGGTCGCATAGTGTTTGTGGGAATTTCCCTACGAAGGCAATAGCAACAACATCCGCGTACGCAATGATCTTACAGCCGCCACCCTCTAAGGATCGCAGTAGGCTATTGACCGCCACGTTCCAGAGTAGTGGTGAGAGTACACCTCCTTGCGGGGTGCCTCTCTTGGCGTATCTTTGAATAGTCGAACCTCCAAGAGTAGCCTCGACACTCCTGTTGACCAGGATCTGCCGTCCAAGACCCGTCAGTGCATCAATTATTGAGCACGGCAAGATTTTGTTGAAGGCCCCTTCTATGTCTAGAAAAGCCACAAGTGCGTTTTCCTTAAATTTGATCGCTCGCTCGGCGATCATAGTGGTTTCGTGCAGGGCTGTTTCTATTGATCGGCCCCTTTTGTAAGCATACTGAGAGTCTTTCCATAGTCTTAAGGAGGAAGGATGAAAGACTTATAGGTCTGTAGTCCTTAGGGGTGCAGTGGGCTGGTTTGCCCGCCTTGGGTATGAATACAACCTTCGTGTACTGAGACTGTACTGAAGATTTTCTTGATCCATTTCCTTTGGTTAAAACCGGCCCTTGATAACTGAGCCGGTATAATACCGTCTGGGCCCGGAGATTTTAAGGGTTTAAAACTATCTATTGCCCATTTAAGATTTCTGTCACTAAATAGGTAGTTGAGTGAGCCCTGGTGGCCCTGGCTACCCATAACCTGGGTTGTTCCTTCCGTTGAGCAACCCGGGAAGTGTTCGTTGATAAGGGTAACCTCTCCTGGATGTTTTGGCCCAGAAATTGGCCCAGGAATTGGCCCAGGCAACCCTCTTTGTCTTTCGCAATTCCTTGTTATACCGCCTGAGTTCGCGTGAACGACGAGGCCCCCAAACCGAGAATCCTGTCTCCATGGATCCAGGGTTCTTGGATGAGGGCCACGTCAGCTCCACTCTCTGCGAGATGGAGCAGGAGGGGGGCGGATGCCACCTTACTGTGATGGAGGTGAGTCCTCCTCCATACCGACGCCTCCAAGAGCCCTTGCCAAGTCACTCTCCTCTGAGGTGTACCTTTCCAGAATGTCCTCCTCCACATCTGACATTCCTTCTGGGCGCACCTCTTCGGTCGGTTCCCCCCCGTCTATCTCCAATTCGATGCCTCCTGGCTTACTCTTCGCAACGTGCTCGAACCCGTACTTAATACGGCTACCAGCACCCTCCAGGATCCTCGCAGACTCCTCATTTAAAGTGAGGACAACCTGCCTTCTTAGTCCCACTGCTTCCTCCACCTTGGCAACTCTCCAGTCCGCCGTTGGGAGGTAGTAGCCCTCGGTTTGCTGGGGATCTTGTCTGTCTGTCTGTCTCCCAGTTTCACATGCACTTTGTTGTTATTTATAGTGCTTTTGTGGGACCCTGCCGCATATAAATTTGGCTGAGTAAGTTTCTTCAAAAAAAGTATCAAATTATATGTTCGGGATCTCTGTAGTGCGGACGAAGCAAAACCACAAATATGTAAAAACAAATGAACATTATCGGGGTCATAAAAGTCCTCTACGTCTAAGTAGGTTAATATAGCAAAAGCACTTATCATAGTATATAATGATAGTAAATAACGAGTTAAATGATTTTATATTGCTTGTATACAGATACAGCCCTTCAGGTGATAATTATACCCTTGCAGAGGGTATTATAATTTTGTTCAAAAGTGTGCAACGCAGTGAAGGAGACATCTCCGACCCTATAAAGTATATATATTCTTGATCAGGATCACCTCCTGAGTCGATATGAGCATGTCCGTCTGTCCGTCTGTCCGTCTGTCCGTTTCTACGCAAACTAGTCTCTCAGTTTTAAAGCTATCGAGTTAAAACTTTGCACACACCCTTCTTTCCTTTGCAGGCAGTATATAAGTCGGAACGGCCGGGATCGGTCGACTATATCCTATAGCTGCCATATAACTGATCGGAAATGCCATAACTTTGGTGTTTTTTAAGTTAGAGGGTTGGGACTTTCCACACATGTTATATTTGACCAAAAAATCTTGTGTGCAAAATTTCATAAGGATCGGCCGACTATATCCTATAGCTGTCATAGAACGATCGAAATTGGCATAACTTTGATGTTTTTTAAGTTAGAAAGATGGGATTTGGTACAGATTATTTTTTTGGCAAAATAAATCGATATGCCAAAACTTCGAGCTTCCCTGTCATTAGGTCGCATAGTGTTTGTGGGAATTTCCCTACGAAGGCAATAGCAACAACATCCGCGTACGCAATGATCTTACAGCCGCCACCCTCTAAGGATCGCAGTAGGCTATTGACCGCCACGTTCCAGAGTAGTGGTGAGAGTACACCTCCTTGCGGGGTGCCTCTCTTGGCGTATCTTTGAATAGTCGAACCTCCAAGAGTAGCCTCGACACTCCTGTTGACCAGGATCTGCCGTCCAAGACCCGTCAGTGCATCAATTATTGAGCACGGCAAGATTTTGTTGAAGGCCCCTTCTATGTCTAGAAAAGCCACAAGTGCGTTTTCCTTAAATTTGATCGCTCGCTCGGCGATCATAGTGGTTTCGTGCAGGGCTGTTTCTATTGATCGGCCCCTTTTGTAAGCATACTGAGAGTCTTTCCATAGTCTTAAGGAGGAAGGATGAAAGACTTATAGGTCTGTAGTCCTTAGGGGTGCAGTGGGCTGGTTTGCCCGCCTTGGGTATGAATACAACCTTCGTGTACTGAGACTGTACTGAAGATTTTCTTGATCCATTTCCTTTGGTTAAAACCGGCCCTTGATAACTGAGCCGGTATAATACCGTCTGGGCCCGGAGATTTTAAGGGTTTAAAACTATCTATTGCCCATTTAAGATTTCTGTCACTAAATAGGTAGTTGAGTGAGCCCTGGTGGCCCTGGCTACCCATAACCTGGGTTGTTCCTTCCGTTGAGCAACCCGGGAAGTGTTCGTTGATAAGGGTAACCTCTCCTGGATGTTTTGGCCCAGAAATTGGCCCAGGAATTGGCCCAGGCAACCCTCTTTGTCTTTCGCAATTCCTTGTTATACCGCCTGAGTTCGCGTGAACGACGAGGCCCCCAAACCGAGAATCCTGTCTCCATGGATCCAGGGTTCTTGGATGAGGGCCACGTCAGCTCCACTCTCTGCGAGATGGAGCAGGAGGGGGGCGGATGCCACCTTACTGTGATGGAGGTGAGTCCTCCTCCATACCGGCGCCTCCAAGAGCCCTTGCCAAGTCACTCTCCTCTGAGGTGTACCTTTCCAGAATGTCCTCCTCCACATCTGACATTCCTTCTGGGCGCACCTCTTCGGTCGGTTCCCCCCCGTCTATCTCCAATTCGATGCCTCCTGGCTTACTCTTCGCAACGTGCTCGAACCCGTACTTAATACGGCTACCAGCACCCTCCAGGATCCTCGCAGACTCCTCATTTAAAGTGAGGACAACCTGCCTTCTTAGTCCCACTGCTTCCTCCACCTTGGCAACTCTCCAGTCCGCCGTTGGGAGGTAGTAGCCCTCGGTTTGCTGGGGATCTTGTCTGTCTGTCTGTCTCCCAGTTTCACATGCACTTTGTTGTTATTTATAGTGCTTTTGTGGGACCCTGCCGCATATAAATTTGGCTGAGTAAGTTTCTTCAAAAAAAGTATCAAATTATATGTTCGGGATCTCTGTAGTGCGGACGAAGCAAAACCACAAATATGTAAAAACAAATGAACATTATCGGGGTCATAAAAGTCCTCTACGTCTAAGTAGGTTAATATAGCAAAAGCACTTATCATAGTATATAATGATAGTAAATAACGAGTTAAATGATTTTATATTGCTTGTATACAGATACAGCCCTTCAGGTGATAATTATACCCTTGCAGAGGGTATTATAATTTTGTTCAAAAGTGTGCAACGCAGTGAAGGAGACATCTCCGACCCTATAAAGTATATATATTCTTGATCAGGATCACCTCCTGAGTCGATATGAGCATGTCCGTCTGTCCGTCTGTCCGTCTGTCCGTTTCTACGCAAACTAGTCTCTCAGTTTTAAAGCTATCGAGTTAAAACTTTGCACACACCCTTCTTTCCTTTGCAGGCAGTATATAAGTCGGAACGGCCGGGATCGGTCGACTATATCCTATAGCTGCCATATAACTGATCGGAAATGCCATAACTTTGGTGTTTTTTAAGTTAGAGGGTTGGGACTTTCCACACATGTTATATTTGACCAAAAAATCTTGTGTGCAAAATTTCATAAGGATCGGCCGACTATATCCTATAGCTGTCATAGAACGATCGAAATTGGCATAACTTTGATGTTTTTTAAGTTAGAAAGATGGGATTTGGTACAGATTATTTTTTTGGCAAAATAAATCGATATGCCAAAACTTCGAGCTTCCCTGTCATTAGGTCGCATAGTGTTTGTGGGAATTTCCCTACGAAGGCAATAGCAACAACATCCGCGTACGCAATGATCTTACAGCCGCCACCCTCTAAGGATCGCAGTAGGCTATTGACCGCCACGTTCCAGAGTAGTGGTGAGAGTACACCTCCTTGCGGGGTGCCTCTCTTGGCGTATCTTTGAATAGTCGAACCTCCAAGAGTAGCCTCGACACTCCTGTTGACCAGGATCTGCCGTCCAAGACCCGTCAGTGCATCAATTATTGAGCACGGCAAGATTTTGTTGAAGGCCCCTTCTATGTCTAGAAAAGCCACAAGTGCGTTTTCCTTAAATTTGATCGCTCGCTCGGCGATCATAGTGGTTTCGTGCAGGGCTGTTTCTATTGATCGGCCCCTTTTGTAAGCATACTGAGAGTCATACTGAGAGGGGTGCAGTGGGCTGGTTTGCCCGCCTTGGGTATGAATACAACCTTCGTGTACTGAGACTGTACTGAAGATTTTCTTGATCCATTTCCTTTGGTTAAAACCGGCCCTTGATAACTGAGCCGGTATAATACCGTCTGGGCCCGGAGATTTTAAGGGTTTAAAACTATCTATTGCCCATTTAAGATTTCTGTCACTAAATAGGTAGTTGAGTGAGCCCTGGTGGCCCTGGCTACCCATAACCTGGGTTGTTCCTTCCGTTGAGCAACCCGGGAAGTGTTCGTTGATAAGGGTAACCTCTCCTGGATGTTTTGGCCCAGAAATTGGCCCAGGAATTGGCCCAGGCAACCCTCTTTGTCTTTCGCAATTCCTTGTTATACCGCCTGAGTTCGCGTGAACGACGAGGCCCCCAAACCGAGAATCCTGTCTCCATGGATCCAGGGTTCTTGGATGAGGGCCACGTCAGCTCCACTCTCTGCGAGATGGAGCAGGAGGGGGGCGGATGCCACCTTTCTGTGATGGAGGTGAGTCCTCCTCCATACCGACGCCTCCAAGAGCCCTTGCCAAGTCACTCTCCTCTGAGGTGTACCTTTCCAGAATGTCCTCCTCCACATCTGACATTCCTTCTGGGCGCACCTCTTCGGTCGGTTCCCCCCCGTCTATCTCCAATTCGATGCCTCCTGGCTTACTCTTCGCAACGTGCTCGAACCCGTACTTAATACGGCTACCAGCACCCTCCAGGATCCTCGCAGACTCCTCATTTAAAGTGAGGACAACCTGCCTTCTTAGTCCCACTGCTTCCTCCACCTTGGCAACTCTCCAGTCCGCCGTTGGGAGGTAGTAGCCCTCGGTTTGCTGGGGATCTTGTCTGTCTGTCTGTCTCCCAGTTTCACATGCACTTTGTTGTTATTTATAGTGCTTTTGTGGGACCCTGCCGCATATAAATTTGGCTGAGTAAGTTTCTTCAAAAAAAGTATCAAATTATATGTTCGGGATCTCTGTAGTGCGGACGAAGCAAAACCACAAATATGTAAAAACAAATGAACATTATCGGGGTCATAAAAGTCCTCTACGTCTAAGTAGGTTAATATAGCAAAAGCACTTATCATAGTATATAATGATAGTAAATAACGAGTTAAATGATTTTATATTGCTTGTATACAGATACAGCCCTTCAGGTGATAATTATACCCTTGCAGAGGGTATTATAATTTTGTTCAAAAGTGTGCAACGCAGTGAAGGAGACATCTCCGACCCTATAAAGTATATGTATTCTTGATCAGGATCACCTCCTGAGTCGATATGAGCATGTCCGTCTGTCCGTCTGTCCGTCTGTCCGTTTCTACGCAAACTAGTCTCTCAGTTTTAAAGCTATCGAGTTAAAACTTTGCACACACCCTTCTTTCCTTTGCAGGCAGTATATAAGTCGGAACGGCCGGGATCGGTCGACTATATCCTATAGCTGCCATATAACTGATCGGAAATGCCATAACTTTGGTGTTTTTTAAGTTAGAGGGTTGGGACTTTCCACACATGTTATATTTGACCAAAAAATCTTGTGTGCAAAATTTCATAAGGATCGGCCGACTATATCCTATAGCTGTCATAGAACGATCGAAATTGGCATAACTTTGATGTTTTTTAAGTTAGAAAGATGGGATTTGGTACAGATTATTTTTTTGGCAAAATAAATCGATATGCCAAATTTCATAAGGATCAACCAACTATATACGATCCGCTACATATCTAATAATATAAGATGCGTGGCGCCACCTAGCGGACTGCGACTGAACTGCAAGGGTATATAATCTTCGGCTCCGCTCGAAGTTAGCTTTCCTTTCTTATTTTATAATAATTAAATTTTTTGAAAATATGAGATTAAAAACTCAGATTTAATTGACGAAAATATTGCTTAAACATGGTGTGATCTACTGATTTCAATAAGAAAACAAATCTTCCATAGGAAAATATTTTGGGCTATAAATCAGAGAAGCACAAAAATGAAAATAGCAAATCGGTAATTTCAACTTTGGATGAGTATTCCAAAGATATGGTAGCTGCTAGATACCATTTTATAATTTTATTTGATACACATATATTTAAAAAATGATGTGTACTAAAAACAATGATGGTAAATGGCTTACATAATTCAATATCGCAAAATTTTAACAATTTCTTCGCTAGGTGTACCGCGGAAACTGTGGGAAATTTAATAATTTGAAATTGTCGGCCTGTGATATTGTTAGTTTCATTTGATTGGATAAGAACCCTGAAAGAGAGCTAGCTCTTCCGGCCAGTACTTGAACCCGAGGGTAAATTCACCACAAGGTGTGATCATGAATTTCATAGAACATGTATTAAGATCCAGTTTATGGTAACAACACATTGTCCAGTTTGTAATAGAGACTGCATTCCCCAGAAAATATCCCAGTCATCAAATTTGGCTGTAATCCCGGCAACAAGCTCTATATGTATCGCTCTCGCATTCCAACAGTGAGGAAAATTTAGTAAATATTTGGGGCGATCGTCCCGGGACAAGTGAGAAGCAATCAGCAGTACACAAGAGTAAGCCATGTGATGAGATTGCAGCCGCTGTTAAGGCAATGAAAAATGAGCTACTAACGCAGTTAACAGAGAAGATGAAAAGTTTAATGCAGATAATGAAAAGTTTTATTGAGTCTCATTTGGGGCGATGACAGCATGAAACCTTGAAACAACCATTAGGCATTTTCATTCCTGCAGAAGAAGCAGTATAACCGTCAACAGTCGACCAACTTCTAATAGGTTAAACGTGTCCGATTTGGCTCAGAGACGCAACAAAGTAGGTCTAAATTCCGGTTTTCAGGTGGACAGCTTTATTTTTAGGGTTGAACACTTTTTTCTATTGTGCAGCAACGCGAATACCTTGTTTGAAGGCAAAGCTGCAGACTTCTTTTTGGCGACATGACAAAGCGGTGGTAGTACTGCGCTGATACGAGCTGTGTTCGGCCCTAAGAAAGCAGTTCAGGGACTCCAGGACGGATTTAGACATCCTCCAGAATATAAGAGATTTGAAGAAGATGAAGAAAAAATTAAGATTCCTTTGATACATTTTATGATGCTATCTTGAGAAATTAAGTATAAATCATAGCTGTCGTTTAGCGAACCACTTATTTTTCAAAACAAACAAAACTGGCATAAGAAAATCGAGGTTCTTAAAAATTATGGTTTATCCAACCAAGCGAAAATCTTCTCGTAATAGTGAACGGAGGAGAGAATTTTGGAAAACCACTAAGATGATAGGAGCAATTCGAAAAAATGGACCATATACGGTAGTGAATCTGGGAAGAAAAATGGAAGGGTTGCTGGTGAGATACCTTATCAGGTGATATATTTCGGACCAGATACCTGGGCTGCCATGAGTTGCATAGAGCTGCCATGAGTTGCAACTTGCAAAAAATATATCTGTAGCAATAAACTACTTTTTGTAAAGAGTCAGGAAAAGTCACTTATTTGCTGACAAAGAGAAATGGTAGACAGTTATTTGCAAGCTGTGCTGAAGCAAAATCTGTATTTGGGGTTCGACTTCTGGAATTAATTTGAACTGCTTCCAACTCCATTAATAGTATTAGAGGTAACAGCTAACTCCGAGCATCATACTCTCACTGAGTTGCAAAGTGCGCAGCTAAACAGTGTGATTGGGAAATTTCCTTCGTGCCCTGATAAAGGTTTAAGGAAACCTTACTTCTGTCAAACACGATAGAAACTGGAATTGCAAAACCAATTAACCAAAGACATTTCCTGGTATCTCCGGCCATTGAGAAGCTACTTTACACAGAAATTGATAGAATGCTTCAGATAGGGTTAAGAGTTAGATAAGAGTTAGAGAGTACTTGGTCCCCTTCAGTTTGATAGTGTAGAAGCCAGAGAAAGTTGGATTATGTCTGGATAGCCACAAGGTAAACTCTGTCATACAGAAGTATGCTTATCCACTGTCCCAGATAGATGGTATCCTCAGCAGACTTCTTAAAACTATGTACATAATTAATTTGGATCTAAAAGACGCTTTTTGGCCAATTTCATTAGACCTAGCGTCGAGATGTAAATCAGTTATCACGGGAAGACCATAGTATCAATTTAAAGCTATGCCTTTCGGATTATGTAATGCATCGTAGACAATGTCCAGGCTTATGGATAAAGATATCCATATGACTGCGGAGCTGTTCTCCGAAATGAAGTCTTCATATATCTCGATGACATATTGTTGATTTCTGATGACTTTGACAGCCTGATGGCTTTGCATTCCATAGCCGAACATATTATAAAACCCGGAGTGACCATAAACATAACAAAACGCCATTTTTGTCGGTGCTGAGGGAGATATCTTGGGCACATTATAGGAGAAGATGAAATTCATACGGATCCTGAAAAGATTTCCGCCAAAACAAATTTTCATTTTCCAATCACATTAAGAGCATTAAGGAGTTTTTTGTTTGGGTTTAGCGGGATGGTATAGGAAATTTATAAATAGCTTTGCTGCCGTATCAGCACTATTAACCGATTTGCTGAAGACGAAGCAGAAATTTAGTTAGAATCCTTGAAAAGGAGGCTTTCAAGTGCTCCAGTGCTTCGTATTCCAGATTTCACTAGGACATTTTTTATTCACTGCGACGCCTGTAAAACAGGAGTTGGTGGGCTGTTAGTCCAGAAAACGAATCAAGGAGACGAAATGCCAACAAATTTCGGGGTCTCTGAAATGCACGGTTACGAAGCAAGAGTGTTCAGCTAATGACGCAAGGAGACTTGAATTCATGTTTGCCCAGATTGGCATTAAAGCGCCAAGGTTTTAGATTCGCTTTCACGAGTCAAAGAAGACCACATAGTTGCCATTGATCTGCAGAACGGTCTGCTGGCCCAGATTGGCATTAAAGCGCCAAGGTTTTAGATTCGAATAGAGCAACGGAAAAGGGACATAAAACGAAGTCCCCGATGCGCTGTCTCGAGTCGAAGAAGACCACATAGCTACCATTGATCTGCAAAACGGTCTGCTGGTCGATCTTAAATCGCCGCATTTTGATTCCCAAGACTACCAGAAATTGAAAAAGCGGGTAGCCGCAAATATTGAGAAGCTTCCAGATCTTAGGATAGTGGATAAAGTTTTGCATAGGCGATCAGAGGACACAACAGGCGAGCTCCTGTATGACTCATATGCCTGCAAATTTTGGCTCCCGAAGGAATTGATCTTGGAGGTCTCGAAAAAAGGACTTGATGATCAGTTTCACATGGGGGATAACATAAAACGTTGGAGCGAATAAGGAGGTATTTTTATTGGTCGAGATTAGTTGCAGAGGTAAAAGATTACATTGCTGCCTGTAATCGGTGCCATCCCAAAGATTTTTTCAGCGTTTTACGTAGACTTTTCGGGTCCGTATCCTAGGTCAAAGAGTGGAAATATTTTTTCATTGTTTTAGATCATTATTTGAAATTTGTCTTTCTTAAAGCAGTAAAGAAACTGACTGCGGATGGCGTGATTAAATATATGCAAAGTAATTTGTTTTTCAAGTTTGGAATGCCGGAAACGATAGTATCTAACTGGACACAGTTTCTACGAAACTACAGGAATTTTTTCGGAGCAATTGAATTGTGCATACGCTCACAGCACTCCATGCACCACAGGCTAATTCGTCAGAATAGGTTAGGAAATCTATAGGCGTAAAGTAATATTAAGATGAGTTACAACGCCAAAATGGGCCTGGTATTTGTAAAGGCAAGGATCACATATGAAATAGGAAACTCTATCTACTACCTGGAGGAGATGCAAGGAGAAAGCATCGGTTTTTATCGCGTTTACGCGAAAGAATTGCGACAGTCGTAGCTACAATCTGATCAGCCTCCAGGTCGTTTCAGCGATAGACCGAAAACAATAACCCCCAAATCTGATTTTGGCAGGGGAAAATTTTAAATGTATCTTGTAGCTGCTCTCTTTTAGGCTAGGCTCTTACCAGTAGCGGCCTATGTTATATGTTTGCTAATAGTCGTTTCCAGGCACTTAAAAGTGGAAACAAATGAAATGAAAGTGTCAAAGAGCAATTGAAAAGCGAAGGGCGAAAGTCTCAGGATAATGGCTGGCGGTCGAAGGAGCACTTGTTCCTTTCTCTGGAATTTGATGGTGTTTAGTTCAAGTTAAGGTTTTAGTGTATAAATTTTCCTCACGTATTATATAACTAGAATAAGTTATTTAGTGGACACCAAGTCTCAATGAGTCAATACAATTCCAGGATTGGCTGGTCCCGAAAAGGAGTACATAGCCTGTAGTTGAAAAGCACCTGCATCGCCCGCGACTGTGGTGCTGCAGAGAGAACAGCCCACAACAGTGCAAAACGCGTAACAACACTCGGGGGTCAGCTACGGGTTTAACCCCTTCAAGAGGTCAAAGACTCTAAGCAGTATAGAGACTAGAGATGAAAAAAAATAATTTATTGAGTTCGTGACGTCACTTTCTTTTATACTTATGTTCGCAACGCCCGCTCTCCTGCATTCGATCGGCCACCTGCATCTGCCGTCATGCACTAGCGTTTGTCTCGCTCTCTTCCGGGCTCTCTCGATCGCTTCGCAGCATCAAGCGTTGAGCCGCGCTCCCGCGTTTGTATTCTAATTCGGTCTTCACCTCCTCGCAGTCACATCTATACATATATCATTTGTATAAACCCAAACATTTCAAATAAATTGTATGAAATTGAACTGTGCTTGTCTTTACTAAAACCAAGATTTAGAACATTGAATATAGCTCCCGAAAACGCTCGGTAACTGAACAACCCACTTTAATTAGCCCAATACTAGGATAAAGTTTCTCATAAATTTATGAAACCTCGGTCGGACCTAACCTCGTCCCGTTCCCCAGACTCATTCAGTGCTCCTGGCCTTATGTGCTGAAGGGTATTCGTTTACGCTCTCGTAAAAGCTAGTGTTTTCTGTTTTCTCTGCATGATCCGGTTTTGTGAAAAAAAGACATTAGCCCAAAAGACATTTATTGGCCAAAAGAAAGAGCAAGGGCAGTTTTTTTTTTTTAATTTGAGTGCGGAGGCGTGGTTGGAATGATGGAGACAGCACATAGCGGAAGACGCAAAAGTCAAATTTGAGATTGGATACATAACTAAGTTATTTTTAAGTTTTTTATATTATAAAATTTTTTGAAAGTATAATACATTGACCTGTCTAAGGGTCCCGTATGAGCGTGGAAATAGTGCTAGTATCTTTAACAGAGTAACAGGCCTACGAGGGTTAAAAACCCGTAAAAAAAATTTTAACGTAATTTTCAGCCGTAGTACCAGAAAAGCGCTTTCGTAGGACCTGCCGAATATAAATTGCCTGAGTAAGTTTCTTCAAAAGAAGTATTAAGATTATATTATTTAGTCGGGATCTCTGTCGTGCAAATGAACGAGAGTAACCAACACACGATTCGATCATAGGATGGCGTAGAGATACGCCCGGGGTGGCCCAGAGAATCGAACCCTCGAGGCTACAGAGGCCATATGCTTCAGGTGAGCGGCTTTACTGAGGCGGCGCTTAGCATAAATAACTTCCCATTAAGTGGGTGACTGATACCTTTACAGCTGGAGGCAAAGCGAGATGACACGACTTCTTCGAGAAACGGCTCCTTGTTTTTAAGGCATAAAGAATTGAAGCTTGGGTTCCAACATAACAAGAGAAAATATTTTCTAGAGCTGTGGGACTCGATGGAGGAAAAGCCATAGGAAAACGTTTATTGACTGGTAATGAAGAGGACGTGGTCAGGTGGACATGTGCCCACCGACCTGGGTGTGCTGGAGATTATCATGAGAACGCGATTTTCTTGTTGGCACTAGCATGGATCGTGGAAAACTGAAACCGGGCCACACTTTAAAGCTAAGCGTGTGCGTATCTGTGTGGAAAAATAGAGAGCGTGGGGTCAGAGAGAGGCAGCTAGCAAAGCGCAACTGTGTGTAATTGAAAACCGAAAGTGAAATCGGCCAGGCCTTGAAAGACTCAACTGCGGCCCCAGTTTAGATTTATTTATAGATTTATTTATCAAGAGGTGCAATGCCATTGCCATTGTAAGCTCATTGCTTTTCAATTTGATGATTTTTATGGAAATAGCAAAATGTTATTTTTGGGGGAATCTGTTAAATTTCAAATTCTTATATATATTAAATTTTTAAAATTAAATACAAAATAAAAAAAAAAATGGAAATTTTTAGAAATTTCATTAGTGCAGAGGTGGTTCAAACTAAAAGGACGCCATCAGCGGCATCAAATTAATGACACTTACAAAGGCATTACGTTCGAGTAGAGCTCCGAGCACCAGAGCCAAAAGCAAGGAAAATGTTCGTCCGTAAAGCGTTATGCGGCAACTACGTCAAACTTGAACTCACGGGAGTAACGGTAAGTCCCGGAGTCGTAGTCAAAACCGTAAATAGTCCTGACTAAATTTACCTGGATTCTGCAAGGGACTGCTCGGGTTGGCCAGACGCTTGCTGTGATCAGGCATGAGTTGATGTGCTTGAAGTCTTGGGGTGGTTTTCCTCAAGTACCGGTGGTATGGTGGTTCGGCTGATTCCTTATCGGCCGGTCCTACTGGCGGTCCGTTTCACGGGAGCAACACTCTAAGTAGGTTAGATAGCGCGGGGTCTGCTGGTGGTCCGTTTCACGGGAGCAACACTCGAGCTAGACTGGTATGCCGCGGGGTCTCCTCGTGGTCCGTTTCACGGGAGCAACACTTGGAGTAGTTAGGTACCGCGGGGTCTACTGGCGGTCCGTTTCACGGGAGCAACACTCGAAGTAGACTGGTATGCCGCGGGATCAACTCGTGGTCCGTTTCACGGGAGCAACACGAGAAGTAAGGAGGTGACGCGGGGTCTACTTGTGGTCCGTTTCACGGGAGCAACACTAGCAGTAGACTGGTATGCCGCGGATTCTACTTGTGAACCGTTTTACACAGGATCACTAGAAGTAGGTTGATTTTAAGTGCCGTGGTTCAGACACTGAGTAACGATACGATTGACTCTGATTTCGGAACTGTCTTTATTTCAGAAGAATAACTCTTATATAAGATGCTAAATTATACATTATTAAATCTAAGTAAGGTCAAAGTTCTGGACGTGCTAAACTAAGGTTAATGCCAGGGTCACCCACCTCTGAGTCTGCTGACTCAGATGGTTTGTTCATGTGCTGCTTGCGCATTTCGGCTTAGCTGGCTGGTTTTTACTTGCATCGGTCAGTCGGTCATTCTTCCCGCTGATATGCTGCTTCTGCTTTTGGCGCCGTCTACTAGTGCTGGGTTAATAGGTTGGATATAGTTTTATGCTTATTACTAATTGTTTATAGGTGAGAAAATCGGTTAGTGGGTTTTTATATTGCGACATGCTGATGCATATTGATTGGATCAAATTACTAAGTGTGCATATAGGGTAGTAGGTCTTGGCACTAGGTGCCAAAATTCTCCCCCCCCATTGAGGTACTCAATAATAGAGGTACTCAACGCTGTGCGTTGTTGTTGGACCGTCTTAGTGAACCGATGTGTACCCTTGCGATAGAAAATATTGTGTATCTTAAAACTAATTACTAAAAATCTAAAGTTACTACAAAAAAAAATTTTGAATCATGTGGGTGAGATCTCTACCAACGATAATTCTATCCGACCTGTTGTCTCCTTCGCCTTGTTGCGCGCCCTCGTAACCATTCTCCTTGGGCATCCCATGAAGTACTACACCTTTTTTCTGGTTGGTCAGTGCGCATACAGGACTCTTGGTCCTCTCTTGACCTTGCTTCTTGCTCCCTTTCGGAGATGCATGTTACCCATGCCAGATAGGAGGTGACTTCTACTCCTTGAATTTCCTTGGTTACTGGCCCTTTCACTCTGTGCTCGTCAGTTGTGAGTTGACAACCTTGGGCTTGTGGATTGGGGTCCGTCTGCGGCTCTCCTTGTTGATCTTGTCGTGGCTCGTTAGCTTCTTGTCGATCCGCAATGAGTGGGGAACTATGTACTCTTCCGGATTTTACTATTTGCTCCTTGCCGATGCATGCAATCAAACTTTGTCGTGGCTCGTTAGCTTCCGGTGTCCAAGCCGTCGTATTACCGACGACTTGTTCTGCCTTGCTATTAGGAGCTGATTCCGATCGCACTGGCCCCATCACAATCCATCCAAGCGCGGTATTTTTTAGTAGTGGTTGTCCTTCTCCCAAATATGTCTGTTGTGGCCTCATAAGCTGGGAGATGATTTCGGCGCCCAACAACAGATCAATATTCTGGGGCTGCGTAAATTCAGGATCGGCTAAGCGCAACTGAGGTGAGATATTTCTTGGCGCTTGAATAGGGTGGGATGGTTGATTGGGCATTATTTCCGGTAGTACAACGACGTTGAATTGATCTTCGAAGTCAGTGGTTAATGATGATAGGGTCACCATAGCCTTTTTTCCTAATCTTGTTGTTGTTCCTCCCAGTGCAGCGATATTCAGGGTTGATGGCTCCAATTGTAGTCCAAGTGTGTCAGCCATCCTTCTGGTTATGTTAATCTGTGATCCAGAATCTAGGAGTGTGCGGCATTGCTGATGGGTTCCGGCTGGGCCATGTATTGCCACTTGGGCGGTTGGTAAAAGAACAGTGGGCTTATCTGTGGGCTTAGCAGGGCTGTGGCTGAACACACCCATCGTGAAGAACTGGATCGAAGTGGAGCCGCCGACGTATTTTTCTGCATTGTTACTTGACTGGTTGCCTGACGCTCAAGGTTTTCTAACATCTGCTTCAGAGATTGTCGATTGGTTGGATCGGTGACGGCTAGTTCTAGAGCTGACAGCGTGTGTGGATCCAATCTTTCCTCAATGATGTGTATCAAGATTGGGTCCCAGTTGTCTGTTGACACTTTGAGTGCGTCGAGAGTGGCGACCGTTCGGAGCACGGTATCATGTAAGCTGCGAAGCTGGTCCGCTGATCCATTTTTTCTGGGGTGTCCGAAAAGCTCTTGGATCGCGGATTTAATCAACAGCCGTTCATTGTGGTATCGATTCTTTAGTCGTTGCCATGCATCCTGGTAACTGGTCTGTCCGCCAATCGACGTTGCGATTAGGTTTTGTGCTTCACCTGTTACATGATTCTCCAAATGACGGAATTTTACTGCATCACTGTAGTCTTGATCGTGGATGCATTCCGTAAAAATTTCGTAGAATCGTAGCCAATGCCGGTAGTCTCCGTCAAACTTTGGAATTTCTACTGGTGGTATTACAAACGGAGGTGCAATCGCGAGTTTTTGTGTTGATGCTGAAGTTGATTGCGATTCTTCGCTCAAAAAAGAAGAGTATTCTGCTCGTACAACCTGAAATCTGTCATCGGTGTGTCCATAATTTTTTATGGCTGGTTCCAGGTCGATGAGATCCTGGTATCCCGTGACGATTTCCTTCCATAGCTCCTTCATGTGTTGTCTGACGTGTGTGGACACTTCCCGTCCTTCGGTGCGGTTGCACAGCAAGTCTTCCATATCGTCTAATCGTCCTTCATGTCTTCGTTTTAATGATGTTAATCGAAGGTCTTCTCCTTCGTTTCCTCGTGATGATTGTGCCTTTGGCTCGAGATTTTCGCCTGTTTTGCGGGGCCTTTGTGACGGGCCTGACACTGATGGGATTCCATCCGAAAATATTGCTTCATATTTTTTCACAAGCTCTTCTAGCGCTTTGGCCTTTGTGAAATACTCATTCTCAGGACTTAGTGCTAGCTCCTTGAGCTTGCCATCATTTTTTTTAAACTGGGTCCATGAGTGAGTGAGCTGTCTGAGTTTCTCTTCGAAGTATCCTCCCTTGAGTTTACGCTCTGCGGAGTCCTTAGTGAAATTTCTTATTAGCCTTTGGATGACTATGTTCCTTTCAATTTCATCAATGAGCATTTGGATTACGGGGTCTGATTCTGATCCCATTGTTGCAATGTATCTCTCCTCTCTCCTTTTTTTTTTTTTTTTTTTCGTTGAGTTAAATTGCGTTGAGGTTTGTGTTCAAGTTGTGATCCTAAAGGATCACGTCGGGATCACCAAATGTTCGTCCGTAGAGCGTTATGCGGCAACTACGTCAAACTTGAACTCACGGGAGTAACGGTAGGTCCCGGAGTCGTAGTCAAAACCGTAAATAGTCCTGACTAAATTTACCTGGATTCTGCAAGGGACTGCTCGGGTTGGCCAGACGCTTGCTGTGATCAGGCATGAGTTGATGTGCTTGAAGTCCTGGGGTGGTTGTTGAGCTATTAATAGTTTTTAATAGCAGCCGAATAACTATACGCGTTTCAAATTATAGTTTCAATATATTTATTTTGGGCTCAATTTAACCCTAATATATGCGGCTCCAATCAACTCCAAATCACAACAACCGCCAAACCAAGAGCTTGCGCAGAAGCTCAACCAAAGCTCCCCAAAGCGCATACGCTTCAAATAACAATAAAGCGCATGCGAAACTGGGGACAAAATAGAGACGAAACATGCTGATAACAACAGCTGCAGCTTAGAATATTATTATTATTTTATATACAATCTTTGGTGGCTGCTTGGCCCAACATCCTCCCCCCATTGAAGGGTGGGCCTTCAATAAGAATTTTGGAAGGGGCAGCAGTCACATTATTGCAGAGGTTATTCCATGGGTTGTCCTCCCTACCACAGAGCGCCGACACATCCCGTGATAGTCCACCGTGGCCAGAAAACACCCAGCCAAATCGAGTGTTTTGAGCAATTGGGAGCCCGTGACCTAACTGGATTTGGCCAGCCGACAACAGGTCAAAGAATAAGCCGGCTCCAATCAGCAGGTCCACTCGCTGCGTTTTGTGGAAATTGGGGTCAGCTAGGTCCATATTGCCAGGAATCTTCCAGCCCGAAGCATCTATGTCCTGGCTAGGCTGATAGTCCGTTATATGTGAAGCTACAGCCTCAATTTCCACTGAATATGTGCTAAGGCGGGACTTCAAGCACACATTAACGGATGCTCCATCTGTTTCAAATCCAGCGCCGCCGAAACCGGCCACCGTTGTGGAGCATTTGGAGCGGCCAAGCTGAAGTTCATTCGCCAGCCGCGATGAGATGAGATGCACTTGTGAACCGGAATCCAACAACGCTCGGCAAGGCAAGAAGGTTCCAGATCGACCACGAACGAGTACATTTGCTGTTGGCAGGAGCACTAGCTCAGCATTGCGATCCTGGGTCAGAACAGTGTTAATTGAGCGGGATGGGTTCGCACCAGCAACTGCACCGATGGGACGTGAGACTCGTGCGGGTGAAACCTGCCCGCGAGGGTGCAACAGAATATGATGACGGTGATTGCAAGTCGAGCAGCGGGAAGCGGAGCATCCGCGAGCGAGATGGCCATCCTCCAGACAAACAAAACAGCGAGCCAGACGCCGCACTTCGTCGTACCGTTCCTCAATTGGCAAAGCACTGAACTTTGGACAAGCAGGAAGCTCGTGAACCGAAACACCACACAGGGCGCATAGAGCCGGACTGGCGTTAATAACCATGCACGAGGATCGGTTATTGGAGGATCTACCTCGGCCTACTTGGTTAACTGGTGAATACGCCAAAGACAAGTCAACGCTTTCGAGAGTCCGGCACCTTTGCTCTAAGAATCGTGCCATAGACTCCCAAGTTGGCAGGCTATCATCAGTGTTTCCTGCCAGAGAGTCTTCCCATTTGGCCTTTGTGGCAGGGTCCAGCTTTTGAAAAATGATTTGGATGAGGAGGCATCCTTGAATTTCGGCCGAAGTTCCAGAACTCATAAGGGCCCGCATATGTCCATTGAAGCGGTCAGCTAATTCTCGAAGAGTAGCAACGGATCCTGGCTCAACTACCCTTAACTGCAGGATCTCGTTGATGTGAGCCTGGAAGATTAAGCGACGGTTGCTGAAACGGTTGCGCAAAAGGTCGAGGGCAACATCATAGTTAGCGTCGGTAATCTCAAGCGCCCTCACAGTCTCCAGGGCTGAGTCCCGCAGGCAGGAAATTAGCCACCTGAGCTTCTCCATCTTGGTCAAGTGCGGGTGGCTGTCAATGGTTGTCCTAAATAGGGCGCAGAAATCCGGCCACTCGGCATAGCCGCCGCTAAATGTTGGCATTGGCAACGGGGGCAATGAGGGAGCAGGCCTATATGGAGCGTTTGAAATCCCAGCACCATTGGTAGCATCCAACAGCGTAGAGTGAGCAGCAACCCACATAGAACGCTTGGCCACCTCCACCTGGATGTCAACGTGCACGTCCGTAGCCAGCTGAGAGAATCGCCAATATAAATCGCTGCCGATCTCTCTGTAGTTTAGCTCCTCCAATTCCCCCTGCAGCGTGGTGAAACGGTCGCACAGACGCTTCTCCATAGATTCGAGGGTCAGAATGGTTAAATCGTCGGTCTGCATCGCAGCCTTGACCTTCCGATGCAGTACCTCCATTTCCTGACATGTTACCTCTGCGCGTCTCCGCAACATCCTTTCACGGCTTGACGCAGCAGATGCAGTAGCTTCAGCTCCAGATTCCATTGTGCAATTAAATTAAAATGCAACTTTGCGACAACAAAAACAACAACGGTGTTTAAGTGGCACTTTTAATGCTGATCACAAGAATTGAACGGGATGATAATCACGTCGGGGTCACCAAATGTTGAGCTATTAATAGTTTTTAATAGCAGCCGAATAACTATACGCGTTTCAAATTATAGTTTCAATATATTTATTTTGGGCTCAATTTAACCCTAATATATGCGGCTCCAATCAACTCCAAATCACAACAACCGCCAAACCAAGAGCTTGCGCAGAAGCTCAACCAAAGCTCCCCAAAGCGCATACGCTACAAATAACAATAAAGCGCATGCGAAACTCGGGACAAAATAGAGACGAAACATGCTGATAACAACAGCTGCAGTTAGAATATTATTATTATTTTATATGCAATCTTTGGTGGCTGCTTGGCCCAACAGTGGTTTTCCTCAAGTACCGGTGGTATGGTGGTTCGGCTGATTCCTTATCGGCCGGTCCTACTGGCGGTCCGTTTCACGGGAGCAACACTCTAAGTAGGTTAGATAGCGCGGGGTCTACTGGTGGTCCGTTTCACGGGAGCAACACTCGAGCTAGACTGGTATGCCGCGGGGTCTCCTCGTGGCCCGTTTCACGGGAGCAACACTTGGATCAGTTAGGTACCGCGGGGTCTACTGACGGTCCGTTTCACGGGAGCAACACTCGAAGTAGACTGGTATGCCGCGGGATCAACTCGTGGTCCGTTTCACGGGAGCAACAGGAGAAGTAAGGAGGTGACGCGGGGTCTACTTGTGGTCCGTTTCACGGGAGCAACACTAGCAGTAGACTGGTATGCCGCGGATTCTACTTGTGAACCGTTTTACACAGGATCACTAGAAGTAGGTTGATTTTAAGTGCCGTGGTTCAGACACTGAGTAACGAGACGATTGACTCTGATTTCGGAACTGTCTTTATTTCAGAAGAATAACTCTTATATAAGATGCTAAATTATACATCATTTAATCTAAGAAAGGTCAAAGTTCTGGACGTGCTAAACTAAGGTTAATGCCAGGGTCACCCACCTCTGAGTCTGCTGACTCAGATTGTTTGTTCATGTACTGCTTGCGCATTTCGGCTTAGCTGGCTGGTTTTTACTTGCATCGGTCATTCGGTCATTCTTCCCGCTGATATGCTGCTTCTGCTTTTGGCGCCGTCTACTAGTGCTGGGTTAATAGGTTGGATATAGTTTTATGCTTATTACTAATTGTTTATAGGTGAGAAAATCGGTTAGTGGGTTTTTATATTGCGACATGCTGATGCATATTGATTGGATCAAATTACTAAGTGTGCATATAGGGTAGTAGGTCTTGGCACTAGGTATGTCAATACCAAGTCCTAAACCTATACCCTAACACTCAGACCCAAATCTGCAGCGAGCACCACGCCAAGCCCACTTTGCTGAGTGAATTTTTCATAAAAATTCATTCCTCATAGAAAGTGCAATTGCAAAAGAAACGCAAAAGGAGCAACTCGGAAATGGAGGTGCCAGGAACTGAAATTGCTTTTAAGCCTTGTTATTTATGCCTTGTGGTCAATAAAGGCTAACTCTCTCTTTTAAAAACATGCATCCCCGTAGAACACACCCCATGGCGACTTTGAAGAGATCAAGGTAGTAACGGCGGTCGATGAAATGGCGGTAGCGAGATCTTTGTGACGCTCCTATCTGGGTGCAATTGCTACGAAAATAAATGGGCAGCATCACCCAAAAAGCAGCTTAAAAGCTGCGAACTTCTGATCATAACAGGGATGGGTCCATTCTCGAAGTGACAGTCTTGAAGCATCTTGAATACAGGATGGTAGGGAGAGGGCAAGCCAGCTGGAACACTGGAACGAAAGCACACCTCCACCCACAACCTCATGAGTATATATTCCGTGATAGAAAATGGCGAAGAAGACCAGGACGTCCACCCGCCTTGACGCGTTGGTAGTGAAACCCAGGGGGTTGAAGTATAGCGAAGTCCTGGCTATGGTCACCAGACGCTAGGACGGGCAGCTAAAGGAATTTAACCAAGATGTGCGCAAAGTACGCCAAACTGTAAGCGGGAACCGTCTGCTGGAGCTAAATAAGAACAGCGTGGCCAGCACGGACGTCATGAGAATCTCGAGAAGGTGAGCTGCTGAGGTGCGAACACTGTCTGAGGACAGCAACCTCCATTACATGGAGATAAGGGACCTCGATCCCTTGGTGATGGAAAGGGATGTCCGCCCGGCAATGGTCGAACAGTTCAGCATGACCGTAGACTCAGTCCTGATCAGGAGCCAGCCAGCCAGTTCAAGGGACACTCAAACTGCCACCATTGGACTCCCAAGCAAGAGCAAAGAAAGAGTGAGGATTGGTTGTCCCGAGCGAAGAACAATTGCCGAGGGAACATTCTCAGTAGGGTTTGCCGACGACGTTGCGACGTTGATGGGAGGAGGTGGAAATTCTTACGAACCGTACTGCCGAGAAAGTGGAGGCTTGGCTATCTACCGCCTGCCTACAATTGGAACCGCACAAGACGGAGGCAGTGTTGATCTCGAGCTGGAAAAAAGTTGAAACGGCGACGGTTCACGTAGAAAGAGTAGCCATCACCTCAAGGAGAGCAATTAAATACCTTTGGGTGATGCTGGATTAGCGGCTCTCATTCCGGAAGCACCTGGAGTATGCTCACAAGAGGGCAAGCGCCACGACGAGGGCACTCTTGCAGATGCTTCTAAATATTAGAGGCTTGAGGCAACATACGCGTAAGCTTATCACCAGCGTGGTAAGCTCGAAAGCTTATCACCAGCGTGGTAAGCTCGCAAGCTTATCACCAGCGTGGTAAGCTCGTAAGCTTATCACCAGCGTGGTAAGCTTGTAAGCTGTATGCTGCTCCGGTGTGGACCGAGGCAATGATCATGCGGTTTTACGCGCGCGGCATTGAGGCCGACTATCGCCTCTGTATGTTACGCACTTCCTGCGCCTTCAGGACGGTATCGGACGACGCGGCGCTCGTGATCGCCGGACTCATACATCTACATGAAATAGGCGGACGGAGCTGGCCGATACGGCTCAGAGTGAATAGTGAATAGTAAGAAGACGGCGGCCATAGCCTAGTTCGTGGCTAAGGCTGTTAAGGAGTTGTGCGAAGTATTGCTTCACGGCCTTTCCGCACAACATACCATCAATCTCTTTTAGCCCCAAAATGAACTAAATAATGTAAATAATATACTGGTATGATAAGATAAATTAAAGAAAGAAAGAAAGAATGAAAGAAAACTAAATAAAAATGAATTAAAAAAAAAAGTACAACCTCAGCAAGTGGGTGCACCTAAACCATAAGCAAGTAGATTTTTAATTGGCCCAACATGGAAAAGCATGGCTGCTTTCCGCCAATACCTAAAGCTCTTTTGTCGTGAGAAAGAGTACTGCGAGCGGATCGTCATCGAGTACGCTTCCACCATCTGGTTGAAATCCTGCTGGAGATCCAGAGGCTGTAAGATGCAATAGCATCCTTCGTGACAGCAATAATACAGAGGCTTAGGTGTATTAGGTAAGAATGACAATAACCAAGAAAACTTGGCCTTGATGGGGGCGAAGCAATGCCTAGCGATCGGCCAGCCCTATTCTAAATTCTTTTGCACTTAGCCTTTTGTTTAGCCTTTTCCCGAGCTAACTTCGGGAGGAGCCGAAGTTGATAAACCCTTGCAGTTAGTAAGCAGCTTTTATTATTATATATATATCGGATCGTATATAGTTGGCCGATCCTTGTGAGACTTTCCCCATCAAATCAATTTTTTAATATAAATTATGGAGACAGCCCCAAACATCTTGAAAAATAGCAAGGTTGTGCCATTTCCGATCGTCCAGTTATATGGCAGCTATAAGATATAGTGGCCAATCTTTATGAAATTTTGTATACATTGTACATGTCCCAACCCTCTAACTTAAAAAACACCAAAGTTATGGCATTTTCGATCAATCAGTTACATGGCAGCTATAGGATATAGTCGACCGATCCCGGCCGTTCCGACTTATATACAGAAAACAAAAGAAGGATATATGCAAAGTTTTAACTCGATAGCTTTAAAACTGAGAGACTAGTTTGCGTAGTAACAGACAGACGGACATGCTTATATCCTGATCAAGAATGTATATACTCTATAGGAACGGAGAGGTCTCCTTCGCTGCGTTGCACACTTTTGACCAAAATTATATTACCCTCTGTAAAGTATGTATAAAAGGAAGGTACCTTATTTATAGTCTCGATTCCTTTATTTGGTAACTTACATTTTGTGCTTAAGTTTTATAATTGTTTTTTCTGTAGCACCTCTGTATATGTTACAATACATTTAAGCGACTGGCTCAAAAACGGTCGTGAAGAAACGGGTAGGCTTAGGGACTGGTAGTGGCAGCGCTCTTACTCAGCGAGAGATATGGTGGAGAAATTTATAACCGGGTAAACTCTGCAAAAACTCCCAAATAGCCCTGGGTTCCTCGTGTCACTCGGCTGGAAGTTCTTTCTTTTCACATCGAGACTCAGACCAGTGTAGTTTAAAGTTGGAAAACTTAAATTCATAGAAAAGTGTGAAGCAGATAAAATGTGAAAATTTGGAACTTAGTCAGTTGGCACTGACTCCGGAGGTAAGCATTTATGTGAACAATAGTTTATCTTATATTATTAGATATATGGCAGATCGTATATGGTCGGCCGATCCTTATGAAATTTGGCATATCCAAATTAGAATGCATATAAAGTCCCATTCTCTTAACTTAAAAAACACCAAAGTTATGGCATTTCCGATCAATCAGTTATATGGCAGCTATAGGATATAGTCGACCGATCCCGGCCGTTCCGACTTATATACTGCCTGCAAAGGAAGGAAGGGTGTCTGCAAAGTTTCAACTCGATAGCTTTAAAACTGAGATACTAGTTTGCGTAGAAACAGACAGACGGACAGACGGACATGCTTATATCGACTCAGGAGGTGATCCTGATCAAGAATATATATACTTTATAGGGTCGGAGATGTCTCCTTCACTGCGTTGCACACTTTTGACCAAAATTAGAATACCCTCTGCAAGGGTATAATAATTTTATTTTCTATTTTATTATTTAAATTTTATTTATTTATTTTATTTTCTGATATTCTGAACAAAGGGATCGTGAGAAATTTTTAGTTAACTCTTTTAGTGATATATTGATCAATCCTACGAATTTGTCTTCTTTTTTTTTTCCTTTCTTCTTTTAATATGCTTCCGGTAGCTTATTTCGTCATTTTTTTTTTTCGCACGTTTATTTAAATTAAATAATAATAAGTCCTGACAAGGCACCCGTGATTGACCAAACCCCCTAACACCACGCCACCGACGAGCCAGAGCCGCAACCATCGAACGTGCGGGCCATAGTAATTTAATAAAATTAAAAAGTCGCAATCCAAATATAGCTCTGCTTCTTTTTCATTCTCTGCCTTTTGAATTTTTGCAGTTAATTCTGCTCTTATCTTTTTGCGCGCATTTCTTTACACTTGCGCTCTACCGAAGCTCTCTCTTTACTAACTCCCTCTTCTACCTACCTTTTATTAACCTTAGTTGGTACAGTGGTTGAAGGCTAATTTGTTTAAAATAAAAAAATAATAGAAAATTTAAAAAATTAGAAATTCATTTTTGCTAATTTGTAATATTTTAAAATGGAATACAATGTTGTCGGCTCATTAAAGGCCAGCATCTATTGTTGGCTGTGCGAAAGTGTCTCACATGCCAAATGTGCTGGCCTTACTGCATCTGTCTCGGAAGCCATATCCCGCCGTGTTGGCCTCCATTATTGCTGCAGTGGGTGCCGGGCTGTCCAAGATGAAATGAGATCATTCATGCGACAGACCAAGAGTGGGTTTAAAGATTTGATCGTTGGTTTCCGAAAAATCAACGATCAACTCAATACCCTTCAGTTGTTGAATGAATCTCCTAAGCGGAAAAAATCTACTACTAGGGAAGTTGCAGCTCCAGAGATCGCGGGACAGCTGCATCCTCCCGCAATAATGCAGCCGCTCATTTCCCTTGCTACTCCAAGAGCAGGGACGGTAAATGAAAAGTCAGCACCCGAATTTACCGTAGCAGAGCATAACTTGTTTGATTTGTCCTCCATGGCATCACTCCAAGTGATTCCTAGGAATGCCCTAGAATTAACCCCCATAGCTTCCACTAGAAATGGTTACCCGCCGCTCGGACCCCCGGAACGGACTGATGCCGCGGTATTACTGACCGTGGCACCAAAACCATTACAGGTAATCCCACCTGTTAGACAAATATTTGTCTCACGGCTAGCCCCCGATACCTCGGAGATTCATATCTCGGCTAATATCAAAGCCAAAACCAAGGCCGTTATTACTCGAGGCGCATGTCATCCTTCAAGATACGTGTGCCAGTGCCGATTTTTGTGACGCTATGTTCGCCTGGCTTCTAGCCAGAGGACATATTTGTACAAGAGCATCAGCCGAGTAAGGTAAAGAAAAAAAATTCGAAGCCTGCTGGAGTCAAGCTCCCAACATCTGTCCAATCTGACTCTTCAAAAAACTGACATAATCGTTCGTTGTTTTCGTAAGGCTTAAGTGTGCCGTGGAAATATCCGTCCGCTACAAATAATCTTCCTTGGTTTACAAGGTGCCTAACAAAATTAAAAACAGATAAAGACAGGCTTTTAAATAAATATAAAAGAACCAGCAGCATAGATTTCTCAAGATACTTAATAGCTCGGCTAAATTTCACCGTGCATAACGTCGAATGTTATAAAAATTATATTCGCCGCTGTCGGATTCAGTTCACTCAGGATCCAAAGCAGTTTTATAACTTTGTAAACACGAAGCGTAAACATGTATCTTTTCCTTCCCTACTTACGTATAAAAATTTATCACTGACTTCAGATCAGGCCATTGCCGATTTATTCGCAAAATTTTTCCAAACAACGTATTCACCTCATAAAACTTCAGATCAGCCATACGCTTACAACATTCAACCAACTAATCGTATATTTGTTCCATTTCTTTCTGTAAACAATTTATTATTGGATCTTCAAAAGGTAAAACCAGTTTATTCGCCTGGCCCCGACGGAGTACTAGGGTGTGTGCTAAAATTCTGTGCTATGGCTCTGTGAAAACCTCTTCAAAAACTTTTCAACTTATCTTTGGAATCTTCGATTTTCCCCTTTAAATGGAAGGAATCTTTCATAATCCCTGTGCACAAAAAGGGGAAAAAATCCGATGCTGCCAACTTCAGAGGCACCTCAAAATTGTCAGCGATTCCAAAGAATTTGATTCAGTTAATCACTCACTCTTGTTGAGTAAAATAAATCTTTTGGGATTCTTAACCGACCTCATTACGTGGATCTCCAGCTATTTAAATGGAAGAACACAGAGAATCTTATTTAAAAATCAATACTTCCGCTTAGTCCATGCCACATCTGGAGTCCCTTAAGGAAGCCATCTTGGCCCATTACTATTCACTCTTTTTATAAATGACTTGCCCCCATCCTTAACGAACGCGCTGGTACTAATGTACGCAGACGATGTTAAGCTTTGTCTGCAATATAAGTTCCCTTCTGCCCAAAACAGACTCCATAATTTTCTCGATCGATCTCGATAATTTTCAAAAATGGTTTTTAGCTAATGACTTAATACTTAATGGATCAAAAAGCAAACTTATGTCTTTTTATCGTACTAGTCCTCACCAGGCATCGTACTATCTCTCTGGGATTCCCTCTGGGAAAAATTAACTCAGGTTAATGATCTTGGTGTCCTTTTAGACATAAAACTTACATTTTCCGACCATATTTCTTCAATGGTTAATAAGGCTAAAGTTGTTCTCGGTTTTATTAAAAGATGGGCTAAAGAATTTAACGACACTTATATTACTAAAAGCTTATTTATATCCTTGGTCCGTCCGATACTGGAGTATGGTTCATGTGTCTGGTGTCCCCAATACGGTGTTCATCAAGACCGCATAGAATCCGTACAAAAGAATTTCTTATTATTTGCTCTTAGAGGACTTAACTGGGACGTAATGGTGATGTAGATAGCCAGCACTTACTAACCTGCTTACAGTTTAACGTTCCGAATAGAAGGACCAGAAACTTTAGTCCTTTATTCTTAAGCCATTGTATATCGACATATGCACAGCATGAGCCCCTTAGGATTTTATGCTCGAACTATAATGGTCTGTATCATATTACTTTTCTTTCATCCGTTTCCAATATGAAAACCTCCATTTTAAATTACCTTCAAGAGCAAACTAATTCTTATTAGTATGCATACTGATCGAATTTATTCCCGCTATTCGAGCCGTACGTTATGCTACAGGCGCCCGTCGGTCGGTTGGGCGGGAGGTGGGCTGTACGTATGCAGTAAGCCGCGCGCAAAAAAAAAAAAAAATAGCGGGAGATCAACATCCAGCCTGCTATTTCGTTTCCCATTACAGTAATGAATAATTATCAGTAAGATCTTATTATTTACTTTGGCATACTAAGTATGCATACTAATCGAATTTATTCCCGCTATTCGAGCCGTACGTTATGCTGCAGGCGCCCGTCGGTCGGTTGGGCGGGAGGTGGGCTGTACGTATGCAGTAAGCCGCGCGCAAAAAAAAAAAAAAAATAGTGGGAGATCAACATCCAGCCTGCTATTTCGTTTCCCATTACAGTAATGAATAATTACACTAGTTTACACCAAAAATGAACCTCCATAAAAAAGTGTTTTTTATAGTAATTTGGGGTCGGAGAACACGAAAATGACATCCGTTTATTTTTCTTAAGAACCGTTTTTGAGATATTTTTGAAAATCGTGTTTTTGAGGTCCTTTTTCAGTTTTTTGGTAATATCTCATGAAAAAAACTGTTTACAAACAAAAAAAGGATATTGATTGACAGGTATTGAAGTAACGTTTACGTGGATATATAATATGTGCAGATTGAATCAAATCTCTGTAATGCACAAGCGAACAAAGTACAAAAATAGTGTCATTTTCGACCAATTTTGAAAATTTCAATTTTTCAGATCGATTTTTGCCAAAAAAAAACAATTTTTTTTCTAAGGTTTCAATATTTGAGGGAAAAGATTTATTATTTACCAACAATTTAAGCCTAAGATTATCCAAATTGAGTAAGAAATTTAAAAGTTATAGTAATATTAACATTTTGACACTTCATAAATTAGGTCGAAAAAAACATTTATCACTCAAATTTTTTCGTTTGTGATCAATTTTCTCTTCTTGGATGTCTTGGATTTCAGATAAAATGTTTGCAAGATGCAAGTGCGTGAAGAGAAAATTGATCACAAACGAACAAATTTGAGTGATAAATGTTTTTTTCGACCTAATTTATGAAGTGTCAAAATGTTAATATTACTATAACTTTTAAACTTCTTACTCAATTTGGATAATCTTAGGCTTAAATTGTTGGTAAATAATAAATCTTTTCCCTCAAATATTGAAACCTTAGAAAAAAAATTGTTTTTTTTTGGCAAAAATCGATCTGAAAAATTGAAATTTTCAAAATTGGTCGAAAATGACACTATTTTTGTACTTTGTTCGCTTGTGCATTACAGAGATTTGATTCAATCTGCACATATTATATATCCACGTAAACGTTACTTCAATACCTGTCAATCAATATCCTTTTTTTGTTTGTAAACAGTTTTTTTCATGAGATATTACCAAAAAACTGAAAAAGGACCTCAAAAACACGATTTTCAAAAATATCTCAAAAACGGTTCTTAAGAAAAATAAACGGATGTCATTTTCGTGTTCTCCGACCCCAAATTACTATAAAACAATCATCAATCATTAAGGTTCACTCGATTACATTTAAATTTGTAAACTAGTGTTATCAGTAAGATCTTATTATTTACTTTGGCGTCCAACGGTGAAGCTAGATTTTATTTGAAAATTTTGGTAAGGGTTTTAAGTCTAGCTAACTTACTACAATTTAGACAGTAACTGTTTCTTTCTATAACCTAAATTTATTTATTTTTCTCGTGAACGATTAATTGGGTCAGTTGTCAGTAAAGTTAGCATCACTATCTTTACCGGCAACTATCTAGTTTCTTGCTTGTCTTTTGTCTTTTTTGTTTCTGGATCGTCATTTGGAGCACCGGATGCCCAGGCTTAGGCGGATATCTTGTCCAGTGACATGTGCGTTCGAAAGAGACAGAAAAAAAGTGGTGGGCTACCTGAGACATAATAATTGGAATCAGTCGCTTAGCTGCTAGCAGCTGGCTATTGACCACTTACTCTCAGCAATAGCTCCCCATTTATATACCCTTGCAGAGGGTATTATAATTTTGGTCAAAAGTGTGCAACGCAGTGAAGGAGACATCTCTGACCCTATAAAGTATATATATTCTTGATCAGGATCACCTCCTGAGTCTATATAAGCAAGTCTGTCTGTCTGCCTGTCGGTTTCTACGCAAACTAGTCTCTCAGTTTTAGAGCTATCGAGTTGAAACTTTGCACACATCCTTCTTTTCCTTGCAGGTAGTACATAAGTCGGAACGGGTCGGTTGGCCGCGATCGGAAGACTATATCCTATAGCTGCCATATAACTGATTGATAGGAAATGCCAAACCTTTGGTGTTTTTTAAGTTGGAGGGACTTTAGGTTGGGACTTTCCACACATGTTATATTTGACCAAAATATCTTATGTACAAAATTTCATATGGATCGGCCGACTATATCCTATAGCTGTCATAGAACGATCGGAATTGGCATAACTTTGTGTTTTTTAAGTTAGAAAGATGGGACTTGGTACAGATTACTTTTTGGGCAAAATAATTCAATATGCCAAATTTCATAAGGATCGGCCGACTATATACGATTCGCTATATATCTAATAAAAAGATGCGTGGCGCCACCTAGCGGACTGCGACTCAACTGCAAGGGTATGTCAACTTCGGCCCGAAGTTAGCTTTCCTTTCTTGTTTTTAGTTTTCTTTTCCTCTTTAGTTTTTCTCCATCATATATTTTAATAAGTAAACCCTTTTATTATTACCTCATCCATTATTAGTATACAAAAAAAATAATAATAAGTAATAAATATACTTAGACATTTACGTGTCTGGATCGAATGCCTCAAAAAGTGGGACCTCCTCCTAGTTCTGAGTGTAGATTATGTGGCTCTGAGATTAGGGCAGTCGATAGCTATAAAGCCAAGTGCCAGCATGTCTTTTATAAAGCGTGCTTAAGGACACATTTGGCAGTCAAGAGAACTTTGGCACTCCCTTGCTACTCCAAGAGCAGGGACGGTAAATGAAAAGTCAGCACCCGAATTTACCGTAGCAGAGCATAACTTGTTTGATTTGTCCTCCATGGCATCACTCCAAGTGATTCCTAGGAATGCCCTAGAATTAACCCCCATAGCTTCCACTAGAAATGGTTACCCGCCGCTCGGACCCCCGGAACGGACTGATGCCGCGGTATTACTGACCGTGGCACCAAAACCATTACAGGTAATCCCACCTGTTAGACAAATATTTGTCTCACGGCTAGCCCCCGATACCTCGGAGATTCATATCTCGGCTAATATCAAAGCCAAAACCAAGGCCGTTATTACTCGAGGCGCATGTCATCCTTCAAGATACGTGTGCCAGTGCCGATTTTTGTGACGCTATGTTCGCCTGGCTTCTAGCCAGAGGACATATTTGTACAAGAGCATCAGCCGAGTAAGGTAAAGAAAAAAAATTCGAAGCCTGCTGGAGTCAAGCTCCCAACATCTGTCCAATCTGACTCTTCAAAAAACTGACATAATCGTTCGTTGTTTTCGTAAGGCTTAAGTGTGCCGTGGAAATATCCGTCCGCTACAAATAATCTTCCTTGGTTTACAAGGTGCCTAACAAAATTAAAAACAGATAAAGACAGGCTTTTAAATAAATATAAAAGAACCAGCAGCATAGATTTCTCAAGATACTTAATAGCTCGGCTAAATTTCACCGTGCATAACGTCGAATGTTATAAAAATTATATTCGCCGCTGTCGGATTCAGTTCACTCAGGATCCAAAGCAGTTTTATAACTTTGTAAACACGAAGCGTAAACATGTATCTTTTCCTTCCCTACTTACGTATAAAAATTTATCACTGACTTCAGATCAGGCCATTGCCGATTTATTCGCAAAATTTTTCCAAACAACGTATTCACCTCATAAAACTTCAGATCAGCCATACGCTTACAACATTCAACCAACTAATCGTATATTTGTTCCATTTCTTTCTGTAAACAATTTATTATTGGATCTTCAAAAGGTAAAACCAGTTTATTCGCCTGGCCCCGACGGAGTACTAGGGTGTGTGCTAAAATTCTGTGCTATGGCTCTGTGAAAACCTCTTCAAAAACTTTTCAACTTATCTTTGGAATCTTCGATTTTCCCCTTTAAATGGAAGGAATCTTTCATAATCCCTGTGCACAAAAAGGGGAAAAAATCCGATGCTGCCAACTTCAGAGGCACCTCAAAATTGTCAGCGATTCCAAAGAATTTGATTCAGTTAATCACTCACTCTTGTTGAGTAAAATAAATCTTTTGGGATTCTTAACCGACCTCATTACGTGGATCTCCAGCTATTTAAATGGAAGAACACAGAGAATCTTATTTAAAAATCAATACTTCCGCTTAGTCCATGCCACATCTGGAGTCCCTTAAGGAAGCCATCTTGGCCCATTACTATTCACTCTTTTTATAAATGACTTGCCCCCATCCTTAACGAACGCGCTGGTACTAATGTACGCAGACGATGTTAAGCTTTGTCTGCAATATAAGTTCCCTTCTGCCCAAAACAGACTCCATAATTTTCTCGATCGATCTCGATAATTTTCAAAAATGGTTTTTAGCTAATGACTTAATACTTAATGGATCAAAAAGCAAACTTATGTCTTTTTATCGTACTAGTCCTCACCAGGCATCGTACTATCTCTCTGGGATTCCCTCTGGGAAAAATTAACTCAGGTTAATGATCTTGGTGTCCTTTTAGACATAAAACTTACATTTTCCGACCATATTTCTTCAATGGTTAATAAGGCTAAAGTTGTTCTCGGTTTTATTAAAAGATGGGCTAAAGAATTTAACGACACTTATATTACTAAAAGCTTATTTATATCCTTGGTCCGTCCGATACTGGAGTATGGTTCATGTGTCTGGTGTCCCCAATACGGTGTTCATCAAGACCGCATAGAATCCGTACAAAAGAATTTCTTATTATTTGCTCTTAGAGGACTTAACTGGGACGTAATGGTGATGTAGATAGCCAGCACTTACTAACCTGCTTACAGTTTAACGTTCCGAATAGAAGGACCAGAAACTTTAGTCCTTTATTCTTAAGCCATTGTATATCGACATATGCACAGCATGAGCCCCTTAGGATTTTATGCTCGAACTATAATGGTCTGTATCATATTACTTTTCTTTCATCCGTTTCCAATATGAAAACCTCCATTTTAAATTACCTTCAAGAGCAAACTAATTCTTATTAGTATGCATACTGATCGAATTTATTCCCGCTATTCGAGCCGTACGTTATGCTACAGGCGCCCGTCGGTCGGTTGGGCGGGAGGTGGGCTGTACGTATGCAGTAAGCCGCGCGCAAAAAAAAAAAAAAATAGCGGGAGATCAACATCCAGCCTGCTATTTCGTTTCCCATTACAGTAATGAATAATTATCAGTAAGATCTTATTATTTACTTTGGCATACTAAGTATGCATACTAATCGAATTTATTCCCGCTATTCGAGCCGTACGTTATGCTGCAGGCGCCCGTCGGTCGGTTGGGCGGGAGGTGGGCTGTACGTATGCAGTAAGCCGCGCGCAAAAAAAAAAAAAAATAGCGGGAGATCAACATCCAGCCTGCTATTTCGTTTCCCATTACAGTAATGAATAATTATCAGTAAGATCTTATTATTTACTTTGGCATACTAAGTATGCATACTAATCGAATTTATTCCCGCTATTCGAGCCGTACGTTATGCTGCAGGCGCCCGTCGGTCGGTTGGGCGGGAGGTGGGCTGTACGTATGCAGTAAGCCGCGCGCAAAAAAAAAAAAAAAATAGTGGGAGATCAACATCCAGCCTGCTATTTCGTTTCCCATTACAGTAATGAATAATTACACTAGTTTACACCAAAAATGAACCTCCATAAAAAAGTGTTTTTTATAGTAATTTGGGGTCGGAGAACACGAAAATGACATCCGTTTATTTTTCTTAAGAACCGTTTTTGAGATATTTTTGAAAATCGTGTTTTTGAGGTCCTTTTTCAGTTTTTTGGTAATATCTCATGAAAAAAACTGTTTACAAACAAAAAAAGGATATTGATTGACAGGTATTGAAGTAACGTTTACGTGGATATATAATATGTGCAGATTGAATCAAATCTCTGTAATGCACAAGCGAACAAAGTACAAAAATAGTGTCATTTTCGACCAATTTTGAAAATTTCAATTTTTCAGATCGATTTTTGCCAAAAAAAAACAATTTTTTTTCTAAGGTTTCAATATTTGAGGGAAAAGATTTATTATTTACCAACAATTTAAGCCTAAGATTATCCAAATTGAGTAAGAAATTTAAAAGTTATAGTAATATTAACATTTTGACACTTCATAAATTAGGTCGAAAAAAACATTTATCACTCAAATTTTTTCGTTTGTGATCAATTTTCTCTTCTTGGATGTCTTGGATTTCAGATAAAATGTTTGCAAGATGCAAGTGCGTGAAGAGAAAATTGATCACAAACGAACAAATTTGAGTGATAAATGTTTTTTTCGACCTAATTTATGAAGTGTCAAAATGTTAATATTACTATAACTTTTAAACTTCTTACTCAATTTGGATAATCTTAGGCTTAAATTGTTGGTAAATAATAAATCTTTTCCCTCAAATATTGAAACCTTAGAAAAAAAATTGTTTTTTTTTGGCAAAAATCGATCTGAAAAATTGAAATTTTCAAAATTGGTCGAAAATGACACTATTTTTGTACTTTGTTCGCTTGTGCATTACAGAGATTTGATTCAATCTGCACATATTATATATCCACGTAAACGTTACTTCAATACCTGTCAATCAATATCCTTTTTTTGTTTGTAAACAGTTTTTTTCATGAGATATTACCAAAAAACTGAAAAAGGACCTCAAAAACACGATTTTCAAAAATATCTCAAAAACGGTTCTTAAGAAAAATAAACGGATGTCATTTTCGTGTTCTCCGACCCCAAATTACTATAAAACAATCATCAATCATTAAGGTTCACTCGATTACATTTAAATTTGTAAACTAGTGTTATCAGTAAGATCTTATTATTTACTTTGGCGTCCAACGGTGAAGCTAGATTTTATTTGAAAATTTTGGTAAGGGTTTTAAGTCTAGCTAACTTACTACAATTTAGACAGTAACTGTTTCTTTCTATAACCTAAATTTATTTATTTTTCTCGTGAACGATTAATTGGGTCAGTTGTCAGTAAAGTTAGCATCACTATCTTTACCGGCAACTATCTAGTTTCTTGCTTGTCTTTTGTCTTTTTTGTTTCTGGATCGTCATTTGGAGCACCGGATGCCCAGGCTTAGGCGGATATCTTGTCCAGTGACATGTGCGTTCGAAAGAGACAGAAAAAAAGTGGTGGGCTACCTGAGACATAATAATTGGAATCAGTCGCTTAGCTGCTAGCAGCTGGCTATTGACCACTTACTCTCAGCAATAGCTCCCCATTTATATACCCTTGCAGAGGGTATTATAATTTTGGTCAAAAGTGTGCAACGCAGTGAAGGAGACATCTCTGACCCTATAAAGTATATATATTCTTGATCAGGATCACCTCCTGAGTCTATATAAGCAAGTCTGTCTGTCTGCCTGTCGGTTTCTACGCAAACTAGTCTCTCAGTTTTAGAGCTATCGAGTTGAAACTTTGCACACATCCTTCTTTTCCTTGCAGGTAGTACATAAGTCGGAACGGGTCGGTTGGCCGCGATCGGAAGACTATATCCTATAGCTGCCATATAACTGATTGATAGGAAATGCCAAACCTTTGGTGTTTTTTAAGTTGGAGGGACTTTAGGTTGGGACTTTCCACACATGTTATATTTGACCAAAATATCTTATGTACAAAATTTCATATGGATCGGCCGACTATATCCTATAGCTGTCATAGAACGATCGGAATTGGCATAACTTTGTGTTTTTTAAGTTAGAAAGATGGGACTTGGTACAGATTACTTTTTGGGCAAAATAATTCAATATGCCAAATTTCATAAGGATCGGCCGACTATATACGATTCGCTATATATCTAATAAAAAGATGCGTGGCGCCACCTAGCGGACTGCGACTCAACTGCAAGGGTATGTCAACTTCGGCCCGAAGTTAGCTTTCCTTTCTTGTTTTTAGTTTTCTTTTCCTCTTTAGTTTTTCTCCATCATATATTTTAATAAATAAACCCTTTTATTATTACCTCATCCATTATTAGTATACAAAAAAAATAATAATAAGTAATAAATATACTTAGACATTTACGTGTCTGGATCGAATGCCTCAAAAAGTGGGACCTCCTCCTAGTTCTGAGTGTAGATTATGTGGCTCTGAGATTAGGGCAGTCGATAGCTATAAAGCCAAGTGCCAGCATGTCTTTTATAAAGCGTGCTTAAGGACACATTTGGCAGTCAAGAGAACTTGTTCGATTTGTGATTCAATCTGTATCGATCAACGAATTTCACAACCTCCGACTTCAGCAATTCAAACCAGGCAGCGTAGAAGGCTCGAAACAATTTCGCGCAGTAGAAGCGAGGTGGACTTGTGCAGCCGTAAAGGCAATGCAAAACAAGCCACTAACTCAGCTAACGGAGAGAGAGGATGGCAAATTTAATACAGCAAAGCAAATTTGAAGAAAAGGAAGCTTCCTTAAGGAAGCAATTCCGGGATTCAAGGACAGATGTAGATATCCGTCAAATGATCGGGGACAGAAAACAGAGATATAAGCAATCGTTTGAAAGCTTTTACGATTCAATTTTAAAGCTTACTGACCGACTTAGCCAGCCCATATCCGACGAAACACTGGTGAAAATAATAAAGCGCAACTTACGTCCAGAAAACCAGCATGAGATTCTGAATTTAATCTTCGAGTTCATGGAAAATTTTAGGGATACCGTCAGAAAAAGGGAATTCTTTATAGAAGAGATGCGTAAACACCACGGTTACCAAAAACCATTCCCTTTAAGAAAACCGATAAGTGAACTGTGCGAAGAGGTGGAAAGCGATGATGTATCAGAATTTGGGAAAGATGAACTTCAAGAAAAGATAGGTGGATTTTCCTGGTATGTTGGAACTTCAGAAAGAAAGGACATAGATACCAAGATTGCGCATCAAAAAGGAAAATCTTTTGTTATGGTTGTGGTTTCCTAACGCTTATAAACCCTCTTGCGAGAGATGTAAAAAAAATCCCAAAGGAACACTGCAACACCGCGTTCCAAAGCATAGTGTCCAAAGCGTTTCCAACCGACAGCCAGGCTTGGAGGACCAGCATTAGTTAGAGGGGAGGGAGCGCTTAGTGTAGAAAATTCACCTTCCGGAGATTTGGGATTGCAAGTCTGGCATACTAACCTGGAAAAGTTCTGAACAGTAAACTTGCCAATACTGAAGAACGAGGCTAGGTCTGTCTCGCGAAACAATCGGCGACAAAAAAATTACTGGAAGACAATAAAAGAAATTGCTAGTATTAGGAAAAATGTTGGCGACAATAGGCCTTACGCAGAAGTTACGTTGCTAGAAAAGAAAAGAAGACGGTTGCTAGATACAGGCGCTGCTATATCGTGTATAGATGGGCAGCTGGCTGAGGAGTATATATGCAGCCTTTTAAAAAGGTTTTAGCTGGTGCATGTACTGCCGATGGAAACAAGCAACAAATAATAGGTAAATTTAAGACAGAGATAGAATATAAAGGAATTAAAAGAGAATTAGAATTTCATATAATCCCCTCTCTAAGGCAACATATTTATTTAGGAATAGATTTTTGGACAGCTTATGAGCTGTTGCCGCCAACCCTAGCTATCTCAGAGATCTCAGGAGATGCGGAGCAGCACTCGATATCGAGATGGCAGCAACTTAAATTAGAAAAAGTTATTAAAAGCTTTCCATCATTTGCGTTATTGGGACTGGGTAGGACCTCTGTTTTAAGCCATGCAATAGACACGGGGACAGCGAAGCCCATTAAGCAACGGCCTTTCCCAGTATTGCCGGCCATTGAAAAATTGTTATATGCCGAGGTTGATAGGATGCTAAAACTGGGGGTTATTGAGGAGTCCGACAGTCCGTGGTCTTCGCCAGTCGTACTGGTCCAAAAGCCAGGCTAAGTAAGAGTGTGACTCGATAGAAGAAAGTTTAACGCAGTAACAGAAAAGGATGCATATCCGCTTCCGCAGATCGATGGCATACTTATCCGGTTACCCAAGGCAAATTTTATAAGTGGCCTTGACTTAAAAGACGCGTTCTGGCAAATCCCTTTGGATCCTCTATCGAAAGCGAAGACTTTATTTACTATACCAGGGCGGCCTTTATATCATTGTAAAGTTATGCCTTTTAGCCTCTGCAACGCTCCACAAACTATGACGACGAGTTTAATGAACAAGGTAATACCTGCATCACTTAGAAACGAAGTTTTTGTATACATGGACGATTAATTGGTTATCTTAGATAAGTTTGAGAAACATTTGGAAGTTTTGGAGACTTTAGCTAAACGAATCCAAGAAGCTAACTTAACCTTGAATGTGGAAAAGAGCCAATTCTGTAGGCTAACCGTAAAATATTTGGGCCACATAATAGGTGAGGGTGGTATTCGAACGGACCCCAACAAAGTCTCGGCGATTACAAATTTTCCGTTACCAACTTCACTCAAAGCGTTAAGAAGCTTTTTGGGATTAGCCGGATGGTACAGGAAATTTATAAACAATTTTGCGTCAGTATCGGCTTCTTTGACCGATCTTTTACAAAACAAGCGTAAATTTGTGATGACCCAAGAAGGTAAAAAGGAATTTGAGGAAAGGAGTGTGCCGGTATATGTTAGGAAGTGCGCCGGTATTACAGACCCCAGACTTTGAGAGACCCTTTTTCATACTCTGCGACGCTAGTAAAAATGGAGTAGGAGGGGTCCTAGTGCAAAAGTTTGTGACTGGGGATGAATTACATATAGCCTTTGTATCAAAGAAATTAAATAAAGCACAAAGAAATTACACAGTTACATAAAAAAATTCCGAGCTTATGTTGAAGAACTCAAATTTACTGTCATCACGGATCACGCGTCTTTGAAGTGGCCGATGTCGCAGAATGATCTAAATACTAGATCGGCAAGGTGGGCTATACAAGGGTTTCGATTCGCAATCCACCATCAAAAGAGCAAGCTAAATGTTGTTCCCCTATGCATTGTCTATAGTTGAGCATGAACAGATAGCGGCAATAGATTTTAACAACGGGTTGCTGGAGGATATCGACTCAGAACATTTTAAGTCCGCTAATTATATACAGTTAATGGAGGGAAAAAAAAACAAATTTGGATAACTTTCCGGATCTGAGAATCGTGGATTCCTTGGTATATCGACGCACCGAATATTTGAAAGGCGAACTTCTCATTGACCATTATTCCAAATTCGTTTTTCTTAGAGCCGTAAAAAAACTTATAGCGGATCTTTTTCATACATTTGGTTTTCCTGAGAGCATTGTTTCCGATAACGGGTCGCAGTTTAGATCCGAGAAGTTTCAAGGTATGCTTAGGAGTCATCGTATCACCCACACTTTAACGGCGGTGCACGCTCCTCCGACGAATGCTTCTCAGCGGGTAAATCGCTCAGTGATTGCTGGCATTCGTGCTTATATTCGCAGCGACCAAAAGGACTGGGATGAAAATCTTAGTAAAATCAGCTGTGCGCTGAGATCAGCAACTCATTCCGGTCTGGGATCTACACCTTACTATATGGTTTTTGGGCAGCAGATTATTACATCTGGTGCAATGTACTCCTTATTGAGGATGTTGGCTATGCTAGAAGACAAAGCAGCTACTTTTAGCCGTGAGGACTCTCTAGAGATAATCAGAAAGAAAGCAGCTGAAACATTGGGAAAACAGTATGAGAGGAAGAACGACATTACCTTAGGGCGCACGAAGTATATTACAAGGTTGGGCAGGAAGGAGGATATATATCGGAGGAATTTTAAACAGAGCTGTTTTCAGGTAGTTTACAATGCTAAGTTAGCTCCTCTATCTGTAAAGGCTAAATTAAGAAGGAAGATAGGAAGCTCAATATATAAACTAGAGGATTTAAGTGAAAAGCTTGTCGGCCGGTACCATGGGAAAGATATTCGACAAGCTTAGCTACAAGCTGGTCAGCCTTGTGGGTTGAGAAGTTTAAATGCACGCCCAAGTCTGATTTTGGTCGGTGGAGATTTTGTAAAGGCTTGTATCGAATGGATTGTTTATGCGGCTTTGAAGCGACTGGCTCTAAAACGGTCGTGAAGAAACGGGTAGGCTTAGGGACTGGTAGTGGCAGCGCTCTTACTCAGCGAGAGATATGGGTGGAGAAATTTATAACCGGGTAAACTCAGCCAAAACTCCCGAACAGCTGGCCCTGGGTTCCTCGTATCAATCGGCTGGAGGTTCTTTCTTTTCTCATCGAGACTCAGACCAGTGCAGTTTAAAGTTGGAAAACTTAAATTCATAGAAAAGTGTGAAAATTTGGAGCTTATTGACTAAGAGGAAGAGAGGAGGTTTCTAAGTCCGTGTTTTTTTCTTTTGGCTAGGCCTGCAACAGCATCGCTCCCAAGTGCAGAATACCTAAGCGAAAAAGGCAAAGCTCAGGGACCAGATCAGTCCGCGGTCCACAATTATTGAAGTCGCGACTGAATTTTAGCGAAACCCCTGGTGCGGCTGCAGGGAGGTCCTCGGCGCGAGGAGAATTCAGTGTCGTTTTTTAAAAAAAAGTTCTTTAAGTCAGCATAGAAAGAAAATCTTTGCTAGAAGGTTAAGTGTGAATATGTGACTCCTAAGTCAACCTAACCTCTCCCCGACCTAGCTCAGAAAAAATGGTTAGCTTGGTGATACCTGGGGTATTTAATAACTAAGTAGGTACAAGTTGTTATAGAATGATTTAAAAGTTTAAAAAAATCCCTCCATAAAAATCCTTGCACTGTTATTTGTTGGCACCTAGTGCCAAGACCTACTACCCTATATGCACACTTAGTAATTTGATCCAATCAATATGCATCAACATGTCGCAATATACAAACCCACTAACCAATTTTCTCACCTATAAATAATTAGTAATAAGCATAAAACTATATCCAACCTATTGGGTTAATAGGTTGGATATAGTTTTATGCTGGGTAGCACTAGTAGACGGCGCCAGAAGCAGAATCAGCATATCAGCGGGAAGAATGACCGACTGACCGATGCAAGCAAAAACCAGCCAGCTAAGCCGAAATGCGTGTGCAAGCAGTACATGAACAAACAATCTGAGTCAGCAGACTCAGAGGTGGGTGACCCTGGCATTAACATTAGTTTTAGCACGTCCATAACATTGACCTTTTAATTTAGCATCTTATATAAGAGTTGTTCTTCTGAAATAAAGATGAAAAAAAGTTCCGAAATCAGAGTCAATCGTCTCGTTACTCAGTGTTTCAACCACGGCACTTAAAATCAACCTACTTTAAGTGATCCTGTGTAAAACGGTTCACAAGAAGGACTCTCTGAAAGCTATCTACTTCGCGTTGCTCCAGTGTAAACGGACCACCAGTAGAATCCGCGGCACACCAGTCTACTTCAAATGTTGCTCCCGTGAAACGAACCACAAGTAGACCCCGCATTACCTAAGTACTTCAAGTGCTGCTCCCGTGAAACGGACCACAAGACCCCTACTTCAAGCACCCCACATCAATTCCAGCCTGATCACAGCAAGCGCCTGGTCAACCCGAGCAGTCCTTGCAGAATCCAGGTAAACTTAGTCAGAGTATTTACGTGCTTTGACTACGACACCGGGACCTACCGCTACTCCCTCGAGTTCAAGTTTGACGAAGTTGCCGCATAACGCTCTACGGACGAACATTATTAGTGCGATATTGGTGAACGAGACAGACGAGAAAAAGCTTCAAGTTCAGGTCCCCATCCACGTTGGGATGAAAGAGTAAGCGAGACGGACGGAGTCGGTGAGAGAACCCCGTTGCAGTCTTGGTCACTAAAGCGAAATAGGTGATAGCACGCGGTGGATCATCTCGGTAGTGAAGGTGCGATGGAGCATAGTTCCCAAATGTTCCCCAGAGGGTTCATTGAACTCTAGTGAGAAAAATGAGAGGGATAGCATAAGAAGTCATGAAATAATTGTAATGAGCTTATTATACCCTTGTGTGCTTATTATAAATGCAACGCAGTGAAGGAGACATCTCCGATCTTATAAAGTATATATATTCTTGATCAGGATCACCTCCTAAGTCGATATGATCATGTCCGTCCGTCTGTCTGTCTGTTTCTACGAAAATTGTCTCGCAGTTTTAGTGCTATCGAGTTGAAACTTTGCACTCACCCTTCTTTCCTTTGCAGGCAGTATATAAGTCGGAACGGGATTGGTTGACTATATCCTATAAGTGCCATATAACTGATTTATCGGAAATGCCATAACTTTGGTGTTTTTTAAGTTAGAGGGTTGGGACTTTCCACACATGTTAAATTTGGGCAAAATATCATATGTAAATTTCATAAGGATCGGCCGACTATATCCTATAGCGCCATATAACTGAACGATCGGAAATGGCACAAACCTTAACTGCAAGGGTATCTCAACATGGGCTCCGCCAGAAGCTAGCTTTCCTTTCTTGTTATACCCTTGCAGAGGGTATTATAATTTTAGTCAAAAGAGTGCAACGCAGTGAAGGAGACATCTCCGACCCTATAAAGTATATATATTCTTGATTAGAATCACCTCCTGAGTCGATATAAGCATGTCCGTCTGTCCGTCTGACCGTCTGTCCGTCTGACCGTCTGTCCGTCTGTCTGTCTGTCGGTTTCTACGCAAACTAGTCTCTCAGTTTTGAAGCTATCGAGTTGATACTTTGCACCCATCCTTATTTTCCTTGCAGATAGTACATAAGTCGGAACGGCCGGGATCGGTTGACTGTATCCTATAGCTGCCATATAACTGATTGATCGGAAATGCCGTAACTTTGGTGTTTTTTATGGTAGAGGGTTGAGACACATGTTATATTTGGCCAAAATATCTTGCCTACAAAATTTCATAAGGATCGGCCGACTATATCTTATAGCTGTCATAGAACGATCGAAATTGGCATAACTTTGGTGTTTTTTAAGTTAGAAAGATGGGACTTGGTACAGATTCTATTTTGGACAAAATTATCTGATTTGCCAAATTTCATAACGATCGGCCGACTATATGCTATCTGCTATATATCTAATAATATAAGATGCGTGGCACCACCTAGCGGACTGCGACTCAACTGCAAGGGTATATAAGCTTTGGCTCCGCCCGAAGTTAGCTTTCCTTGTTTTTGTATATTTTTGTTTTGTGCGATAATTATATTTCACAGCGCAGCAACCAGCCGAAAGCTTTCGACGGTGGACGCAGTATTTCTACATTGAAGTAACCCAATTGATACATTTTTCATACTTCTATGCTAAGTTTTTACTTTTTACCATTTTTACCATCTTCACCCTTTAATTGAGGATAAATTCTATTTTTTACGAATTTTGTTTTGTTTGTGAATATTTTTTTATATCTGAACCATCATATACCACATCATTTTGCTCAAAATCCTATATGTAAAGAATCAAAGAAAATCCCAGAAAATTTTACCATGTCCGTTATAGTATTAATAAACTATTTTATTTTCTGATTTCCTAAACCCGCCTCAGTAGCGCGTGCCAACAAAGGGATCATGGGAAATTTTTAGTTAACTCGGAAAAACCATGATCAAGGAAGGAAGGGCATCCTTAGCTCCTACAACATCAAGGAGTGAAATATTGGCCGATCCTACGAATTTGTATTCTTTTTTTCTTTCCTTTCTTCTTTTAATATGCACAGTTTTCGGTCATAGCTCATCCGGTAGCTTATTTCGTCATGTTTTTTTTTCGCACGTTTATTTAAATTAAATAATAATAAGTCCTGACAAGGCACCCGTGATTGGCCAAACCCCTTAACACCACGCCACCAACGAGCCAGAGTCGGAACCATCGAACGAGCGGGCCTTAGCGGGAGATCAACATCCAGCCTGCTGGAAAGATTAATTCATGCGCAGAGAAATTGCGTCTCTTTGCTACTGAAAAACCGGAAATTTTCCATGAGAATAAAAATAAGATTAAGACAAATCCGTCAAAGATTTACAGAATGCTGTCTGGGGCCTGGTTGCGTCCATTTTTATTGATTGGAATAATAATGATTTCGCTTATCTTAACTTATTTATCTTTTTCTTCTTCATTCATAATATACCACAATATGTTAGCGCAGGGGAAGGACTTTCTTTCAGGATGTAAAGCAATTTCACGACCCGTCAAATTCCTTCGTTAATCGATTTACTAGGGATTATGACGTCGTCTAGATGCGCGAGTACTTCACCTGAGTTTAATCCGACGTAGTAAATGAATTTGATGGTAATCTATACGTAGATCCAATACAATGAGTTAAGTACGCATTACTTATTGCTTATTAATAATTATTAATAAGCTTATGCTTATTGGGCCAACTGTTTTTTTTTTTTTGTTTTTTTTTTGTAACTATGAATATTTTGGAGAATTGAAAAGGTAAATAATCGAGGAGCTCTGAGATAATCCTAGAGTCTTCTTACTGTCGATTCTGTGTAACAGCTAAAATTTGGCGTGAAATTGCTTTTAGTGGTACCAAATCTGCTATTTTTCTGCCCCCAATAATTAAATGTTGTAATATAATTTGTATATTGTAATTCGTATAGTAACGAAACTTTTTATATTTCAGACCGTTCATATAGAAATTGGATCATTGAAAAAACATCGAAGAAAGCGCAGCGTCTATATGGACTGCACCGAGAATGACCATGATATGCGATGCTGCAGATATCCGCTTAAAGTAAACTTTACAAGCTTTGGGTGGCATTTTGTTGTGGCACCCACGTCGTTTGACGCTTATTTTTGTAGCGGTGATTGTAGAGTTGGATACTTAGAACACTATCCTCATACCCACCTGGCCGCTTTGACAACTTCAGCTACGCCGTGTTGTTCTCCAACTAAAATGAGTTCCTTAAGCTTGTTGTATTTCGACGACAATCATAATCTAGTTTTAAGTGTTATACCAAATATGTCTGTAGAGGGCTGTAGCTGCTCTTAAGCCATGACTTTACAGAGTTTATTTGTAAATAAACTGCATAATTTTTATAGATTAAATAAACAAAATACATTGAATAAACAAATAACCAAATCATCTTTATCCTATTGTTATCAGTCTTTTTCGTATTATTGAATCTTCTAGTCGTAAATAAATTTTGTAGCACACACCAAGCTTGGCATTTTGATTTTTGAACAAAGCAGAATTGGCAGGATTATGAAAAAGAATACAAAATGCATCTCGCGAATTACAAATAAATCCCCCAAACCATGTACCATATATTTATGTATGTATACCACTAGATTCGGATGCAGAACATAATGTAATACACAGGTTGTTTTAAGCTTTTGGTTTACCAAAAATATTCTTGTTCGGCACGTGACTGATTTTTTTTGTTTTTCTTGCACGTGCCGAACAAGAATATTTTTTATATGCAATTTTGTACACCTATATAGCATATTATCGTCACTAAAATTGATATCAGATATTTTGGGTTTCGCATGCAGGTTCGTCACCGGTACTTTACCTCGTCAAGAGGTTTTTATATGATATCAGTTGTTTTTTTGTGTATATTGATCTTCAATTATTTAAAACAGAATGCATAATATATGGAATATATATATATAGAAGTAACCTCTGGACTGGCGATTCACACAGTTAGCAATACTTTAATTGTAAGGATAAACACCAAAACTCTTTTTTTTTTAACTCCACAGATTTTGACATTTAAGAAGGTGGAATAATTAAAAACCTTTCCAAAGACGTAAAGAATTTTTCGATAGCTTCAGGGATTTTGAAGTTATACGTATTTTTAATTTACAAAGGTTTTGGAATTTGGTTAGTTTAAAAATTTTAATTAAAAATTTGCCCAAAAATGTATTTAAAATCCAAAATTGTTTCGTAGTTGTGGGAAACCAAATTATTTTAACAAATTAACAGATGAGAGGCCTATCCTTATGAGAGTTCCACTATATAATAAATTATTAAAAAACAAGAAAGGAAAGCTAACTTCGGGCGGAGCCGAAGTTGATATACCCTTGCAGTTCAGTCGCAGTCCGCTAGGTGGCGCCACGCATCTTATATTATTAGATATATAGCGGATCGTTTATAGTCGGCCCATCCTTATGAAATTTGGCATATTGAATTTGCCCAAAGAGTAATCTGTACCAAGTCCCATCTTTCTAACTTAAAAAACACCAAAGTTATGCCAATTCCGATCATTCTATGACAGCTATAGGATATAGTCGGCCGATCCCTATGAAATTTTGTACACAAGATATTTGGGTCAAATATAACATGTGTGGAAAGTCCCAACCCTCTAACTTAAAAAACACCAAAGTTATGGCATTTCCGATCAATCAGTTATATGGCAGCTATAGGATATAGTCGACCGATCCCGGCCGTTCCGACTTATATACTGCCTGCAAAGGAAAGAAGGGTGTGTGCAAAGTTTCAATTCGATAGCTTTAAAACTAAGGAACTAGTTTGCGTAGAAACAGACAGACGGACAGACGGACATGCTCATATCGACTCAGGAGGTGATCCTGATCAAGAATATATATACTTTATAGGGTCGGAGATGTCTCCTTCACTGCGTTGCACACTTCTGACCAAAATTATAATACCCTCTGCAAGGGTATAAAAACAAAGTTATGGCATATCCGATCAATCATATAATAAACATGTATTATATCTAAAATAAATGCGCAATGATAAAAAATTAAAAAAAACTGGAAATTTCGTTTTCCCAGTTTTTCTAGTTAAACCAATTGTTGAATGTAACAATTTATTTTGGGTGTGCGATAAAAAATAATAAATATTAGAAAAGTATTGGCGGAGTTGGTTTGCCTGGTTTTTTTTTTTTTAGCTTTTAATCCATGATTTGGCCCAAAACGGTGGTGGCTGTAATTTAAGTAAAGCAGAGTTTTATTTATATGCATTTTATGCTCAGTGGGGGCATATGCATATAAAGCTTTCTACTCATAAAATTTTGCATTCTTCTCATTAAGACATGAGACACTGAAACACAAAGCAGAATTACATCAAAATTTGCCATCAAATAATGAAGTTTGGGATTAGCCGAATGGAGAGCGTTGTGGTTTCTAAAAACGGGAAGGCCTGAGTTCTAATCCTAGTTGAGTCCAATGTTTATGTTTTACTTTTTAAGCCCTTTTTATTTGGATTTTATTTTTGAAATATTTGAAAATATCTTATGTACAAAATTTCATAAGGATGGGCCGACTATATCCTATAGCTGTCATAGAACGATCGGAATTGGCATAACTTTGGTGTTTTTTAAGTTAGAAAGATGGGACTTGGTAGAGATTTTTCATCCATTTTGGGCAAAATAATCTTATTGGCCAAATTTCATAGGGATCGGCCAATTATATCCAATAGCCGCCATATAACTGAACGATCGGAAATGGCACAACTGCAAGGGTATATCAACTTCGGCTTCGCCGATTTCTTTCAGAAGTTATTCAAAAAATTAGATTTTTACAGCTTTTTCAAAAAGTTGTAGAACAATAATTGCTCATATGACAATAACAAAAATCTCCAATTTTATTCAGTGTTGCAAAGAAAAAAAGATAGACAAACAGACCCACTGGCTTCATTTTGAAAAAACTGTAAGAATCGAATTTCTTGAATAACTTCTGAAAGAAATGTCGGACCGGGTCGGTTGAAGTTACCAATCTTCTGAGTCTTCTCATTAAGACATGAGACACTGAAACACAAAGTAGAATTACATCAAAAGTTGCCATCAAACAACAAAGTTCGAGGTTAGCCGAGTGGAGAGCGTCGTGGTTCCTAACACGGGAGGGCCTGGGTTCGAGTCCAACTTGAGTCAATGTTTACGTTTTACTTTTTAAGCCCTTTTTTATTTGGATTTTTTTTTTTAAATAAATAAACTTAAATCTGAAAAGATATACTCCATATTTTGTAGGGTATTGACCAAATATATGCAGACCCCAAAAATCAAAGTTGCCAATCAAATACACACACATGTATAAGTAAATGCAAGCTTCACAGGAGGCTGTACAAAATGGGTAGCTGCACTTACAGGACTATATCTTGAGTTAACGGATTTTGCCAGATATGAGCGATATATCAAAAGTTGCGTCATCTCAAAAGCTAACTCCACGTGCAATATAAAAAGGATCAGTCGACCAAATTTTGAAAAATAATTTTTTTTCTTAAAAAATAAGTTTATTTTCAGTGTATTTTTTTTGTGTACTATATAGACGTTTGGTCTCAAAGAAAGTGGAATTTATATTTAAAAAACCATTTCAACGGTGTAAAACTCTTTTTAATATCTTTCTTAATTATAAAGTTATGAATTTTTTTATTAACAAGGTTTTTTTAATTTTTTGACGTAAGCTTAAGGTATTTCAAAAAGTTGTAAAACAATAGTTGCTCATATGATAGTGACAAACAATTTCCAATTTTTTTCAGGATTTTTAAGAAAAAATAGTGCAAACAGACAAACCGACAAACCGACAACTTGCTTCATTTTTAAGAAGAAGAAAAAATCGAATTTTTCGAATAACTTCTGAATGAAATGTCGGATCGGGTCGATTGAGGTACCAATCGACGCGTATTTAGCTCTAGAATGCGAATATATAAAAATATTTTATCTGGGTACTAAAATGTGTCCACCAGCCCCACTTTAGTGATAAAAAATTTTGTTACTTTCACCCTAATTTCTCCCAAACCAAATAACTTTTGGAATATGTTTCGACAAAAATTATCTAATTGAAATAATACCTTTCGATTGGTATATAATTCATTTAGATCGGTTGCCTACAGAAAATTTTTAATTCTTCGGCTATATATAGAGTTTCCTCGCGCACGCCTAGGCATGCAGGTCGTCACCTCGTGGACTTCCGTCCACAGTGATTATTATATTACATACAATTTTTCGGAAAACAATTTTTTTCTTAAAGGCTTGAAGAGGTTATCGATTTTGAATTTTTTTTATAAAATGGGTACTACTGTGGGCCTTAATGACAATAATCATGAACACTTCCCAAATCAGTACCACACCTATACAGGTTTTTTGAAATTTTCAAACAATTTTAATAAACAAGAATGGAAAGCTAACTTCGGGCGGAGCCGAAGTTGACATACCCTTGCAGTTGTGCCATTTCCGATCGTTCAGTTATATGGCGTCTATTGGGTATAGTTGGCCGATCCCTTTGAAATTTGGCAAATCAGATTATTTTGCCTAAAATGGAATCTGTATTAACTTTCTAACTTAAAAAACAGCAAAGTTATGCCAATTCCGATCGTTCAGTTATATGGCAGCGGTTTCTACGCAAACTAGTTTCTCAGTTTTAGAGCTATCGAGTTGAAACTTTGCACACACCCTTCTTTTTCTAGCATGTAGTACATAAGTCGGAACGGCCGGGATCGGTCGACTATATCCTATAGCTGCCATATAACTGATTGATCGGAAATGCCATAACTTTGGTGTTTTTTAAGTTAGAGGGTTGGGACTTTCCACACATATTATATTCGGCCACACTTTTACGTACAAAATTTCATAAGAATCGGCCGACTTTATCCTATAGCTGTCATAGAACGATCGGAATTGGCATAACTTTGGTGTTTGTTAAGTTAGAAAGATGGGCAAAACTCTTTTGGCAAAATAATTCAATATGCCAAATTTCATAAGGATCGGCCGACTATATACGATCCGCTATATATCTAGTAATATAAGATGCGTGGCGCCACCTAGCGGACTGCGACTTAACTGCAAGGGTATATCAACTTCGGCTCCGCCCGAAGTTAGCTTTCCTTTCTTGTTTTTAAATAGTAACAGGTTAGCTAATAAGTCCCTGGTCTAACAAAAAAAAAAAATTTTTTTTGTCAAAATTCGTTATTGTTATTTAACATAGTTCCTTTCATGAGCGATACAACGACTATAACGACCTTCCAATTTTTTGAGACCATTTTGGTAGTACTCCTTCGGTTTTGCCTCAAAATAGGCCTCCGTTTCGGCGATCACCTCTTCATTGCAGCCAAATTTTTTCCCTGCGAGCATCCTTTTGAGGTCTGAGAACAAGAAAAAGTCGCTGGGGGCCAGATCTGGAAAATACGGTGGGTGGGAAAGCAACCTCTTTCGGGCGTCCACTGCGTTTACCGTCCTCCGTGCTCATTTTACCACGATTGAATTTTGGATACCAATCAATTATTGTTGATTTCTCTGGGCCAGACTCCAGAAACTCATTATAAAGCCAAGTTTTCGCTTCCACTGTATTTTTTCCTTTCAGAAAACAGTATTTTAACTACTAACACGAAATTCCTTTTTTTCCATTTTTTTCACAATAACAAAAGTTGCTTCACAAAAGACGGTCTATCTCACAAACTATTTGACTGACGTCAATCGGAAATCAATCAATCGCTCTATCTCACAAACTATTTGACTGACGTCAATCGGAAATGACGTCAAATTTTGACATGAATCATTTGAAGGTTAGTAGTTAACACAGGCCGATAATTTTCAACTTTTTTTTCCCGCACGCCTAATTTTACCTGCTCCATAATCTCTAGGCTCCCCTGAACCAAAGCCCAGAACAAACATAGGTTCTATCATCCACAGCTTCAGCAGTACACCTTATTGAGCGGCAGAATTCGAAGCGACAAAATCAGAACACCGTGTGTATGCTTCGGAACTTTATTTGTGACTGAGGGAAAATTGATATACATATTTTCTTATTCTCTATTTCTTAGAGCGAGACAATTATAACTACTCCAAGATTTCTTTCTCCTTCCTATAACTATGAAAGCGTGCACTGTAACATTCATAATTATACAGGGTACCCTATTTTCTACACCCTTCCTCAATGCAAGCTTGTTTACAAAAATAAATATCAAAACAAATTAAACATTTTTGTAAGCTCTTCGTGTTTGGTTTTAGAAAGATTTATTGTCAAAATATCTGCTATCATTTCAGTTGTACATTTATATTTCAACAAAACTTGCCCGTCCTTAACAATTTCTCTAACAAAATGATAACGTATATTAATGTGCTTTGTTCTGAAATGATGAACAGGATTCTTGGTTAGCGCCTGCGAACTCAGATTATCCCCATAAACGACGATCGGGGTGTTGTTGTATCCGTAACCTATCTCCATAATCAGCCTTCGCATGACTATCACCTCCTTAAATTAAGAGATATCTAAAGATGTGCTTTATGCCTGCCATGTGTCCAACATGCGGGTTTTGATTCCGTTGTGCCAATTTTGACACCGAATGCAATATGTCTGGCCTTGTTGTAAGAGCTAACCACATAAGCTCTCCTACTACGGACTGATAAGAAGTAGGATCCACCTGTTTGCATTGGGGGCTTGTGCAGTCTATTTGAAAACCAGGATCCAAAGGTGTCTTAGCCGAGTTGCTAAAATCACCCCCATGGGTATGTCCCATGGGGTATGTAATATAAGTCCTCGATATATTGTGCAAAAAAAAAAAAAAATATATTGTCCCAAAGTAATTGCTCAAAGTTCGCCGTCCCGTTCGATTTCCATGCCCAGGAAATGGTTAAGTTGACCCTTGTCAACGCACTCGAATGATCGTGAGATGCTGCTCTTGATTTTCAGCAAATCCTCGTGCGATTGGGAAGCTATAAGTATTTCGTCAACATATACAAATATTAGTACAATATTACCGTCTCCACAATTTTTTTACAAACATGGCTCGTTATCACAGGCAACTAATCCCACATTAACCAATACGCTATTTAGCTTCTCGTTCCAGGCCCTTCCTGATTGCTTCAAGCCATATATTGCTTTTTTCAAAAGCAATACCTTGTCAGGATTTGTTTCATCTGTAGCAGCTTCCGGCTGCTTCATGTAGACCGTCTCACGCAGATCGCTGTTGAGATACGCGGTGCATACATCCATTTGATGAAGATGTAACTTGAGCTCCGCCGCCAGTGCTATAAGAAAGCGCACACTCCAATCGGCATACCAGCGAAAATGTTTCTTGGTAATTTAACATACGCCAAACTGCTGGGAGCACCCTTTTGCTACCAGTCGAGCGTTGAAACGTTCTATTTAACCATCTTTACCAAGCTTCACGTTGAACACCCACTTGCATCCAATTGCTCGCTGATTTTTGGGTAAATCTTTAGGTTCCTGCAACTATAAAAGCGTGCATTGTAACATACTAAATTATACAGGGTACCTTATTTTCTACACACCTAAGAGAAGACATTGATCAAATTTTAGCATATATGTAGGCCGTGCAATGGCGATGACCATAGTTGTTTCCAGTATTGGGGAATAATCATAGAAGACCAAAAAATTAATGTAGAAAATCGGAGATTTCAACTTTGGGTAAGTATTCTAAATCCATTTTTATACCCTTGCAGCGGGTATTATAATTTTGGACAAAAGTGTGCAACGCAGTGAAGGAGACATCCCCGACCCTATAAAGTATATATATTCTTGATCAGGATCACCTCCTGAGTCGATATGAGCATGTCCGTCTGTCCGTTTCTACGCAAACTAGTCTCTCAGTTTTAAAGCTATCGAGTTGAAACTTTGCACACACCCTTCTTTCCTTTGCAGGCAGTATATAAGTCGGAACGGCCGGGATCGGTCGACTATATCCTATAGCTGCCATATAACTGATTGATCGGAAATGCCATAACTTTGGTGTTTTTTAAGTTAGAGGGTTGGGACTTGGTACAGATTACTTTTTGGGCAAAATAATTCGATATGCTAAATTTCATAAGGATCGGCCGACTATATACGATCCGCTATATATCTAATAATATAAGATGGGTGGCGCCACCTAGCGGACTGCGACTGAACTGCAAGGGTATTTCAACTTCGGCTCCGCCCGAAGTTAGCTTTCCTTTCTTGTTTAATTTTAGTTGGTAAAAAAATGATTCAAAAATGATATGTACTAGAACGCGATATCATTTAGAAGGCGATGACCCGCCATTACACGGCCTACATAATTCAATATATAGTAAAATTTGATCAATTTCTTCTCTTAGGTGTACTGCGGAAACTGTGTATGATAGAACTTGTAAATTGTGTAGCTGAAAAGTTGCTTTTGTCTGCCACCGGTTCTTGATACCAGTAACAATCTCGTTGCCGCAATCTGTACTTGAAACAAATTGAGCTGGGAGAAGTGAATACCACGAGTTTTCGTTGAGTACTGATTTTATTGTGGAGTATGCAGGGTTTTTATATACAAGATCTTAAAGAACTAATGTTTGTTTAGGTCAAATTATTATCTGCTTATAGTTTACTAGTTTGGACAGTTGTAAAATAGGATACCATTATCTTTTATCGCTTAGGTTTATGACGCATGCAGGTCCTTATCATGCGTGCTGACAGATGGTGTGAGGTCGTAAATGCGCAGCGGTACCTGTTTGTATAGGATCATCTGTTGCCTATCTGCAGTGCACGATTTTCTGCATGTCTTGAACTCGTACATCCTCCCGGCCGTTGAACGTAGTTTCAACAATCATCGATGTTAATGGTGAACGGCGGACTCGAAGTCGTATCGGTTTTCCTCATTGCCACCGCTGGTACCTGGACTTGCTGAGGTCTCTTGTCTCCTTTGTACCATTTTCTTACCCAGTGAATGGTCAATATTATTATGATGAATGTTAAGCCAATGTACATTGCGATGTGGTGATGCTTGATCGTCTCAAGTCTATGTGGTAGTCTCAGTCTTCGGTTTGGTACAAGATCCCGTTGAAGATCCAGTAGTTTGGTATAACCAAATTTATTTGTTTTGCTGGATGTGGTGTTCTGTCTTTTAATCGTTGTATTGTTACCATCGATTTCTCCAAAACGGGCGTATGAGATGAGCGTCGATGTTTCTATACCAGTTTGACTGATTACTGTTATTAAAGAGTTGCGTATGGTGCATCCTGCTCTTGCTGTCAGTAGTCCCGTGTTGCGTAACCAGATATCTGATGTTCCATCGGTGCAAACAGCTGAGAGTTTTATTGGCGTCCTTGTCGCAAATATCCATTGATTCTTTTTATGCATCTCTTGCCAAATGAACGTTTTATTTGTGATTTCCAGATGGCATGACGTGTCTGTTTTATTGTGGAATAGTTGCATTTCGCAGCTCATTTCTGTAGAGAACATTGATTGCTTGCTGTGACAAATGAAATCATTTATCGATTTTGGATAACAATTTGCTATGTCTTCCGTCGTCATATCAACAAACTTATCTCGATAGTTGTTAATTGCAATGAATGGTGTTTTAATTTTGAACAGATGAAAACCATATACATTTGCAGCTGGGATCGGTGTTAATTTGTATATGTGTAATACCTCTGTCGATATCAATGGTACTGTTATTTTTATAATCACATGATTATCTACTATGGTACCTTCGGCTTGCATCATTTTGTATGCCATGAGTATGTTTTCTTGGTTAACAGGTAACATTTGATCAGGCTTCAAATGGTCCCGTATTTGATCACATTGCTCCTTTAGTTGTCGTGGTGATAATAGAAGTGGACTAATAGTGTTGTGGCGCACGTCTGTTAACACTTTGATGATTTCATTCTGCATTCGATGTAGATTCGTAGCGAGCAACGTAAGTTGTGATGTCAGTGTAATGTACCAGTGATAATTATCCTTTATTATTGCATTCATTTGACTTTCAATTAGGTTGAATCGTTTTGCGTATGCAATTTCATCTCGTTTCACTACGTTTATTGTTGAATCAACTAAGGACGTTTGGTTTTGTAATAACTCCAAAACATGATCTTCATTGTCCTTGACCTTCGATATTGTTTTCGACATGTCTTGTGCATATTGAGAATCTAATACACCAAATAGACTGCTTGCAATGTTTCCCACGATGTCCAATGGTGCTCGAACTTTCCGTGATTTGGCCAATAGCATATTTTCCATGATGAGTTCATTCTCTACTTGTTGGAAGTATTGGTACATTCCTTCACATGAATGTGCATCATTAAGTGTAGCGCACATTTGACCAAGTTTTTTTGTTCCTTTTGAAAATGTAGCCATGTCACTCCAATATGGTTTGAGATCGAAGTAAGCCACTATGGTCCAGTCAGCCACTGCTAATTGGGTTGTCCCAATTTTCTCGAAAAATATTCCTGGTTTTGATCCAAACTGAGTTATTTGAATCGATTGGGCCCAGGCTAATGGTAATAATAATAACATGACAATCATGACAGTGGTTATCGAAGCGTGATTTGGTCTTTTCCTCAGATGGCGGTCTTCCACTGCTCTGTTTTCTTCTTCTACTTCATCTTCTTCAATTGGATGTTTGTCAGTGGGTTCTTCTTCATTAAAGAGTGGAGCAACATGTTGAATTTCACGTTTAAAGATCCCTTTGGTCGTTTTAACTTCAACCACTCGTGCAAAGTTGTCCTTCCCGTAGAAGACTCGAACAATTCTTCCCATTGGCCATTGTAATACAGGAACATTGTCTTCCTTCATTATTACTAAAGTGCCTTCCTTTATGTTTGTTGAGGATCTTCTCCATTTTTGACGTTGCTGCAACTGTTGTAGATAATCCTGTGACCATTGTTTCCAGAACGCATGTTTCAGTTTTGAAACGGCCTGCCATCGATTACCTAACGTTTTTGGTTGCTGCGATGGTTCACAATCAGCTTGTGCAGTTAGCGGCTCTCCAATTAGGAAGTGTCCAGGCGTTAATGCTGTGACGTCATTTGGGTCATCGGACAGTGGTGTTAATGGTCGAGAGTTCAATATGGCCTCTATTTCGACTATAACTGTTTCAAGTTCTTCATAAGTAAGATCGGCTGTCGTCACATTTTTTAGTAATAAATGTTTTGCCGACTTTACTGCAGCTTCCCATAATCCTCCGAAGTGTGGTGCACGAGGTGGGATGAATTTAAACTGAACTCCCTTGTTGTTACACTCCTGGAGAATTTGTGTTTTCGCATTATCGGAGAATATAGCCTCCTGTAGCTCTTGCAACTTGTTTTTGGCTCCCACAAAATTTGTTGCATTGTCGCAGTGAAGAGTTTGGCATTTCCCTCGCCGAGCAATGAAACGACGAAGTGCTGCCAAGAATGCCTCTGTTGTGAGATCGCTAACCAGCTCCAGATGTACCGCTTTAGTCGTAAAACAGCAGAATATAGCAATGTAAGCTGTGCTAGGCTTCTTTCCTCTCACTTTGTAGTGAATTTTAAATGGTCCACAATAATCGACGCCAGAGTTGAAAAATGGTCGAGCTTGCGTTACCCTCAGTGGTGGCAGATTTCCCATGATCTGCTCCATTAATTTTGGTTTAGCTTTAGTGCACTTGACACAGGCTCTTACAGTGCTCCTAGCCATCGTTTTTCCTTTAAGGATCCAGAATTGCTGCCTTGATGCAGTCAATAAAGCTTGAGGTCCGCAATGCATGTTGTCCTTGTGTATTTGCACAAGAATCATCTTCACAACAGGGTCGTTGTATGGCAGAAGTATCGGATGTTTGGAGTCGAATGATATATTTGCCGCCTCCAGTCGACCTCCTACACGCAAAATTCCATTCTGATCTAAGAATGGTGATAGTGAGTTGATTGAACTGCCTTTTAGTGTCTCCCTTTGCCGCTTGAGATGTTTGATGTCATCTTTGAAGTCGATTTTTTGAATATTGCGGAAGACAATTTTTCGGGCTGCCGTTATTTCTTCAAACTCAATGGTGTGGCTTGTGTACTTCTTTTTACGTCGAAAGCGCATTATGTAAGCTATTATTCTGAGTAGCTTGTTAAATGAATTATTATGTTGTATTGTGTATATTATGTCCTCCTCTTTTGTGATAGTCATCACGGATGATTGACTAACCTTTGGCGGATTCATAATTATTAGTTCCTCGTTGGTAGCAATAAACGGAGCGGGCCATGTGGATGATGAACCATGTAGGAACATAGGGCCGTAGAACCACATGGCATGTTCCGCGAATTTTGAAGCTGTCATTCCTCTGGAGAGGACATCTGCGGCATTGTGTTCTGATGCAACATGTCTCCACTGTTTGGGTAAGGATAGCTCATGTATTGTTGCAACTCTGGTGGCAACGAATTTGTCTCGAATGGATGTTGAGCAATTAATCCATGACAGTACAATCCGTGAATCAGACCAATAAAATGTGGATGCATTTTTCATGGCCAAGTCTTCCTTTACTTTGGAAGTCAACTGTGCTCCTAATACAGCAGCCTTAAGTTCCAGACGTGGTAACGTTATTGTATTTATTGGTGCTAAGTGAGATTTTGCACACAATAACTGGATCGTTCTTTGCTTGTCCTTATATGTTGCTCGGATGTATACAGCAGCTCCATATGCCTTCTCCGAGGCATCAACAAATGTGTGGATTTCTGCCGTCACAGGTGTTTTTCCTAAGTAGACGTGACGTGGTACCTTTATGGTGTTCAGAACCTTTAGCTCCTCCCTGTAGCGTTTCCATTCCTCCTGAAGATGAGCCGGCAGATCGTCTTTATATTCATAACCCTCCTTTGTGAGGTGTTGCATGAAAATTTTTGCTTTCATTACAACTGGGGAAAATAAACCAAGAGGATCAAATATCCTAAAGATTTCAGACACAACATCTCGTCTTGATATGTTGGCCTTTGTTGCTATCTCCGTTTTCCCACAAAGGTGATCTGTCGTTGGTGTCCAGGTGATTCCGAGGGTCTTAATCGTGTAGTCCTCATATGAAGTCTCCTCCAGTTGTACATTTGAAGTGATGTCTTCCCTCGGAACTCCTTGTAGAACTTGGGAATTGTTGGTACACCATTTTCTTAACTTGAATCCAGAATTTTGCAGAAGTTTGTTAAGCTGTTGTTGCCTCTGTAGAGCTTCTGGTATAGTTTCGGCTCCGGTTAAGCAATCGTCTACATAGAAGTCGTTTTCCAATGCGGCAGCATTAGGGTATTCCTTTCTACCTTTTTGTGCTATGTGCTGCAAGCATTTTGTGGCTAAATACGGTGCAGCTTTTGTTCCATAGGTAACCGTTTTTAATCTGTAGTATCGCAAATCCTCAGATGGATTATTGCGCCAAACAATTGTTTGGAAATATTGGTCTTCGGGATTTATCCAGATTTGACGGTACATTTTCTCTATGTCCGCCGTAAAAACATATTTGTAAGTCCTAAATCGCAGCAAAATTGAAAATATAGAGTTTTGCACCGTAGGACCTTTGTGCAGTAAGTCGTTGAGCGATTTTCCTGATGACGTAACTGCAGATGCATCGAAAACCACTCTTAATTTGGTTGTTGTACTTTCAGGTTTGAGCACACAGTGATGTGGTATGAAGTACCGTGCTTTTTTAATTTCACTTGTGTGCATCTCCTTCATATGCCCAAGAGCTTCGTATTCTTTCATAAACTCCACATAACTTGCCTTAGTTTGTGGATCTCGCAATAGCCGTTTTTCCAAGGAAAGGAATCGTCGTGTTGCAAGATCACGACTCTCCCCCAGGGCTGAAGCATTATCCATGAATGGGAGCCTAACAATTGATTTCTTATCAATTGCAGTCTGAATGTGCTGGAGAAAGTGTCTTTCACATTGTTTCTCCAGTGGAGATAGGCATGGCGCATCAGTTGAGAATGAATCCAGTTCCCAAAATTTCGTGATTTGTTCGTCTACCTTATCTTCCTCGGTTAGAGCTGCACAGGTAGTTGATCTGGGTGAATTGTATTTTAATTTTCCAGCCACAATCCATCCTAGTTTGGTTTTTTGTAATTTTGGCAGTCCTTTACCCAACGATAAATGCTTGTCCTGCATTATATCGTAATAGTGTTCTGCTCCCAAGAGTAGATCAATCCTTCCTGTTTTATCAAAATTGGGATCAGCCAATTCAATATGTTTTGGAAGTTTCCAACGATTAATATCAATTGACTGTCCTGGCTGATCTGCAACAATGTGAGGCAATACAATAGCCTCCAATCGAGAGTTGAAGTTGTTATGCTGTGATTTGAGCATAACATTAACTCGTGCCTTTGATGTTTGTGTTCGTCCACCAATTCCATTTATTTGTAGCTCTGATTTTTTAACGTCAAGAGCTAATATGTTTAATGCTCTTTCAGAGATTACATTGACTTGAGAACCTGAGTCAAGTAATGCTCTGAATTCGGCCATTCGTCCATTATTGCCTTCAATAATAACTCGAGCAGTGGCTAAAAGTACATAATTGGTTTGTATTCCACTTGCTGATGCTGCTGTTTTAGAGTCAGGCTTTGATTCCAAATGTAGAAGGGTGTTATGCCTTTTATCGCATTTAAAACAATTTTTCTTCTGACATTCCTTTGCTGAATGATCGCGTTTGAAGCATTTTACGCATAGCTTGTTCCTTTGAGTCCAATTTAATCGTTCAGCTGTTGTTTTCTTCAAAAACTCGTTGCACTTGTACATAATGTGATTGGGTTTGTTACAGAAATAGCATGTATATTCTGTACCAATCTGAGCGCATGTGCCTTTTTTGGTGTGATTTATCTTATCACTACCGGTAGCCTCTAATGTAAGGAACCGATGTTCCAAGAAGGTCAAAAACTGATCCAGTTTCTGCAGTTTCTTCAAGTCTACAATTGACTGTTCATATAACATATGAGTTTGACGATCTAATTTCCTTGTCAAACTACATAATAGTATTGGATCCCAATTTTCAGTTTGAATTCCAATGTTACAAAGCGCAGATAATGTTTCTTTAATATTATCATGCATTGCCTTTATGGATTTCGCATCATTTGTTATTGATGGTTGGTCCAATATTTTTTGTATTAACGCGTTACTTAGCACTCTTTTGTTGCTAAAACGCTCTTGTAGCATATTCCATGCTGTTGCATAGTTTCCTTCGGTTAAGGATAGATGGCGTATTAAACGCTCAGCCTCTCCAGTAATGCTAGTTTTTAAGTACCACATCTTTTGAATGATGGGTAATGATGCTTCATGAATCATTTTCTTGAAAATGTCATGAAATTGTTGCCATTTTAAATAGTCACCATCAAATTTGGGAATTTCAACTTTCGGCAACGGCAATGAGGCATGCATTTGAGGTATATTGGCAGGACGTGAGATGCTTTCTTCACATGTCATAGTTTGGACTGCTATGACGGCGTCTTCCGCTGCTAAATATCTCTGGTCGAGATATCCAAGTTTTGCAGGATCCTCAAATTTTTTTATAAATTTCAATGTGGATAGTTGTTATCTTATCCCAATATTGATTTATGATTGGCACAAATCCTTGACGAGTTTCATTCGTCATTTTATTCATGATTCGTTCCAGACTAATCAGCAGAGCCCTTTGTTCCCGAATCATTGGCTCCAGTTCCGATTCTTCTTCACTGGAAGCAACCGATCCAGTATCCATTTGTACTGTGGATAATTGTTTGTTGAATTCTCCTTTGTAGGATACAACCAAATCTCTTATTTGATTGAAATAATTATTTTCAAAGTAACTGTGCTCAATTTTAGCACCTTCTGTTGTACTTTTTATAATTAAATCATCTTTAAAAAATATTTCCCACAGCTTAACTAACTTCTCAATGCGTTTTTGGAAGTAGTCAGGCTGTTGTTTTCGCTCAGGCGAATCCTTCTTGTAATTCCTTATTACGTTTTGGATCTCTTCGCCTGTTATCAATTGCTTGTCCAGCAATGCGTTGATATTTGATAATGCCATTTTTTTTTTTTTTTTTTATTTAAAATAATACCTGACCCGTTGGAGGTATTTTGATTTGTCGCTTTGACAGGTTGTGCCTCTACTCACAACCAAATAGGCGGTCAAGGTATTCTTTTAAATACTATGGCTATGGAGCTTGATTTTCTCCTGTTTTGTTGCTGCCAAGTTGACTATCCAGTGATGTCCAAGATCGCCAAGTTGATCAGTTGTTGGTATTTTTTTTTTTTGTAGTTTGGTCGCCCAGTTGACCAACTATACGAGTATGATTCTCCAAATGAATCCTGTGTCCAAAGTCGGGGGTCACCAAATGTAAATTGTGTAGCTGAAAAGTTGCTTTTGTCTGCCACCGGTTCTTGATACCAGTAACAATCTCGTTGCCGCAATCTGTACTTGAAACAAATTGAGCTCGGAGAAGTGAATACCACGAGTTTTCGTTGAGTACTGATTTTATTGTGGAGTATGCAGGGTTTTTATATACAAGATCTTAAAGAACTAATGTTTGTTTAGGTCAAATTATTATCTGCTTATAGTTTACTAGTTTGGACAGTTGTAAAATAGGATACCATTATCTTTTATCGCTTAGGTTTATGAAGCATGCAGGTCCTTATCATGCGTGCTGACAGATGGTGTGAGGTCGTAAATGCGCAGCGGTACCTGTTTGTATAGGATCATCTGTTGCCTATCTGCAGTGCACGATTTTCTGCATGTCTTGAACTCGTACAGAACTTATGTTTGTTCTGAACTTTGTTTCAGGGGTTTAAGCTCCCCTGTTAGACACGTTATGGAGCAGGTGAAATTATGCGTGGAGATTTTTTGCCTGTGGTCTGGCCTGTGAAAAAAATGTTTTTGTATGCCAGAGTAATGATCTGCATTTGATGAGACTGCATTAAATAAAAAAAAATGTTTAGGATAATTTACTTGCGAGTTGTATTAAAAAATATATGTTGCTTTTATTTTCTTTGGTTTTATTCATTTTGACATTCGGGTCATTAATCGTTTCGTTATGTGCATTTAATTTTTTTTATAAGGAAAATTTGGTTGTCCTTTTTTTTACCAGCTTTTATTATTTTTTACAAGTTTTTTTATTTGGACCAGCTTTTAATAAGGATTCAAATCCAACAAAATAATTAACTTACCTTTATATAAATGTCACAATTTGTTCCAGGTTTTATGGTTAGAACGTGGCTTTTTGGAAAGGTATGTGCCATTTTCGGGTAGCGGGTTCAACTTTGCGGCTTGGCAAGATGCCGTAGGACCCGCATTCATGTATATTTTTTGCAGCGGTTTCTACTAAGGTCACAAGTTTTGGATTTTAAGATGCTATTTATATTTTTTTATATTTGTGGTATTTATGGAAATAGTTTTGAAAACACTAAAAATCAATTTAAATATAATATTAATCAATTTAAATTTAAAACAAGAAAGGAAAGCTTTCGAAAGACCACTTTGGCTGTGTGATCAGCCTAGGCATCCTAGAAGTCATCTCACAAACTATTTGTACAGAAATAAACCTGTTCAATATTGAGTCAATATTAATGTTGATTATTGAAGAGAGTATTGAAGAGATTGGAGATATTATTTAGATGGGAGAAGTGCCTTCCTTGAACAAATAGAGAGAAAATTCTTCAAATTCGCAACTATTCTTCGCTTAAACTATATCGGATCTATTCCCGCTATTCGAGCCGTACGTTACGCGGCAGCGTCCCTCGGTCGGTTGGAGGGGGGCTGTACGTATGCAGTGGGAACCGCGCAAAAAAAATTAAAAAACGAAAAAGTAACGAATTTTTAGCCAGAAAAAGTTTGCGTACAAATTTGAAAAACGATGTGTACTTGCTCTGTATGCATCTTTAGATTACTAATAACGGTGAATAAAGCTCTAAGAACTACATGGCACTGGTCCAAAGAACAATTGAGTTAATTTCGTCACCTCGTGGAAAAAATCTCAATGAACAAGAAGACAAATGAAATTGATCCCGATTTAATTAAATTAATTGTAAAACTCCGAGATTTCCCGAGCTACGGGAAATCGGGAAAATTGTTGGCAGAGCTCAGTGGGGCACGCAGGGGGGGGGTTTTGAGGGGTTCGAACCCCCCCGAAATGTTGAAAAAATTGCAAAATTAACGGGAAAATAAAAATATAAATTTCATGTTCATTCAAAAATGGCGCCATGCTCATAGTTCTGGCAGATACCACGAGAGCGCCACTTACAAAATGAGTAACTATATTGACATATTGATAACCTGTAAATTAATGTGACGTTTATTTACGACCTGCCCAACAAAAAGTCTAATGCAAAGATAACATCATTTTTCAAACCAAAAAATGCGCCAATTTTGGACCCTAATATTCCAAATACTCCATTTCCCGAACAAGTTCAAAATGAAAATGAAAAGGCCATGAAAAACACTGCGAAAAGATTAAGATTAGAGGATTCAGATTCTTTAGATCCAGCACGTCACGCACAGAGCGATGGAGTAGCAAAAAGAGTGAGAATAAAGCATATTAATAATTTGTACATTCGAAACATCCCAGCGTTAATTATTCACTTTTGAGGATTGCAGTTAAATGAACGTAATAAATGAAATTGAAAAAATTTGTCCAGGAGCCTGCAGTGTTCTGGAGCAAGGTCCTATTCAGCGACGAGAGTAAATTCAGCATTTTTGGTATAAAAGGGCGAAAACTTGTCTGGCGTAAGAGTGGTACCGCCCTGGACGTGCAAAATCTTGCTCCGACTGTAAAGCATGGTGGTGGAAGAATGGCTTAATATTTCCCCAACGGTGACTGAAAAATTGGTGCAATCAATGCCAAACCGTTTGGCGTAAGCTATCAAAAGAAAGAGGTACTCCACTTCTTATTAATTAATAGTATTAAGTATCATTATTAACCAACTTGGAAGTTTATAAATTTTTTCTGGCTAAAAATTCGTCACTTTTTCGTTTTTTAATTTTAATAAAATAAATTAAGCTATTATACCGAAAAAAACGAAATATATGTGTCGGGTCAGGCAGCAGCCACGGCATAAATTGAATCAATATAAATATAACATATATATATAAATGTAATAATTATTTTTTTATTGAAGTAACAATTATCTGTTATTTATATACAATTTTAAAATTAATTAATTATAGTTTATGAAGTACGACGTACCTGCAATGGTGGCAGGTCTAATAACTTTAGCCGACAACGATATGGTGGAAGAAGACCATCTGAGTCCCAGTTTAAATATTTTAAGGCAAATAAAAGAAACTTCTTTTGCACTGATTCAATACTTCTTTGATGAACCATATACTGCGGACTCCAAACGCATGAACAGTATTCAAGGATCGGACGAACCAAAGAGATATACAACGTTTTAGTGGTAAAAGAATCATCAAACTCTTTTGACCAGCGCTTGATAAATGCAAGTACTCCTCTAGCTTTATTAACTGTTAGAAAAATATGTTCATTAAACGACAGCTTGTGATCAAAAAGAACTCCAAGATCATTCATTAAGGAAACACGATCTAAAAAGTGATTCCCTAGTGAGTACGAGATGGCATGAGGCGTGCTACGGTTAAACGTCATAACCTTGCATTTTGAGCAGTTTAGTGAGAGGAGATTATTAGAGCACCACAAGAATACTTCGTCAAGGTCAAACTGTAGATGTCTATGAAGAAAGTGGTCAGAGTAAGAAAAACAGAGCTTCACATCATCAGCATACATAAGTGTAGTAGCATAGCTCACGACACTAGGCAAGTCGTTAACAAAGAGGATAAACAGAAGAGGTCCTAAGTGACTGCCTTGCGGAACACCAGATGTTACTTTTATAACTTGAGATGTGATGTTCTTGAACAAAACCGCTGCGTACGATTAGATAGATATCAAGTCATCCACTTTATGATATTAGGAGGGAAACCCATAAGATAAAGTTTCTGGAGAAGGAGACGGTGATTAACAGAATCGAAAGCTTTACTAAAATCGGTGTAAATAACATCGGTTTGCATTCGTTTGAGAAAACCCTTATGGACGATCGAAGTGAATTCTAGCAGATTGGTTGTTGTAGAACGATTTTTGACAAAACCATGCTGGGTGGAGGAAATTATGCTTTTGCAATGATGTTGCAGTTGCAATGTAACCATTTTCTCCAGCAGCTTGGGAATAGCAGAAAGTTTAGCAATACCACGGTAGTTATCAATAAGTATTTTAGAACCTTTCTTATGAAGTGGAATAATAAAAGATTCATTCCATCTCTTGGGAAGGCATGAAAGGTCCAAAGATAAATTGAATAGGGTAGTAAGAGGATAGCATAGGATATCGGAGCAGTACCTAAGAATACAGCTCGGGAAGTTATCAGGACCAGCAGAAAAAGAGATATCCAAGGTTGAAAGAGCATTAGAAACATCAAGATGATTAAATTTAGACAAGTAGATATTGTTTATATACGGAATATTATAAGGGTATGTAGAATTTAAATTATAAGAATCGGACGAATAAGTTGATTGAAAGAATGATGCAAAGAGATTTGCAATACCATGATATGAAGAATCAGAAATATTTTTATAAGATAGGGAAGGAGGGAAAAGACTGGATTTACGTTTCATATTGACAAACGAATAAAAGGAGCTCGGATCATTTCGGAAGTTAGCCTTACAATTTACGATGTAACGCTTATAAAGTTGATTATTAAGAAGAATAAACTGGTTGCGAATGTAAAGAAAGTTTGTCTGATGAAACAAAGATCCAGACTTAAGAAACATTTTGTAAGCTCTAGATTTCCTGTTCTTAAGACGAGAAAGGTGTTTGTTAAACCATGGCGGTTTCGTTGATGAAAACGATGAAGGTACTGGAACAAATTTGTCCAACGCGTTGTGGATTACATCATAAAAAGAATCAGTAGCAGCATCAATAGAGTTAAAAGATGAAAGATATTCCCAGTCAATTCCAGCTAAATGATTGCGAAGAGCGTTGTAATCCGTTTTTCGGAAACATTTAGAACGATACTGAGCCTCATAGTTATGAATATTAGGGACATCAATTAACACCGAAACCAATAGTGTGGGATGGTGGACGTCTTCAGGAAGCGATAGTGGTGAAGACCGATTTACAGTGACAGAGGATATTCTATTACAGAAAATAAGGTCTAGGGACCTGCTAAGTGTGTTAAGGATGGGGTTAATTTGGGAAAGAGCAATTTCAATTAATTCATCAATGAAGTCGTTATGGCAACTAGAATGCAAGGAATTGTCATCTTCACACGGGATCCAGGAGATTTGGGGAAGGTTGAAATCACCCATGATTAGGACAAAATCAGAGTCATTGACTAATGATAAAACGAACTTGATAGCATTAAGGTGATGAAAGTATACCGTATCATCAACCGATGGAGGTATATAAGAACAGGTCATGAAAATATGAGACGGACCAACAGTTATTTTTACTGCGATAAACTCGATTCCAAACTGATTCGGGAAAGTGATTAGTTCAGCTGAGTATTTAATGCCAACAGCAATGAGGACACCACCACCGAAAGATGGCCTATCCAATCGAATCACAGTGTAGTTTGGAACAAAAATTTCATAATCAGAGACAGGGGAATTAAGCCAGGTTTCAGTAAGTGCAATAGCATCAAATTCAAAAGAAGCACTCTTAGTAAAAAATTGGCTCAGTTTACCCAGAATACTTCGAACGTTTTGGTAGCAGCAAGAAAAAACATTATTACTCAGTTTTTTGGAGCTGAATCGGCAAAGTTGTGATTCAGAGGGTCTTTAGCTAAAAATTCGTGAATAATACTGTGCTCGGGCCAGGCTGACGGATCAAGTGCTTTTTCAAAGTAGGATTCAGGAATTACAATTTTGAAAGAGGATATGCTACGCTTATGTTTAAAATTAAACTTAAAGACCGCTAAATCATTAGGAGCTACCTTAAGATGTTTTAAGAGGTGACTCCTGACATCATCCACAGTGGCATCCGGCATGAGGCGGGATACAAATATGGCTTTACGAGGTGCAACAGCTCTCAGCGAAAGCCCAGAGGATTTTAACTCAGGCGCCACACCAGTGAGAGGCCTAGGTGACGGAGCCACAGGAACCTGCAGGTTTTCCAACGATGGAGGATCCAGGACAATAGGTGGAACAAGACTCATTGACGATTCCATTGGCAGACTTGGTGAATGGATCACTTCCACAGGAACAACAGGAGGCGATGAAGTATTAGGAGTTAAGAATTTATCCGAATGAATCGCATGAGAAGCAGGAGTGCCCAATAGATTGACCGCCATCGGGTTATTGTTCGGAATTTTTCTCCTTGGAGATTCACTTAGTAACTTGAGACCAAGAAATTGGGTCTCAAGTGTAAGGAATTGCTCATTAAGTGCAACAAACTGCTTACGGACATCAAGAAAACCGTTTCTCGTCTGCTTCATGAAGGTCCGCATCTCAGACTCAATCTCTCTACAGGCAATACAAGACCATGTCAGACCAATATTCTTAGTGATGAGATCGCTTATCCGTCCATTGTGCCCACCACCAGCCCATTTAATATGTGAGCAGTTGTTGCAAAGCCAGCAGGACAGATACGAGTCTCCAGTGATGGATCCTCCAAACTCGCATTTCTTAGCAGTGCAAATTAGACTCATTATTGACTTAGATTTGTCCACTGTAGTGAGAGCGAGAAGAGTTCAATGGTAGACTTCAAAGAGTTCAGTGGTAGAGAGGCACGTTCGGATCAGGCACGTCGAAGGGAATACGTAACAAAAGAGATACGAATGTGTCGAATAACCGCTTCAGAGTAACAATGATATAACGGGATTACTCGATCGGAGAATAGACTCAGGAATATATATATATGAATATTCGCAGAGCACGGCAGAAGAAATATTGAAGAATAATATTATTTTTAAGAAGTGTGTGGATAATGAACTATGTAAGTCAATTATCTCCGACAATGATACGCGAAAAGAGGAGACTCGTATCAAAGATATATGTAGGTAATAAGATGAGAGCAATCGCAAAAACACGTCGGGATACGGCAAAGTCAGACGAAAGACTGAGATTTTCTCATCGCTGTTGTTAGTCGCAAGTCGACTCTTCTCGGCCGCTCGGCTTTATTTTATCTTTATCATTAAGTTAACGAGCTTTCGCCCGTCCTATGCTAAAAGGCGGGACCACTTGTACTCTCTTTCTCAGTGCATACGCATTCTAAATCGGAGCTTTCTGAAACAAATAATTCCCTTTTTTGTTATTTTGGAAAAAAGGGAAAAAGTCATTGAAAAGAATCAATGACCAAACATTGGTGACCCCGACGTGATTTAATTAATAAAATTAACAATTCCACGAGCATAAAACAGTGCGAACATACCCGTTTCAGTTTTTGCGCGGTGTATTAACATATGCATTTTTTGAACATAAATGGCACACAGTACATCAGTGAAACAATTATTTTGTATTTATACATAAATCATTTAATAATATAAATAAATACAATACATACAATTGTTATCCGGTCCGCCAACATACATACATACATACGTTCCATTTGCAAGTGCATTCGACTCACACAAGCGTTCATATATATATACATTTCACAACGCAGTGTACAGTTCTGAGCGCACAGTGGGATAAATCGTGTTCGCTGCGCTCAAATATAATTAAATATAATAAAATAAACAAGAACTATAATTTTGGCGCCAAAATTAATTTGTGCGTGTGTTTACCTAAATTGAGCGTATTTCAATTATAGTGGCGATGAACTCCAGCGGCGCCGTCGCAGGAGAACCCACTCCATCTCGGAGTGCGATTTAAAAATGCAAGGCAAAGGGTATCCTTCAGGATTTGAAGAGGATCCAAGGCGCCCTGCAGCCAATGTCAAAGGTGGCGGATGCTACGCTCCATGTGCGTCACGGCCAGTTGGTTTTGGGAAATCGAAGACTGCTTCGAGCCCATTGTGAAGTGGACGAAAGAGGAATTGGATTGCGAAACGCATTTCGTGCAGAATTCTGCTCGGCTCGAGTCAGGCGCCTACTCGGTGAAGCTGCCTGTATAATTAGATGTAGATAATAAGTGGAATTTTATGAAGTCTAGTGTAAGTTAGTTTAGGGCGGAGCGGGAGCGCAAGTGAAGCTCTCACTTGCGCTCTCCCATGAATTCGCCCCGCTTCGCCGCACTAGATAAGCTAGGCTTAAGGTTTTGTTAATATGAAATATAACCGAATTTATAACGTCGAAGAGTGCACGCATTTTCGTTTCGTTCGTTGTTTTTCGCAATATAATTTAATTCTACAGTCACCGATTTTTCCTTTCGTTTTTCACGACGAGATAAAATAATCTCGACAAACATTTTGGCGCCCCCGGGTGGACTGTAGTAAATAATTAAATATAAAAGCAACAAAAAATAGTGACAGTGACACATAAAATATATATAACAATATATATAACATATATATATCCAAAAAGAGTTGCTCGCGACGGTTGTGGTGGTGAATTCACAAATAAAAATTTAAGAATTCTCCGCGTCGCGAAATAAAACTTCTCCATAGCTGCTTCTGGAAGGATTCGTCGTCCCCATGCACTGCACCTGCATCAATTGTGAAAGGAAAGTGGCCGCAGGATTAAAGGATCCGAAAGCAGAACCCCAGGTATTTGTGCAAAAAATTGAAAGTTGAGATAAGACAAATTAAAATCCGTCTTGTGCTGGAATATTGCACCCTCCTTTCAATTCTTGGCGCATACGTACGTAGAAAAAATAGTAGAGCAAAAATAAATAACAACATATATAAAAATTCTAAAATTTAATTATAAATATATGTGCTAACCTAAATGTACTGCCTGTGGATAAAATAAAAAAGAGAATATTGATATTATTTGCAATCACTGTCGCCCCCTACCCCTCGTTCTCGAATTTACAAATCTTCCAAATAAATACTAAAGTGCAGCCAAAAATTATTTTAATTATTTCAGATAAAATAAAGGTGCATATATATTTGGTTTACATACATACAAATAGATGCAGCGATAATATTCTCCTTTTCGTTTCCCACCGTTATCCGCTGCTGTATGTATGTATGTATATGCACTTTTTGGCGCGTATAGTTTACCGGTCTGCCAAGTGACGCGCTCCCCTACAATTTGGTCGAGCATATTGGTTTCGGTGTCATTGGCGACCAACTATTTTTTTGGATACTCTGTGCCTCGACTATCAATAATTCGTTATCAATTAATTAATCAATTTAGATTTGGTTAAATTTAATAAATTATTTATTATATTTAAATAAGATTAATTAATTATTTTCGTTTTCGCATTTTCTTGTTGTTGAATTAAATTCAATAAATTTTTAAATTAATTTTAGAAAAATTTAATAAATAACAATTTAATAAATTTTTAATATTAATATTTTAAAATTAATAAAAAATTTTAAATAAATTATTAAATCTTAAATTTGCATTGTTTTCGTTTTTGTATTGAAAAACAAATTTTTTTATAATGGAAAGTACTAAACAAAAACTTAATTCCACGACTCTTATTGACTTAAAAAAAAGATTAAATGTCAAAGTTAAAAGCATTCGCCGGTTGGAGGAACGTTTGGAAGATGGATCACTTCCTCAAAACAAAACCAAGCTAGAATGCAGGCTTCAGGTTTTAGATGAGGCAATTTCTAAAGCAAATGAGTTGCAAGACCAGATCGAGCAAATAGATGAAATGGATGATTTCGGAGCCGAGTTGGAAGAATTAGGAATAACTACGAAGGCAAGGATTATGTCCTTATGTAATGCCTTGAATTCAGATGAAGACTCCCGTTCAGCTACTGCAATTTCTGCAGCCCCAACTCGAGCTCGACTTCCTAGTTTGGCATTACCAAAATTCAGTGGAAATTATTCGGATTTCAAAAATTTCATAAGTCTTTTCGAGACATTAGTTGACAAAGATGTGAACATTCCAGTTATCGAGAAATTTAATCATTTAATTTCTTGCCTCTCTGGTGAAGCCTTAGGAACTGTCAAGGCATTCCAGGTCACCGAGAGTAATTACGCCAAAGCTATCGCTAGTTTAAAAAGAGTTTATGATAACGAATGTCTCATCTTTGCGAACCAAATACGTCAACTGTTCAGCCTTCCGAAAATTTCCCAGCCGTCTGCGTCGTCCTTGAGGGGTCTCATCGACACTGTATCATCAATTTATGGATCACTATTATCCATAGGAGATGATACTAAAATTGCAAACTCAATGATTATTGATTTAGTTTTGAGTAGAGTGGATCCAGTGACCAAGCAAAAATGGGAAGAGTCACTGGATTATGAGGAATTGCCGCTGTGGTCCGATTTCGAAAAAATACTAAATCGTAGATACCAGCATCTGTCCGCTGAAGAGACTGGCAAACCAAAACAAGAAAGAACTGGGTTCGGCAAGCAACTAAATAGAACTTCGTTGGCTTGTTCTTCTACCAACGCCAAACCAGCTTGCAGTTATTGTAACGCGAACAACCATTTTTTGGCCCAGTGTAGTCCGTTCGCTCGCCTTGCTGTAATGCAAAGGTTTGAGTTTGTTAAGTCAGCCTCCCTATGTTTGAATTGTCTGCGAAAAGGTCACACGGTAGCGAATTGTAAATCGACCAGGTGCCAAATCTGTTCAAGATCGCACCATAAACTTCTGCACCGATTTACAGTGACCGAAAATAGCTTAGCATTACCACCACCCACACAAAATCCTCCTCCAGAGTTAACGAATGATGGCCCTTCTACTTCACATGCTTTGCATGCGTCGTCTGTAGAAAGGGTTTTGTTAGCAACGTCGATCGTAAGCGTTCGCACAAAAAATGGTGAGCACATCTTGGCCCGAGCATTACTTGACTCAGGGTCACAAATGAATTTTATTACAGAAGATCTTGCTCAACGCTTACAGATCCGTAGGGAGGAATCGTGCATCAACTTGCTTGGAATTGGTCAAACTAATTCACAAGTCAAGAAAAAGATACACACCGTGGTGAAGTCGAGAGTCAATGGTAGCGAGTTTCCGTTCGACTTTTGGGTTTTGAAAACCATTTCAGGCTATCACCCTGACCAGTCAGTGAACGTGAAAGATTGGACCCTACCAAAGAACTTGCCGTTAGCAGACCCATATTTTTACAAACCTCAGCGGATAGAGGTATTTAGGATATGCTATTATTAGATAGATATGCTAATTGGAGCTGAGTCATTTTTCGAACTGTTGTCCGTTGGCCAAATAAAACAAGGTCCGAACCATCCCATCCTTCAAAAAACTCTCCTTGGGTGGATAGTATCTGGAAAATATCTGGCAAATTCCTCAACTCCTCCACAGCCAGTCTCTAGTCTGAATTGCCAAGTGGAAGTATTAGAGTCAATAGACAAAAACTTGAAAAAATTCTGGTCTTTGGAAGAAGTTCCATCTTCTAAAAAGATGTTGTCGCCAGAACAAGAGCTATGTGAGGAACATTATCGGAAGACTACAAGAATTCTGCCTTCAGGTCGATTTGAAGTTAAACTTCCATTTAAGTCGGATCCAAGCGTTTTGGGCAATTCATTCGAGATAGCCAAACGCCGATTTCTGTCGCTCGAGAGAAGATTATCTCGAGATCCGAACTTAAAGAAAATGTATTTGGAATTTATGGAAGAATACGAATCCCTAGGCCATATGTCCCCTGCAAGCAATGACGTTCTTGCTTCTCCACACTACGTCATACCCCACCAGTGTGTCTTGCGGCCGCAAAGTACAACGACCAAACTCCGAGTCGTTTTTGATGCGTCCTGCAAGACATCCACACAAAAGTGTTTAAATGAGTTGTTAATGGTGGGTCCAACAATTCAGGAAGAGCTTTACTCAACTCTTCTTAGATTTCGGCTAAACAAATTCGCTCTGGTAGCCGACATAAAAAAGATGTATCGTCAAGTGATGGTAAATGAAGCAGATCGACGATACCAGTTGATAGTGTGGAGAAAAGACCCGTCTGAGTCCTTGAAATTGTGCAAGCTCAACACCGTTACGTATGGCACTGCACCAGCCCCATTCCTGGCCATAAGGTGTTTGAAGAGGTTGAATGAATCTGCGAAAAATACATTCCCTCGAGCTGCTAAAGTTATTGGGTCTGACTTTTACGTCGACGACATGTTAACGGGTGCTGGTTGCGTGGAGGAGCTTAAGACAATTAAGTCCGAAGTAACTCAGGTTCTTCAAAACGCTGGGTTTGAATTGAGTAAGTGGTTTTCAACCTCGCCTGAAGTTACTGCATCCGAGAGCACGGTTAAGCCAATAACACTTTCGGACTCAGAGCTGACAAAAACACTAGGAATCGTTTGGATTCCTAAAGATAACGTGCTTAAATTCGAAATTGATATGTCAGTCATGGGTCAAAGGGCGACTAAGCGGAATATTCTTTCGGTGACGTCAAAGCTTTTCGACCCTCTTGGCTTATTAAGCCCGATCCTTATTAAAGGAAAGATCCTGTTACAGGAACTTTGGCTCAATAAGCTAGATTGGGATGAGTCCATTCCACTGCACTTGGAAACCGCATGGAACAAGATTCAGCTTGCCTTGTCACAGTTAGAAGAGATCTCAATACCGAGATTTGTGATGAGTGAGCCAATGTCACCAATTGAAATTCATGCCTTTTCTGACGCATCGATGAGAGCCTATGGAGCCTGCGTCTATATCCGTTGCAAATCTGCAGAAGGTAGTAAAGTCTCATTGTTGACAGCAAAGTCGAAAGTAGCGCCGCTCAAGACAAAGACGCTCCCCCGTCTTGAGTTATGTGCCGCTCACCTTCTCGCGGACCTCTGTCGCAACATAAAACCTCTTATCAAAGCACCGATCGAACGAAGTGTATATTGGTCAGATTCGGAAGTTTGTCTTCATTGGATTCGTTCCCATCCATCGTCGTTGTCAACGTTCGTATCAAATAGAGTTGCTGAGATTCAAGAGTGGTCAGAGGATAGCACGTGGCGGCATGTACCAACTAAACAGAGCCCGGCAGATATTGTGTCAAGAGGTGGAGACGTAAAGGAAACGATAGAATCAATTTGGTTCACAGGTCCATCGTTTTTAACGGAGCCGGAAGATAAGTGGCCAACGAGCCCTCGGTTTGATCCGTCACCAGAGATTTTGCAGATGGAAGCAAAGAAGAGTGCGGTCGGACTGACTGCAATGGTCTCTACCTCATATTTGTTGGAAGTGATAGAAGGATTTTCCTCTCACTTAAAACTGCTGCGAGTGTTCGTTTACATGGTCCGCTTTATAAAGAAATGTAAAAAATTAGTAGTTCCTTCTAATAATGTACCTTCCCCTGTCGAATATCGAGACGCGTTTAATAAAATTGTCCAGATAGTCCAAGAGCACGAGTATCAAGAGGAAATTAAAAATGTTTGAAAAAATCTTGTTGTTAGGCCAAGCCTACAGAAGCTAAGTCCGTTTGTCCATGAAACCTCTCAGGCTGGGCTTACCTTTTCGTTGTTGCGGGTCGGGGGGCGACTAGCTAATGCTCCTATTTCGTACGATGCCAAGTTTCCAGTATTGTTGACGAAGCGCTCTCAATTTGTTCAGAGCTACGTCCGATACTTGCACGAGTCGAATTTTTATGTGGGTCCACGAGCACTAGTGAGTCTCTTGCGACAGCGCGCTTGGATAGTAAAAGCGCAGGAAGTCTGCAGTCAGATAGTGCGGTCATGCATACGCTGTTTTAAATGCAAGCCTCATCTGATGACTCAAATCATGGGAGATTTACCCCTAGATCGAGTTCGTGCTCTCCGCCCATTTTCCATATGTGGCGTGGATTTCTGTGGCCCTATTGAGACGACCTTGAAAATTCGTGGTAGGCCACCATACAAGTCCTACATTGCCCTGTTTGTTTGTTTTTCGTCTAAAGCAGTACATTAAGTAGTAGTTTCCGATCTGTCAAGTGATTCCTTTCTATTGGCTTTTCAAAGGTTCGTTGGGCGCCGAGGATGTCCGCAGACCGTGCACTGCGACAACGCGACGAACTTCGTCGGAGCGAGTCGCCACTTCGCGGCACTGCGGCACCAGATCGAGAGCGAAGCGGACGAGCTGCGGCAATACGCATAAAAAAAAGGATGCGTATTTGCGTTCATACCGCCGCGGGCTCCACACATGGGCGGACTATGGGAGGCAGGTGTGAAGTCTGCAAAGCACCTACTCCTACGAGCGCTGGGCAGCGCGAAGTTGACCGCAGAGGAGCTGCAGACCGTCCTCGTTGGAGTCGAGGCCGTCCTGAACTCGAGGCCCCTGGGCGCCCTCAGTCAGGACGCAAGCGACGGCGAGGCGCTGACTCCCGGGCACCTGTTGACAGGCGGGCCGCTCATCGCCCCACCAGCACCGCGGACCCCGGACCAGCAGGGTCTAACGTGCTTGCGGCGATGGCGGCTTGTCTCGTCAATCAAGCAAATGTTTTGGCAGCGTTGGTCCCGGGAGTACGTCTTGGGCCTACAGGCGCGGTCGCAGTGGCAGCGGGAGCAGGAGGACGCCAGGAAGGGCGATCTGGTCCTGGTCGCCGAGGACGACCAGCCGCCCCAGCAGTGGATCACCGCCAGGGTCGTCGAGACTCACGCCGGCGCGGACGGAAGGGTCAGGGTCGCCGACGTCAGGACGAGTAGAGGAGCATTGTTTTGGAGAGCAGTCCACAAGCTGGCAAGGCTGCCAATAGTTGAAGCCTAAGGAAGGCCTTCAACGGGGCCGGTGTATAATTAGATGTAGATAATAAGTGGAATTTTATGAAGTCTAGTGTAAGTTAGTTTAGGGCGGAGCGGGAGCGCAAGTGAAGCTCTCTCAGTGAAGCTCTCACTTGCGCTCTCCCATGAATTCGCCCCGCTTCGCCGCACTAGATAAGCTAGGCTTAAGGTTTTGTTAATATGAAATATAACCGAATTTATAACGTCGAAGAGTGCACGCATTTTCGTTTCGTTCGTTGTTTTTCGCAATATAATTTAATTCTACAGTCACCGATTTTTCCTTTCGTTTTTCGCGACGAGATAAAATAATCTCGACAAACACTGCCGTTGAAGGTCAACTCTGAGTTGCTAGGTGAATCGTACTCACGAGCCGTGCGGCGATTTCATTCCCTCGAAAGGAAGCTTTGCCGTCAGCCTCAATTAAAGGATCAGTATGCTGCGTTCATAAAGGAGTAGATTTGGGGCATATGTCTCCAGTCCCGCCTAGTCCACGACCTGCCAGGCAGTATTTCCTGCCACATCACTGCGTTTTGAAGGAGGACAGCTCAACAACCAATCTCAGGGTTGTTTTTAAAGGTTCGGCTGCCACTACGTTTGGGTTTCATTGAATGACGTTTTTGTTCACTGAGATTAGTTTATCTCGTCGCGAAAAACCAAAGAAGAAAAGGTGGCTGTAAAATTTAAATATAGCAATTACGAGAAATACGTGCACTCGGTTCAATTGTATAAATTCGATTATATTTCTATCAAAAGAACTTAAGCCTAGCTTATCTATTGCGGCGAAGCGGGGCGAATTCACGAGAGAGCGCAAGTGAGCTTTTTTTGCGCTTCCGCTCCGCCCTATACTAACTTATACTAGACTTCAATAAAATTCAAACTTAATCTTCTACATTAATTCTACACCGGCCTCGTTGAAGGCCTCCATCAGGCTTCATCCACTGGCAACCTCGCCAGCTTGAGGACTGCTCTCCTGAATATTGCTTCTGCGCTAGTCCTGACGTCGGCGACCCTGACCCTTCCGTCCGCGCCGGCGTGAGTCTCGACGACCCTGGCGGTGATCCACTGTTGGGACGGCTGGTTGTCCTCGGCGACCAGGACCAGATCGCCCTTCCTGGCGTCCTCCTGCTCCCGCTGCCACTTCGACCGCGCCTGTAGGCCAAGACGTACTAACGGGACCATCGCTGCCAAAACGATTGCTTGATTGACGAGATAAGCTGCCATCGCCGCAAGCACGGTAGACCCTGCAGGTCCGGGGTCCGCGGTGCTGGTGGGAGCGGCCCGCCTGTCAATAGGTGCCCGGGAGTCAACGCCTCGCCGTCGCTTGGGTCCTGACTGAGGGCGCCCAGGGGCCTCGAGTACAGGACGGCGTCGACTCCAACGAGGACGGTCTGCAGCTCCTCTGCGGTCAACTTCGCGCTGCCCACCGCTCGTAGGAGTAGGTGCTTTGCAGACTTCACACCTGCCTCCCATAGTTCGCCCATGTGCGGAGCCCGCGGCGGTATGAATGCAAATACGCATCCTTTTCTTGATGCGTATTGCCGTAGCTCGTCCACCTCGTCATCGATTCGCTGCCGCAGTGCCGCGAAGTGGCGACTCGCTCCGACGAAGTTCGTTGCGTTGTCGCAGTGCACGATCTGCGACATCCTCGGCGCCCAACGAACCTTTGGAATGCCAATAAAAAGGAATCAGTTGACAAATCGGAAACTATTTCTAAATGTACTGCCTTGGACGCAAAACAAACAAAAAGGGCAATGTAAGAGACATCAGATGAGGCTTTCATTTAAAACAGCGTATGCATGACCGCACTATCTAACTGTAGACTTCCTGCGCGTTTACTATCCAAACGCGCTGTCGCAAGAGACTCACCAGTGCTCGTGGACCCACATGAAAATTCGACTCGTGCATGTATCGTACGTAGCTCTGAACAAATTGAAAGCGCTTCGTCAACAATACTGGAAACTTGGCATCGTACGAAATAGGAGCATTAGCTAGTCGCCCCCCGACCCGCAATAACGAAAAGGTAAGCCCAGCCTGAGCTAACACTAAGATTTTTTCGAATATTTTTAATCTCCTCCTGATACTCGTGCTCTTGGACTATCTGGACAATTTTATTAAAAGCTTCTTCATATTCGACAGGTAAAGGTACATTATCAGAAGTAACTACTAATTTTTTACACTTCTTTTTAAAGCGGAATCTGACCAATATACACTTCGTTCGATTGATGCTTTGATAAGAGGTTTTATTTTGCGACAGAGGTCCGCGAGAAAGTGAGCGGCCCATATCAAGACGGGAGAGCGTCATTGTCTTGAGCGGCGCTACTTTTGACTTTGCAGTCAATAATGAAACTTTACTACCTTCTGCAGATTTGCAACGGATATAGACGCAGGCTCCATAGGCTCTCATCGATGCGTCAGAGAAGGCATGAATTTCAATTGGTGACATTGGCTCACTAATCACAAATCTCGGTATTGAGATATCTTCTAACTGTGACAAGGCAAACTGAATTTTGTTCCACGCGGCTTCCAAGTGCAGTGGAATCGACTCATCCCAATCTAGCTTATTAAGCCAAAGTTCCTGCAACATCTTCTTTTCTTTATTAAGGATCGGGCTTAATAAGCCAAGGGGGTCGAAAAGCTTTGACGTCACCGAAAGAATATTCCGCTTAGTCGCCCTTTGACCCATGACTGACATATCAATTTCGAATTTAAGCACGTTATCTTTAGGAATCCAAACGATTCCTAGTGTTTTTGTCAGCTCTGAGTCCGAAAGTGTTATTGGCTTAACCGTGCTCTCGGATGCAGTAACTTCAGGCGAGGTTGAAAACCACTTACTCAATTCAAACCCAGCGTTTTGAAGAACCTGAGTTACTTCGGACTTAATTGTCTTAAGCTCCTCCACGCAACCAGCACCCGTTAACATGTCGTCGACGTAAAAGTCAGACCCAATAACTTTAGCAGCTCGAGGGAATGTATTTTTCGCAGATTCATTCAACCTCTTCAAACACCTTATGGCCAGGAATGGGACTGGTGCAGTGCCATAAGTAACGGTGTTAAACTTGCACAATTTCAAGGACTCAGACGGGTCTTTTCTCCACACTATCAACTGGTATCGTCGATCTGCTTCATTTACCATCACTTGACGATACATCTTTTTTATGTCGGCTACCAGAGCGAATTTGTTTAGCCGAAATCTAAGAAGAGTTGAGTAAAGCTCTTCCTGAATTGTTGGACCCACCATCAACAACTCATTTAAACACTTTTGTGTGGATGTCTTGCAGGACGCATCAAAAACGACTCGGAGTTTGGTCGTTGTACTTTGAGGCCGTAAGACACACTGGTGGTTAATAACGTAGTGTGGAGAAGCAAGAACGTCATTGCTTGCAGGGGACATATGGCCTAGGGATTCGTATTCTTCCATAAATTCCAAATACATTTTCTTTAAGTTCGGATCTCGAGATAATCTTCTCTCGAGCGACAGAAATCGACGTTTGGCTATCTCGAATGAGTTGCCCAAAACGCTTGGATCCGACTTCAATGGAAGTTTAACTTCAAATCGACCTGAAGGCAGTTTTCTTGTAGTCTTCCGATAATGTTCCTCACATAGCTCTTGTTCTGGCGACAATATCTTTTTAGAAGATGGAACTTCTTCCAACGACCAGAATTTTTTCAAGTTTTTGTCTATTGACTCTAATATTTCTTCTTGACATTTCAGACTAGAGACCGACTGTTGAGGAGTTGAGGAATTTGCCAGATATTTTCCCGATACTATCCACCTGTTGGCACCTAGTGCCAAGACCTACTACCCTATATGCACACTTAGTAATTTGATCCAATCAATATGCATCAGCATGTCGCAATATACAAACCTACTAACCGATTTTCTCACCTATAAATTATTAGTAATAAGCATAAAACTATATCCAACCTATTAACCCAGCACTAGTAGACGGCGCCAAAAGCAGAATCGGCATATCAGCGGGAAGAATGACCGACTGGCCGATGCAAGCAAAAACCAGCCAGCTAAGCCGAAATGCGTGTGCAAGCAGTACATGAACAAACAATCTGAGTCAGCAGACTCAGATGTGGGTGACCCTGGCATAAACATTAGTTTTAGCACGTCATCTTATATAAGAGTTGTTCTTCTGAAATAAAGATAGTTTCGAAATCAGAGTCAATCATCTCGTTACTCAGTGTCTGAACCACGGCACTTAAAATCAACCTACTTCGAGTGATCCTATGTAAAACGGTTCACAAGAAGGACTCTCTGAAAGATATCTACTTCGCGTGGCTCCAGTGTAAACAGACCACCAGTAGAACTTTCTCCGTGTAAACGGTCCGTGTAAACGGACCACAAGTAGAATCCGCGGCATACCAGTCTACTTCAAGTGTTGCTCCCGTGAAACGGACCACAAGTAGACCCCGCATTACCTAACCACTTCGAGTGTTGCTCCCGTGAAACGGACCACGAGGAGATCCCGCGGCAGATCAGTCTATTTCGAGTGTTGCTCCCGTGAAACGGACCACCAGTAGACCCCGCGTTACCTAACCTACTTCGAGTGTTGCTCCCGTGAAACGGACCGCCAGTAGGACCGGCCGATAAGGAATCAGCCGAACCGCCATACCACCGGTACTTGAGGAAAACCACCCCAGGAGTTCAAGCACATCAACTCCTGCCTGATCGTAGCAAGCGTCTGGCCAACCCGAGCAGTCCCTTGCAGAATCCAGGTAAATTTAGTCAAGACTATTTACGGTCTTTGACTACGACTCCGGGACCTACCGTTACTTCCGTGAGTTCAAGTTTGACGTAGTTACCGCATAACGCTTTACGGATGGACATTTGGTGACCCCGACGTGATCCTTTAGGATCACAACTTGAACACAAACCTCAACGTAATCAAACTCAACGGAAAAAAAGGGAGATACATCGCAACAATGGGATCAGAATCAGACCCTGTAACCCAGTAGCTCTTTGATGAGCAAATTGATACCAACATAGCCATCCAAAGGCTAATAAAAAATTTCACGAAGGACTCCGCAGAGCGAAAGCTCAAGGACGGATACTTCGAGGAGAGACTAAAACAGCTCACTCACTCATGGACCCAATTTAAAAGGAACGACGCCAAGCTCCGTGAGCTGGCGCTAAACCCGGAAAATGATTATTTCACAAAAGCAAAGGCGCTAGAAGAATTGGTGAAGAAATATGAAGCCATATTTTCCGATGGAATCCCATCAGGGTCAGGCCCGTCACAAAGGCCCCGAAAAACAGGAGAAAATCTTGAGCCAAAGGCACAAGCACAAGGAACCGAGGGAGAAGACCCTCACATAACATCATTAAAACGCAGACACGAAGGACGGCTAGATGATATGGAAGACTTTCTGTGCAACCGCAACGAAGGACGGGAAGTGTCCCACACAGCATTGCAATATACGATTATATCACAAGCGAAGCGCGAAATTTAAATGTAAAAACCGCTTTGTCATTACCAAACAACCTAATATATATACAAATCTTTTGATCGATGCAACTGGTCATCCAGAGTGGTTATATAATAGTTATTTAGTACTATTATACATTTAAGTAAAAATTATTTTGTTTGAAAAGTACATATTCTGAAAAAAGAAAACAAAATTTTAGTGTGTATGTAAAAATCAGATACAAAAAAAAGAAAACCCTAATGTCTATGGTTGGATGAGGTTTATGTAACAATTGAACAATAACAAAGTACATACACATAAAAAAGAATGCGTAAAAACTCGATGATTAACTTTGAACGCTAAAAAAACATATTTATATAATTGATATCTCCTTGATTTTCATTTATGTTGTTTATAAGTTTATTGATTATATATATATTTAGTTTTAATTGTTATAATAGCTTAACTTTATTTATTAAAGTTCATTTCCTTTCTTTATCTTTAAGCGGATGGACGTGTTTTTTTTGAGCGCACTGCGTTTTTATAAAAGTTTTAATAAGCTTACCATAAACAATCGGTGTTTATTCCTACACACATACAAAAAAATAAACAAATAGCAATTTTTAGATCCGTATCGCTTCGCAGTGGTATATTTGGAGGTAAAATAATAATTTGATTAATTTTCCTTCCAAACACAGCCCTGCGCTTCTTCTTTATCTCTTACCGTGTTGCTTCTATTCTACTGCTTCTATTCTCGTTCAATAGAGATGTGTATCTATATTCTTTGCATTTTACTAACTCGCACTAACTGCTCTCTTTAATCTCCGCCTTTCGTTTCCCTGGTACAGTGGTTCAAGGTTCATCAATAATAAAAACAATTAATATTAATAAATTTATTACTTAATTTTTAAAAATCTTTAATAAATAATTATGGAATTTAAACTTGTCTGTGCGCTAAAGTCTTGTAAAAAGACAATCTCCTCTTCCCAGCCTACCATCCACTGCTGGCTTGGTGAAAACGTTTTACGCGCTAAGTGAGTTCACGGCCTCAGTTTCGCATACTATTTCACCTAGGTCTGGTCTCACGTTTTGCTGTGACGGTTGTCGTACTGTTCAGGACGAAATGAGATCGTTTATGAGACAGACTAAAAGTGGATTCAAGGAGTTGATCAAGGAGTTGAATCCTTTTTTAGTGATGTGCTTGTGGCGAATAATCCTCAGCCTTCTCAGTCGACAACTATACAGCGGCTTCCGAATATGTCCTCTGTGGCATCGCTTCAAGTGATCCCAGACATAATAATTAAAGCTCCCGTAACAGTCACCAAACAGGGTAATCAACAGTCCGGACCCCGGTACGTACTGATGCCGCAGTATTAGTTACGGCGGTACCGAAACCCTTGCAGGTGATCCCACCATCGAAACACATTTTTGTTTCCCGGCTTACCCTTAATACTTCTAAGATTGATGTCTCGGCTTACATCAAAGCCAAAACAAAAGTCGACAAAAAGGTGGTGGATATTACAAAATTTAAATATTCATACACCAGGCACACGTCATCTTTCAAAATACGTGTGCCCTTGCAGATGTTCAAGACGATTTGTTCCGCCAGCTTTTGACCAGAGAACATTTTCGTTCAAGAACATCAGCCATGCACGGTGAAAAAAAAATAACCAAACCTGTGGGTGTAAAACTCCCACATGTTACGGCCACTGACCAACCTTCCACCTCATCTTCCTCAGTTTCGAACTCTTCGAAGGGGAGGAGGAGTGTTAATCTCTGTAGACTCCAAACTCGCTTCTGAAATCACAAGAGTTTGGTGACATTGAATTTCTTTGCATTAAAATACTTTGTCCGATTAATCTTTACATGTTACCTGTTCTTACATACTACCTTCGTTCGAACCGCCAACATACTGGCAACATTTGTCCGCTATTCGTTTGGTTTTCGATCGTCTGTCTGATGGTGACCAGCTGATAGCTCTGGGTGACTTTAATATCCCAAAACTCATATCCCAAACTTCAACGAATCCGGCTTGGTATACAATCCACCTTATAAATTAAAGAATCGTATGAGTAGACTTTTCAATAAACATAGATTATCTGGCTGTACAGTTAGTTATTCAAGATACTTAGAAGCTCGGTCCAATTTCACCGTGCATAACGCAGAATGTTATAGGAGTTATATTCGCCGCTGCAGGATTCAGTTTACTCAGGATCCGAAGCAGTTTTATAACTTAACACTAAGCGTAAACATGTATCTTTTCCCCCACTGCTTACGTTTGAAAACTCTTATGCGAACACTGATCAGGAAATGGCCGATCTCTTTGCATAGTTTTTTCAAACTACGTATTCACCTAGCAGTAGTTCAGCTCAGCCTTACACTTATAATATCCAATCAGCCAACTTTATATTTTGCCCATCTTTCGATCAAAGTGGTGTGTTATCGGATCTTCTTAAGGTCAAGCTCGTAAATTCGCCAGGCCCTGATGGAGTACCAGGCTGTGTTCTGAAGAACTGCGCCGAGGCTCTGTGCAAACCGCTCATTAAACTCATTAGTCTATCGCTGGAAACTTCGATCTTTCCCCTTATGTGAAAGGAATCTTTCTGCTGCATAAAAAAGGGAAAAAATCCGACGCTGCAAATTAAAGAGACATCTCTAAATTGTCAGCAATTCCTAAGCATTTTGAAAAACTTATCACTCCACATTTGCAACACCTATGTAGTTCAATAATAACTCCGTGCCAGCATGGCTTCATGAAGCGCCGCTCCACCACTACCAACTTATTGGAGCTAACATCTTTTATCACGGATGGGTTTCGGAATGGCTTACAAACAGACAGTAAGTAAACAGTAAGTAAACTCAGTCTTTTGGGATTCCCAACTGATCTTCTTTATTTATCTGGGAGAACCCAACGTGTTTTCTTTAAAGATGTTACCTCGCGTTTAGTCCGCGCCACATCTAGGGTGCCCCAAGGAAGCCATCTTAGACCCCTACTTTTTACACTGTTTATTAACGACTTGCCCCTTGCCATAACTAATTCTTACGACGCTTGTACTTACGACACTGATGACGTTAAGCTATGCCTTCAGTATAAATTCACTAGCGCCCAGTCTAGACTTCAATCCTATTTGGATAAACTTTGGATAACTGATTTGGATAAACGATCTAGTCCTCACCAGGCTATGTACTTTCTCTATGGTAACGCCTTAGAACTATTAGCTCAGGTTAACGATTTAGGTGCCTATTAGATTTGAGACTTAAATTTACCGACCATATATCTACTTTATACTTCATATATCTTTTTTATAATCTTATTTATGGAAATGTAGACAGCCAGCATTTACTAACACGCGTAAATTTTAACGTTCCTAGTAGAAGGACTAGAAACTTTCGTCCTCTACTCTTCAAAAATTGTAGTTCGACATATGATCAACACGTTCCGTTCAGGGTATTTTGTTTGGACTACAATGGTCAAATGGTATATACTAACAATCTTAAATCTTAAAAATATAAGCATATTAACCGCCTTATCTGTGCAACACTTTTCCTCGTGATATCTTTCTCCTATTCTTCGCTTAAACTATCTCGGATCTATTCCCGCTATTCGAGCTAATGGACCAGAAGACAAATGAAATTGATCCCGATTTAATTTAATTAATTGTAAAACTCCGGGAAAATTGTTGGCAGAGCTCATTCCTCTATACAAAGAGTGTTCGAAAACTTTGATTTAAACGGGTCAATTAGGTCAAAGCTACGTTCAGGAAGCTACGCACAGAAGCGGGACGTTTAGAAGAGTGTGAAGCTGAATCCTCGATTAACAGCCTTCAAAATTAGTCAGGACATCAAGTAAAAGAAATAGAAATCGCCGGCAATAAGAGAAAGCAAACGGATTTTTCCAAAAAATTTGTCCAGGAGCCTGCAGTGTTCTGGAGCAAGGTCCTATTCAGCGACGAGAGTAAATTCAGCATTTTGGGTATAAAAGGGCGAAAACTTGTCTGGCGTAAGAGTGGTACAGCCCTGGACGTGCAAAATCTTGCTCCGACTGTAAAGCATGGTGGTGGAAGAATGGCTTAATATTTCCCCAACGGTGACTGAAAAATTGGTGCAATCAATGCCAAACCGTTTGGCGTAAGCTATCAAAAGAAAGAGGTACTCCACTTCTTATTAATTAATAGTATTAAGTATCATTATTAACCAACTTGGAAGTTTATAAATTTTTTCTGGCTAAAAATTCGTCACTTTTTCGTATTTTTATTTTTAATAAAATAAGTTAAGTTATTATACCGAAAAAAAACGAAATATATGTGTCGGGTCAGGCAGCAGCCACTGCATAAATTGAATCAATATAAATGTAACATATATATATAAATGTAATAATTATTTTTTTATTGAAGTAACAATTATCTGTTATTTATATATACAATTTTAAAATTAATTAATTATAGTTTATGAAGTACGGCGTACCTGCAATGGTGGCAGGTCTAATAACTTTAGCCGACAACGATATGGTGGAAGAAGACCATCTGAGTCCCAGTTTAAATATTTTAAGGCAAATAAAAGAAACTTCTTTTGCACTGATTCAATACTTCTTTGATGAACCATATACTGCGGACTCCAAACGCATGAACAGTATTCAAGGATCGGACGAACCAAAGAGATATACAACGTTTTAGTGGTAAAGGGATCATCAAACTCTTTTGACCAGCGCTTGATAAATGCGAGTACTCCTCTAGCTTTATTAACTGTTAGAGAAATATGTTCATTAAACGACAGCTTGTGATCAAAAAGAACTCCAAGATCATTCATTAAGGAAACACGATCTAAAAAGTGATTCCCAAGTGAGTACGAGATGGCATGAGGCGTGCTACGGTTAAACGTCATAACCTTGCATTTTGAGCAGTTTAGTGAGAGGAGATTATTAGAGCACCACAAGAATACTTCGTCAAGGTCAAACTGTAGATGTCTATGAAGAAAGTGGTCAGAGTAAGAAAAACAGAGCTTCACATCATCAGCATATGTAGTAGCATAGCTCACGACACTAGGCAAGTCGTTAACAAAGAGGATAAACAGAAGAGGTCCTAAGTGACTGCCTTGCGGAACACCAGATGTTACTTTTATAACTTAAGATGTGATGTTCTTGAACAAAACCGCTGCGTACGATTAGATAGATATCAAGTCATCCACTTTATGATATTAGTAGGGAAACCCATAAGATAAAGTTTCTGGAGAAGGAGACGGTGATTAACAGAATCGAAAGCTTTACTAAAATCGGTGTAAATAACATCGGTTTGCATTCGTTTGAGAAAACCCTTATGGACGATCGAAGTGAATTCTAGCAGATTGGTTGTTGTAGAACGATTTTTGACAAAACCATGCTGGGTGGAGGAAATTATGCTTTTGCAATGATGTTGCAGTTGCAATGTAACCATTTTCTCCAGCAGCTTGGGAATAGCAGAAAGTTTAGCAATACCACGGTAGTTATCAATAAGTATTTTAAAACCTTGAAAGAATGATGCAAAGAGATTTGCAATACCATGATATGAAGAATCAGAAATATTTTTATAAGATAGGGAAGGAGGGAAAAGACTGGATTTACGTTTCATATTGACAAACGAATAAAAGGAGCTCGGATCATTTCGGAAGTTAGCCTTACAATTTACGATGTAACGCTTATAAAGTTGATTATTAAGAAGAATAAACTGGTTGCGAATGTAAAGAAAGTTTGTCTGATGAAACAAAGATCCAGACTTAAGAAACATTTTGTAAGCTCTAGATTTCCTGTTCTTAAGACGAGAAAGGTGTTTGTTAAACCATGGCGGTTTCGTTGATGAAGACGATGAAGGTACTGGAACAAATTTGTCCAACGCGTTGTGGATTACATCATAAAAAGAATCAGTAGCAGCATCAATAGAGTTAAAAGATGAAAGATATTCCCAGTCAATTCCAGCTAAATGATTGCGAAGAGCGTTGTAATCCGTTTTTCGGAAACATTTAGAACGATACTGAGCCTCATAGTTATGAATATTAGGGACATCAATTAACACCGAAACCAATAGTGTGGGATGGTGGACGTCTTCAGGAAGCGATAGTGGTGAAGACCGATTTACAGTGACAGAGGATATTCTATTACAGAAAATAAGGTCTAGGGACCTGCTAAGTGTGTTAAGGATGGGGTTAATTTGGGAAAGAGCAATTTCAATTAATTCATCAATGAAGTCGTTATGGCAACTAGAATGCAAGGAATTGTCATCTTCACACGGGATCCAGGAGATTTGGGGAAGGTTGAAATCACCCATGATTAGGACAAAATCAGAGTCATTGACTAATGATAAAACGAACTTGATAGCATTAAGGTGATGAAAGTATACCGTATCATCAACCGATGGAGGTATATAAGAACAGGTCATGAAAATATGAGACGGACCAACAGTTATTTTTACTGCGATAAACTCGATTCCAAACTGATTCGGGAAAGTGATTAGTTCAGCTGAGTATTTAATGCCAACAGCAATGAGGACACCACCACCGAAAGATGGCCTATCCAATCGAATCACAGTGTAGTTTGGAACAAAAATTTCATAATCAGAGACAGGGGAATTAAGCCAGGTTTCAGTAAGTGCAATAGCATCAAATTCAAAAGAAGCACTCTTAGTAAAAAATTGGCTCAGTTTACCCAGAATACTTCGAACGTTTTGGTAGCAGCAAGAAAAAACATTATTACTCAGTTTTTTGGAGCTGAATCGGCAAAGTTGTGATTCAGAGGGTCTTTAGCTAAAAATTCGTGAATAATACTGTGCTCGGGCCAGGCTGACGGATCAAGTGCTTTTTCAAAGTAGGATTCAGGAATTACAATTTTGAAAGAGGATATGCTACGCTTATGTTTAAAATTAAACTTAAAGACCGCTAAATCATTAGGAGCTACCTTAAGATGTTTTAAGAGGTGACTCCTGACATCATCCACAGTGGCATCCGGCATGAGGCGGGATACAAATATGGCTTTACGAGGTGCAACAGCTCTCAGCGAAAGCCCAGAGGATTTTAACTCAGGCGCCACACCAGTGAGAGGCCTAGGTGACGGAGCCACAGGAACCTGCAGGTTTTCCAACGATGGAGGATCCAGGACAATAGGTGGAACAAGACACATTGACGATTCCATTGGCAGACTTGGTGAATGGATCACTTCCACAGGAACAACAGGAGGCGATGAAGTATTAGGAGTTAAGAATTTATCCGAATGAATCGCATGAGAAGCAGGAGTGCCCAATAGATTGACCGCCATCGGGTTATTGTTCGGAATTTTTCTCCTTGGAGATTCACTTAGTAACTTGAGACCAAGAAATTGGGTCTCAAGTGTAAGGAATTGCTCATTAAGTGCAAAAAACTGCTTACGGACATCAAGAAAACCGTTTCTCGTCTGCTTCATGAAGGTCCGCATCTCAGACTCAATCTCTCTACAGGCAATACAAGACCATGTCAGACCGATATTCTTAGTGATGAGATCGCTTATCCGTCCATTGTGCCCACCACCAGCACATTTAATATGTGAGCAGTTGTTGCAAAGCCAGCAGGACAGATACGAGTCTCCAGTGATGGATCCTCCAAACTCGCATTTCTTAGCAGTGCAAATTAGACTCATTATTGACTGAGATTTGTCCACTGTAGTGAGAGCGAGAAGAGTTCAATGGTAGAGTTCAAGAGTTCAGTGGTAGAGAGGTACGTTCGGATCAGGCACGTCGAAGAGAATACGTAACAAAAGAGATACGAATGTGACGAATAACCGCTTCAGAGTAACAATGATATAACGGGATTACTCGATCGGAGAATAGACTCAGGAATATATATATATGAATATTCGCAGAGCACGGCATAAGTAATATTGAAGAATAATATTATTTTTAAGAAGTGTGTGGATAATGAACTATGTAAGTCAATTATCTCCAACAATGATACGCGAAAAGAGGAGTCTCGTATCAAAGATATATGTAGGTAATAAGATGAGAGCAATTGCAAAAACACGTCGGGATACGGCAAAGTCAGACGAAAGACTGATTTATTAGTTTTAGCACGTCCATAACATTGACCTTTTAATTTTGCATCTTATATAAGAGTTGTTCTTCTGAAATAAAGATAGTTTCGAAATCAGAGTCAATCGTCTCGTTACTCAGTGTCTGAACCACGGCACTTAAAATCAACCTACTTCGAGTGATCCTGTGTAAAACGGTTCACAAGTAGGACTCTCTGAAAGCTATCTACTTCGCGTGGCTCCAGTGTAAACGGACCACCAGTAGAACTTTCATCATCGAATCTACTTCGAGTGGCTCCTGTGTAAATGGACCACAAGTAGAATCCGCGGCATACCAGTTTACTTCAAGTGTTGCTCCCGTGAAACGGACCACAAGTAGACCCCGCATTACCTAACCACTTCGAGTGTTGCTCCCGTGAAACGGACCACGAGGAGATCCCGCGGCAGACCAGTCTCTTTCGAGTGTTGCTCCCGTGAAACGGACCACCAGTAGACCCCGCGTTACCTAACCTACTTCGAGTGTTGCTCCCGTGAAACGGACCGCCAGTAGGACCGGCCGATAAGGAATCAGCCGAACCACCATACCACCGGTACTTGAGGAAAACCACCCCAGGAGCTCAAGCACATCAACTCCTGCCTGATCACAGCAAGCGTCTGGCCAACCCGAGCAGTCCTTTGCAGAATCCAGGTAAATTTAGTCAAGACTATTTACGACTTTGACATTGACTACGACTCCGGGACCTACCGTTAATCCCGTGAGTTCAAGTTTGACGTAGTTGCCGCATAACGCTCTACGGACGAACACCACCCAAGGAGAGTTTTTTGAAGAATGGGATGGTTCGGACCTTGCTTTATTTGGCCAACGGACAACAGTTCGAAAAATGACTCAGCTCCATATAGCATATCTATCCGCTGAGGTTTGTAAAAATATGGGTCTGCTAACGGCAAGTTCTTTGGTAGGGTCCAATCTTTTACGTTCACTGACTGGTCAGGGTGATAGCCTGAAATGGTTTTCAAAACCCAAAAGTCGAACAGAAACTCGCTACCATTGACTCTCGACTTCACCACGGTGTGTATCTTTTTCTTAACTTGTGAATTAGTTTGACCAATTCCAAGCAAGTTGATGCACGATTCCTCCCTACGGATCTGTAAGCGTTGAGCAAGATCTTCTGTAATAAAGTTCATTTGTGACCCTGAGTCAAGTAATGCTCGGGCCAAGATGTGCTCACCATTTTTTGTTCGAACGCTTACGATCGACGTTGCTAACAAAACCTTTCTACAGACGACGCATGCAAAGCATGTGAAGTAGAAGGCCATCATTCGTTAACTCTGGAGGAGGATTTTGTGTGGGTGGTGGTAATGCTAAGTTATTTTCGGTCACTGTAAATCGGTGCAGAAGTTTATGGTGCGATCTTGAACAGATTTGACACCTGGTCGATTTGCACTTCGCTACCGTGTGACCTTTTCGCAGACAATTCAAACATAGGGACGCTGACATAACAAACTCAAACCTTCGCATTACAGCAAGGCGAGCGAACGGACTGCACTGGGCCAAAAAATGGTTGTTAGCGTTACAATAACTGCAAGCTGGTTTGGCGTTGGTAGAAGAACAAGCCAACGAAGTTCTATTCAGTTGCTTGCTGAACCCTGTTCTTTCTTGTTTTGGTTTGCCAGTCTCTTCAGCGGACAGATGCTGGTATCTACGATTTAGTATTTTTTCGAAAACGGACCACAGCGGCAATTCCTCATAATCCAGTGACTCTTCCCATTTTTGCTTGGTCACTGGATCCACTCTACTCAAAACTAAATCAATAATCATTGAGTTTGCAATTTTAGTATCATCTCCTATGGATAATAATGATCCATAAATTTATGATACAGTGTCGATGAGACCCCTCAACGACGACGCAGACGGCTGGGAAATTTTCGGAAGGCTGAACAGTTGACGTATTTGGTTCGCAAAGATAAGACATTCGTTATCATAAACTCTTTTTAGACTAGCGATAGCTTTGTCGTAATTACTCTCGGTGACCTGGAATGCCTTGACAGTTCCTATGGCTTCACCAGAGAGGCAAGAAATTAAATGATTAAATTTCTCGATAAATGGAATGTTCAAATCTTTGTAAACCAATGTCTCGAAAAGACTTATGAAATTTTTGAAATCCGAATAATTTCCACTGAATTTTGGCAATGCCAAACTAGGAAGTCGAGCTCGAGTTGGGGCTGCAGAAATTGCAGTAGCTGAACGGGAGTCTTCAGCTGAATTAAAGGCATTACATAAGGACATAATCCTTGCCTTGGTAGTTATTCCTAATTCTTCCAACTCGGCTCCGAAATCATTCAATTCATCTATTTGCTCGATCTGGTCTTGCAACTCATTTGCTTTAGAAATTGCCTCATCTAAAACCTGAAGCCTGCATTCTAGCTCGGTTTTGTTTAGAGGAAGTGATCCATCTTCCAAACGTTCCTCCAACCGGCGAATGCTTTTAACTTTGACATTTAATCTTCTCTTTAAGTCAATAAGAGTTGTGGAATTAAGTTTTTGTTTAGTACTTTCCATTTTAAAAAAATTTATTTTTTCAATACAAAAACGAAAACAATGCAAATTTAAGATTTAATAATTTATTTAATTTTTTTTTTAAAGTAATTTTATTAATTTATTTAAATTTTTTGTTAAAGTAATTTTATTAATTAATTTAAAATTTTTTATTAATTTTAAAATATTAATATCAAAAATTTATAAAAAATAAATAACTGTTAGAAATTTATTTAAAAATTTATTGAATTTAATTCAACAACAAGAAAATGCGAAAACGAAAATAATTAATTAATCTTATTTAAATATAATAAATAATTTATTAAATTTAACCAAAAAAAAATATAAATTGATTAATTAATTGATAACGAATTATTGATAGTCGAAGCACAGAGTATCCAAAAAAAAAAATAGTTGGTCACTAATGACACCGAAACCAATATGCACGACCAAATTGAAGGGAAGCGCGTCACTTGGCCGACCGTTAAAGTATAGGTCACCAGTAGACCCCGCGTTACCTAACCTACTTCGAGTGTTGCTCCCGTGAAACGGACCGCCAGTAGGACCGGCCGATAAGGAATCAGCCGAACCGCCATACCACCGGTACTTGAGGAAAACCACCCCAGGAGTTCATGCACATCAACTCCTGCCTGATCGTAGCAAGCGTCTGGCCAACCCGAGCAGTCCCTTGCAGAATCCAGGTAAATTTAGTCAAGACTATTTACGGTCTTTGACTACGACTCCGGGACCTACCGTTACTTCCGTGAGTTCAAGTTTGACGTAGTTACCGCATAACGCTTTACGGATGGACATTTGGTGACCCCGACGTGATACTTTAGGATCACAACTTGAACACAAACCTCAACGTAATCAAACTCAACGGAAAAAAAAGGGAGATACATCGCAACAATGGGATCAGAATCAGACCCTGTAACCCAGTAGCTCTTTGATGAGCAAATTGATACCAACATAGCCATCCAAAGGCTAATAAAAAATTTCACGAAGGACTCCGCAGAGCGAAAGCTCAAGGACGGATACTTCGAGGAGAGACTAAAACAGCTCACTCACTCATGGACCCAATTTAAAAGGAACGACGCCAAGCTCCGTGAGCTGGCGCTAAACCCGGAAAATGATTATTTCACAAAAGCAAAGGCGCTAGAAGAATTGGTGAAGAAATATGAAGCCATATTTTCCGATGGAATCCCATCAGGGTCAGGCCCGTCACAAAGGCCCCGAAAAACAGGAGAAAATCTTGAGCCAAAGGCACAAGCACAAGGAACCGAGGGAGAAGACCCTCACATAACATCATTAAAACGCAGACACGAAGGACGGCTAGATGATATGGAAGACTTTCTGTGCAACCGCAACGAAGGACGGGAAGTGTCCCACACAGCATTGCAATATACGATTATATCACAAGCGAAGCGCGAAATTTAAATGTAAAAACCGCTTTGTCATTACCAAACAACCTAATATATATACAAATCTTTTGATCGATGCAACTGGTCATCCAGAGTGGTTATATAATAGTTATTTAGTACTATTATACATTTAAGTAAAAATTATTTTGTTTGAAAAGTACATATTCTGAAAAAAGAAAACAAAATTTTAGTGTGTATGTAAAAATCAGATACAAAAAAAAAGAAAACCCTAATGTCTATGGTTGGATGAGGTTTATGTAACAATTGAACAATAACAAAGTACATACACATAAAAAAGAATGCGTAAAAACTCGATGATTAACTTTGAACGCTAAAAAAACATATTTATATAATTGATATCTCCTTGATTTTCATTTATGTTGTTTATAAGTTTATTGATTATATATATATTTAGTTTTAATTGTTATAATAGCTTAACTTTATATATTATTCTCGTCTTCGTCTTATTCTATTCTCGTTCAATAGAGATGTGTATCTATATTCTTTGCATTTTACTAACTCGCACTAACTGCTCTCTTTAATCTCCGCCTTTCGTTTCCCTGGTACAGTGGTTCAAGGTTCATCAATAATAAAAACAATTAATATTAATAAATTTATTACTTAATTTTTAAAAATCTTTAATAAATAATTATGGAATTTAAACTTGTCTGTGCGCTAAAGTCTTGTAAAAAGACAATCTCCTCTTCCCAGCCTACCATCCACTGCTGGCTTGGTGAAAACGTTTTACGCGCTAAGTGAGTTCACGGCCTCAGTTTCGCATACTATTTCACCTAGGTCTGGTCTCACGTTTTGCTGTGACGGTTGTCGTACTGTTCAGGACGAAATGAGATCGTTTATGAGACAGACTAAAAGTGGATTCAAGGAGTTGATCAAGGAGTTGAATCCTTTTTTAGTGATGTGCTTGTGGCGAATAATCCTCAGCCTTCTCAGTCGACAACTATACAGCGGCTTCCGAATATGTCCTCTGTGGCATCGCTTCAAGTGATCCCAGACATAATAATTAAAGCTCCCGTAACAGTCACCAAACAGGGTAATCAACAGTCCGGACCCCGGTACGTACTGATGCCGCAGTATTAGTTACGGCGGTACCGAAACCCTTGCAGGTGATCCCACCATCGAAACACATTTTTGTTTCCCGGCTTACCCTTAATACTTCTAAGATTGATGTCTCGGCTTACATCAAAGCCAAAACAAAAGTCGACAAAAAGGTGGTGGATATTACAAAATTTAAATATTCATACACCAGGCACACGTCATCTTTCAAAATACGTGTGCCCTTGCAGATGTTCAAGACGATTTGTTCCGCCAGCTTTTGACCAGAGAACATTTTCGTTCAAGAACATCAGCCATGCACGGTGAAAAAAAAAATAACCAAACCTGTGGGTGTAAAACTCCCACATGTTACAGCCACTGACCAACCTTCCACCTCATCTTCCTCAGTTTCGAACTCTTCGAAGGGGAGGAGGAGTGTTAATCTCTGTAAACTCCAAACTCGCTTCTGAAATCACAAGAGTTTGGTGACATTGAATTTCTTTGCATTAAAATACTTTGTCCGATTAATCTTTACATGTTACCTGTTCTTACATACTACCTTCGTTCGAACCGCCAACATACTGGCAACATTTGTCCGCTATTCGTTTGGTTTTCGATCGTCTGTCTGATGGTGACCAGCTGATAGCTCTGGGTGACTTTAATATCCCAAAACTCATATCCCAAACTTCAACGAATCCGGCTTGGTATACAATCCACCTTATAAATTAAAGAATCGTATGAGTAGACTTTTCAATAAACATAGATTATCTGGCTGTACAGTTAGTTATTCAAGATACTTAGAAGCTCGGTCCAATTTCACCGTGCATAACGCAGAATGTTATAGGAGTTATATTCGCCGCTGCAGGATTCAGTTTACTCAGGATCCGAAGCAGTTTTATAACTTAACACTAAGCGTAAACATGTATCTTTTCCCCCACTGCTTACGTTTGAAAACTCTTATGCGAACACTGATCAGGAAATGGCCGATCTCTTTGCATAGTTTTTTCAAACTACGTATTCACCTAGCAGTAGTTCAGCTCAGCCTTACACTTATAATATCCAATCAGCCAACTTTATATTTTGCCCATCTTTCGATCAAAGTGGTGTGTTATCGGATCTTCTTAAGGTCAAGCTCGTAAATTCGCCAGGCCCTGATGGAGTACCAGGCTGTGTTCTGAAGAACTGCGCCGAGGCTCTGTGCAAACCGCTCATTAAACTCATTAGTCTATCGCTGGAAACTTCGATCTTTCCCCTTATGTGAAAGGAATCTTTCTGCTGCATAAAAAAGGGAAAAAATCCGACGCTGAAAATTAAAGAGACATCTCTAAATTGTCAGCAATTCCTAAGCATTTTGAAAAACTTATCACTCCACATTTGCAACACCTATGTAGTTCAATAATAACTCCGTGCCAGCATGGCTTCATGAAGCGCCGCTCCACCACTACCAACTTATTGGAGCTAACATCTTTTATCACGGATGGGTTTCGGAATGGCTTACAAACAGACAGTAAGTAAACAGTAAGTAAACTCAGTCTTTTGGGATTCCCAACTGATCTTCTTTATTTATCTGGGAGAACCCAACGTGTTTTCTTTAAAGATGTTACCTCGCGTTTAGTCCGCGCCACATCTAGGGTGCCCCAAGGAAGCCATCTTAGACCCCTACTTTTTACACTGTTTATTAACGACTTGCCCCTTGCCATAACTAATTCTTACGACGCTTGTACTTACGACACTGATGACGTTAAGCTATGCCTTCAGTATAAATTCACTAGCGCCCAGTCTAGACTTCAATCCTATTTGGATAAACTTTGGATAACTGATTTGGATAAACGATCTAGTCCTCACCAGGCTATGTACTTTCTCTATGGTAACGCCTTAGAACTATTAGCTCAGGTTAACGATTTAGGTGCCTATTAGATTTGAGACTTAAATTTACCGACCATATATCTACTTTATACTTCATATATCTTTTTTATAATCTTATTTATGGAAATGTAGACAGCCAGCATTTACTAACACGCGTAAATTTTAACGTTCCTAGTAGAAGGACTAGAAACTTTCGTCCTCTACTCTTCAAAAATTGTAGTTCGACATATGATCAACACGTTCCGTTCAGGGTATTTTGTTTGGACTACAATGGTCAAATGGTATATACTAACAATCTTAAATCTTAAAAATATAAGCATATTAACCGCCTTATCTGTGCAACACTTTTCCTCGTGATATCTTTCTCCTATTCTTCGCTTAAACTATCTCGGATCTATTCCCGCTATTCGAGCTAATGGACCAGAAGACAAATGAAATTGATCCCGATTTAATTTAATTAATTGTAAAACTCCGGGAAAATTGTTGGCAGAGCTCATTCCTCTATACAAAGAGTGTTCGAAAACTTTGATTTAAACGGGTCAATTAGGTCAAAGCTACGTTCAGGAAGCTACGCACAGAAGCGGGACGTTTAGAAGAGTGTGAAGCTGAATCCTCGATTAACAGCCTTCAAAATTAGTCAGGACATCAAGTAAAAGAAATAGAAATCGCCGGCAATAAGAGAAAGCAAACGGATTTTTCCAAAAAATTTGTCCAGGAGCCTGCAGTGTTCTGGAGCAAGGTCCTATTCAGCGACGAGAGTAAATTCAGCATTTTGGGTATAAAAGGGCGAAAACTTGTCTGGCGTAAGAGTGGTACAGCCCTGGACGTGCAAAATCTTGCTCCGACTGTAAAGCATGGTGGTGGAAGAATGGCTTAATATTTCCCCAACGGTGACTGAAAAATTGGTGCAATCAATGCCAAACCGTTTGGCGTAAGCTATCAAAAGAAAGAGGTACTCCACTTCTTATTAATTAATAGTATTAAGTATCATTATTAACCAACTTGGAAGTTTATAAATTATTTCTGGCTAAAAATTCGTCACTTTTTCGTATTTTTATTTTTAATAAAATAAGTTAAGTTATTATACCGAAAAAAAACGAAATATATGTGTCGGGTCAGGCAGCAGCCACTGCATAAATTGAATCAATATAAATGTAACATATATATATAAATGTAATAATTATTTTTTTATTGAAGTAACAATTATCTGTTATTTATATATACAATTTTAAAATTAATTAATTATAGTTTATGAAGTACGGCGTACCTGCAATGGTGGCAGGTCTAATAACTTTAGCCGACAACGATATGGTGGAAGAAGACCATCTGAGTCCCAGTTTAAATATTTTAAGGCAAATAAAAGAAACTTCTTTTGCACTGATTCAATACTTCTTTGATGAACCATATACTGCGGACTCCAAACGCATGAACAGTATTCAAGGATCGGACGAACCAAAGAGATATACAACGTTTTAGTGGTAAAGGGATCATCAAACTCTTTTGACCAGCGCTTGATAAATGCGAGTACTCCTCTAGCTTTATTAACTGTTAGAGAAATATGTTCATTAAACGACAGCTTGTGATCAAAAAGAACTCCAAGATCATTCATTAAGGAAACACGATCTAAAAAGTGATTCCCTAGTGAGTACGAGATGGCATGAGGCGTGCTACGGTTAAACGTCATAACCTTGCATTTTGAGCAGTTTAGTGAGAGAAGATTATTAGAGCACCACAAGAATACTTGGTCAAGGTCAAACTGTAGATGTCTATGAAGAAAGTGGTCAGAGTAAGAAAAACAGAGCTTCACATCATCAGCATATGTAGTAGCATAGCTCACGACACTAGGCAAGTCGTTAACAAAGAGGATAAACAGAAGAGGTCCTAAGTGACTGCCTTGCGGAACACCAGATGTTACTTTTATAACTTGAGATGTGATGTTCTTGAACAAAACCGCTGCGTACGATTAGATAGATATCAAGTCATCCACTTTATGATATTAGGAGGGAAACCCATAAGATAAAGTTTCTGGAGAAGGAGACGGTGATTAACAGAATCGAAAGCTTTACTAAAATCGGTGTAAATAACATCGGTTTGCATTCGTTTGAGAAAACCCTTATGGACGATCGAAGTGAATTCTAGCAGATTGGTTGTTGTAGAACGATTTTTGACAAAACCATGCTGGGTGGAGGAAATTATGCTTTTGCAATGATGTTGCAGTTGCAATGTAACCATTTTCTCCAGCAGCTTGGGAATAGCAGAAAGTTTAGCAATACCACGGTAGTTATCAATAAGTATTTTAAAACCTTTCTTATGAAGTGGAATAATAAAAGATTCATTCCATCTCTTGGGAAGGCATGAAAGGTCCAAAGATAAATTGAATAGGGTAGTAAGAGGATAGCATAGGATATCGGAGCAGTACCTAAGAATACAGCTCGGGAAGTTATCAGGACCAGCAGAAAAAGAGATATCCAAGGTTGAAAGAGCATTAGAAACATCAAGATGATTAAATTTAGACAAGTAGATATTGTTTATATACGGAATATTATAAGGGTATGTAGAATTTAAATTATAAGAATCGGACGAATAAGTTGATTGAAAGAATGATGCAAAGAGATTTGCAATACCATGATATGAAGAATCAGAAATATTTTTATAAGATAGGGAAGGAGGGAAAAGACTGGATTTACGTTTCATATTGACAAACGAATAAAAGGAGCTCGGATCATTTCGGAAGTTAGCCTTACAATTTACGATGTAACGCTTATAAAGTTGATTATTAAGAAGAATAAACTGGTTGCGAATGTAAAGAAAGTTTGTCTGATGAAACAAAGATCCAGACTTAAGAAACATTTTGTAAGCTCTAGATTTCCTGTTCTTAAGACGAGAAAGGTGTTTGTTAAACCATGGCGGTTTCGTTGATGAAAACGATGAAGGTACTGGAACAAATTTGTCCAACGCGTTGTGGATTACATCATAAAAAGAATCAGTAGCAGCATCAATAGAGTTAAAAGATGAAAGATATTCCCAGTCAATTCCAGCTAAATGATTGCGAAGAGCGTTGTAATCCGTTTTTCGGAAACATTTAGAACGATACTGAGCCTCATAGTTATGAATATTAGGGACATCAATTAACACCGAAACCAATAGTGTGGGATGGTGGACGTCTTCAGGAAGCGATAGTGGTGAAGACCGATTTACAGTGACAGAGGATATTCTATTACAGAAAATAAGGTCTAGGGACCTGCTAAGTGTGTTAAGGATGGGGTTAATTTGGGAAAGAGCAATTTCAATTAATTCATTAATGAAGTCGTTATGGCAACTAGAATGCAAGGAATTGTCATCTTCACACGGGATCCAGGAGATTTGGGGAAGGTTGAAATCACCCATGATTAGGACAAAATCAGAGTCATTGACTAATGATAAAACGAACTTGATAGCATTAAGGTGATGAAAGTATACCGTATCATCAACCGATGGAGGTATATAAGAACAGGTCATGAAAATATGAGACGGACCAACAGTTATTTTTACTGCGATAAACTCGATTCCAAACTGATTCGGGAAAGTGATTAGTTCAGCTGAGTATTTAATGCCAACAGCAATGAGGACACCACCACCGAAAGATGGCCTATCCAATCGAATCACAGTGTAGTTTGGAACAAAAATTTCATAATCAGAGACAGGGGAATTAAGCCAGGTTTCAGTAAGTGCAATAGCATCAAATTCAAAAGAAGCACTCTTAGTAAAAAATTGGCTCAGTTTACCCAGAATACTTCGAACGTTTTGGTAGCAGCAAGAAAAAACATTATTACTCAGTTTTTTGGAGCTGAATCGGCAAAGTTGTGATTCAGAGGGTCTTTAGCTAAAAATTCGTGAATAATACTGTGCTCGGGCCAGGCTGACGGATCAAGTGCTTTTTCAAAGTAGGATTCAGGAATTACAATTTTGAAAGAGGATATGCTACGCTTATGTTTAAAATTAAACTTAAAGACCGCTAAATCATTAGGAGCTACCTTAAGATGTTTTAAGAGGTGACTCCTGACATCATCCACAGTGGCATCCGGCATGAGGCGGGATACAAATATGGCTTTACGAGGTGCAACAGCTCTCAGCGAAAGCCCAGAGGATTTTAACTCAGGCGCCACACCAGTGAGAGGCCTAGGTGACGGAGCCACAGGAACCTGCAGGTTTTCCAACGATGGAGGATCCAGGACAATAGGTGGAACAAGACACATTGACGATTCCATTGGCAGACTTGGTGAATGGATCACTTCCACAGGAACAACAGGAGGCGATGAAGTATTAGGAGTTAAGAATTTATCCGAATGAATCGCATGAGAAGCAGGAGTGCCCAATAGATTGACAGCCATCGGGTTATTGTTCGGAATTTTTCTCCTTGGAGATTCACTTAGTAACTTGAGACCAAGAAATTGGGTCTCAAGTGTAAGGAATTGCTCATTAAGTGCAAAAAACTGCTTACGGACATCAAGAAAACCGTTTCTCGTCTGCTTCATGAAGGTCCGCATCTCAGACTCAATCTCTCTACAGGCAATACAAGACCATGTCAGACCGATATTCTTAGTGATGAGATCGCTTATCCGTCCATTGTGCCCACCACCAGCACATTTAATATGTGAGCAGTTGTTGCAAAGCCAGCAGGACAGATACGAGTCTCCAGTGATGGATCCTCCAAACTCGCATTTCTTAGCAGTGCAAATTAGACTCATTATTGACTGAGATTTGTCCACTGTAGTGAGAGCGAGAAGAGTTCAATGGTAGAGTTCAAGAGTTCAGTGGTAGAGAGGTACGTTCGGATCAGGCACGTCGAAGAGAATACGTAACAAAAGAGATACGAATGTGACGAATAACCGCTTCAGAGTAACAATGATATAACGGGAATACTCGATCGGAGTAATCGGAGTCGAATTACTCGATCGAATTACTCGATCGGAGAATAGACTCAGGAATATATATATATGAATATTCGCAGAGCACGGCATAAGTAATATTGAAGAATAATATTATTTTTAAGAAGTGTGTGGATAATGAACTATGTAAGTCAATTATCTCCAACAATGATACGCGAAAAGAGGAGTCTCGTATCAAAGATATATGTAGATATATGTAGGTAATAAGATGAGAGCAATTGCAAAAACACGTCGGGATACGGGAAAGTCAGACGAAAGACTGATATATTAGTTTTAGCACGTCCATAACATTGATCTTTTAATTTTGCATCTTATATAAGAGTTGTTCTTCTGAAATAAAGATAGTTTCGAAATCAGAGTCAATCGTCTCGTTACTCAGTGTCTGAACCACGGCACTTAAAATCAACCTACTTCGAGTGATCCTGTGTAAAACGGTTCACAAGTAGGACTCTCTGAAAGCTATCTACTTCGCGTGGCTCCAGTGTAAACGGACCACCAGTAGAACTTTCATCATCGAATCTACTTCGAGTGGCTCCTGTGTAAATGGACCACAAGTAGAATCCGCGGCATACCAGTTTACTTCAAGTGTTGCTCCCGTGAAACGGACCACAAGTAGACCCCGCATTACCTAACCACTTCGAGTGTTGCTCCCGTGAAACGGACCACGAGGAGATCCCGCGGCAGACCAGTCTCTTTCGAGTGTTGCTCCCGTGAAACGGACCACCAGTAGACCCCGCGTTACCTAACCTACTTCGAGTGTTGCTCCCGTGAAACGGACCGCCAGTAGGACCGGCCGATAAGAAATCAGCCGAACCACCATACCACCGGTACTTGAGGAAAACCACCCCAGGAGTTCAAGCACATCAACTCCTGCCTGATCACAGCAAGCGTCTGGCCAACCCGAGCAGTCCTTTGCAGAATCCAGGTAAATTTAGTCAAGACTATTTACGACTTTGACATTGACTACGACTCCGGGACCTACCGTTAATCCCGTGAGTTCAAGTTTGACGTAGTTGCCGCATAACGCTCTACGGACGAACACCACCCAAGGAGAGTTTTTTGAAGAATGGGATGGTTCGGACCTTGCTTTATTTGGCCAACGGACAACAGTTCGAAAAATGACTCAGCTCCATATAGCATATCTATCCGCTGAGGTTTGTAAAAATATGGGTTTGCTAACGGCAAGTTCTTTGGTAGGGTCCAATCTTTTACGTACACTGACTGGTCAGGGTGATAGCCTGAAATGGTTTTCAAAACCCAAAAGTCGAACAGAAACTCGCTACCATTGACTCTCGACTTCACCACGGTGTGTATCTTTTTCTTAACTTGTGAATTAGTTTGACCAATTCCAAGCAAGTTGATGCACGATTCCTCCCTACGGATCTGTAAGCGTTGAGCAAGATCTTCTGTAATAAAGTTCATTTGTGACCCTGAGTCAAGTAATGCTCGGGCCAAGATGTGCTCACCATTTTTTGTTCGAACGCTTACGATCGACGTTGCTAACAAAACCTTTCTACAGACGACGCATGCAAAGCATGTGAAGTAGAAGGCCATCATTCGTTAACTCTGGAGGAGGATTTTGTGTGGGTGGTGGTAATGCTAAGTTATTTTCGGTCACTGTAAATCGGTGCAGAAGTTTATGGTGCGATCTTGAACAGATTTGACACCTGGTCGATTTGCACTTCGCTACCGTGTGACCTTTTCGCAGACAATTCAAACATAGGGACGCTGACATAACAAACTCAAACCTTCGCATTACAGCAAGGCGAGCGAACGGACTGCACTGGGCCAAAAAATGGTTGTTAGCGTTACAATAACTGCAAGCTGGTTTGGCGTTGGTAGAAGAACAAGCCAACGAAGTTCTATTCAGTTGCTTGCTGAACCCTGTTCTTTCTTGTTTTGGTTTGCCAGTCTCTTCAGCGGACAGATGCTGGTATCTACGATTTAGTATTTTTTCGAAAACGGACCACAGCGGCAATTCCTCATAATCCAGTGACTCTTCCCATTTTTGCTTGGTCACTGGATCCACTCTACTCAAAACTAAATCAATAATCATTGAGTTTGCAATTTTAGTATCATCTCCTATGGATAATAATGATCCATAAATTTATGATACAGTGTCGATGAGACCCCTCAACGACGACGCAGACGGCTGGGAAATTTTCGGAAGGCTGAACAGTTGACGTATTTGGTTCGCAAAGATAAGACATTCGTTATCATAAACTCTTTTTAGACTAGCGATAGCTTTGTCGTAATTACTCTCGGTGACCTGGAATGCCTTGACAGTTCCTAAGGCTTCACCAGAGAGGCAAGAAATTAAATGATTAAATTTCTCGATAAATGGAATGTTCAAATCTTTGTAAACCAATGTCTCGAAAAGACTTATGAAATTTTTGAAATCCGAATAATTTCCACTGAATTTTGGCAATGCCAAACTAGGAAGTCGAGCTCGAGTTGGGGCTGCAGAAATTGCAGTAGCTGAACGGGAGTCTTCAGCTGAATTAAAGGCATTACATAAGGACATAATCCTTGCCTTGGTAGTTATTCCTAATTCTTCCAACTCGGCTCCGAAATCATTCAATTCATCTATTTGCTCGATCTGGTCTTGCAACTCATTTGCTTTAGAAATTGCCTCATCTAAAACCTGAAGCCTGCATTCTAGCTCGGTTTTGTTTAGAGGAAGTGATCCATCTTCCAAACGTTCCTCCAACCGGCGAATGCTTTTAACTTTGACATTTAATCTTCTCTTTAAGTCAATAAGAGTTGTGGAATTAAGTTTTTGTTTAGTACTTTCCATTTTAAAAAAATTTATTTTTTCAATACAAAAACGAAAACAATGCAAATTTAAGATTTAATAATTTATTTAATTTTTTTTTAAAGTAATTTTATTAATTTATTTAAATTTTTTGTTAAAGTAATTTTATTAATTAATTTAAAATTTTTTATTAATTTTAAAATATTAATATCAAAAATTTATAAAAAATAAATAACTGTTAGAAATTTATTTAAAAATTTATTGAATTTAATTCAACAACAAGAAAATGCGAAAACGAAAATAATTAATTAATCTTATTTAAATATAATAAATAATTTATTAAATTTAACCAAAAAAAAATCTAAATTGATTAATTAATTGATAACGAATTATTGATAGTCGAAGCACAGAGTATCCAAAAAAAAAAAAAGTTGGTCACTAATGACACCGAAACCAATATGCACGACCAAATTGAAGGGGAGCGCGTCACTTGGCCGACCGTTAAAGTATAGGCGCCAAAAAGTGCATATACATACATACAGCAGAGGATAACGGTGGGAAACGAAAACGAGAATATTATCTCGTATTATATGTATGTATACCAAATATATATGCACCTTTATTTATCTGTAATAAATAAATAATTTTTAGCTGCACTTCAGTATTTATTTGGAAGATTTGTAAATTCGAGAACGATGGGTAGGGGGCGACAGTGATTGCAAATAATATAAATATTTTCTTTTTTATTTTAACCACAGGCAGTACATTTAGGTTAGCACATATATTTATAATTAAATTTTAGAACTTTTATATATGTTGTTATTTATTTTTTTTTTGTGCTCTACTATTTTTCCGACGTACGTATGCGCCAAGAATTGAAAGGAGGATGCAATATTCCAGCACAAGACGGATTTTAATTTGTCTTATCTCAACTTTCAATTTTTTGCACAAATTCCTGGGGTTCTGCTTTCGGATCCTTTAATCCTGCGGCCACTTTCCTTTGACAATCGATGCAGGTGCAGGGCATGGGGACGACGAATCCTTCCAGTAGCAGCTAGTTGATTGGAGAAGTTTGTTTCGCGACGCGGAGAATTCTTTAATTTGTATTTTGAATTCACTACCACAACCGTCGCGTTCATTGTTTATATATATGTGTTGTGTCACTGTCACAATTTTTGTTGCTTTTTTATTTAATTATATTCACTACAGTCCACCCGGGGGCGCCAAAATGTTAATTGAGATTAGTTTATCTCGTCGCGAAAAACCGAAAGACTGTAGAGGGTGGCTGTAGGAATTAAATTATTGCGAAAAAACGAAAACGAAAAAAATGCGTGCACTCTGTTCAACGTTATAAATTCGAGTATATATTCATATAAACAAAAACTTAAGCCTAGCTTATCTAGTGCGGCGAAGCGGGGCGAATTCATGGGAGAGCGCAAGTGAGAGCTTTACTTGCGCTCCCGCTCCGCCCTAAACTAACTTATACTAGACTTCATACATTCCACTTAATTATCTATATTAATTATACAGCCAGTTTTATCGAGCCTGATCTCACAAAGCTGAATTTCAACCGTATGGACAGCGGTCTGCAGCGGTCTTTCTGGGCCCGATGGAAGGAGGAGTACTTAAGCCTTCTTCAGCAGCGCTCCAAATGGCGTGCGTCCGGCCCTGCCTTGGCGATTAACTATGTGGTGCTAGTCAAGGACGAGAACCTACCCCCCATGAAGTGGCCGTTGGCTAGAATTCTGGATCTAGTCCCTGGTCGGGATGGAGTGCCTCGAGTGGTGGTGGTTAGAACCGCTTCTGGAACTACCAAGCGCGCAGTGACCAAGCTTTGCCTATTTCCCCTTAAGGATGAAGCTCAAGGACAGGCCTCAACTGGGGGGAGTATGACGGATCAGGCAGGAGCCACGGCATAAATTGAATCAAAATAAATGTAACATATGTATGTCGGAGAGGAGGTAATTCAGTCTTTCGTTAGACATTAGACTTTAAGGTGTGACCATTGGTCGTGCGGGAATATAACAGTCCTGGTATGATGAGGACTTAGTTTGCGAACTAAGGCCGTGTGTGGCTTCGTTGTGTTGCTAGATCTGGTCCTTCTTTCTTGTGGACTTTACTGCTAACGTTATTTGACAAAAGATGAGCAACAAAGACAACGAGGACTCGCTGCATCAGCCACATGGCATGGAACAGAACCAGGGGACGAACAAAGAAATCCCGAGACCCCGCAAGGAGAAGGCTTAACTTATCCGACATCAGAAGTGGGATACGGCCCTAACCAAACTACTTCTAGAGACGTATTCGCTCTGTTAGAACAACAAAATCGGAACTTTCTGGTTAAGAGGCTACAGATGCCGGCGAGTGAGTTGCAACCGACTAGCGAGATTTGCCTGCCGAAATATAATCCGGACGTTGCTGGTGTGGATGCCACGCAGTAATGCGCTACGGTCGACATCATCTTACGTTATCGGCAGAATATTGGCTCAAGGGTTTACAGTAGAAGTCTCCTATGATAATTTTAAAATTGTTCAAACTAAAGTTGTTGACATTTGTGAAACCATTCAACCTACTAATTTTGATAATATTGAAACGGAAATGGTCGAAAATGAAAAAGAAATTTTAATATCATTGCTAAACCAACATTCCCTATCTTTTATTAAAGGCACTCGTCAGTCTTGCTCATTCGTTTGTAATTGTTTATATGGATGACATATTAATTGTTTCAGAAACGAAGGAAGAAACGTATGAACGTTTGAAACTTGTATTAGACGTTTTAGTGAAGGCAGGATTCACTTTTAGCATTTCAAAGTACTTTTTCTTGAGAACTTCAGTGCGCTACCTGGGCTATGAGATACAAGCGAGGGAGATACGTCCAAATTCTAACAAAATAGAATCACTAGTGGCGTAGTCTCCACCAAAGTCAGTTACTTCTTTAAGACAGTTTATTGGGCTAGCGTCTTATTTTCGTCAATTCATCCCTGGGTTTTCTCAACTGATGAAGCCTTTATATTTTCTTACATCTGAAAAGATTAGATTTGATTGGCAAACTCAACATGAACAAATTCGCAGTAAAATCATAAGTGTGTTAACAAATAAGCCTGTTTTGATTATTTTTTGAGCCTCAATTTCTCATAAAACTGCACACCGACGCCAGCTTTATCGGGTATGGTGTCATCCTTTTGCACCGCATAAACTCTAAACCCCATGTGGTTGAATACTTTAGCAGAGCAACTAGCCCCTGCGGGTCCAGATATACATCATATTAATTGAAAACGTTGGCCGTTGTGAATGCAGTAAAACATTTTCGTCACTATCTACATGGGAGAAAATTCGTAATTTTTACTGACTGCAACTCAATCAAATCTTCTCAAAATGAAGTCGAGTTGTCACCTAGGATTTATCGTTGGTGGGACTTCCTACAAACATTTGAATTCGAAATTAAATACAAGGAAGGTAAACGTATGGCACACGTTGACTTTTTATCTAGGAACCCGGTGTGTCAAAAAAAAAAAAAATACAATTACATCTAATTGGAACGGGCGCAAGTCGAGCCAACGGTCAAGTTGAAAGGGTCATGAGTACAATGAAGAATCTTTTGACGGCTGTTGAGACAAGCTCTAGATCGTGGCAGGATGCATTAGGGGATGTACAGTTAGCTCTTAACTGTGCAGTTAATCGTAGCACTAAGTGTAGTCCCTTAGAACTTTTGATTGGTAAAGTTGGGCGACCACTAGGGTTGATACCTATTAGTGATACCGAAGATGAAATTGACAAGATTAAATCAAGGGAGTTGGCCACTAAGAACATGGAGGACGCCGCTAGATATGAGAAGATAAAATTTGATAAAAATAAGGCTAAAGTAACAAGGTTCTGTGTGGGGGACTTTGTGCTGCTTAAAAACAGCGAGAGACAGCAAACTAAATTAGATCCTAAGTTCAGAGGACCCTTTTTGGTGGTCGAGGTATTGGACGGAGACCGAGACGTTTTAAAGTCTACGCAGAACAATAGGCGTTACCCTCAAGGCGTAAGTATCCACACGAAAGTTTGCGAAAGTTACTGGTAGTGCAAATTCCAGAAGAGCTTGATGTAAATTACAAAGAACAATATCAGTTGGAAAAGTCTTTTGAAAAAGAAAGTGTTCGTGAAGCCATGTGATTGGCGATGGACGAGATTTGTTTTAGAAATGTGTTGGATGAATTCGTGAAGCCATATGATTGGTGATGGACGAGAGTTGCATTACAAATATGTTTGATGAATTCGTGAAGCCATGTGATTGGTGATGGACGAGAGTTGCATTAGAAATATGTTTGATGAATTCGTGAAGCCAAGTGTTGGGCGATGGACGAAAGATTTGTTTGATGAATTCGTGAAGCCAAGTGTTGGGCGATGGACGAAAGATTTGTTTGATGAATTCGTGAAGCCAACTGTTGGGCGATGGACGAGTAATGAGATTAATGAATTTGTGAAGCCGGGTTCTTGGGCGATGGACAATTTAATTTGTTTGAAAATGTGTGAAGCCAATGTGTTTGGTGAAGAATTTAAAAAGCGGCTTGTAAAAGTTTAGTTATGTATTTTGGATTACGAAGTAACTATTTTAACTGATTAATGTATAATTTAAAAACGATTTATTGATCTTTTGTATGGAAATGGTTTATTGGAGAACATAAGAGATATGTTAAAAATAGAAGTTTAGTTATGTTAATGAACATTATATGAAGTTAAGATTATGTGATTAAGTTCTTTGAAAGCATTAACTAAAATTATAAAGTGGAATGAAATTCAGATGTTGATTATAGACACGAGGACGTGTATATGTCAGGATGGCCGTGTCGGAGAGGAGGTAATTCAGTCTTTCGTTAGACATTAGACTTTAAGGTGTGACCATTGGTCGTGCGGGAATATAACAGTCCTGGTATGATGAGGACTTAGTTTGCGAACTAAGGCCGTGTGTGGCTTCGTTGTGTTGCTAGATCTGGTCCTTCTTTCTTTTTCATCGCTGCTTCGTATTGAGCTAGACGTGTGGACTTTACTGCTAACGTTATTTGACAAAAGATGAGCAACAAAGACAACGAGGACTCGCTGCATCAGCCAGAACATGGCATGGAACACCACCAGGGGAACGAACAAAGAAATCCCGAGACCCCGCAAGGAGAAGGCTTATCTTATCCGACATCAGAAGTGGGATACGGCCCTAAACAAACTACTTCTAGAGACGTATTCGCTCTGTTAGAACAACAAAATCGGAACTTTCTAGTTAAGAGGCTACAGATGCCGGCGAGTGAGTTGCAACCGACTAGCGAGATTTGCCTGCCGAAATATAATCCGGACGTTGCTGGTGTGGATGCCACGCAGTGGTGCGCTACGGTCGACATCATCTTACGAGAAAAACCATTAAGTGACAGCGCTCTTATATTAGCGTTAAGTAAAGCTTTGGAAGGTACAGCGGCGCAATGGTTATCCCAAATATGTTACCCGGGAATAACTTGGCAACAGTTTCGGCAATTGTTTGAGCAGCGATACGAGACTTCAGAGACGCCGGCCGCCGTCATTTTAAATCTTCTTAATAGCCGTCCAAGCAATGGCGAAAGTCTGCCTGTTTTTGCAAGTCGCTGTGTGACGTCACTGTGCACAAAATTTCGCAATTTGAGTTCAGAACAAATTTCCATCGCGTTGGTTCTTGGGCACATGGCTAATTTCGACCGGCGTTTGCAGCGAATGATACACACAACGCATGTTAGCAATCGACGAGAACTGCAAGCGGAGTTGCAAGTATTCTCAGCGCTAAGAGAGCGCCCTAATGCAACGAACTGGGAACCAGAGACGAAGCGAGCTAAAACTGCGGAAATCAAATGTTACCAGTGTGGAAAACTAGGCCACAAAAAGCAAGACTGTATATCCGGATCCCAGGTTTCGACAACTGGAAAGGAGTGGCGGTCAGCGCAGCGGAAGGACTAACGTAACGTGCAACAGATGTCAGGAGCCGGGACACATAGCAACTAATTGTCAAAAAAAAGTGGAGAACGCTGGATTGGGAGTCAGAACAGAAAAAAGAGTGCAGCTATGCGCTATAGTGGAGCCTCAATCGAGTATGCTGGTCAATGGTGAAAGATTTCCAATAACATTTGATTCGGGAGCTGAGTGCTCATTAACTAAGAAAAGCGTTTCTAGTAAGTTAGCTGGTAAGAGAATTCATAACGTTTTTTCTTTAAAGGGGATAGGTAATGCCAATACCTATAGTACCTCACAAGTTGAATCAAACATCATGACCAGACGAATGTATGAAAAATAATATTGTAATCGGCAGAGAAATATTGGTTTACAGTAGAAGTCTCCTATGATAATTTTAAAATTGTTCAATCAAAAGTTGTAGACATTTGTGAAACCATTCAACCTACTAATTTTGATAATATTGAAACGGAAATGGTCGAAAATGAAAAAGAAATTTTAATATCATTGCTAAACCAACATTCCCTATCTTTTATTAAAAGCACTCGTCAGTCTTGCTCATTGACATGGAGGATGACATATTAATTGTTTCAGAAACGAAGGAAGAAACGTATGAACGTTTGAAACTTGTATTAGACGTTTTAGTGAAGGCAGGATTCACTTTTAGCATTTCAAAGTACTTTTTCTTGAGAACTTCAGTGCGCTACCTGGGCTATGAGATACAAGCGAGGGAGATACGTCCAAATTCTAACAAAATAGAATCACTAGTGGCGTAGTCTCCACCAAAGTCAGTTACTTCTTTAAGACAGTTTATTGGGCTAGCGTCTTATTTTCGTCAATTCATCCCTGGGTTTTCTTAACTGATGAAGCCTTTATATTTTCTTACATCTGAAAAGATTAGATTTGATTGGCAAACTCAACATGAACAAATTCGCAGTAAAATCATAAGTGTGTTAACAAATAAGCCTGTTTTGATTATTTTTTGAGCCTCAATTTCTCATAAAACTGCACACCGACGCCAGCTTTATCGGGTATGGTGTCATCCTTTTGCACCGCATAAACTCTAAACCCCATGTGGTTGAATACTTTAGCAGAGCAACTAGCCCCTGCGGGTCCAGATATACATCATATTAATTGAAAACGTTGGCCGTTGTGAATGCAGTAAAACATTTTCGTCACTATCTACATGGGAGAAAATTCGTAATTTTTACTGACTGCAACTCAATCAAATCTTCTCAAAATGAAGTCGAGTTGTCACCTAGGATTTATCGTTGGTGGGACTTCCTACAAACATTTGAATTCGAAATTAAATACAAGGAAGGTAAACGTATGGCACACGTTGACTTTTTATCTAGGAACCCGGTGTGTCAAAAAAAAAAAAAAAAAAAAAATACAATTACATCTAATTGGAACGGGCACAAGTCGAGCCAACGGTCAAGTTGAAAGGGTCATGAGTACACTGAAGAATCTTTTGACGGCTGTTGAGACAAGCTCTAGATCGTGGCAGGATGCATTAGGGGATGTACAGTTAGCTCTTAACTGTACAGTTAATCGTAGCACTAAGTGTAGTCCCTTAGAACTTTTGATTGGTAAAGTTGGGCGACCACTAGGGTTGATACCTATTAGTGATACCGAAGATGAAATTGACAAGATTAAATCAAGGGAGTTGGCCACTAAGAACTTGGAGGACGCCGCTAGATATGAGAAGATAAAATTTGATAAAAATAAGGCTAAAGTAACAAGGTTCTGTGTGGGGGACTTTGTGCTGCTTAAAAACAGCGAGAGACAGCAAACTAAATTAGATCCTAAGTTCAGAGGACCCTTTTTGGTGGTCGAGGTATTGGACGGAGACCGATACGTTTTAAAGTCTACGCAGAACAATAGGCGTTACCCTCAAGGCGTAAGTATCCACACGAAAGTTTGCGAAAGTTACTGGTAGTGCAAATTCCAGAAGAGCTTGATGTAAATTACAAAGAACAATATCAGTTGGAAAAGTCTTTTGAAAAAGAAAGTGTTCGTGAAGCCATGTGATTGGCGATGGACGAGATTTGTTTTAGAAATGTGTTGGATGAATTCGTGAAGCCATATGATTGGTGATGGACGAGAGTTGCATTACAAATATGTTTGATGAATTCGTGAAGCCATGTGATTGGTGATGGACGAGAGTTGCATTAGAAATATGTTTGATGAATTCGTGAAGCCAAGTGTTGGGCGATGGACGAAAGATTTGTTTGATGAATTCGTGAAGCCAAGTGTTGGGCGATGGACGAAAGATTTGTTTGATGAATTCGTGAAGCCAACTGTTGGGCGATGGACGAGTAATGAGATTAATGAATTTGTGAAGCCGGGTTCTTGGGCGATGGACAATTTAATTTGTTTGAAAATGTGTGAAGCCAATGTGTTTGGTGAAGAATTTAAAAAGCGGCTTGTAAAAGTTTAGTTATGTATTTTGGATTACGAAGTAACTATTTTAACTGATTAATGTATAATTTAAAAACGATTTATTGATCTTTTGTATGGAAATGGTTTATTGGAGAACATAAGAGATATGTTAAAAATAGAAGTTTAGTTATGTTAATGAACATTATATGAAGTTAAGATTATGTGATTAAGTTCTTTGAAAGCATTAACTAAAATTATAAAGTGGAATGAAATTCAGATGTTGATTATAGACACGAGGACGTGTATATGTCAGGATGGCCGTGTCGGAGAGGAGGTAATTCAGTCTTTCGTTAGACATTAGACTTTAAGGTGTGACCATTGGTCGTGCGGGAATATAACAGTCCTGGTATGATGAGGACTTAGTTTGCGAACTAAGGCCGTGTGTGGCTTCGTTGTGTTGCTAGATCTGGTCCTTCTTTCTTTTTCATCGCTGCTTCGTATTGAGCTAGACGTGTGGACTTGTGTGTGGACTGCTAACTGTGGACGTGTGTGGACTGCTAACGTTATTTGACAAAAGATGAGCAACAAAGACAACGAGGACTCGCTGCATCAGCCAGAACATGGCATGGAACACCACCAGGGGAACGAACAAAGAAATCCCGAGACCCCGCGAGGAGAAGGCTTAACTTATCCGACATATATATAAATGTAAACCCGGCTTGGATGGGTTATATGTGGCGAAGCTTCATATCTGGAGAGAAAGTCGTTCGTAGCCACAGCCCGCAAGGACGTTGTGAAGAGCCCAAGCCAGCTGGACGAGCGCTTAGAGTGTCTGCTCCGTAAATTTTGGGAAATTGAAGACTGCTCCGAGCCCATTGTGAAGTGGACGAAAGAGGAATTGGATTGCGAGACGCATTTCGTGCAGAATTCTGCTCGGCTCGAGTCAGTCGCCTACTCGGTGAAGCTGCCGTTGAAGGTCAGCTCTGAGTGGCTTGGTGAATCGTACTCACGAGCCTTGCGGCGATTTCTCTCCCTCGAAAGGAAGCTTTGCCTCAATCAGCCTCAATTAAAGGATCAGTATGCTGCGTTCATAAAGGAGTATTTAGATTTGGGGCATATGTCTCCAGTCCCGCCTAGTCCACGACCTGCCAGACAGTATTTCCTGCCACATCACTGCGTTTTGAAGGAGGACAGCTCAACAACCAAGCTCAGGGTTGTTTTTGATGGTTCGGCTGCCACTACGTCTGGGTATTCATTGAATGACGTTTTGATGTCTGGTCCAGTTATCCAACCAAAGCTGCGCGCACATTCTTCTAAGGTTTCGTTGCCATCGAGTGGCCATTACAGGAGATATATGCAAAATATACCGATTCGTCAGAGTTTTCCCCGAGGACAGCTATCTGCAGTGCATTCTTTGGCGGAATTCCACCCAGGATGAGTTGCAGGTTTTTAAACTGGATACGGTCATATTGGTTTTGTTAATAAATAAGTAATACAATTAAGTATTAACCAGAAACCCTCAATGAATAAATAAAACACACAATAACATTTTATAAATCACACGCTCTCGATGCCAGAAAAGAAGTGAAGGTAAATGTCAAGAGGACAAGAAAACAACAAATAGGCGAGAAAGAAGAAACACATTTTTAGTGGGTATACACTTGCTGCATTCATACATTCAAGTGAATATACATCATAAATGTCTATGTTACTTTTGCATATTTGAATACGCAAATTTCCTCATTTTTAACAATTTGAGCAATGCATCAATTGGCAGAGGATGAGCAGTCTATGTTTCCAAAGGGTGCCGAAATTCTGCGTCGCGATTTTTATGTTGATGGACTAATTTCCGGAGGTGACTCCATAGAGGAGGCTACCAACATAATGCAGCAAACATCGGGGATCCTCGCCAAGGGCCAATTTCGGTTGAGAAAGTGGTGCTCCAATTTTTCTGAAGTGCTCTCTGACGTACCGGAAAAGGATCGAGAATCGTTTCTAAGGTTTGATGATGGCAGCAACTTTACGAAGACTCTTGGCCTAGCTTGGGATCCTTGCTATTTTCGTTTGAAGGGCTTCAGTCACCCTCGAAGCCCACTAGGCAGATCATCCTCTCCTCAATCGCCGGCTTTATGATCCGATAGGGCTTGTTGGACCTGTCATTATGCCGTGAGAAGTTGTCCTGGGATGAAATTCTACCTCAAGCTCTTCACTCCAATTGGGACATGATTTGTTCCAGCTTCGCCATGACGCAGCCTGCTGAATTCCCTAGATGGTCACTATCATCACAGTCTGAAGTGGAGATTCATGGATTTTGTGAAGCCAGCATCGAGGCTTATGGTGCTTGCATTTATGTCGTATCGAAGGGTACAAGGTAAAAAAGTCATTTACTCTGCTCAAAGTCCCGACTAGCTTCTCTAAAAACGCTTCTTACGGTACCGAAACTGGAGTGATCTGGAGCAGAGTTGCTGGCTCGGCTTATGTCGGAAGTAGCTCAGTTGAAGGTCTACGATGGGAGGTATTTCTGCTGGTGCGATTCTGCTGTCGCGCTGTCCTGGATTCGGGAGGAGCCCGCTCGTTTTAATGTTTTCGTCGCCAATCGAGTTTCAACAATCCAGAAATTGACCAGAACGATGGAACGGCGTTATGTTCCTACGTCTTTGAACCCGGCAGACATCCTCTCGCGTGGTGCTCTTCCCAAGGAGTTAGTTACTGACAACCTGTGGTCCCATGGTCCTGCGTTTCTTCTTGGAGAAGATAGAACTGCTGCTGGCCACTGGTCTTGGGTCTTGGGCCAGCAGCAGTTCTATCTGAAAAACCAACTCTGGAGCTAAGGGCAAGGGTTCTGCTAATCAAATCCCCGTACGTTGACGTGACAGCTGGTTCCAAGTACGCCAACTCTTTCCAGCACTGCAGCGTGTGTTCGCTTATGTGCACAAGTTCTCACAGCGAGTCCGTCACAAGGGTGTCGCTGCTAGCGACATCAAGGCTGGAACCAACCTACTATTGCGTCTGGTGCAGCGTGTGTATTTTTGGGATGACATAAAGGCGCTTCAGAATAGAAAGGAAATTTCGTCAGCCAGCATACTTGCCACATCCTCTCCTTTTTTAGACAAGGTTGGCCTGTTGCGTGTGGACGGTCGTTTAAGAAACTCTACACTGGCCGATCGGGGGGAGGAAAACGGTGACGAAGGCATTGCACAAGTGCATCCGATGCTTCCGCACCAAGCCTCGGTTGCTGGAGCACATTATGGCTGATCTCCCGGTGTCGATTTTTGCGGCCCATTTTACTATAAGCCAGAAGTTCGCAATAAAGCTCCCGTAAAATGTTACGTGAGTGTTTTCATTTTCTTTGCTACTAAAGCCGTGCACTTAGAGCTTGAAGCATCATTTTTACTGGGCTGTTGGATCCTCAGTTCTTGGATTTGACGAGCTGCGAACAATGCTTTGTCACATTGGTGCTGTCATAAACTCACGGCCTTTATTGTCTCTTTCAGAGGATCCTGCAGTCCTTGATGTTCTAACGCCATCCCATTTTTTTACTGGTGGCCCGTCAGTCAGTTTTATCGAGCCTGATGTCCCAAAGCTGAATTTCAACCGTATGGACAGCTGGCAGCGTGTGTCTTTTGTGTGTGGAAGGTGGAGTATTTAAGCCTTCTTCAGCAGCGCTCCAAATGGAGTGCGTCCGGCCCTGCCTTGGCGATTAACTATGTGGTGCTAGTCAAGGACGAGAACCTACCCCCCATGAAGTGGCCGTTGGCTAGAATTCTGGATCTAGTCCCTGGTCGGGATGGAGTGCCTCGAGTGGTGGTGGTTAGAACCGCTTCTGGAACTACCAAGCGCGCAGTGACCAAGCTTTGCCTATTTTCTCTTAAGGATGAAGTTGAAGGACAGGCCTCAACTGGGGGGAGTATGTCGGGTCAGGCAGGAGCCACGGCATAAATTGAATCAATATAAATGTAACATATATATATAAATGTAATAATTATAGTTAAGCATATAATCATTTTCTCATCGCTGTTGTTAGTCGCAAGCCGACTCTTCTCGGCCGCTCGACTTTATTTTATCTTTGTCATTAAGTTAACGAGCTTTCGCCCGTCCTATGCTAAAAGGCGGGCCCACTTGTACTCTCTATCTCAGTGCATACGCATTCTAAATCGGAGCTTTCTGGCACTCCATTTCATATGCAAATAAAATAAACATTTTATAACGTTGTGAAACAAATAATTCCCTTTTTTGTTATTTTGGAAAAAGGGAAAAAGTCATTGAAAAGTCTCAATGACCAAACAATATGTATGTTTATATAATCAATAAACGTGTAAACAATATAAATAAAAACCAAGTCGATATCAATTACATAAGTATGTTTTTTTAGTGATCGTCCGGTTTATGTAATAGTGAGTTGAAACTTTAAACACGATTTGCTCAAAACTACGTTTTTGAAGTCGGTGAACCATCTTACTCGAAAACTAGTGTCTCGATTGTCTTGAAATTTAGCATGCTTTTTTAATACATAATAATCTACTACTTAACCGAAGGATTAATTTTTTTATGCAAAATTTTTTTTTTACACCTGAAAAACTACCGCGATTTTTAAGGGAAATCGATTGTTTAACTTTGATAGGTCGCCGTTTTGTCGAATATTTTTATACCCTTGCAGAGGGTATTATAATTTTGGTCAAAAGTGTGCAACGCAGTGAAGGAGACATCTCCGACCCTATAAAGTATATATATTCTTGATCAGGATCAACTCCTGAGTCGATATAAGCCTGCCCGTCTGTCTGTCTGTCCGTCTGTCTGTCTGTCTGTCTGTCGGTTTCTACGCAAACTAGTCTCTCAGTTTTAAAGCTATCGAGTTGAAACTTTGCACACAGCCTTCTTTTCCTTGCAGGTAGTACATAAGTCGGAACGGCCGGGATCGGTCGACTATATCCTATAGCTGCCATATAACTGATTGATCGGAAATGCCATAACTTCGTTGTTTTTTAAGTTAGATGGTTCGGACTTTATGCACATGTTATATTTGACCAATATATCTTATGCACAAAATTTCATAAGGATCGGCCGACTATATCCTATAGCTGTCATAGAACGATCGGAATTGGCATAACTTTGTTGTTTTTTAAGTTAGAAAGATGGGACTTGGTACAGATTACTCTTTGTGCAAAATAATTCAATGTGTCAAATTTCATAAGGATCGGCCAACTATATTCGATCCGCTATATATCTAATAATATAAGATACGTGGCGCCACCTAGCGGACTGCGCCTCAACTGCAAGGGTATATAAACTTCGGCTCCGCCCGAAGTTAGCTTTCCTTTCTTGTTTGATTTCAGACGATCCAGATTTCCACAGTCTTGGTCACCGCGACCCGTGTTTTTCAGACGGACCTCACTTCGACGGGGCATAACTTTAAAACTGCTCAATGTTTTCTACTTTTTTTTTCAAATTGAAGTTAAAATGATGTACTTTCACATAACTTTCACATATTTAAAAAAAAATTCAATAGTTTACGAGAAAAAAATTCAGGAAAAATGCCTATTTTTTGGCGCTCCAACTGTGTATGCCCCCTTAATGACAATGTTATTAAAGCAAACGCGTGCCGTACATACATATGTATGTTCATATGAAGATACGGCGCATGTGTAACGGCTTGTATCGGATGGATTGCTGATGCAGTTTTGAAGCGACTGGCTCTAAAACTGTCGTGAAGGAACGGGTAGGCTTAGGGACTGTTAGTGGCAGCGCTCTTACTTAGCGATAGAAATGGGTAGAGAAATTTATAACCGGTTAAACTCGGCAAAAAAAAAACTCCCGAATAGCTGGCCCTGGGTTCCTCGTATCACTAGGCTACAGGTTCTTTCTTTTCACATCGAGACTCAGACCAGTGCAGTTGAAAGTGGTAAAACATAAATTCAATTAAAAATTTGTAGCAGATAACTGTGAAAATTTGGAACGTAGTCAGTTGGCATTGACTCCGAAGGTAAGCGTTTGGGGGAAACATTAGTCATTATAAGAGAGGAGACTTCTAAGTCCGCGAAATTCTTTTTGGCTAGGCCGCAACAGCATCGCTTCCAAAAGCAGAATACCTAACCGAAAGAAGCAAAGCTATGGGAACAGGCAGTCCGCGGTCCACAAGCATCGAAGCCGCGACGGAGTTCGGCGAAACCCCTGGTGCGGTTGCAGGAGGCCCTCGGCGCAAGGAGTCTACAGTGTCATGGTTTTATTTAAGAAAATTGTTCAGTTTTTTTAAGAAAAGTCAGCTTAAAAAGGGAATCTTTGAGAGGGTTAGAGGGGAATATGTGACCCATAAGTAAACCTAACCTCACCCCGACCCAGCCCAGATAATTTAGTTAGTTTGGTGATCCCTAGGCTATGTAATACCTAAATAGTGCTTAGCTGTTAAAGAATGATTTTAATTTACAAAAAAATCCGTCCATCAAAATCCCTCCACTCCGACCCAGCTGCAATGTAATCAGGTGTTATTTGTGAACGAGACCGAAGGGGAATATAGCTCCAAGTTCAGGACCCATTGCATGTTGGTATGAAGGAGTGAGCGAGACGGACTGAATCAGTGCGAGAGCCCCGTTTCAGTTTTGATCGCCAAAGCGAAATAGGTGATAGCACGAGGTGGATCATCTCGTTAGTGAAAGTGCGATAGAGCATAGCTCCCAAATGCCCCCCAGAGGGTTCATTGAACTCTAGAGAAAGAACTGAGAGGGATAGCTTAAGAATTCATAATGTAATTGTAAAAAGCTTAATGTAAACGTAGAGAAAAAGTGGAAACTAGGGAATAATTGTAAATTTTGGTAAAGTGAGTGAGAGTTTAAAGAAAAATGTTCCTCATTCGGAAATTAATAGGGTTTAATGAAAAGAATTATTATTTTTTGGTATATTTTGTTTTGTTTGGTGTGATAATTATTTTTCACAGCGCAGCAACCAGCGAAAGCTTTCGACGGTGGATGCAGAAAAAAAAGAGTGAGTTTGCTTAAACCATAAATAATTATACTTTGAAGTAACCAAATTGATAAATATTTTTATAACTATGATAAGTGTTCACTTTTTACCATTTTTACCCTTTATACCCTATAATTGAGCACGCCTAGGCATGCAGGTCGTCACCTCGTGTACTTCTGTCCACAGTGATGATAACATCTATTATTAATAGATTTTGTTTATTTTGGAAAAAAACCAAATTTTTTGTAAATCTCTAAACCATTTTTATTCCACATACTTAAATATTTATATAAGTTTTCCTGATTTCTTAATTTTGCTCAAAATCCTAGATGTAAAGAAACAAAGTAAAACCCAGACAATTTTTAAAATGTATATTTTAGTATTAATAAACTATTTTATAATGTTTGCTTAAAATCCAAATTTTCTGATTTCCTAAACCCGCCTCAGAAGCGCTTGCCAAACAAAGGGATCGTGGGAAATTTTTAGTTAACCCGGAAAAACCTTGATCAAGGTAGGGAGGGCATCGTTAGCTCCTAGTACATCAAGAAGTAGTTTATTGACCGATCCTACGAATTTGTTTTCTTCTTTCCTATCCTTTCTGGTTGTATTTTCCACAGTTTTCGGTCATAGCTCATCCGGTAGCTTATTTCGTCATTTTTCCGCACGTTTATTTAAATTAAATAATAATAAGTCCTGATAGGGCACCCGTGATTGGCACCCTTACACCACGCCACCGACGAGCCAGAGCCGGAACCATCGAACGTGCGGGCCATAGCGGGAGTTTAACATCCAGCCTACTAGATCGTTACCCATTACAGCAATGAATAATTATAATTATTATTATTATAATAATAATTATTAGTAAGATCTTATTAATTATTTTTGGCGCCCAATCGTGAAGCTAGATTTTTCTTGGAAAAGTTTTAAAGAATATTAAGTCTAGGAAACTCACTAAAATTTAGACCGTAACTGTTTCTTGGTATAATCAAAATTTAACTAGCTTTAATTTCTCCTCAACGACTAAATTGGGTCAGTTGTCAAAAGTTATTTGGGGGAGACATCACCTTACTTAGCGGCCACTATCTAGTTTCCTGCACGTTCTTTTGTCATTTTTGGTTCCTGGATCGTCATATCCTGTCCAGTGACATGTGGGTTCCAAAGTGACGACTAGAGGAGAAAAAGTAGTGGGCTAACTGAGACATAGGATTGGGATTCAGTTGCTAAGCTGCTATCAGTTGGCTACTGACCACTTAGTCTCAGTAATAGCTCCCCATTTTTTTGTTTATTTTTCTTTTCCTCTTTTCATCATTAATCTTGTTTCCAGTCTACTTTCTTATTTTATTCACATTTTTGTGAAGACGGTCGATAGCTGGCAGCGTTTCAGAGTGCGTAGGTTGAAGGAAATCAAAATTACGTTTAAAGTACAAGTATCAAAAATTTTAATCACATTCAACTCATACTATTTTATTTATTTATTTAATTAATTATTATTTATTTTTTTTATTTACCTTATATTACTATTTAACCTTTTATTATTACCTCATTCATTATTGGTAGAAGTTGGAATTTAAAATAAGTAAACATAGACATTAATGGGTCTAGATCGATCGCCTCAAAAAGAGGGACATCCTCCTAGTTCTGAGTGTAAATTATGTAACTCTGAGATCAGGGCAGCTGATAGCTATAAAACCAAGTGTCAGCATGTATTCCATAAAGCGTGCCTGAGGACACATTTAGCAGTCAAAATAACTTGTCCGATTTGTGAGTCAATCTGTATCGACCAACGTATTTCGCAACCTCCGACTTCAGCAATTCAAACTAGGCAGCGTACAAGGCTCGAAACAATTTCGCGCAGTGGAAGCGAGCTGGACTTATCAGCTTCAACCAGCCAGGAGCGGTCTAGGCAGGATCACAACGCAGGCGACAATACACCGGCAGAAGAAATGAGTCAAATAACCGCAGAAATTTCTGCAGCCGTAAAGGCAATGCAAAACGAGCTACTAACTCAGCTCACTGAGAGGATGGCCAACCTAATACAGACAAATGTAGAAGCGCAAATGAGCAATATAGATCAACAAAGGGCAACGGTCAATCCTAATACAAGTAGGAATTCCTCCCTAGAGCAGGTTTAGGGAATTAACGTGCCACATACAGAGCATTATACTGTTCAACAGAGACCCACTAGCTCCAGATCCCTAAGCTCGGATTTGGCACAAAGACCCGACAAAGTGGGGCACATATTATCGAACTGGAAATAAAGGTTTTCGGGATCGGGAGACACAATAGGAGTAGATAGTTTCATCTACAGAGTCGAGGCTCTGACACATCAGACATTAGAGGGGAATTTCTCACTCTTATGCGGGAATGCAAATATGCTATTCGAAGGAAAGGCCTCTGATTTCTTTTGGCGTCATCATAAGACCGTAGGAGTGGTGCGATGGCAGGAGCTTTGTGCAGCCTTAAGGAAGCAATTCCGGGATTCAAGAACCGATGTAGATAATCGTCAAATGATAAGGGACAGAAAGCAGAGGAATAAGGAATCATTTGAAAGCTTTTATGACTCCATTTTAAAGCTTACTGACAGACTAAGCAAGCCCATATCCGACGAAACTCTAGTGGAAATAGTGCGGCGTAATTTACGTCCAGAAATCCAGCATGAGATTTTGAATTTAAACTTCGAGTCCATGGAGAATTTGAGGGATACGGTTAGGAAAAGGGAATTCTTTATAGAAGAGATGCGTAAACACCACGGTTACCAAAAACCACTCCCGTTAAGAAAACCTATTAGTGAACTTTGCGAAGAGGCGGAAAGCGACGATGCAGTAGAATTTGGGGAAGATGAGATTCAAGAGGAGATAGGAGCATTTTCCTTGGTATGTTGGAACTGCAGAAAGGAAGGGCATAGATACCAAGATTGCGCATCAAAAAGGAAAATCTTTTGTTATGGTTGTGGTTTCCTAACGCTTATAAACCCTCTTGCGAGAGATGTACAAAAAAATCCCAAAGGAACACTGCAACACCGCGTTCCAAAGCATAGTGTCCAAAGCGTTTCCAACCGACAGCCAGGCTTGGAGGACCAGCATTAGTTAGAGAGGAGGGAGCGCTTAGTGTAGAAAATTCACTTTCCGGAGATTTGGGATTACAAGTCTGGCATACTAACCTGAAAAGTTCTGAACAGTAAACTTGCCAATACTGAAGATCGAGGCTAGGTTTGTCTCGCGAAACAGTCGGCGTCAAAAAAATTACTGGAAGACAATAAAAAAAAATTGCTAGTATTAGGAAAAATGTTGGCGACAATAGGCCTTACGCAGAAGTTACGTTGCTAGAAAAGAAAAGAAGAGGGTTGCTAGATACAGGCGCTGCTATATCGTGTATAGATGGGCAGCTGGCTGAGGAGTATATATGCAGCCTTTTAAAAAGGTTTTAGCTGGTGCATGTACTGCCGATGGAAACAAGCAACAAATAATAGGTAAATTTAAGACAGAGATAGAATATAAAGGAATTAAAAGAGAATTAGAATTTCATATAATCCCCTCTCTAAGGCAACATATTTATTTAGGAATAGATTTTTGGACAGCTTATGAGCTGTTGCCGCCAACCCTAGCTATCTCAGAGATCTCAGGAGATGCGGAGCAGCACTCTATATCGAGATGGCAGCAACTTAAATTAGAAAAAGTTATTAAAAGCTTTCCATCATTTGCGTTATTGGGACTGGGTAGGACCTCTGTTTTAAGCCATGCAATAGAGACGGGGACAGCGAAGCCCATTAAGCAACGGCCTTTCCCAGTATTGCCGGCCATTGAAAAATTGTTATATGCCGAGGTTGATAGGATGCTAAAACTGGGGGTTATTGAGGAGTCCGACAGTCCGTGGTCTTCGCCAGTCGTACTGGTCCAAAAGCCAGGCTAAGTAAGAGTGTGACTCGATAGAAGAAAGTTTAACGCAGTAACAGAAAAGGATGCATATCCGCTTCCGCAGATCGATGGCATACTTATCCGGTTACCCAAGGCAAATTTTATAAGTGGCCTTGACTTAAAAGACGCGTTCTGGCAAATCCCTTTGGATCCTCTATCGAAAGCGAAGACTTTATTTACTATACCAGGGCGGCCTTTATATCATTGTAAAGTTATGCCTTTTAGCCTCTGCAACGCTCCACAAACTATGACGACGAGTTTAATGAACAAGGTAATACCTGCATCACTTAGAAACGAAGTTTTTGTATACATGGACGATTTATTGGTTATCTTAGATAAGTTTGAGAAACATTTGGAAGTTTTGGAGACTGTAGCTAAACGAATCCAAGAAGCTAACTTAACCTTGAATGTGGAAAAGAGCCAATTCTGTAGGCTTACCGTAAAATATTTGGGCCACATAATAGGTGAGGGTGGTATTCGAACGGACCCTTCCGTTACCAACATCACTCAAGGCTTTAAGAAGCTTTTTGGGATTAGCCGGATGGTACAGGAAATTTATAAACAATTTTGCGTCAGTATCGGCTTCTTTGACCGATCTTTTACAAAACAAGCGTAAATTTGTGATGACCGAAGAAGGTAAAGAGGCATTTGAGAAGTTGAAGGCTATGTTAGGAAGTGCGCCGGTATTACAGACCCCAGACTTTGAGAGACCCTTTTTCATACATTGTGATGCTAGTACGACTGGAGTAGGAGGGGTCCTAGTGCAGAAGTCTATTACTGGGGACGAATTACCTATAGCCTTTGTATCAAAGAAATTAAATAAAGCGCAAAGGAATTACACAGTTACAGAGCAAGAGTGCCTTGCGGCTTTAGTAAGCATTAAAAAATTCCGAGCTTATGTCGAAGGACTAGAATTTACCGTCAACACGGATCACGCGTCCTTGAAGTGGCTGATGTCGCAGAATGATCTAAATACTAGATTGGCACGGTGGGCTTTAAACTTACAAGGGTTTCGATTTGCAATCCAGCATCGAAAGGGGACGCTAAATGTTGTTCCCGATGCTTTTTCTAGAGTTGAGCATGAACAGATAGCGGCAATAGATTTTAATAACGGGTTGCTGGTGGATATCGACTCAGAACATTTTAAGTCCGCTAAGTATATACAGTTAATGGAGGGAATTAAAAGTAATTTGGATAACTTTCCGGATCTGAGAATCGTGCATTCCTTGGTATATCGACGCACCGAACATTCGAAAGGCGAACTGCTCAATGATGCGTACGCGTGGAAATTGTGGATACCGAAGTCTGTGATTCAGGAGGTGCTAAAGAAATCGCATGACGATCCATTAGCGTCTGACGGGGGTGTTCACAAAACGTTGGAGAGAATTCGACGATATTATTTCTGGCCAGGAATGGTGAATGACTTGAAGGACTACATTTCAGCCTGTGAAAGTTGTAGGATGACTAAAGCTCCGAATAGGGCGTTGAGGCCACCTATGGGAAAGGCCGTCGAGTCGCTGAGGTTTTTCCAGCATCTTTACATTGATTTTTTGGGCCCTTATCCTAGGTCTCGTAGTGGGAATATAGATATTTTTATTGTGCTTGACCATTATTCCAAATTCGTTTTTCTTAGAGCCGTGAAAAAACTTACCGCGGATGTTGTACTAAAGTACTTAGAAGAGGATCTTTTTCACACATTTGGTTTTCCTGAGAGCAGTGTTTCCGATAACGGGTCGCAGTTTAGATCCGAGAAATTTCAAGGTATGCTTAGGAGCCATCGTATCACGCACACTTTAACTGCGGTGCGCGCTCCTCAGGCTAATGCTTCGGAGCGGGTAAATCGCTCAGTGATTGCTGGCATTCGTGCTTATATTCGCAGCGACCAAAAGAACTGGGATGAAAATCTTAGTAAAATCAGCTGTGCCCTGAGGTCAGAAAGTCATTCCGGTCTGGGATCCACACCTTATTATATGGTTTTTGGGCAGCAGATGATTACATCTGGTGCAACGTACTCCTTATTGAGGAAGTTGGCTATGCTAGAGGACAAAGCAGCTACTTTTAGCCGTGAGGACTCTCTAGAGGTAATCAGAAAGAAAGCAGCTGAAACATTAGGAAAACAGTATGAGAGGAAAGAACGACATTACAACCTTAGGGCGCGAGAAGTATCTTACAAGGTTGGGCAGGAAGTATATCGGAGGAATTTTAAACACAGCTCTTTTAAGGTAGGCTACAATTCTAAAAGTGAATTGTGAGAGTGTGTTAAGAGGAGCCCCGTAAATAAACGTGTTACTCCAATGAGTTCCGTTTTAAAACTGTTTTTATTTCTTACAATTCTCTTACAAGAAACCAGTGGCGGCGCGAGCCTCGTTGGCGCTCGGGGCGAAAGACGCTTTTGCCGCCCTTTTTTGCATTGATAAAATTTTTTTGCTTTTTTTTTTTTTTTTTTGCTAAAATTGCACCAATTTTGCCGCCCCTTGGCGCTCGGGGCGACTGCCCCTTTCGCCCCCCCCTCGCGCCGCCACTGCAAGAAACATACATGAAAATCTTAAATCTATTTAAAACTACTTATCAACGGACTGCACGCTGACATGCTATGTGACTGCAGGAGATCGTCTTTCAAACCATGCTGTTAATCACTTATTCCCATGTTATTATTATAATTCGATAACAATATGTTGTTAATTATATAATTCTATTTCATATTCTTAAATATTTTAACATTGCATATTATATTAGCTCCCATGTTCAACTTAATGTTTGAACATCCTGCAAGGGGCCACAAAAATGATTGACTTGTGTTTACATTTTTTTAAATTAATTATTATTTTTGTTCGATTTCTTAGTGGACTGTAATTTTTACTTATTTTGTTTCTTATTATTATTAGATATATGTAGCTTTTCCTTTTTTTTTTATTTGATTGATTACTTAATTATATGTATCAAACCATTACATTATACAATAAACATATAAAATAAACATTTTTTTGTTTAATCATTCGGCATTGGGGTTGGCAATGCCATAGCCATCGATTGTCTTCTCGACTTTAATTTTTTTTAAATTAGGATATAAAAAGTACAGTTAGGATTTTCATTACCAAAATTAGGGAGCTATGACCTGACACATGATGAAAGTCGATAATTTTCAATTCTAAATTTTGTGCTTTAACTTTTTTAAAATTCGTTTCACCTATTTCTGTTTTTATGTCATTGCTATCCTCTTCTTCTTGTTTGAGCACGATACTGGTTGCTACGATTGAATTACTGCCCCTGGATTTCGTGCATCCTGACACTGTCCATCCAAAGATAGTTTTTTGCCCAAGAAGCATACCCTTTTTGGTTATCTCCGGCAGTAAAATTTGTGGATATAAATCCGCACCAATTACCAGGTCAGTTCGACCAGGTTTGTCGAAATTGCGATCCGCTAAATAGAATCCTTTCCAATCCGACTTATTTATAAAAATTTTATTTGTGGGAAGACTTTTCATTAATTTTGGCAAAACAATTGCGTTTGTGCTCACTTCTTTTGAATATTTAGAATTATTCCTGATTGTCAATTTTAATTTGTGATTTGAAACACAGGCACCTGTTGCTGATACTCCGCTTATTTCTGTGTGCGCTTTTATTTTTGGCAACTTAAGTTTTTGTGCCGCTTCTTCAGAAATTAGAGTGCTCTGTGACCCATTGTCAATTAATGCTCTAAATTTCCCGAATTCACCATCTTGACCTTTAATCTGAACATATGCCGTGGCCAACAACGCTGGTTCAGAGGTCATGCATGTATTTACATTGTCTTTTATAAAATGTAACATGCTATGGTGTAATTTTTGACAATACGAGCATACTAGCTCGCTTGGACATTTTGAGTTTGAACTGTGCTTTAAACATCTGTAGCACCAATTCAATTTTTTACCATATTCGTTTTTTCTTGAGGACTTAATGCTTTAAATTTATAGCAAAACATTTATTGATGCCCGGGGCATTTTGCACATCGGGCATGCTTGGTTATTTGTGTGATTATTTTTTATTATTTTTCTAGTAGGCAACTCATTTCCAACTGATGTCAACGAACTAAGCCGTTGATCTAAAAATTCTATGACATCTTTCAAGTTTTGAATGTCATTTGACTTTTTTACTTGGCCCTCATATTGTTGCAGAGCCTCAATATTAAATTTCTTTATAATAATATGCGCAAAAATGCAATCTGATTCTTCGGTCAGATTTGCTTTGAGACGCATCATATAAATTGATTCATTTATAGAATCAATTGTATTTTTTAAATGCCTATATGAGTCCAAATTTATTTTTGGAAGGTCAATCAGGCATTCAATTGGTCTGAAAATATTTTTCTATTATTCTCATACCTTTTTATGAGCAACTCCCAGGCTGCATCATAATTATTCCCTGAGCCAAGCAATAAATGGGAGACCTCATTTTGTGCTTCCCCTTTTAGAGCACTTTTAAGGTAGCTTAGCTTCAAGGATGGGCTTAAATCCATTCTTGAATGCACAAGCTCCTTGAATAATTCATAAAAATGGTCCCAATCTTTGGAGTTTCCAAAGAAACTGGGAACCTCAATTTTTGGTAGGGTAGGTAGTTCATCCATTTTGGGATTACTACCTTCTACCTTTTCTAATCGACCCACTTCGATTTTATTATTCATGAGATCAATGTGTATTTCCACATCTTCTCTGAGCTCTATTATTTTGGGCATATATTTATTATTAAGCCCTTCAATATTTATTAAATCGGACACTGTTTCTACTCTGCTGAGAAACATTTTTAATTTTTTAATTCTTATCGGAAAGGTTTCAGCGATTTTTTCTTTTGTCGACATATTGGATTTTTTTTTTTTTAATTAAAATTATATTTTAGTATAACTAAACTAAAAAGTTATAAAACTAAACCAAACCAAACTTGCCGATGAATATAATTTCTGCTGTTGGTTTGGTGATTTTGTTGTCGCTGTTGATGCTGCTTCTTCTTTGGGTGTTGTCACTGTTGCTGGCTGATGTTGCTGTTGAAGTTGGTGTCGCTGCGGATGTTGCTTCTGCGTGGGTGACTTGTTTCGGCCGATATTGCTTCTGATGTTGCTCGGATGTTGCTTCTGCTTGGGGTGCTTATTGCTGCTTTAGCTGATGTTTCTGTTGATGTTGGTGTCGCTGCGGATGTTGCTTCTGCGTCACTGTTGCTGCTGCTTATGCTGATGTTTTTTTATTTTTTATTTTTGATGTTTTCCGATTTAATAATTTTTTTTTATATATATTTTTTTCATTTAATTTTTGTAGATTTTTTTTTTTTAAGTTTGTTTGTCCACAATAAAGTAATCACAATTACTTTTTCTTTTTAACTTTTCCGATGTAGGCCTCGGATACGCCACCACAAAAATTTAATTTTTTATATATTTTAATATATATATTTTTTTATTATTCCGGTGTGGTTCCGGAACAAACACGATAGAAGGAAACAAAATATTTATTAATTTTTGTTTTTCCTTTCTATTCAATTATGCTCATTGGCATTTATATTATTTTATTCTCTGTGTTCCTTACCTCTTGGGGGGAAACAACAGAGGACTACGATATCTAAACTGAGCTCTGTTTTACTCAGATCGCAGCCTTATTTTTTAGCTACCCTGGGCTGAGAATTTTAATTTTTTCTACAGCCACTTATTTCTACAGGGGGGATTTTGTAACGGCTTGTATCGGATGAATTGCTGATGCAGTTTTGAAGCGACTGGCTCTAAAACTGTCGTGAAGGAACGGGTAGGCTTAGGGACTGTTAGTGGCAGCGCTCTTACTTAGCGATAGAAATGGGTGGAGAAATTTATAACCGGTGCAACTCGGCAAAAAAACAACTCCCGAATAGCTGGCCCTGGGTTCCTCGTATCACTAGGCTAGAGGTTCTTTCTTTTCACATCGAGATTCAGACCAGTGCAGTTGAAAGTGGTAAAACATATATTCAATTAAAAATTTGTAGCAGATAATTGTGAAAATTTGGAACGTAGTCAGTTGGCATTGACTCCGAAGGTAAGCGTTTGGGGGAAACATTAGTCATTATAAGAGAGGAGATTTCTAAGTCCGCGAAATTCTTTTTGGCTAGGCCGCAACAGCATCGCTTCCAAAAGCAGAATACCTAACCGAAAGAAGCAAAGCTATGGGAACAGGCAGTCCGCGGTCCACAAGCATCGAAGTCGCGAAGGAGTTCGGCGAAACCCCTGATGCGGTTGCAGGAGGCCCTCGGCGCAAGGAGACTCGTGGTTTTATTTAAAAAAATTGTTCAGTTTTTTTAAGAAAAGTCAGCTTAAAAAAGGGATTCTTTGAGAGGGTTAGAGGGGAAAATGTGACCCATAAGTAAACCTAACCTCACCCCGACCCAGCCCACATAATTTGGTTAGTTTGGTGATCCCTAGGCTATGTAATACCTAAATAGTGCTTAGCTGTTAAAGAATGATTTTAATTTACAAAAAAATCCCTCCATCAAAATCCCTGCACTCCGACCCAGCTGCAATGTAATCAGGTGTTATTTGTGAACGAGACCGAAGGGGAATATAGCTCCAAGTTCAGGACCCATTGCATGTTGGTATGAAGGAGGGAGCGAGACGGACTGAATCAGTGCGAGAGCCCCGTTGCAGTTTTGAAAGAACTGAGAGGGATAGCTTAGGTTAGGTTAGGTTAGGGCGGTGATGCAAGGGGGTCATAGAATACCCCCTCACTTCCACTTGAGCCGCAAGGGCTCCTTGTGCTGCCGCTGGAGCAAGGGTTTCACCGAGATGCTACCCCCCCCCCCCTTCCTGTCTACCAGGGTGCGTATAAATGCCTAGACTTCCTAAGGCGGCCCATGGTCCCAGCCTGATTTTTTTATGAAGGCGACCAGTCCGCGTGGAGAGATCTCTGAGAGATCGCTAAGGTCCGAGAGTTCTCCGGGAGAGAGTCCGAGAGAGTTTGAGCCTGCTGCGTCCGAGTGCCGTGCAGTGGCATAAGAGGTGCGATACCGATTCTACCTCCTCTTCGTCCCTGCAGCTCCTGCAGAAATCATTGTGAGGGACTGCAAGCCTGGCCGCGTGCTCACCTATCAGCCAGTGCCCAGTGATTGCCCCAATCGCTAGGCTGCATTCCGGTCTAGTCAGAGCAATGAGTCTCGCCGATCTTTTCTGAGAGCGTGTCGGCCAGATCAAACGTGATGTTTTACAGGTCTGGAGATTATTCCATTTCCTATTGGCTGCCAGGTCGTAAAACTCCCTGCACTTTAGCCTGCAAGTAGCCAAGGGTATGCCTACGAGTTCTTTCTCATGTAGGAGAGGGTTGGTAGTCCCTGCCCTAGCTAGTTCATCTGCAGCACAGTTTCCCTCGTGGTCCCTGTGACCGGGAACCCAGATGAGGTAGATGTCAAGCTATTCAGCCATCTCGTTGAGAGATCTGCGACAGTCATTGACTGTCCTGGAGTTGGATGAGAATCCGTCAAGTGCCTTGAGCGCTGCTTGACTATCTGAGAAGATACATATTGTACCCCGATTTCCCCTTAGAGCTGGGGATTCAAGTGCTTCCTTAATGGCTACTACTTCAGCCTGGAACACACTGCAGTGGTCAGGGAGTCTGAAGGACTCCTTTAGGCTCAGATGATCGCAAAAATAACCGCCTCCCACCTGGCCGTTAAGTTTTGATCCATCTGTATAGATATGAATGGAGCCCTCCGGTCCCGGTATCCGGGCTTCCCATTCCTCCCTCGAGGGGATTAAGACTTTGTAGTTAGTGGTGGGTTGGTCGACGGGCACACAGTAATCCGTACCCCCCTCAGGCATGAAATGGTGTAGGTCCAGTCTGGTATGACCGAAACTATTTTTGCTCCATAGGTTTGCCTCCCGCAGTCTTATTGCTGCCAGAGTAGCTGTCTTTACCCCCATCAGTTCAACTGGTAGTAGGTCAAGTATAGTGTCTAGGGCATCACTGGGCGTAGTGCGTAGACTGCCTGTCATACAGACTTCCGCCATGCGCTGCATCTTCCGGGCCTGACAAGGTCCAGTATTGCTAAAACATGTTCAGAAATTTTTAAAGATAAATTGTATCAAATCGTAGGGAGCGATTTTAATGCGAATAGTCTTATTAAATTCTATGAAAAATAAGCTTTACAGCGGCATAACGTGCATAATAAGGCATCCTCTGTAAACGACTCAATAATTATATTCGTGCCTAGCTGGTCTGTTTCTTTGGAAGTTGTGACTGGTTCCGGTTTACGAGTTGGCGTCACTCTTACCAATTAAAATCAATGTGGATCTGTAAATCGATTTTCTCAAAATTGTAGGGAGCGATTTGAATGATTTTTGCTCCAGATATGCCGTGCCTATGGGGGCATCCTCTTTGAGCTTCACAATATGAAAAACAAATTTTTTGGCATTTTTTTTTTATGGGCTGTTAACGAGATTTGACACTTTTATGGGCTGTTAACACTTTTCAAGACACTTTTTTGTGAAATTTTCAGGAATTATTCTCAATATATTGGCTGTTAACACTTTTCAAGACACTTTTTTGTGAAATTTTCAGGAATTATTCTCAATATTTTGGGGCCTCTTCTAATATCTAAGATAGGACCAAGAACAGTATGGGGCCAATTTTTCAAATGTATTTTTATGCTATTTCAAGGATATAGATCCCGCCAAAAGTAAGAAAAAGCTATAAATTATTCAACTCTTGATATGATTGATCTTGATATGATAATTATTCGAAACAGTGATAGAATTAAACATAAATAAGTTTGTGCTACGATTGCACCGTTCCATTTCTACGCTAACTATGCGACTCTAATTTGCCGGACATTAATCTTGTTACCCATGTCGAAATTGGATGAGCCACCCCATGTTGAAATCGAACTCGATGACCTTTAGCCATCTCAGGCTTTACATCTAATCGGCTGCTGCTTCTCACGCCGATAATAAGCGTCCAACCATTTTTTTTTAGCTGTAGTTTAATTTTAAGGTAGCTTATAATAATATCACAGGCCGACAATTTCCAACTTTTTTTTTCCTCCACGCATAATTTTACCTGCTCCATATCCTTTAGGCTCCCCTGAACCAAAGTCCAGAACAAACATAGGTTCTATCACCTTCCGTTTCCGCGGTACACCTAAGAGAAGAAATTGATCAAATTTTACGATATATTGAATTATGTAGGCCGTGTAATGGCTATGACCATCATTGTTTCCAGTACATATCATTTTTGAAATGTATGTGTACCAACTAAAATTCAAAAATGGTATCTAGCAGTTACCATATCTTTGGAATACTCATCCAAAGTTGAAATCTCAGATTTTCTACGTTAATTTTTGGTCTTCTATGATTTTTTCCCAAACATTTTTCTATGGAAGATTTTTATTTTCTTATTGAAATCAGTAGATCATACCATGTTTTAATTTTGGATTTAAGGGATAACTCTTAATCTCATATTTTCAAAAAGTCATGGCATCAGCATTTGAGGGCGGTAATTTTTCTGCGGACCTCTTGAAACGATAACTGGGCTCTATTTGCGGTTGCTGGGAGACAGGCTGGCCGCGGTTTAGCAGGTTCTCCCTAATCATGGTCAGCAGTATGAAGAAGGCGCCATGATTTGTTTATGGAATTCCAGTAATTTAAACACTATTGGAGTGGCAGTATGGGTGAAGAGGCTCAGCTCAAACAGAAAGCAAACGGCAAAGACTCTAAGGAAACGCAGCGCCACCGCTGCTCCACTCCGAGAAGATGATTAGTCCCAAAAACCGAACGGTACCAAGTATTTCTCTTGTTCACATCGTTTGCCATAAAATCATAAGCAGAATGATTGATTCCGTCGCTCCATTGCTGCAGAACTGCCAAAAAGTGTGCCATTCCCAATTGAATTTGCTCCGCAGACTCTGGGATTGTTTCTCCTTGGATTGGTTCTCCTCCAGCCGTGATAGCTTTGAGCTTCTGTGAGGGGATATATATCTCCTAGGAGTCGCCAGTTTTTTTTCCACGGCACACACCATCTTTATTTTAAGTTGCACCCCCTGATCCCGAAATCGCAATGTCTTTACGCTGAACCAGTATTCCCCAAGCGCCAAGTCGGTCACCTCCGTCCAAATACAAGTCTCCAACTGGGCCGGATGGAGTGTATGCGTGTAGCTACCGTAGCTGTGGCTGGTTATGGGTATAAGACTGAATAGTAACATTTAAACAAAACCAGGTACAGAGATAAGTGGGTGGGAACCCACATGTTGGGAACTAATCTCCGGTAAAACATCTGCACTTGTGCGGAACTATTTTGAAGCATTTCCTCTAAATCTCGCTCAGTTGGCTTTATCCTATAGCTGCCATATAACTGATTGATCGGAAATGCCATAACTTTGGTGGATTTTAACTTAGTGGGTTGAGACTTTCCACATGTGTTGTAATTGGCCAAAATATTTTATCTACAACATTTCATATGGATCGGCCGACTATATCCTATAGCTGTTATAGAAGATCGGAATTGGAATTCATTTGGTGTTTTTTAAGTTAGAAAGATGGGACTTGGTATATATTCTAATTTGGGAAAATTAATCCGATCTGCCAAATTTCATAGGGATCGGCCGACCATATCCTATAGCCGCCATGTAACTGAAATAACTGAAAAATTATTTACAACAATAATTATAACATTTATACAAAAATAATTTTTACTTTTACTTATTTATTCTAGGTATATAAAGCAAATCAGTACGTCAAAATATCACACGACAAAAATATCACAAAGTACAAAAAAACTCTGAAATAATGCGAAAAAAGATGAAATGCAATTGAAAATTAAAATTGAAAATGGAAATTGGAATTTGAAAATTGAAATTGAGTTTCAAAATTGAAAATTAAAATTGGAGATGAAAATTGAATTTGAAAATTGAAAACTAAAATTGAAAATTGAAACTGAAAATTGAAAAAATTTAGATTGACAACGAAACCTGAAGACATGAATACCACATTCAAAATCATCTGTCGCATTTCTTCAAATAAGAGATAACAAGAGGCAGAGAGAGAGTGAGGAGAAATTGTTATATCACCTCACTCAAGGAGAAGAAGACGGAGAGCCGTTTAACGTTACGTTACGATTTTTCTCGGCTAGCCCTCCTCCGCCAAACTCATACCGCGCCATAAGAAACTTCGTTTCAATAATAATTTGGATCGGCATTTTTCAACAAGAAAGTTGTTCTTAAAAGCGAATGGAGTCGACTGCAGGTATTTTAGAAGAGAAATAGTAAAAAAACCGATGAATAACTAGCAAATCATTATAGATGTGGGTTTAAGCAGGATTTACGGGCACCACTGACACTAAATAAGAAGAGCCACTTGAGCGAATCGGATCGAGTCATCTCGGGAAGCTGGAAGTGTTGAGAAAAAAAAAAACAAAATAAAAAAAAACAAAGGTTTTCAAGCAGGAATATTTTCTATTAGGAGGAATTAGCATTAAAAGGCTAAAATACTTCCCGTGGCTAAGTCCGACAATCTCAAGTGCGGAAATTAGATTCTCTGTGCTCATAATTCATAGTATATGATATAGAGATCATAATTCTCCTCGGAGATTTCCAAGGAACGAACGCAACCATGCAGCTTTTACCTTACTTATGTGAGGATTCAAGCCCACGATTGTTCAGAAATCCAAGTAAAAATCAGCCCACTCCGAATATCCTCCACTAAAAGAAGGAAGAGGGGCAAGGTTTGAAAACTCCGACTGAGCGCTGGGTCTACCTGAACACTGGAAACTCCGTTACCAAGGGTGGAATGGGCAGCAATTCGTTGCAGAGTGCAACGACGTCCCGTGCTCGATTTTGACATGCATCGTCGCTACAAGCTCAGACGCGGTCGATCGAAAGTCGCTGCTGATCTCCGAAATATTCAATTCTTCAAGCTCCCTGTAGATGGCCTTGAAGTCCTCTTCTTTGGTGACCAACTGGCCACTGGCTGGAGGGCTCTTTGGATCCTCTTCAAATCTTGAAGGATACCCTTTGCCTTTCATTTTAAAATTTCACTCCGAGCTGGAGTGGGTTCTCCTATGATGGCACCGCTGGAGTTCATCGCCACTATACTTGAACTATGCTCAATTAAAATAAAGAAACGCATTAAATAATTCTGGAGCCAAAATTATATTTCCTATAATTTTTATACCCTTGCAGAGGGTATTATAATTTTGGTCAAAAGTGTGCAACGCAGTGAAGGAGACATCTCCGACCCTATAAAGTATATATATTCTTGATCAGGATCACCTCCTGAGTTGATATGAGCATGTCCGTATGTCCGTCTGTCCATCTGTCCGTCTGTCCGTCTGTCCGTCTGTCCGTCTGTCCGTCTGTCTGTCTGTCTGTCTGTCTGTCTGTCTGTCGGTTTCTACGCAAACTAGTCTCTCAGTTTTGGAGCTATCGAGTTGAAACTTTGCACACATCCTTCTTTCCTTTGCAGGTAGTATATAAGTCGGAACTTTCCACATATGTTATATTTGACCAACATATCTTATGTACAAAATTTCATATGGATCGGCCGACTATATCCTATAGCTGTCATACAACGATCGGAATTGGCATAACTTTGGTGTTTTTTAAGTTAGAAAGATGGGACTTGGTACAGATTCTATTTTAGACAAAATATTCTGATTTGCCAAATTTCATAAGGATCGGCCGACTATAAACGATCCTCTATATATCTAATAATATAAGATGCGTGGCGCCACCTAGCGGACTGCGACTGAACTGCAAGGGTATATCAACTTCGGCTCCGCCCGAAGTTAGCTTTCCTTTCTTGTTTGGGCTGATTTAAACATTGAGAAACTTAAAAAGAAAAACAAAATGAACATTTTTTTGAGTTAGTATCATTTAATAATGATAAATACAATTCATTTGGACCAATTTAAAAAATATTATTAATTAAACGTCCACCTTTTTTGGCCACAGCAAATTCTGCTCTTTTTGCCGCATTTTTCATCACTCTCTCATTATTTTTCATACCGAGGATATTGGTCGGTATGGCTCTCATTTCGACACTGATGCAGCCCTTTATCTCGTTGAGGGTTCAAGGATTACAGGCATAAACTTTGCTCTTCACATAACAGCACAGAAAGAAGTCTGGAGGAGTTTAATCGAGAGATCTCGGTGGCCAGTCGATAGGCTCGACTGACCCATCACAATTGACTTGTTATTTTCAATATACTGTAGTATGCACATATATTGAATACCCACTGCACCAAAAGTACTTAAAGGGTACGCACTGTAACATTTTGTTGCAGTTTTTACATATTTCAAAGTCCCGATCATAAACCCTAAGTGGGCGAAATATGCACCGATCGATATGGCTTAGCCCGCGCACAGGAAGTGCTAGCGTCGGCATAATTGTAACGAACGGACAGCATATGCATCCCCCCTCGGGCCTCCACTTGAGAGCGCATAGCAAATATATAAGTACATTCCTTTATACATAAGTATATAGGTACATAGCCGTCTTTCTGCTGCCGCCTGCGAGCAGCGAGGTAATTAGACTTAAAGTATATTGTAAAAGAACAGAGACACTTCGATCGTTGGATCGGCACCATTGCTGCTCCAATCAAATAAACCACAAACTAAAAACATATTTCATAGCGACCGTAGAGTCACAAGGAGCAGCGGATCGGCAAGAATGTGGCAATTGGACAAGGAGGATATAAACAAAAAAAAAGGCGGTCGAGCGCCTCACAGTTATCAAGGGTCGTCCACGTCCCCGACTAATCGTGGAAACAAAAACAGTTGATCTCTGATATGTTGACAAAACGCCGGGGGGAACGCTAAAGAAAAAACGCTAATTGTACGCTAATGAAAAATTTACACAAAAAAGCTAATGAAATAAATGAGAGGAATTTTCAAATCCATTCACTACTTCGAAAACCCATAAAAGGGGAAGGAAATAATTTCCCTAATGAAAACGGGAGGGGAATATTATCCAACCCAAATATTCCCAAGCCACTGCCGAAACCAGCACAGGTCTGCCCAACCGACTGCCTCGGACCTCTCAACTCTGCGCATGCATGAAGTCGAAGACCAGCCCAAGAAAATATCAGCAGATATCAAGCGTGGGAGGCACAACCGCCACCTGCGCCTTCGAGGGAGCGTCACCGTAGCCAAACCGGCGACCAGCTGACGTGGAAGGAAGAAAGAGGAACCAACCAAGCTGGAAATAAAATTTTGTTTACCCATGCATTGCGTTGCATAATTTTTTTTGATTGCACTGCGATGCCATGCCAAAAACTAGGTAGGAAGTTTGTTCATTTAAATGCGCCGTAATGCGATAAGTAAATTTTCAATGGAAGATGATAATAATTTTAATAAAACACTTTATACACATCAAATAAAATTATATGCAAAACCCACCAAAATGACTTGGGACATGTGGATTCCATTGCCAATGTCGTCAACAAGGTAGAATCTAGCAACATAAATCTATATTGGGTATGAATTGTGAATTGTGAAATGAATTCTGATGTCCCTCGTTTTAACGTGAAGGAAAAATCTTGTTTTGACCCATTTAGAGTGCCCCAATCGAGTCCAAATGTATGAACGACCCCCACTAACTTTGGAGGGTCGACCCACCAATGCTTGTGGTACCCCCCTAGGATCCCACAGGAGGGATTCTCCCTTACAAAAATATCACAAAATCACTGCACCTAAAAGTATGCTATGAAAATGTAACTCAAAACCTGTTGCTCCGCCCACCGCCTCTCCTCCTTTTCGTCCCTTGGTGGCCCCAGGGGGGTACCAAAGGGGGGCATGGGTGGGTCGACCCTCCAAAGTTAGTGGGGGTCGTTCATACATTTGGACTCGATTGGGGCACTCTACATGGGTCAAAACAAGATTTTTCCTTCACGTTAAAACGAGGGACATCAGAATTCATTTTAGAGGTATGGTCTCTTGAGCAAAGTTTCTTATTTTGATCCCTAGAATCCAAAAATCATATGTGCCTAAGCGATTTTTCAATCGACCCACCCTAATGATTACACATAAATGTTAACACCTAAAATCTAAGAAAATGAAATAACAAAAAATAAATATAAAAATATTTCAATATATTCTTCTTATAAAGTATGGCTAAACTAAAGGCATGGAATGGAACAAATTGTATGGGGAATTATCAATTTTGCTAATTTTTTTTGCTAATTACTAATTTTGACCGATCGTACAAATCACTAACTCAGAATAGACCTATCCAAAATAACACGGCTAGGAAGCATGTTGAAATATTAGTAGAGTGCTTTAATGAAGCGCGAATGCTAATACATGATCACAGGGATAGATTAAATCAAGATCATTGGTCACAGGTATCGAAACTTTTGATTCGACTACGATCTAATTTTATATATGTTAAACAAAAGTTCAGTTCGGAAATATCGGTACCAACCGTTCTAAACACTTCAATAGCAGTTAACACTGCACCTGACCCGGAATCAACAGAAACGAACGAGTCGGAGTCAGAAGAGCTTCCCGAAGTAAACCTCAAAATAGAAAATAAAGATTTGAATAATCTTACAATTCCGGCGGTATACACTGATCTGGACAATTCAACAGATTCAGATACTTCGAGTGTAATAGAAAACAAAATAAGTAACTCTATCACAATGGCACAATCAAATATTGATTTTATTAATAGTGCATCCAAGCTTATACCAGTTTTCGATGGTAAGGCTGAAAATTTAACAAGTTTCATTGATGCTTTACAAATAATAGAATCAATAAAAGGCGAGCACGAAGAATTAGCGGTATCCATAGTGAAAACAAAGCTAAAAGGTGTCGCCAGAAATCTAATCGGTAATGAAACAACAATTACTGAAGTGATTTCCAGACTAAGAGGCAAC